>NC_091855.1:3125000-3750000 GCF_037783145.1 Equus przewalskii
ATTTTGTCATTACATTACTGATAGCTTGTTTTACTCCTTACTAATAAAAGGTCCATGGCCAGACATTAACGCTTCATCGTTTATGGTTTTTGCTCAGTGGAATGTAACCTAAGCAAATGGGCCTAAAGCGGCTCAGCATACATGAAATTAAAGTGTGACCTGCTTGGACCAAATAATGTAGTATTTAGCAGAACGATTAATGCCCAACTTAAATGTCACCTCCTCAGAGAGGCCTCCCCTGATTAGGCTATGGAAGAGCAGTCCCTTCCTCTGTAGCCATGCCCCATGGTGGTCCTCATTCTGTCCAGGGCATGCACTCGGGTATGGTGCCTTTGATCACCACCTGCTTCCCGGCCTCTCCACAGAAAGGCAAAGGGCTACACCTGTGCTGGTGACCTCGCCTCTGTACCACCAGCACTGCGCATGACAGAAAGCACAGACTCACTAACTATTCGCTGAAGGGCCAAATGAACAATCCTTCTCCACCAAAGAGAAGCTGCAGGTGTTTTAAAGGGTTTTTCTATTAGGGTATTTCAGGCTCCATTTAGGACTGCTAAAACAAGCTCTTTATAAAGTCAGAAACTATAGAAATGGGACTCAACGGGCTAAATACACTTCTTTAAACACTGAGGTCTTTTTATATAAATAAAGCAGTACTGACCCCCAAAAGGTGAAATATCTAAATACATATTTTCAGTCCATCCACTGATGGATAAACAAAATGTGGTATATCCATACAATGCAATATTATTCAGTCATAAAAAGAATGAAATGCTGATACATGCTACATTGTGGATGAAATCTGAAAACACTGTTTTAAGTGAAAAAAGCCAGACACAAAACACCATGTATTGTATGACCCCAATTATATGAAATGTCCAGGACAGACATCTCATCTATAGGGACAGAAAGCAGATTAGGGCCAGGAGGAGGGCAGAGAAGGAGTGACAGCTTCAGGCCCCAGCGTTTCTGTCTGGGACGATGAAGATGCTTTGGAACTAGACAGAGGTGATAGCTGCAAAACGCTGCGAATGAACTAAATGCCACTGAATTGTTCACTTTAAAATGGTTCATTTTGTTATACAAATTTTACCTTAATTAAAAAATACATATAATTATAAAAGTTTTCACAGACTATTTTGCTTCTTACCAGGTCCCTGTGTGGTTTTCTTCTCTTCCACCCAACTGTAGTAGGCAGAGTAGTCCCCATTGCTGGGAAGGCTAATCCAGGGCCCCGTAATGCTAATGCTGGTGTCCCCATTGTGATCGTCACAGACCCATCTCCCCGAGAGGTAAGTCGTCCTCCGGGCTTCGGCAAGCTTGCTCACAGTGCTAGAGGTCATGGCACTGTCACTCTCTGAAGACACATCTGCAGGATCTCTAAAAATCAGTAGATGCACATGGATTTCAAGAGACGGGGTTTTAAAGAGCATGCAACATACTCACCAGATTTGCAGAACATTGGAAAGATGCACAGAAGGACAGGAATCTAATTGGAATATACAGAGATAAGTAATTCTCTCAGAGATGAACATCAAACCAGCTGTGGCACAGAAGCGCACACCAGTGTGAGGAAGGCAGCACCAAGGCCTAGGGCTTCAAGTATTGTTAGGTTCTCAAACTCTTTGGTCTCAAGACCCCTTTTACCTTGAGCCAACCATGGCAGTTTGACATGTGGCAAAAGCGCTTTCTGCATACTTCCCATTTCATCAGATGGTACGTTAAAAAGACGTGTATGCAAGGGTCAAGACTTAGTAAAATTTAAATCAAGTTAACAATTTCTACTGTTGCTTCTTGATGTGAAACTGGCTTTTATTCAAACTGCAAGTACATGGTGGAATACAGTGACTATTAATATAGTTTGGTGTCACTGCCAAAATGTTAAGGTGCACAAGCTTCTACCCAGCATGGCTTTTGAGCCACCAGTGCAAATGTCAACATGGTGACAAAGGAAAATAAAGTGTATTACTATAAAAATAGTTTTGACTGCATGGACCCCCGAAAGAGTCTCGGGGACCCGCAGAGGTCCAGAGACCACACTTACAACTGCTGGCCTAGAGAGTGGCATGGGAATGAGAAGTCATAGCAGGTAAAAATGCACGGTGGAGGGAAGAACAAAGTGTGTTTGGGAGGCAAAGACGCTCAGTGCAGTTGTGTGTAGCATGCAGGAGGGCAGTGCCAGGAGACGGTGTTGGAAGAGCAGGCAGGAAATGGGCACACTGGGAGGGGCCTTCCGTGCTGCACTGTTTAGATTCTGTTCTCTTGGCCAGCGGTTCTCAGTCCTTTTTCCTTCTGCCACAACACACACGTAAGATAAGTCCAACTGGCTATCACTGATAACATGCGGGGCGAGAGTACTACAGCCAATTCTACGCCGGGCCTCTACTTCTTCTTTGTCCTACTCAAGGAAGTGTGAGAAATGTGAATGAACAAGAAATCTTATAGGGATAACTTCAAAACTATCAGCTTAAAAAAATTAACAGTGTATAATAATATATACTAATATAAAAGATTTAAACAGTACAGGTATAGAGGAGAAAGTTTTTCTCCATGTTTTCTCTTCTGCGACTTTGTCTTCAGTTGTCAGCCTCCTTAGTCTCCAAAAATCTGGACTGTGTCTGAGTCTTTGTTTGCTGTAAGGTGCTTTAACATTGATAGCTTGGCCCATCAAAATTTAATTTGGCATGTTTCTGTTTTGTCAGCTGTTTTCTCCCCAAAGGCCTGGCCAGCTGTCTTTACGGCAATTTTTGGATAATCCAACTTTCCCCACTAATCTAAAATGCCAGCTTAGGGTCTATTTCTGAACTTTCTATTCTGCTCTACTTTGAATCTTCCTTTTTATTTCTACATTTGCCAAATAATACTAAGGACAAATTACTTGGTAAGAATCAGAGAGCAGGTTTTCAAGCCAGAAGCAAGAATCAGACCTTTAAGCTTTTAGGAAGCTAACTGTGGCAACAGACAGAAGGACAGACTGAAGTAGGGGCAGTAAAGACTAGTAACAGTCCGAACCAGCAACAGTGCCCTGACTGTCCAATTCCAGGAAAAGGTGCTGGAAGATGAGGGCAACCAGAAGAGAGAGCAAATCCTGACGCTCAGTGAGAAAGCAAATGAAACTCTCCAGGGTAGTTTCCAAACCTGGATGATCATCAGCATCATCTGGAGAAGTTTAAAATAAAAGAATTCTGAGATGCACTGGGAGGTGTGTCCTCTGGAACCTGTATTTTTCAAAAGTTCCTGAGTGACTCTGATGAACAGCCAGGTGGGAACCACTGTCTTGTCCAACCCACTGACTCCTGAGGGTATCCATGCACTACCACCCTAGACTACACTCCCAGTATCCAGTGCTTGACAGCAGCTAGTTACTAGGAAACGGCCAAGTCAAAGTGTCATGCCCACCAAGTAAGAGACCCCAGCTCCAGGTGTTTTCTTCCATTTCAGCTCATCACTTCTTTTTGAAGTAGGCACTAGTATCCCCATCTAACAGACAAGGAAATAAGACTTCGAGGTTCAAGGTTGAAGAACCTGCCTTACAGCATACAACTAATCAACAGTCCGGCTGGGACTGCAGCCAACAGCAGCCATCAGATGGCTCCTGATCAGAAGTGTGACTCAGCAGCTCATCTGGAAGCTCCGTCAGAGGACACAGCCTCGGCCCCAATCCTCGAGGGCCACCACCCTTCCCCTTGGCCACATCCCCGACTTCGTGCAGTACATGCTGTGTGCCGAAGCAGATAAGACTTCAGTGTGACTACTAGGAAAACCAATGATCCCAGAACAAGGCCCAGTAAACAAGGTGCGGACATATTTGAGAAATACTTGATCTTTGGAACTTGATCTATTCCTAGAGGCAAAAGAGTCACTCACAGTACCTGACACCGGTCTTTACTTCCTCGATTGGAAAAATGACAGAGGTGAGCTCTAATATATGCGATCGCCGAAGATGTGCCAGACGTTCATAATGACTTCTTAAGTCAATGGTTTTTTTTTCTACCAAGTCACCAAGTTTGCGATTGTGCCTCTGAATCTTCTCCTTTTTCTCTTGATGCCGTTGCGCTCGAGTGTAAAGCTTCTGATTCTTTTCCTTGGTTTTGAGAAGGCCTTCAGAATCTAAAGGAGATAAATCACACTCAACAATTATCTCTACAAATAGTTCCTGGGAACTGCAGAACCCCACCTCGCAAGTCTAAGTGTCTTCCTGCAGCGCAAACTGGGAGGAAGTGAAACCTCAATAAAATTAACTCGATAATGCTCACTAAGTGGAAACCGAGAGCTTAGTTCAAGTAGATATGACACATAAAAGCAAAGGGGACCACCACTAAAATGACTCTAAATCTCCATCTGCAATCATCGTTAGCAAGAATAGCTCAATGATATCAAGTTTAAATTTAGCACAGGAAGTACCCAACTGTCTTACGGAAAGCACCAAAGAACAGCTATGTCGGGCAGAAAAGATAGCTAATTCAAGTTTGAAAAACTGCTGGCTACCTGATTTTCCTAAGAAACCTTTCAAGCGTGCGTTGGGTTACATTCAGACACCAAGGGTTAACCTCACAGCAGGTGGGCGTGCAGCAGAGAACTACACCAAGAGCTCTGAAAAGTTACAACGGAGTGCAGCGTCCCCCAGTAGGGTGGGAGCACCTATCTGATGAGCGCCTCTCACCTGCCAGCGTTTTAGGCACTGCAAGGGCAACAAAAGCATCGCCACACAACCAGGAAAGGAGACCGACACTCATCCTGTCAGATTTCTGTCCTTTTTGTGGAGCTCCTTCAGGTTCTGCATCCGAACCTGCTAGGGTATTAGGTTGTACCTTAGGGTTTAGGTAGGGTATGTAGGTTGTAGGGTACCAAAAACAAGTAGTAAAATCTCAGACAGACACCTTGGAGCAACTTAGAATGCTCAAACAAGTTCAAAATCAAGCTCATTATTTTTCCAGGAAAGCTCCCTCTTGATACATTTTAAGCCAGGTTCCCTACTTTATGATTATTTTTGACCTGTCCACTGCCTTACTCCATCCCCCGATGGCCAACTCCGTGAGCTGTCCTACAGGTGCTTATATCTAGTGATTTCTTCTCACTCCCACCATCACAATCCTAGTTAACTCTCACCAAAACTCTGCCTATCTCCAGCTTGACTCCACTCCATGCCTTCATGTCCTCTTTCCCTGGCTCAGTCTTCATAAACCGTAGCCAATGCTCAGCAGTTCTCCACTGCCAATCAAACACAGACCAAGGACACCCTCGAGCCAGTATATATCCCCGTTCCCTCTGCACATCCTGTACTCTAGCCTCACTCAATGACTAGATGCTTCAAACCCTTTCCACAAGGTAGAAGTACTTAAACAAATGTTTGGATGGATGGATGCTGAACCAGTTATTATTCCCTAAATACTCACCCCTATCTTGTTGTTCAAATCAACGTCTCTCTAGGAGTGCTACTTGCTCCTGTTCTCCGAATATCCAAACTGTGCTCATTCAGCAAAGCCCCTTTCCATGAAAGCTCCCCAGACCTCTCGCTCCTCGGAACTCTACGGTAATGTGTACACCCAACCTATGGCTTGCAGCTTAGTTCTTTATACCAGGTCCACCAAAGCCTCGCTGTCTCCTGACTAGAATATAACAAGCATCTGATAAGTTGCCCTCTTCGACTGAGGACCACCGAACTCAGGTATTTCGTTGTAGGCGTAAGGTTTCTTATAGTTTTCTTTCCCCTTAGATGCATCTCTTTAGCACCCTGGCTCAATGTGAATGTCCTGAAGGTTAAGTCTCTTACTTTCCAGCAAACTCATTCATTTTCATGATCTCCACTGAGCCCTTCACAAGTGCCCAAGTGAATCTCTCTAGCCACAGCCCCAAGTCACATGGTGGTCAGATTTTCTGAGGATAGTTTCCAATTTAATATCATGACTCCTCACAGGAGGCAGGAAATCATCAGTTACCCACCTGCACTAGCACAGACTCAGCATACAGTTTAGTTTATCCTTTTCTCCATGCCACCTCCCCCTACAGTGCTGCCATTTCTGTAATCTACTCGTTTGTTTGGATAAATAACTTTGCAGCACAAACCAACTCAACTCTGAATCCAACTTCCCTATCTATGCCCTATAATGTATCTGTATTATTCTGTATCATGACATCTTAAGTCAAAAGAGTCTGGAGAAATATTCAACAAGCTCTACAGGTTATAATTTAGGCCCTTTTCTGAATATATGTGGTATTTCAACAACAAAGTTTTAAAAAAAGAAGAAAGACTATTTGTGGGTAGCAAGCTCTTAATCTGTGGCCCTGAGTGCATGCATAGCTTCTGGAATCTGTTAGCTCTCTTAAAATGATTTGCAAAATTTTGAGTCTAGTCTAGAGAGTAGCAACTAGACTGCATTTATGTTCTAAAGACCAGTGGTTCCCAACCCCGGCGGGTCATCGGAACCACCCAGAGCAGCGCTACTCAAAGTGTGGCCTATGGATCTGGGCCTGCCTGCAAACTTTTACCAGTCAGACAAGAGGAGTACAGACATACAGAGTAAGTTTAGAAACTTTTTTCTTTGACATGGTAATTTAATATTGCCAGGACATCCAAGTATGCAATCATTTTTCCAGTAATTCATTTTATTGTATTTTACAAAAGCATCAGTATCAATTTATGACAGACTGGAAATTAAAGAGAAAAACTGGTCTTTCACTACAAATAGTTTAAGAACCAATGACCCAGTCCCCATGCGGGAGATTTTAATTTCCTACATCCAGGTGAGTCCCAGGATTCTCTGTCTAGATTTCAAAAAGGTCACCAGGTGACTCTGATGATTTGCCAGGGATGGAAACCACTGTTATAGAACCATATCTTTTATTTTCTGTGGTTGTTGCTTTTTTGGGTGGAGAGGGGGCTAAGAATCCGTCAAAAAGAGCTGATCAAGGTTATAAACTTGCTCATCAGAGAAATGTGCAAGCTCAGTAAATTCAGCAACTTCACGAGGTTCACAGATGCCCAGTGGCAAACCCCTGGTGTAAACACAGGGGAAGATGGGGAAAGAGGGCGAACTGATGCTGAGTCACGAGTCCTGCCACTGCCACTGAAGCAGAGCCTCTGGAGGATGCAGGCAAACCTCGGTGGATAATGGGCTCTCTGTAGCTCTGAGCACCTCTTCTCATGCTGCCCTGTGTCTCTAGCTTGTTATCCTGTGAAACTTCACAGGAGCGCTTTATCAGGACCAACACTTTCAAAGGAAGCTTTTACATCCACTATAAAATACTTGCTTCTGAAAGCAATGAGTAGACAAGAAAGGGATTCACAAAGTATGACAGTGACTCATTCTAAACTTTAAACATCAACCTTCAGAAATACATAGACTATTTCCAAGGATACAGGATTTCTAAGAGGACTCTCTTAGATTTTGACAACCACCTATGATAAAGTATGAACTGCACAAATATATGTAAGACTAATACAGATTAAAATATGTATAAAGCTCACTGTGGGAGAAAAAGCCAATACTCTTTACTTCTAGTACAAACTAATAATTATTGTAAGTAAGTACCAAGTTAGACGCTGAGCTGCCTGTTAGCTAAGGCAGATGGGAAACATTCCCCAACCTTTTTAATTGAGTAAGGTAGTAAATTATTCAAAGGTTTTTACACAAAAATTTCTTATACACATGTTTTACAAGGAGAGGAAGGCAAGTAGTCAACTTTCCCAGGTCGCTGTTGTCTCCCAACCCTCCTGTCTGCCTTTCCGTCTCTCTGGTTTACCAATCCCATGAAGTTCCACACAGGCCCTTTATCAGAGCTGCAGGGAGGGGGGCAAACTACTTACTTTTCTTCATTTCTTCATTTCCTTTACATATTGTTTGTTTCAGCTGCTCAATCCTCATCTTGCAGGACATTATTTTCCACCTCTTAAAAAATATATGCAATAAATATCAGAAACAGTTGTCTCTTATGATTAACATGATTATCGACCTGGTATCACCACTTATTTTCAGCTATATCTTAGAAAACATAATGAAGAAAAGACCAATATAATTATATTTATTATAGCTTTTGTAACGATGGTAGATTACAAAAAAGATAAAATGTTATTCTGGTTCAATGCAAAAGCTGCTAGGAAATTAAGAGAGAAAGAGACATTCACACCGTTCTTTTCTATGTGTTAATGAACATAGAGAAAAGTGTTGAAGGATATTCTCTTCACATGCTCTGTCTAATATAGCTTTTGGTCCAATATAGCTTTTGGATTTTAAAAGTCAATTAAAATTACATAAAATTAAAAAATCCAGTTCCTTACACTGCCCACATGTCAAGCGTTCAACACTATATGTGACTAATGGCTACCACATTGGTTGGTGTAGATAGAGGATATCTGCATCATCACAGAAAATTCTATTGAGGCACTACTCTAGAATCTCAGAAAATTCTATTGAGGCACTACTCTAGAATCTCAGTGCTGGTTATGGAGGTGACCATCAACATCACTGTATTAGCTCACTGATAGAATAAGCAAGTATTACTTGCAAAATAATAAAAACTGCAATAAAACAGAAGTTAAAAAAAAGTACATAACTCACATAAGATTTCTGGAAAAGCCTGAGAAAATTATATGAAACACGAAATTGCCTCTTTACATTACTGGGATTTAGGCACAGCTCCCCACAAGGTGAATAAAGGATCAGTAAAAACGTGACCTAGTAGTAGTTAGTTAAAAAGTATGGTTATCTATTCTATAATGCCTCCATAAACGTGGGTAATTAAAACTTGAACAATGTTCAAATGTTGATGGCGTCTGACCCTTGTCTAAGTAGTCTGCTGGTACGAGACACAGAGCAGATCACAGAGATGCTCCTAGGGGGAAAGTCCAGCCCCGCCAGGGGACTTGAGAGAGGCATCTGAAAACAGATCGTGGTGACTGATGGGTTCAGAAATGAATTGCAATGGGACATCTGCATTAGTCTTTCAGAATCAATATTGAATTTTGATACAAAAACTAGGAAATAGCACAGGGAATTTAGAAAAATGGGAATGAGATTCTTCATAAATAGCCTTTTACGCTCTTTTTCCATACAGCATGTTTTGTTTCTATATCATTCAGAACATGACCTGAATGCACTTGTATCACATATTAAGTATTATTTACAAATTATGAATGATGCTTATTATTGTAAAAAAATTAACCACCACAGAAGAGAAAAAAGAGAGTGATTGTTAGCCTGACTCCTTCCCACTCTTCAGGGGTAATCTCAATTAAAGTTGGATGTACATCTTTCAGATTTTTTTAGAGTATATTTATATTTAAAACACATACTTACACAAATGAAATCATACTTTACCATAGCCTATTTTCTGTTTGTTTTTCATTAAAAAACATATCTTGGACATCACTCCATATCAACCCGTGTAGACTAACCACATTCTTTTTAACAGCTACGCAGAATCATAATTATTCTCCTCATCCTGCCTGATGAGCATTTACATTATTCATGTTAACTTCACTATTAGTGATGCAGACAACCAGCTTCTTTGTCCATGATCTCTGCATTCATGTGCATTTTCTTAGGAGGAACACTGCCAGATATACCACACGCACATGCACAAAAAACTCAACAAACCACTACCAAATTGTCCCCCGAATAATATCTCAACGTGTGCTCCCACCAACAGTGAGGAAAAGTGTTATCAATCAAACTCCTTATTTTCATACGTAGTACTCATTTATTTCCAAGTTTGTGTTCATTTTGCTCAGGGTCTTTAACATACAGAATTTTCAAATTTTTATGTAGTCTGCCAAAAGGTTTTCCTTTATGGCTTATAAAGGTCTGCTCACTGCAGATTACACACTCATGTTTTAATTTTTTTATGAATTTACTTTTCACATTTAATCATTAACCCATCTAGAGAGTGTGTGTTTATGATGAGCAAGTAAACACACAAAAGATAGCCCGTTGTTCTTGTATTTCTGTCAATACCAGACTTTATAATTAGCCTTTATTATGGTTTCATAATTAATTGCCAATACCCTGTTTTTCATATCTAGATGAAATATTTGAGAAGCCTACACTACAAATATATTCAAATAGAGGGCTGCCAAAAAAATGATCAAAGATAAATTTAAATTCAAAATGATTTCTTAAGCTCTACCAACTTAAAAACATGTAATCTCAAGTACAAGTAATAGTATTTAAATACTTCTTACAGCTTACCAACTGATCTGTTATCCATTTTCCTTCCATAGCTTTTAACACTCTGTATGGAGAAGAGACAAAAAAATAAGCTTTTAAAATAATAAATTTTGTGAAGCTCAAAAACACAGTATCAACCACTGTTTAAACCTTTCTTTTTTTTTTGAGCAAGATTAGCCCTGAGCTAACATCTGCTGCCAATCCTTTTTTTTTTGTTTGCTGAGAAAGACTGGCCCTGAGCTAACATCCGTGCCCATCTTCCTCTCTTTTATATGTGGGACACCTGCCACAGCATGGCTTGACAAGTGCTACACAGGTCCACACCCAGGATCCGAATCAGCGAACTCCGGGCCACTGAAGCAGAATGTGTGAACTTAACCACTGCACCACCAGGCCGGCCCCTCAACAACTTTTTAAAATAAGTTCTTAGAAATGGCTCGAAATATCAAACTGGGGCTTAAGCATTTAAAAATGTTTTCCAAATTTCCTGTTCTCTGCACATTTTTTCTCACCTCCTTCCTTTTGCCCTCTTCATACTGCCCAGAGCCTTTCTACAAACCTTCACAATAAACTTCCTTAATAGCCACAGCCTTTGTCCTCAGTCATAATCAATAATCTTCATCAGTCATAATTAATAATGACAGTTACAAGAGAATTCACGATCTAAAATGCTACGATCGGTTTCCAAAGAAATGGCACGAGCCAGTGTCTGCAAAGATTTGTTCTATGGGATAATGTCCTTTGGGAAAAAATAAAAGTGTATGTGATCAAGTGAGTTACAGAAGTGACTGAGCTAAATAAAGCCAAGCAGGTGTCTCCACTGCAGGGCAACTCAGGAGACTCACTCTGCTCAACAATGTGTTCATCAGACCCGGGGGGTGTCTGGAGAACAGTGGCTAGGTCAGTCTGGGACAGAAAGTTCTATAGGAGACAATTCTTAAATCCAGAGGGTGAGAGAGTCATCAGATGTGCTTGTTAATAACTCAGATTCCCGGGCCTCCCCTCAGACCTGCTGAATCAGAATATCTGAGGATAAGATTTCACAAATCTGCATTTCTAACCGTTACCTCAGTTAATGAATTCTGATGCAGATAATATGCAGACCACACTTTGCAAAACACTGATACAGAAGAAGAACAGTAAACGGAGGCAGTGATGTCCTACCGGAGGCCCCATCACTAATTCAAGTCTAATATGCCTACTGTCCTGGGCCCATTTGCCACACGCCAATTACCAGGGCCAGGGGTTTGATCCATCCATCTAGTCACTGAGTGCCTGCTGTGTACTAGGCACCGGGTCTGATCCCAGTAGTCTCTAGAACCTGATAATCTCTCCTATTTTGCTCCCCCAGATGCACTGCTCTTCCCCACTTTGACATGGTATCCTAAATTCATTAAGGTAGCAGTCCATGTATCAGAATACCACAGCACTGAATTAAACCACATGGTGACCACAAATTAAAAAGCAAAATGAAAACTCACTCTTTTTGAAATTCTTCTTGCTTGCTCTTAAGTTGGCTTAACCTTTCCTTCTTGTCTACAAACCTATAAGAAAAAAATTCAGGATTTTATTTAAATGTTCATTTATTCAGTTCAATGAGATTATGCAAAGTCCTGAGAGTCAATCATTTCTGGAGACTCATCTGGAAATGTTGCTGTCCTCCAAGTAAATATACATCTTCTCAATGGGATGCACATAGCTGCTTACTATTTGGTTATTTTAAAACTGACTTCAAATTCTCAGCTTTAAAATTCTTTCATAAATTTATAAAATGTGTCTATAGGCTTTTCCCCCTAGGTTAAATTATCTTCCAAAACAGGCATATCAGATCATTAAAGTGAATGTGAATTCAAGGAAATTGAGGCTTCTCTTACAAAACTAATTTTAATTAAGCTTAATTTAATCCTGCTCTCACCTGTAAATTGATTCCTTATAATTTTTAAAGCGCACACTTTTTTTCCTCACTGATTTCACTGCTAGTCATTATGGGCATTAAAGTTACTCAGTAAAAGCTATCAGCAGGGTTATCACATTGCAGTTCATTTTCAGTTTGTCAGTCTTCTACCCCTATCTCATTACTTTCTTACTGCTACTTTGTTCAGGGTTTAGTTTGCCTTTTTTGTTTTGCAGTTTAAGGTGGAAACTTAGATCACTGATTTTAAGCCTCTCTCTTTTTAATATAACCATATAAAGTTATAAATTCCCCCCTAACTATCGCTTTAGCCAAACCCTAAAATTTTTGATATGGTGCATTTTCATTATTATTTAGTTTGAAATGTCTAATTTTCCATAAAATTCCCCTCTGATCCCTAAGTTATTTAGAAGAACATTGTTTCATTTCCATATACATGGGCTTTATTGTTTTCTACTTTAATTCTCATGTGGTCACAGAATATTCTATGAGATTTCAGTCTTTTGATTTGAGACTGACTTATGGCCTTGCATATGGTGTGCCCTGGTGAAAAGTTCCACGTGCACTTTAAAAAGGTGTATTCTACAGCTGTTGGGTAGTATTCTATAAATGTCAACTAGCTGTAGGTGGCCAACAGTGTCATTCAGATCTTCTAGATCTATGCTGTTCAATATGATAGCCATCAGTCACATGTGGCTACTGAGTACCTAAAATGTGGCCTGTTGCTTAATAAGAATTTGGGTAAAAAAAAAAAGCGTATGACTAACATCATGAAACTGATCTTGAAATGAGCTAACAGTGGCTCACTATTTTCAAGGAAAAAACAGTAATTCCAGATGCTACAGTACATGGTCTGGAGTCCAAAGTTAGGCTTTGGCTGTCTCCTGAATTCCTAGCCTAAATGAAAACAATTTAACAGAACCATAACAGCTCTAAAAATCTCTTAAGATAATCCAGACATAGAAGTCTCTCTAAAATACTATTTCTAAAACCCCACGTTTGAAACATCCCCAAAGGTATCTACTTCTAAACAGAAGGGGTAAAATGGTCTAATTATGATCCTACCATTTCAAAATCAGTCACTGAAAATGTACAATATATATTAAACAAAAAAGAAAATTAGGCCATGTGTGGCACAATTATATACTTATGTGACTAAATTAAAATTAAATTAAAATTCAGTCCCTCAGTTGCACTGACCACATTTCAACAGCCACATACAGCTGGCGGCTACCTTACTGGACAGTGCAGATACAGAACATCATTGTGGAAAGTTCTACTGGGTAGCACTGCAATGGCTAGTAAGGTGGTAACTGCATGAAACAGTACTAGAACATTCAGAAACTAATGTGAAATGCAGACAAACCCACAGGTTCATCAATTAATTTATCAGGCATTTACTGTGTGTCTGCAACTTAAAATAAAGCATCTTCCAGAATATTAAGAAATCTAATTATATATTCTTCTGCAACTGACTGTGTATTCTTGGACATATTACTTAATTGTTATATGCTTCCACTTCCTTGTATCAAAAATGAGAAACTAATATGGTATTTATTTCCACCTCACTGAGGCAATGTGGTGATTCATGGTCCGATAACCTGAAGAAGACAACAACCTTGCAGGATTCATCACACCATGCTAACAAAGGACTGACGGGCGGCGGATAACATCTTGCTGTTAGAGGCTATAAAAGTTCTCCTTTCAGACCTGTTGTGAAAACGCCACTTTGCACTAAAACAAATTGGGATGACAAACAACTCTTTCCAGCTGTATATCGAGCTGGTTGATTCTCTTGGGCTTTGCTAAAAAAACAAACAAACTTAAAACATAAACATACAGATGACAGCAGAAGATAATGCCCACTGTATCAAACTCTTCATGAGTATTGTTATTCTTCACGAAAGAAATTAAAAATAGGCGGGATTAACAAAGCTAAGCAGCAGATGGTATCAAAGAATGCAGCTGGGTCAACATTTCAACAGCTCATCAGCACACTCATCCGTTCTCTGCATTCTCCATCCCACCACGCACGGAAATAGATTAAAAATTCATTCCGGGGGCCAGCCCCGTGGCCAAGTGGTTAAGTTCACGTGCTCCCCTTCGGTGGCCCAGGGTTTCACCAGTTTGGATCCTGGGTGCAGACCTAGCACTGCTCATTAGGCCATGCTGAGGCGGCGTCCCACACAGCACAACCAGGGCCCTACGACTAGAATATACAACTATGTACTGGGGGACTTTGGGGAGAAGAAGAAAAAAAAACAAAAGAAAATTGGCAATAGATGTTAGCTCAGGTGCCAATATTAAAATAAAAATGTGAAACGCTTATGAAAAAAAAATTCATTCCTCAATTCTGTGCTTTCTCAATATGGTTTCCAAGAAGTGGAAAGATTTAATAGACAGTCATCAAATTCAAACCAGATTTAATGATACATATTTTACCTTAAAAAAAAAAGGAAGGGCGGAAGAAATATTTTATGTACTATCCTTCAAATTGGGTATATTAGATAAAATATCTTGTATATTTTTCCATGTCAGAACCTATAGATTATCCAATTCTTTAAGAGGTACACAGAATTTCATTGAATGGACATCATATAATTTACTGATGAACACTGCCATCACATTCAAATTTTCACTATTATCAGTAATGCTATAAATGAATATCCTAGTGCATAAATCTTTACAAGCTTTTAGGTTTGTCTATGAGAAATTCCTATAAATAAAATAAAGTGCTGGGTCAAATATTTACATGCAAAATTCTGGCAGTTATCTTTAAATTCCCTCTGAATCACTTCATATAATTTTCAACCCTGCCAACAGTAACAGAACCTGTTTTCTCACACTCTTCCAAAACACTGCACATTTCTTTTTGTCTTTGCTCATCTATTGGCCTCCTACACCTACCTCCCAGATAGTGCATAACACATGCATTAGCTCTTCTTTAGCTCATTATTAGAAATGTGACCGTCCTTTGCTATCTCACCGGCTACTTTCTTTTCTTATTCCCCTAAGTCCTTTGTTCATTTTTATATATATATTTTTTTAACTTTATTTATGTATTTATTTATTTATTTATTTAGGGAAGACTGGCCCTGAGCTAACATCCATTCCCATCTTCCTCTACTTTATATGTGGGATGCCTGCCACAGCAATGGCGTGCCAAGCGGTGCGTAGGTCCGCACCCGGGATCCGAACTGGCAAACCCTGGGCTCCTGAAGCAGAATGTGCAAACTTGACCGCTGTGCTACCGGGCCAGCCCAGATTTTTTTCTTTAAGGGTTATTTGTTAGGGAAATAAGCCATTTTTCTTTCATACATCTTCAAATTATTTTTTTCAATCTGCTCTGACTACTTATGTTTCTGCTCTACAGAATTTTCCAAACTTTTATGCAGACATTTATTATTTTGTTGTTTAATGACTCTAATTTTGTGTTGTTTTCAGAAAGCAATCTGCCAGTGAGGCTGTAACCACGCCCCATGGCTTTTGCAACATATTTCTTATCTTTTCTCTCCCAATTTAAAAATGCCCACTATATTATTTACCAAATTTCCCCATACTTATATTTGTTTATTTTCCCTAAAACAGTACTCCCTTAAATTGACTTTCAAACAGTTCCCCTGCAATAGAGACTCATGAGGACAAGAAGCTGGTGGTCACACAGCACCTGGGTGGTACAAAAGATGGCATACAACCCAGCTCAGACTTCAGAGGGAGCTTTCTGGGAGTCATGCCTGTCTGGGCTGAGACTTGAGGATGGGTTAGAGTTGGCTCTGTTAAGGGAAGGAAGGCATTATAGGCAGAGGAAATTCTGCTGTTTCACAAGGTAAAAAGTTAATTTGTCCTGCACCAAAGCATTTCAACATACCAGGTGGGACAACAGGGACAGGAGTGTGTTGCTAATAACATTATCAGTTAAGAGTGTGAGCCTCATCACACCAGGCTGTTCCATGGCCACAGACAATCGTGGACAACCGAGCGGATCTATTCACAGGTGGGCCCATTCACACAAACCTGTGCCATACTACCAGAAAACAGCTCCCAGGCATGCACTCTATCAGGGATCCATGCTATTACTCCCGTGCTGGGCGATAGTTAACATTGTCGTAACACCTACAGCTTTCTGAGCACTACGTCCCAAGCAGAGCATCTTTCATTAAATAACCCTGATCTCCCCATCTGCCTGCCCAGTTCTTTCCCTCATCCTAGGGGTATATACATTTACTTGGTGCTCAGGGCTATGGCAATACAAAAGGCTGAGAAGCACTACTAACATATTCTAAGAAGGGCAAAAAAAAAATAAAAAACCTTTCAAATATACAATTGAAGACCTTAAAAAATACTAAACCCTCTGAACCACTTATTGCAGTTCAAGGAAACAGATCAGAGATGAAGAGGAAAATTTATGTTTGAAGGCGTCAATCATGAAATCAGCCATAATAGCAAAAATTGGAAACAACTTTAGCATTCTATAGGATAATGATTAATCAATGACACTATATTGCCCTGAAGGACAAATATTTTCGTAGACAAAGACATGAGTATGTGTTTATGAGATGTTGGGTTAAAAAAAAAGCGCAGAACAAACTACCCAGACATGGTACGATTCCAAATGAAAGAATATATTTACAAGCACACACATATACATAGAAACAAAGCCAGAAGGACATATAACACAGTATTTACAGAGTTGTGAGACCATGAGTAAAATCTGTTTCCTTCTTTAGATATTTCTGTACTTTACAAGTTTTCTAAAATAATCACATAAACTTTTACAATCAGAAAAAGAAGACACCATTCAATCAATTAAAATCCTCAAGTTTCCCCTTTGAGGATCATATCCACTATAAAAATATATACAGGGGCCAGCCAGGTGGTGCAGCGGTTAAGTTCTCGAGCTCTGCTTTGGCAGCATGGGGTTCACCAGTTTGAATCCTGGGCACAGACCTATGCACCGCTTGTCAAGCCATGCTGCGGCAGGCATCCCACATATAAAGTAGAGGAAGATGGGCACAGATGTTAGCTCAGGGCCTGTCTTCCTCAGCAAAAAAGAGGAGGACTGGCAGCGGAGGTTAGCTCAGGACTAATCTTCCTCGAAAAATTTTAAAAAATAAAAAATAAATAAATAAAAATATATATACAATCCCCTAAAAGTATCTAAAGTTCTTAGGTCTCTTGAGACAGATTATATTCCTTAGGTTTCTTAAACTAAGGGAGGCGGAATGAGCACTAACAGTTTTTCGGTCAGTGGTGCGGAACTTTCTCCATCTCTGCTGTGGACACAGGTTTGGGGGAAGAGTTAATGATGACTTCTGGCTCTAGACATAAGGCAGTGAGGCTTCTCAAGCCAGTAAGTGAGAGCACAGATGTGCCTGGGGAAGAGAGCACAGCAGGCTCCCTTACTTAAGTAGAGATGGTTAAAGAAGTAAATATTTTTTCAGATGTATCAAGTTTTTATTTTTTAATCCATTCTGCCAATCTCTAGCTTTTTAAAAGGAGTGTTTAATACATTTATGTTTAAAGTAATTACATACAAGGAATGATTTATTCCTGTTTTGGTATTTGATTTTGATATGATATCTTTTTTTAATTTTTTTTTTATTTTTTAAAGATTGGCACCTGAGCTAGCATCTGTTGCCAATATTTTTTTTTTCTTTTTCTTTTGTCTCCTTCTCCCCAAAGCCCCCCAGTACACAGTTGTATATTCCAGTTGTAGGTCCTTCTGGTGGTGCTATGTGGGACGCCGCCTCAGCATGGCCTGACAAGCAGTGCCATGTCCGCGCCCAGGATCCGAACCAGCGAAACCCTGGGCCGCCAAAGCAGAGTACATAAACTTAACCACTCGGCCACATGGCCAGCCTCTGACTTACCTTTTATGTTCCCCAATTCTTACATTTCTTCCTTCATTTTTTGTGATAACATATACATGACATAAAAATTAGCATTTTAACATTTTAAGTGTACAGGCCAGTGACATTAAATACTTTCACTTGACAACCATCACCACTATCCATCATCAGGACGATCATCTTCCTGAGTTGAAACTCTGTACCCTTAAAGCAGTGACTCCCCACAGCTAAATATTTTTTGAATTAGGATACTAATGCAGTAAGAATTATTAGCTATTAAATTTTTCTTCCTTAATTCCTTAAGCATACAAGGGAATGATGTTTATGGACAAATGCAATATGAACAAAAAATGGTCCTTATTGGAACGGTTAACTTATGTTAGAACATTCAGAATATGAGAAAATATAGTAAAAACATACTCCACTAGCGGGAATGAAGGTTAAGTCATTAATAGAAAATAGAAACAAAGCATTGTTTAGTTTCCTCACTTGTAAAATGGGAATAATGCTTATCCTACTTGGTTACAGGAATTAAGTAAGATAAACGTGAAAGCATCACATACAGGCACTTAGTTACATAATATACACCAGTTCCTTTTGTTCAATGCAACAACTAATTTTGGACTTAATCTTACTATATATATATAGAAATACAGTTCAGATCTGGAAGTGAATTTAAAAATTAGCGTAGCCCAGGAGTAAGTAAGGCACAACTACTCTGGGTTTCCTCATTTTTAAAATAAGTTAATAACTTATGGGTTTATGGGAGGGAATAAATGAGATGATAAATGTAAAAGCCTTTATAAATTCTAAAAGGTACAATGATAAGAGTAGCCAGTGACACTGATTAAAAACAAAAGCCATATTTTCTTAGCAGATCCACACGTGCTGGTCCTAAGCTGCATCAGATGGGAGTTGAGACCCTTTCGGAAAGACAATCAAATGGCAGTAAGGTTGATAAACTCTTGTCTAAAGATGGGGGTCCAGCTCCCTGTAGAGCTTTAGTTCTGCTGAGTGAGGTATACAAATTCGGGACCAGGACTGAATTCTCAGGACTATAGACTTTTACAGGCTATAGTGACTGACAACCAAAAAGACACTGGAGAGAGAACAGAAATGTCTAAAGGGTAATTTTTTGGATGTTGGCTGTATCTTCCCCTTGAAATCTTCAGTAACATCTAAATTTCTTGCTCATCCTTTATCCCATCTCTCAATTTGTTTAGCACCCATATTTCTGCTTCCTGGTAGAAGTGTAATCACACATTCTTAAACCTCACAGTGAAGGCAATGCTGCATCATTCCTTACATTCCTTACATCATATCCATATGCATAAAGCGTCTTTCTTCCTTTCTTTTTTTGGTTTTGCTGAGGAAGATTTGCCCTGAGCTAACAGCTGCTGCCA
The DNA here is from genome assembly GCF_037783145.1 of Equus przewalskii. Classification (NCBI taxonomy): domain Eukaryota; kingdom Metazoa; phylum Chordata; class Mammalia; order Perissodactyla; family Equidae; genus Equus; species Equus przewalskii. Next base: position 3,144,331 of record NC_091855.1, read on the forward strand.
CTCTTGTTTTTTTTTCCTTCAGGTAGATTAGCCCTGAGCTAACATCTGTGCCAATCTTCCTCCACTTTATGTGTGGGTCACTGCCACAGCATGGCTGATGAGTGGTGTAGGTCCGTGCCCAGGATCTGAACCCATGAACCCAGGCCGCTGAAGTGAAATGCGCCAAAATTAACCACTATACCAAGGGGCCAGCCCCTCGTGTGTGCATCTTTCTTTTTGATCCACACTTTAAAATAACCAGTTCCTAAGCCAGCAGCCGATTTTCCCAGCTGCTACAGTCCCAGATTCTGTTCTCCATCTTATTCCTACATCTATCATAAACTGGTAACCAATTTGTTTCCAGTTTTGAGTGGAAAGATTACTTCAACTTGTCAGTTATTTATTGGATAACAGTGTTATTTTTGATGTCAGATAAACATATAATCCAGAAAATTATATTCCTGTTAAAAGACCTACAATTTTTAAATGTTCACCAGTACAAGATCAAAAGGAGATTGTGTGGAGAGTACTGCTTAATATCATTCCTCTTCATCTCTTAAAAAAGCACACAAGTTAAAAGATAGATGAAAAAGCAGAGAAGACAGTGGCCATTGTTTTAGGACGGGGGCCAAGGTGGGAGGTGAGGGACAGACACTCTTGGTGAGGACACCAAGGCTGTAAGGAAGTCTTCCCACTGAACAACAACAAAGCAGTGAGTCCAGATCATTTTCAATCAATCCATTTGCCGAATTCATATTGTTCACAAAATTACATAAAGACACATGTTCCCATAAGAGTCAAAGGAACTAATTACTGTGAAATAGATTTCTTCTTTACTATCTGACTTCCTTGAACTGCTAAACCATTAAAACCTGCATAGTCAGCGAGTCTATTAATGAAACCTGAAAAAATACATTTACAAGAACTTTGAGGGGCTCACTGGTGGCATAATGGTTAAGATCGTGTGCTCCACTTTGGCAACCCACTGTTCATAGGTTTGGATCCCAGGCACAGACCTAGCACCGCTCATCAGGCCATGCTGTGGTGGCATCCCACACAAAATAGAGGAAGACTAGCACAGATGTTAGCTCAGGGCCAATCTTCCTCACAAAAAAATAAAAAGAAAGTACTTCGAGATGCATCATCACATTCAAGACCCATGTACACATGACACAGCTAATTAGGCTAATTTACTAAAAAGAATCAGAGGCTAATCAAGGGTTTTTAAACTGTACTGTAGGCACCCATATTTATTTCCAAGTGGTCTCCCACAGTTAGTGAGGGACTTTTCACAAAGTAAAAGGAAAAAGAGTCTGAAAGCAAAGCACAGAAAACAAAATTCTTCATCAATATTGAAGAGAGTGGAGTATCTCACAATCAACCTTTGAGCCGTGCCGTTTAAGGCTTATTAGTAGTCACTGTAAATCTTTGAGAACAGACCTTTCTCCTCTGTCACTTGCCAGAACATTTTACGCAGATAACTGTACCCAATGAGAGCTCGCTAAAAATGATTTGGCTTTAGGACAGTGGTCCTGGGTCTCAAGAGAGTCTCACATCCTACTAGATACTGGGCACTGTTCTAGGAACGAAGGAAAACACAGTTCAGAAAAGGGAAAGCTGGAAAGTGAAGTGAAGCTGGCTGAGCAGGCCGCTGTGGCAGTCCCGTTATCCCTGATGCTAAAATTTTGATTTTATTTCTAAATTTTGCGTGGTTCTGGTATTTGCTCTTCATTTTTCCACTCAGTTGAAAAAAATCCACTGTAACACATCCCTCTTCTGAAAATTCACTTTAATGCTCAGATTTAGCAAAGAACTTGTATCTCACTTTTTAAAGTTGTACTGCCCTTGCCATTCCCTCAACAATATGCCTACTGTGTGCTCCCACTGCCGCTGCACTCAGCACCAGTGATCTGACGAACAAAGTCAGAACTCGTGCCTTCACAGACCTACATTCTGGGTGTGGATATCTTCCTCAAACGAATAACATCACGCATCACACTCAGCACCATGCAGCAATTGAGTACTGTGACAGAAAATGCAAGTGGGAACCTATCTCAGTGAACATCAGGGAAGGCCTCCCTGAGCAAGTGACATTTAAGTTGAGACATGAAAGATAAGGCATCAATCACGAGGAAAAGTGTTTCAGGCAGACGGAACAGTAAGGGAAAAGGCCCAGTGGTGGAGAAGTTTCATGTGTTTGAGGATTTGAGAGAAGGCCTCTGATGACGGAGCAGTGAATATGAGGGAGCAGGGCATGAGTTTATTTTTGAGTGCTTAATACACGCTAGACCTCATGCTAAGTACTTTACTGCATGCTTCTATCACTACAAGAAACCTACCAAGTTAGATAACCCACCATGTTCAAAGTGAAATAAACAAGCACAGGAGAGGTTAAGAGACTTGCTCAAAATCACATAGCAAGTGGTGGAGCTTGGATTCAATTCAATGCAGCATGAACCCCAAGCCCACGTTTTAAACTCAACCTTATAGCCAAAGTTAGAGAGGTAAGCAGTAGCCAAATCACATGGGCCTTTATATGCCATAGCAAGGAGCTTGAATTTTATTTTAAATGGAGTGGAAAGCCATAGAAAGGTTTAAGCAAAACAATGACCTTATTTGATTTACATCTCTACTGTGGCTGCTGTGTGGACGCCAGAGGGAGAGTAGGGAGGAGCTGTATGGGTAAAAGAAAAGAAACCAGTAAGCAGCCTGAAGAGAAATGATGGTGGTCTGGACCAGGAGACAGATTCAAGATCTATTCCGGAGCACATCAAATTATACTTGCCAATGATTTAGATACACAGAACAAGAAAAAAGGAAAGGTCTAGGATAACTCCCAGGTTTCTGGCTTTACTAACAAATGGATCATGATGGGTAATAATGAAATGGTTTGGGATCAGATAAGTTTGGGAAGGAGGGGTAGATTCATTTAATCACTCAATAAATCTTCATTAAGCCTCTACTATGTGAGGATACAGCAGAGTACAAAACTGATAAAGTCTTGCTCTCATAGAACTTACATCATTGGAGTGGGGGCAGTTAGACAAACCAGTATGTAAACCAAAAGGTGGTCTAAGTGCTATGGAAGACAATAAAGCAGGTTAAGTGGGAAAAGAGATTATTATTTTAACTGAATGGTCAAAAAGAGTTTGTCTAATGTATGAGCAGAGGCCTAAAGGAAACAAAGCAAGCGCCTTGAAGATTTCTGGGAGCAGAGTTCCTGGCAGTCTGAATAAGACTGCAACGGTCCGGAGGCGGGAGTGTTCTTGGTATGTTTGGGGACTGAAAGGAGGCGAGGATGGCATAGCAGAGTAGGTAAAGGAAAAGTAATGGGATTTCAGAAGAGGAACAGACAATATAGAGTACTGGGTAAGGACTTTGGCTTTTTTACTTTGGGTGAAACAGGAAACTCCTGGAAGATTGAACAGAGGAATGGAGGAGTGGTGTTAACTCTGGTTGCACTCTGGAAATCACACTATAAGGAACAAGTGTGGAAGCAGAGACTCAAGAGGCCACACCCTCTGGTGGATTAGACCAGAGGTGGTGAAACAGTCAGATTTAGGATAGGTTTGGAAGACTGGATAGAATTTGTCAGTGGGATTAGATATGGTGGCGTTAAGAGAGGAGTCAAGGAAGACTGGAAGGTTTTTTTGGCCTGTAACAGAGAAGAATGAGGTTACGGTTTACTCGGTTGGGATGAGCATGGGAGGAACAGATTTATCATGGAAATCATGAGTTCAGTTTGCTATATTAAGATGAAGATACTCATTACAAATTTAAATGCAGATGTTGAGTAGGCAGCTGTTTTCTGGATTTCAGAGAGGTCTGCATTGGAGATACAAGTCTGGCAGTCATCGGCATCTAGATGGTATTTAAATCATAGGAAGGGAGCTAGGGAAAAATATAGGTAGAGAGGAGCATCCAGAACTGAACCCCTGATAAACTACACCAGTTAAACATTTGCAATTCATAATTTGCATTCTTATAATAAAACAACTGGTTCAATTTTTTTTTTAAAGATTGGCACCTAAGCTAACAACTATTGCCAATCTTCCTTTTTTCTGCTTTTCTCCCCAAATCGCCCCAGTACATAGTTGCATATTTTTTAGTTGTGCGTCCTTCTAGTTGCAGCATGTGGGACGCCACCTCAGCATGGCCTGATGAGGACTGCCATGTCCGTGCCCAGGATCTGAACCGGTGAAACCCTGGGCTGCCAAAGCAGAGCACACAAACTTGACCACTCGACCATGGGGCCAGCCCCTGGTTTAATTTTTAAAGCTATCACTTATTACACCAGCAGTTTCTAAAAGTCATTGAGTGCATCAATGAGACACAGCAGTGAACTAAAAAGCTTACCTCATACAAACCTCAAAAGAGAAAGACAGACAGAAATGAACTCCATTAGTGCTCAGAGGAATACTAGGAACTCAAAACATCTCCAAATATAGTGTACTGGTTTGTAACGGTACATAGGTTCTGGTTGCCTGGATTTTAATTCTGGACCCCACATTTATTGTCTGTGTGTCCTAGGGAAAGGCACTTACTGTGCAGTTTCCTCAGCAGTAAGTTGGGGATAATAATTTATTGTTTTTTTAACAAATTAATTATACTTGAACTATTTTTTTTTTTTTGCTGGCAAAGATTCACTCTGATTTAACATCAGTTACCAGTCTTCCTCTCTCTCTCTTTTTTTCCCTCCCTAAAGCCCCAGTACATATTCTAGCTGTTAGTCCTTCTAGTTGTACGTGAGCTGCTGCCACAACATAGGTACTGACAGACAGGTGGTGTGGTCCACGCCTAGAACCCAGCCCAGGCCACCAATGCGGAGCACGCCAAACTTTAACCACTAGGCCATCACTGCTGACTCACTAACCCCTGTACTTTTGGACTCAAAAAGTTAGCTATCTTACTATCATCAGTACTAAGTTATTGAAACAAAAGTTGTGTTCTTTTGAAACAAAAGTGAGAGACCCCACAGCTAATCACACTAATGTTTCAATTATCTTAACCAAGGACTTGTAGCTCTCTGTTTAAGATTTCAAAACAAGGCCAAAACGTGTTCCTAAATTCAATTCTCTTAACTAAGGGCTTACAGCTCCCAGTCTGGATTTTAAAACAAAGCCAAAACACATCCCCAAACTCCTTAGGATCCAGAACAATCTTTGGAGGCAGAGAGGGAAAAAGCAGCAACTAGTTAGTCCTAGCTCACACATTAGAGTAAGCATGTCTGAATAACAAGGTCCATCTGTGACACAGGCTACCACGGCCTGAATCTCTCTTAAACCAGTTATCTGATCCTGTTCTGGTCTCTCTTCTAGAGAATGAATGTGCTTTCGAAGACTAAGAAAAGTACAATTAAGCTTTTGAACGGGAGTGCAGCAGAGAGCTGAGAATCCAACTCTATGGCAGCCAAGGGGGAAGACTTCTCCAGAGGCACCATCTATCCCTTTTCCCTAGTACCCAGGAGCACCGTGGGGTAAGACTCCTCTCGGTGGGCTATGGGGAGAAGGCCAACCTTCCCTCATTGGCGCTCCCACCTCCGACTCCGTCCCCTGGAAGCAAAGCGCCGTTGCAAAGCAGCTACCCTCCCTATCTCCTGCTCCTCTGGCCGGGCTCCGGGCCCGAACCCGGGGCCCAGGCTCCCGCCTCCAGCCGCCCAGCTTCAGGAGACAGCCGGGAAAGGAAACAATCGGGCCGTGGCGGCTGCCATACCTCTCACGGTCGCGGCCGTCGAAGTAGACGAAGTCGCCGCTCTGGACGCACTTGGCGCAGGTCAGCCGGCGGCGGGTAGTGTTGCACAGCGGACACCGCTCGACCGCCACGTAGAGTCCTTCTGCGTCGTCGACAGCATCCACCAGGTCCCGCGCGAGCGGCCGCGGCCCGCAGCTAGGAGCCTCCGGCGCGCGGGCTCCCTTCCCACTGGGAGACGCCATGATAGCCTGAGAGCAGAGGCAGTCACGTGGGATTTTGTTTTCAACCAGGTGCATGCCGGGCGAGGGGGCGGGGCCAGGGAGGGGCTAACCCCGACTCCGGCCCCGCCCCCGCCCCGCCCCCGGAGCGCGGCCCTGTGCCCTACTGGACCGCTGAGGGCGGCGTCGCGAAGCGGGAGGCTTATGTTACAGAGGCGAGTCAGCCGGGCAGACGTCCTCGGCCGCTGGGTGCTGCCCCGGCTGCCAGCGAACGCCCCAAACTTGTGCAAGAGATAGTGATACAATGCCCTAAGGATTCTGGGAAAACGGATTGGGAACAAAATAGAGGAATTTCTGTAATTCGCTATGGATGCTTTTAAATTTGGCTAAAACTGCAGCCAACGAAGCTGGGTGAGGGGGCTGGGTCTTGGAGCGAGTTTGAATTTTGGCCCACCCACCTCCTTAATAGCTGTGTGGTTTGGGGCAAATTCCTAACCTCTCTGTGCCTGTGTTCTTATCCATTAAATGGAGATCATTACACTACCTACCTGACATCGTGAGGATTAAAAAGTAAATACGTGTAATAGTAATTCGATAGTACTTGATCGAAAATAGTTAGCCAGTGGAAACAACAGTACTGGCTGTGGGAATCAAAGTTGTAGCTTTCTGAAAAGTGAATTTTAAATTAATGTCTAACATTCCTCCCATGCTCTGAGAAAAAATTCGAACTAGGTGGAATTTAACCTAGAAAGTAGATTCCTCCAAATGAGGAATGTTTTCCTTTGGAGGTAAATTGGATGAGTCAGAGTATTAAAGCAGAGTAATTAGTGCTGAATATGCCTCTAAACTACAGAAGGAAAAAAGAAAAGTGGGCATATAGGTCAAACTATCTACATTAGTGATTCTCAAGGATTGTTTTGGTAGGCTGTTGTGGAAATGAATAAAAGAAACCTTAACTAAACTGGAGTTGGGGAGGCCTGCAGGGGGAGCTCTCAGGCCCCATTGCACATGGTCACAGTCCCCCCGCGGGAAGCGAGAGGGCTGAGCGGAGGCCTGCGTCTTCCCGGGAGGTAAAACTGCCTCACCGCTGGGGGGAGATTCTCTCCCAGCAGCAACGGCTCAGCCAGAGAGGAGTCTTCCTGCCTGAACTGCTGCTTTCCCCCAACGGGCTTTGCTTTAGAACAGCCCCTCTCGCCTCCCCCTTTTTTCTCTATAAAGGCGGCTTCCCTCCTTTGTTTTCTGGATTTGCCTATGGTTGGCCGTGGCATGCACACCCCAATTGCAATTCTTTTGGCTACTCCAGCATATTGAGATAAAGTAACAGGCAAATTTGCTTTTTAAGTTGACACTGTCAATTGCTGACTATCCTAAATTCTCTCTCCAGCCGGGACTTCTCTCCCAAGTTCCATACCCAGATTCATAACTGCCTGCGAGGTACAAAGTGATGTACCACTTTATAGCTGGTGGCCACCGTTAACTCAGCATGTTGGAAACTGACTCTCCCTCCACACAAATGTTTGTCCTCATCTTGGTGAAAGACAATGACTGAGCTCTTGCGAACAAGAGCCATGAGTCCTGTCAGCCCCATCCCCCTCTGTTAACCTCCACATCTCTAGCAAATGCTGAGGATTCCACAACCTAATTAGATCTTGAATCTGAACCCTTTACTCCATCCTCTTAGTCTTATCAGGTCTATTTTAATACAATTACATAGGATTATGAGAGTATGAAAAAAGCAAAAAGACCCTACCCTGTTTTCAAGGTAAAGCTTATACTAAAACTGAACAGTTCCTGGAAGTTTAAGATTTATAAGTGAGAGAAATAATTTTCACTGATCACGTCAAACAAAAAGATATTTAATTTTTCTTAAGGTTTCAGATTTTCCTGTTTCATTTGTATTCTGATAGGATCCTTCACAGTACAGTGGCTGTACCTAATGGCCAAGACTATCTACTTAATATTTTAAAAGGCAAAAAATAGACAAATTTCTGTCCTGCTAGAGGACATTACAAATATTATCTGTATTATGCAGTTATTTCAAATTTCTGTATATTGCTATGAATTTTCAGAAAACAGATTAATGTGCATCTTTAACAAAAGCAGAGCATTAAATTTTAATGATGCTACAATATCATTCTAGCAAGGCCCTAACTCTCTAAAATTCTGAAATAAGTTTACTTGTTCAATCTTTAAGATAACAAACAAGTCATTTTGAAAACAACGTTTCTTCATTTCTTAGGCATGGTTCTTCACAGACTCACTCTGTAATAGGTAAACTCAAAATGTGCAAGGAGCGTCTACAACCCAGCCATTTCTGTGCTGGGCTTATGCACCTATTCAAACCAATACACCATGAGGTGTGGAATGATATACTCAGGCTTTTTCAAAATTCTTTAGACTAGAATAGATGTTTTCAAATGCTTCACAGATCTCAGAACGTTCTTTGGCATCTGTAAAGAAACCCAAGTTTATATAAAGTTTAATATAAAAACAATACCAAAATTTTCTTAAAACTAAAATTTCATTGTTATCTCAAATTACTTTAATATGATGACCCCTCTTTAGGTGTACCTGACAAGTGACATTTATTCCTGGTAAGGAAAAGAATTTAGTGACTACAGTCACATTCCCACACACACATGCCCTAGAGCAGGGTTTGCCAGTACTCCCGCTTCGTGGGTGCATCAGTTCATTTTTTAGCCTCACAGGGTGCAGTATAAAATATGGAATGTTCTCTCTTACTGTGCCATGAATGTGACCACAGAACATGACCTTCAGCAGCACCAGTGGGCACTCAGCTACCTGCAAAAGGGACTTCCTTTGCTCTGTTCATTTCTAGTTATCTCAGTTCCCTGGCATTAACTAACAGAGTGAGACAAACTGGAGCTGTTTCACATTTCGGTGTATGGGAAGAGATTATTAGAGGGGAAAACCGTACCACTGTCACCTTTAGAGTCTCAAGTTTCAAGGGATCTTTTTTTTTTAAGATTTTATTTTTCCTTTTTCTCCCCAAAGCCCCCTGGTACATAGTTGTGTATTTTCAGTTGTGGTTCCTTCTAGCTGTGGCATGTGGGACGCTGCCTCAGCATGGCTTGATGAACGGTGCCATGTCCACGCTCAGGATTCAAACCAGCGAAAGCCCGAGCCACCGAAGCAGAGTGCGGGAACTCAATCGCTCTGCCACGGGCCGGCCCCTCAAGGAATCTTTAACTTTAACATTACTGCCCTACGGGTTAAAGAGGATAAAAGCATGAGTTAGACACAGTCCTCACCCTTGAGAGATAATGTCAATCAGTCCCTAGTCATCTCTCACCACCACCCACCGCTAACTATTTCCACCTTCAAAACTGCAGACACATCATCCTAAGGGTTACAGACTGGTAGTGCTTATGGAGCTTATGGAGTTTATATGGAGCTGTCAGCTAATCAAGAAACTATTATCTGATATTATTGGGCAGGAGGCAAGGATATTAATGAAAAGAATATAAAAACTGCTAGCATGAAGAGAAAAAGAAAATAGCTCAAGTTAATAAAGACTCTTCCTTGAGAGCTATAAAGTTAGAAAGGAGGAAGGCTCAGTGTGAGGGCAGAAATGACACATGAGAAGTGGTTATCTGGTTTAATTACAGTAGTAATGGGAGGGAATTACCAAAAAGAGGGTCAGCAGATTTGAAAAGCAGGTAGAAATCAGGATTCAGAATCAAGGATAAGTTATACTAGTAATTTAAAAAATGGAAAATAACTAATGTTGGCAAAGATAAGGAGAAACTGGAATCTTCATACACTGCTGGTGGTAATGTAAAATGGTTCAGCTACTGTGGAAAGCACTTTGGCAGTTTCTCAAAACTATTAAAATAAGAATTACCATATGAGCCAGCAATTCCACTCCTGGGTATATACCCCCCAGTTGAACACAGGCACTCAGACAAATAGCACACGTAGATGCATATCCATTGCAGCACTATTCACAATAGCCAAAAAGTGAAAACAACCCAAGTGTCTATCAACAGATGAATGGATAAACAAATCTGCAATATATACACACAATGGAATATTAGGCAGCCTTAAAAAGGAATGAAGTACTGATACATACTACAATGTGGATGAACCTCAAACACATTATGCTAAGTGACAGCAGCCAGACACCAAAGGTTGCAAATGGTGTGATTCCATTTATATGAAATCTCCAGAATAAGTAAATCCATAGAGACAGAATGCAGATGAGTGGTGGCCAGGGGCCGGGGTGGGGGGGTGGGGGGGGGAGGGAGGAATGGAGAGAATCTGTTTAATGAGATGGGATTTTATTTTGGAGTACTAGAAATGTTTTGGCACTGGATAGAGGTGGTGTTTGCACAACATTGTGAATGTACTAAATGCCATTGAATTGTTCACTTTAAAGTGGTTAAGATTATGTTATGTGAATTTCACCTCAATAAATTAAAAAAAAATTTTTTTAAGAAACAAAGATGAAGACCTTATGAACTTAAAGATGTTTTGAGAGGTAAGGGCAAAAAGTTACTTATTCATTGCCAAAGAGTGTACTATCTGTGAATCTCCGCCCCTAAAGATGTGGGTGGGGAGGAGGGCGAGTCCCTGACGTGGGCGACAAACTCTGTACCTCTGGATCAGGAAAACCCCCAACACTCAGCAGATTTTAGTTACAGCACTAAAATTTTAGTTTATTATTTTTTTTAAGATTGACACGAGCTAACAACTGTTGCCAATCTTTTTTTTTTCCTTCTGCTTTCTCTCCCCAAATCCCCCCAGTACATAGTTGTACATTCTAATTGTGGGTTCTTCTGGTTGTGCTATGTGGGACACCGCCTCAGCATGGCCTGATGAGCAGCGCCATGTCCGTGCCCAGGATCCGAACCCATGAAAGCCTGGGCTGCCGAAGCGGAGGCGTGAACTTACGTAGTCGGCCACGAGGCCAGCCCCTTAAATTTTAGTTTCTAAAGAGATTGATTTGTAGAAACCAAACAGTTAGTTGGGGGAGCAGTAAGTAAAACATCATTACAAAAAACTCTGCCTCTGGTTTGATGGACTTTTTCAGTTGCTGGATACATTTGAATGCAGCAGCCTTCTTCTTAGGAGACAGTCAAGTATAATAGGTATAGCAACACACACATCCCCTCCACTTCCCCCAAACCAAGGTTCTTTTTATATTGAATTGAGGAAGAGTGTGTGGGTCTAGCATTTTGGGTAACTATGTACTTTAGTTTTTTCATAACACTTAAAAAAAAAATCATACCCAAGAGCATTGCATTCAAGCCCAAAAGAGTCCAGCATCTCGCACCTCCTGGAGAGCAGAAAACACCCATCGCCCAAGAGGAAACCGACATTGAAAGTGACCATTATTTTATATCATAGAAAAACAACTTTAGACACAAAAGGGCTTTAGGGAAATTATCTAGTACAATTTTTTCATTTCCTATGTGGGAAAATGAGGCCCAAGATGTTGAAGTTTCCCTGAATCATGAGTAGCAGCTATGGGAGAAGACCTCGTGTATCCAGTTCCTTCCTTTACACCAGAAGTCATCAAATAAACATTGCCAGGATTTGTAACTGGGTGTTCCAATGAGGGGATTTAGTCAAATATTTCCTCAATGAAATATTGGCATCAAAACTTTAAGAGAACCTAAATTGGTCCTATAGTCCTATTAATAATCAATCTATAATCAAACATCCCAATTTGTAGCACCAGAGTCGGATTAGATGACCCTTACCTTTTAAGCAAAACTTGTCAGTCCTTTCCTTCAGGCAATAATGATCATGACTTTGGGGGATGAACACTATTCCATGGTGACAGAGGTGGAAATTCTGTGGCTGCTGCCCTGGAGAAAGGACTGGCTCTGATATCAAACCATATTCACTCAAATACCAGCTCTCCCACTAGCTAGGTTTGAAATAACAGGCAAATTTCTTAATGTCTGCACTTCTGTTTCTTACCTGTAAACTCAGGACAATAACCTTCCCATGGGGGTACTATAAGTGTTATGTGAGCAAATGTTTGTAAAAAGCCCTCTGTAAATCATAACGTTTTACAAAGCCTAAGCAATTTTATTGCCCTAGAAAATGTGCTTCAGGATTAGGGTGTTGGGCAGCTAGGCCGAGGACACCAGGCTTATCATTTGGTTCTGTAAGAGGCAGCATCACATAGTTTGTTTACATCTGTCTCCTTCACTCAGCTGGTTTCTTGCCAGCCGGGGCGTGTGTTCTGTCCGCTTTTCCCCCTCAGCACCTAAAACAGTATGCATACCTGGGACACACCTACATCTTATGAAATATCTATCACCATTTATAAGCAGCAAACAAAGAAGGGACATTTAAGCACCTGATGATGGGAGAATCAGACGCAATGACATGTAAGGACAGAGGTGAGGACGCTGAGGCCAGCTGGCCAAATCCAGTCGGCTGCCTGTTTTTGCAGCCTGTGAGCTATGAATGATTTTTATATTTGAAATGGTTGGGGCATGGGGTGGGGGGAGAAGAATATTCCATGACACAAGTAAATTATATGAATGATATTAAATTCCCATTTCAGAGCCCTTTCCTTGAAGCAATGTCGACAGCTACTTTCACACCTCAATGGCAGAGCTCAGTTGTTGTGACAGAGACCTCAGGACACGCAAAGTCTAGAATATTTAGTATTTGGCCCTTTACAGAAAAAGGTTTGCTGACCGCTTGTTAGAACATTGTGCACCCATTAAAAGCCTTCGTGAAGAGTTTGTAACAATGAGTTAAGCTACATATGTTATATTGGTTGATAAAAAGGCAGGATGGAAAGATGAAAGTACACATCAAAGTGACATAAAAACACACAAAAAAGTTACATTGTTTTGGGCATTGGGACAGATGCATGATATTATATTCCTTTCTACTTTTCATGTTTTTCCAGGTATTCTATAATAGCAAAACTTACCTTATAATGGTGAACAAGCTATTTAAAAGGAAAAGCAAAGCGCACACATAGATATTGAATTTTATGGAAGTCAGAAAATAATCTTAGAACTTACCTAGCAACACAACTTTTCCAGATACAAAGATAAGCAACACACCTCATGGGTTTGCTATTCTATAAATAAGGCCAGGAAATAGTTTAGGTTCATAACTGTTAAGATATAAAAGGAAAAATTTAAAAATAGCTCTGTTCAACTACTCTCCCATAAGAGTCAAGATCCAGTATGTTAAAGCTGCATATTAAAGCAGCTTTAAGAAGGTATTTTACCAAAAACCTTCTGGCCATCTCGATAAAAGTAGTCTTGAGTGTCCTAGGTAGTTTCTTGTGGCAGTCAAAACAGAATTCATTTTTGGTCATAATATTTTTTCAAGTGCAAGTCATCCTAAGCTATTAGAAATTCGGGGATCAGATTTAATGCATTAAGATCTTGTTGGTTAAATGTTTTCTGTCTTTCAAAAAGTCTATCAGGAAAAATATATGAACATGTTTTCTAAATTTTCCACGTTCCCCAATAATGAGCACAATTTGTATGCATTTATGAGCTGCTAAAGTTAACATTTTTAGCAGATAGAATGTAAACAATTTTCGAGACCAGTGTTATTTGTCCTTGGACAGGTGCTGTATAAAGAAAGAAAACGGAATTATCCCAAGCTTTAAAATTCAGAATTTGTTCCTATAAATAGTAACTCACTCCTATAAATAGTACTACTAAATGGAAGCTGGCTTCTCCACAGAACAAAGGAAGACAGGGCTAAGAACTGCTTCTCCACACTCCATGAGAAGAGGAGAGAGAACTGAGAAGGCTTGAGGAGCCTGCAAAAAAGAAGTCAGGAGATAAAAGGAAGCCAATAAAATAAAGTTATTCCAAGAAAAACCAAAACAAAACCAGTGTAGAACACATGTATAAGAAAAAGAAGAAATCTGAGAAATGGAACACTATAATACACATGAATCTTTTTTTTTATTGAGTTATTGATAGGTTACAATCTTGTGAAATTTCAGTTGTACATTAATGTTTGTCAGTCATGTTGTAGGTGCACCACTTCACCCTTTGTGCCCACCCCCCACCCCACCTTTCCCCTGGTATCCACTAAACTGTTCTTAGTCCATAATTTTAAATTTCTCATATGAGTGGAGTCATACACAGATTATCCTTCTCTCACTGGCTTATTTCACTTAACATAATTCCCTCAAGGTCCATCCATGTTATTGCAAATGGAATGATTTTGTTCTGTTTTGCAGCTGAGTAGTATTCCATTGTATATATGTACCACATCTTCTTTATCCATTCGTCTGTTGATGGGCACGTAGGTTGCTTCCACGTCTTGGCTATTGTAAACAGTGCTGCAATAAACATTGGGGTGCATAGGACTTTTGGGATTGCTGACTTCAAGCTCTTTGGATAAATCCCCAGTAGTGGGATGGCTGGATCGTATGGTAGTTCTATTTTTAATTTTTTGAGGAATCTCCATACTGTTTTCCATAGTGGCTGCACCAGTTTGCATTCCCACCAGCAGTGTATGAGGGTTCCTTTTTCTCCACAACCTCTCCAACATTTGTTGCTATTAGTTTTAGATATTTTTGTCATTCTAACAGGTGTAAGGTGATATCTTAGTGTAGTTTTGATTTGCATTTCCCTGATGATCAGTGATGATGAGCATCTTTTCATGTGCCTATTGGCCATCAGTATATCTTCTTTGGAGAAATGTCTGTTCATGTCTCCTGCCCATTTTTTGATTGGGTTGTTTGATGTTTTGTTGTTGAGTTGCGAGAGTTCTTTATACATTATGGATATTAAGCCTTTGTCAGATATATGACTTGCAAATATTTTTTCCCAGTTAGTGGGTTGTTTTTTTGTTTCAATCCTGTTTTCATTTGCCTTGAAGAAGCTCTTTAATCTGATGAAGTCCCATTTGTTTATTCCTTCTATTGTTTCCCTTCTCTGAGAAGGCATGGTGTCCGAAAAGATCATTTTAATACTGATGTCAAAGAGTAATACACATGAATCTTTGCAGTTAAGGGGTGAATTCAGCCCACATGGAAAACTCCATTCCACTCTGCGATGGAGAAGACCCATGCAACAGCAGATCTAAAACCTCTTCTTGGCACCAGAAGGATGCATCACAGTGGTGAGGCGACCCTTCTAAAATACATGCAGATTGCTGTAGGTGGACCTGTCTTTCCAGGACATCGCTCTATCGAGTCAAGACTTCTATCCACTAGCCACTTCCCAACACTGGGGAAACACAATACTAGCTGGAGCCCTGGAAAACGCCTCTGGGAACTAAGAGGTGTGAGCCAAGAAAGCGAAGCCTGGGGGCACGGAAGGAATGTTTCCATTTGGTCTTCCAACTGAATCTTAGGACTCTGAGAGGGAAAAGAGAAAATGAAAGTATATAACTGATGGTGAACTACGTTTGGCTTTCAGAAACTGGTTTTATCGTACCAGCATCATGATCTCCCAATTAGAGATTTACTTCATTTTATTTATTCTCTGCCTCACTACATGGGTATGGAGAATAACAAATACCTGCCAATCTCTTGGCCAACTTAACTTTGACTCATTGTTCAAGTCTCAGCTTAAATGTCACTTCCCTAAAGAAGTCTTCTTTGACCTCCACGCTTCCCCCATTACATTAAGCATCTATCCTGCTTCAGGGTACCATAGCATGCCAAGGGGTGTTCACCTTCACACTTACCGTATTTCATTACTGTTGTTGGCTTGTCTGTCTTCTTTTAGATAGTGAACTCCATAAGGGCAAGGGACCATGGCTGTCTTGATTGTCACCATCACTGTAGCACCTGCTACACAGTAGCCACCTAGATTTTACTCATTTCAGAAATATTTATTATCAGGATATCTTTGATTTTAAAATTGAAGGGAAGGGAGAAAAATGCTCAGGGAAAACAATAATGGCACAGAAAGATTGATGGAGGAATGTGCCCAGTAACAAGGAAGATATTTGTATTGTCAGATGCTGATAAATGCAAATTTGTAAAACCCGGGAAATTAAATGAACTTGAGGTTTTAACATAAGGCAAACTTGACCTGATAATGATAACTGATGTGTGGCATCATCTCCACAGGGCTACAGACAATTAAAGAAGGGCCTCATTTTAAAGATAAAACCTGCTGAGAAAGAGGTGTTTTAACGCCCCCATGTCACGAATACACATACTGGAATTGTAATCCATAACCTAAGGTTGGAGGCTGAATGGAGAGCATTTAGGGGCATGTGGCTGAACAGAGACTCTTAAAAATAAATGTTTTACTACGAATCTACAAATTATCCCAAGATTGAAGATACCTACAGAAGCAACATGTCTTGCATGGGGGGCTTCCCAGTGAACTCAATGGTCCTCCATAGGCACTCAATAAGCATATGTTGAAAAAACAATTGATGCCGTGGAAAAAAGAACATACAATTAAGGGGAAAATAAACACTCCCTGAAGAATATCATAAAAGCTAAATCTCAGAATGAACTAAAGTTTTTTAAAAGTTGGGAAAAAATTAAGCAACTTTAAACTTCTGTTCAGGTCAGGTGTCAAAGCACAGCTGTATGAGCCCTATCCAATCTATTAAACAGAACAATTGCTCAAAGGCACAGAGAAGGAAGAGTGTTGAGTGAAAGGAGTTAAGTTCAAGCCAGATGAAGACAATTGAAGAGCATCTGTGATTCTAAGCCAGTTCAAGGGCCTTGGCCCAAGTGTATCTCCCAAGGGGCGGTGAGATTTGGTGTTGATCAGTCAAGCTCCGTCGCTGCTCTCCAGGGCCTGACTACCAAAGCAGCTGATGGAGGAAGAGGTGGAGCGTTTGCTGTTGGGATGGGAAGTGACATTTGAAGAAGCTAGGCAGGCTGGAGATACTCCCCGAGGAATGAAAATATGCTAAGGGAGAAATTGCAGTGGGGGTTACAGCTACAGGCAAAAAGAAAACCCTCAAACAAACTCAGCAGGACAAAAACTAGATAGGATTGCCTTCACAGAAGGTGCTATGGCCATACTTTGTCTTCTCTCTAATCCTCTCTCTTCTTACCAGTTGTCAGCCCCTTCAAACTTGCCTTCCCCATCTCATACCCCTTCTCCTCCCACAATTGCCACCCCCAAGGCAGGTGTGCGTGTTTTAGAAATCTGTACCTCAGTGGGTCTCAATGTGTAGGCCTCTGGCCAGCAGTACTGGCATCAACTGTGAGCTCATTAGAAATGCAGACTCAAGCACCGTCTAGTAATACGGCCCAGGCAGGAGTTTTAATAAGCTGTCCAAGTGATGACTATGCAATCTAATTTTGAGACCCACTATTTCAAAAGACTGGACACATGGTAATCAACGAGGACTTAGGCATAGCATTTTAACCCTTTCACCTACTGTGCCTTTAAAAAAATTTACACTTTGTAAGATACGTTATATAATCAGCCCATAGTACAACTTTAATAGCTTGGTAAACTCCAAGTTAAGTTATGTAACAACCATACCTACTGAACTGCTGATGGGTTAGCACCGAACCTTCCAGCCTGGTGGGAAATCTCACATCACAGCTTCCAACCAGGTTCTGAATTTTAAAATCAAGGAATCTGGCAGGGAACCCAAGCTCTGTATCACACGAGCAAACTTTCTCGCTGCAAGTCAAGACTGCTCTTCACTGGGGAGGGGCAAATGCGTGAAAGAAGTCTTAATCACCATGTCCTCCACACTCCTTGTGCTGTATTCACACACTTCTGATTGTATTTTTAGCATCTGCACCATGCTTACCTTTCAGTGTACACTGCCAACCTGTAGACTCGTAGGACAAGGACCCACTTCCTCTACTTTTGTCCTTAGCACTTAGTACAACGTACAGTTGTGGAACTGAATCATAAACAGATTTTTGTCTTAATTTGTCACCTCTCACATACAAGGTATTTTTTTCTTTGACTTGTAAGTGCTAATGGATAAAATCAACTATTCCACTGGTTCCCAAAGTGTGTGCTCAGATCAGCAGCAGCATCACCACCTTAGAACTTAGAAATGCCGAGTCCCGGGCCCCAGCCAGATGTGCAGACACTCTGGGGGTGGGGCCGGGCCATCTGTGTTTTAACAAGCCCTCCAACAATTGTGATGCTCACTAAACTTTGAGGACCATCTGTCTGGTCTACAAGTGTGTGCCATTTAGATGGGAACAGCGGCAACAAAAATAAGGACACATGCATACAGAAAAACCCAACATGAGAAAGTAAGATATGTGCCAAGTGAGGAGCATAGACAAGATGTCAGGACTTGGGTGTTTAAGGGACAAATTGTTTAAAAAAAAGAAAAAGAAAAAGAAAAACCTTAAAATATACTTCAAACCTGCCCAATTTTGCTGAGGCTTTCTTACGCAATTGTCATTCAGTTTATAGCCAACATAAGGAAAAAAGAAATTCATCTGACTTTGTGGGCACGTTCTTCTAAGTGTTTGTCCTACTCCCACCCGAAATCCATGTCAGAGAATGTGAAGTCCTGATATTTGAGCTTTATTTTTCATTAGATACTTTTCAATGGTCGCTGGCAAAGCAAAACAATGAGTGATAGGGGTTGCCAAACAGGGTGAGCAAATCATGTGAACTCTGCCCTCTCTTACGGGTTGTCCATACCTTTAAGTCGAAAATCAGAGGCACCTGAAAGGAAAGCCAGATTGAACTTGTCTCCTGACCCAAGGAAGGGGTCAGTTCTCTTTCCCATCGAGACCCTTGTCAACACTGCCCCCTCTCGTGTGTGTATTAATTATTTCACATACTTCACCTCACTTCACGTTGAATCTCCTCATCCACTTCTAACTCCTGAAATGTCCCTAGCAAGGCCATGAGGCCGCGTTAGCGGTGAAATAAACTGTTTCCATTTTGAAAAACATTTCACCTAAATGGCCCATTACATTTCCCATAGTGCTAATGTTATAACTATATAACTATAACATAGTTACAATGTTTATAAGTGCTAATGATAGAAATTTCAAGAGTTTGCATAGTCCTGTAGTTTCTTGAGATATTAGCTGTGACTATTGCAAAGAAATCCCCATTCAGACAACTAACAAAGCCCACATACATGCTCCTGTACAAACATTAGAAAATAGATTAAGAATCTTGAAATGTCACCACCAGCAGTGATACCCACTGATAAATGACCCTTCTGCACTTTTCCTATGCAAACACACATATCCCTCACTATGCAAACTCTGGTTATTACATCTAAAGAGAATAGGTTTGGATAAATTTATGGAAATAATTCTGACATCTCTTACACTAACAACCAAACTTTCACAACTCTCTATCCAAAACTCATGAAGAAATACCTATCTCTTATTGTCTGAACTCACTGTCCAAACTTTCAGTATCAGATTTTAGGAACCAGATAAATTCAGACAGGGAAAGATACTCGTGACTGTGTGTAACACGAACATTTTCTAAAGCAAAATTTGGATAATAGGCCTACAATTTAATTGCCTGCCTCCCTGAACTTAACGTGATGTGACCATTCTTCCAACTCAATACATGTGTGTGTTTTAATGGCAAGATACGATTGTATTTTATGACCTAATCTATTACTAGATATTTGTTTTCCACATTTTAACCAATGCCGAAATGAACATCCTTGCAGATATCTTGCAGAGTTGTCCGATAATGACTTTAAAATGGAGATTTCCAGGTCAAAGGATACACAGATCAACAGAAGGGGCCAGAAATGTACTCAGACACATGTAAAGAAATTCGCATGTAAAAACAGGTGGGGGAAAAAATGGAGTAAGAATAGATTCTTCAGTAAGTGTATCAGGGCACTGACTGGCCATTTGAAAAAAAATTATTTCTCTTAGATTGAAATAAAATTCTAGACCTGCTCTGCCCAATATGATAGCCACTAGCCACATGTGGCTATTTAATTTTAAGTTAATTAAAATTAAATATTCAGTTCCTCTGTTCTGTCAGCTCCATTCGTGCTCAACAGTCACATGTGACTAGTGGCTGCCACAATGGACAGCACAGATATAGATCTTTTCCATTATCCAGAGAAAGCTCTAGATAAATCAGAACATCAACCTCCTTTCTTTAATACAAAGCAGGACCTAAAAAAGGCCAGAAAAATATATGGAGGTCAATGTTTATATAATGTTGTGTGTGGAGAATGCCTTCCTAAGCATGAAGCCAAATGTTGAAATCACAAAGAAAAAGTTGGATAGACTGAGTATCCACACAAAAAAATTTAATTTTGTAAAAAAAGAACTCATAAAACACTATTAACATTAATCTGGGGAAAGATGTTTATGGTATAAAATGGTGAAAATACTTAAATACTAAAAGACAAATATCTCTATAGATTAGTGGGCAAAAGACACAGTGGGCAGTTTATGTGCTTAGGGAGAGTTAGTGTCACTAGTAAATCAAAGATATATAATTAAAACAATGTAACTTTTTGCCAAGCAAGTTGGGGCAAATATAAAAAAGGATATGAACACCCAGAGTTCATCAGAGAAAATGAGTACTTTGTACATCTCTAGAGCAAGAAGAAATCGGTATAACCTTTCAGGAGGACAATTTGCTACTCATCTTTTAAGCTTAGAGGGAAGGGCAGCTCTTCCACTACCATTTTAGGTGGCAGGCTCTGCATGAGCACAGGGTACCTCTGCTTGAGACAGGAAAGACGAGCCTGTGAAGAGATGCCTCCTGAGCTAAGGCTCAAGCTGATGGTCAAGAAATGTCTCGCTTCCCTCCTTCAAAAAGTCTTATCCATTTATCTTCAACAAGGAAAGTACACAAAAACTTTTCCCCCAGGCCTACAACAGGCTTTATCCCTGCTGCAGCTTTATTTTTTTTTTAATGTACCTTAAAAACAAGTTGTACCGGGCTAGAGAAGCCTCCTCGGTTTAACAGGGGGCACTGGAAAGCAGGATAGAAGTCAGTATTATACGGCCGAATGTTTTTAACCCAAAATTTTGCATTTCATGAATTTAACTCTTCAGCAAAGAAAAATATTTTGCTTGTGCCATGTGTTTTAGAGCATTAATGCTGTCCTTCCTTGCTTTACATACTGAATTACCTGTCTGGTGGTGGAGGACGGTGGCTCCTCATACCTCCTGGCTCCTGTGCAGACTGCTTTCCCAGAGCTAAACGTGAGGGCTGCTGTCCCGGGCTCACGGACCCTCATGACAGCAGCAAATCTTCAGACACAGAAGCCAAAAAGACGTTAGCCTCTGCCAGGAGTTAGCACCATTCCAGTTGAAAAGCTGAGCTGGGCAAAAACACAGTCTTGAATAAACTGAAATTGGATGGGAAAACTAAAAAATATCTGGGTCCATTCCCCCACATTGAGATTACTTAACAAAAATGATCATGATTCTAAAACGTATTTATGAGAAACAGGTAAGAATAGTAACAGTAAAGCTAAAATAGGAGTGTTATGTTTCAGGCCCCATGCTAAAGGCTTTATGGGTCTTCTCTCATTTATCCTCATGCCAGGACTAAGTTGAGTCCATTACTATTCCCATTTAGTGCACAGGGAAGCTAAGTGGTTATTTAACTTCCCACACTACACGGGAAATGGTAAAGCTGAGATTTAAAACCACCACTAATCCAACTCTGTGCTTTTTACTTTGAAATACTTCCTTTTCCTTTCAAAGAATCTTTGAAAAAAAAAAAAGAGTATGAAGTATGTTATAAGCTCACCAAGACTCTAGAGGGTACTAAAAAGCAGCCAAAATATAGAATAGAATTGATAGGCTCGCTGAGGATGAATGACAAAAAGTCCATTTGTTAAGTTCTTGCCTGCCAGAGTTCTCCTCAGATCAGCAGCATCGGCAAGGCCTCCAGGTGGTGCTGAAGCAGGGGGTGGCTGAGCACTACTGGCCCGCTGCGTTGACATGTCACCAAATGACCTGCTTCTCCTACTCGTCCTTCACAGACCCTTTCCCTTCCCTTCTCTCTCCCAGAAAGCTGGGATGGAAACGGGCGGGTACTATGCAAGACTACAAGTTCCACGGGTCAAAGCTACTCCACAGGACCGTAGATCACTCCACAGACTTGCCATTTCAGATTTGAAGTGTTGACAGACAGACAGTAAAGGAACCTACGCAGAGTTGGTCCAGTCCTATAATGTTTCTAAGTGTTTCCTAAAGACGCAGCAGTCCCACCTGGTATTCGCTTTGTTAAATTCTTAAGGCAGGTTAAGTGCCAAGCCAGAATTTCTTTGGCTGTCAAGTCCAAGTTTGGATATATCCTATAGACCGAAATAAAATGAGTGGAGAGCTGAGGATGATGTAGAATAAAACAGACTTAAAATGCAGATTGGTCAATAGTATGGTCAATCGTTGCTGCAGCCATAAGAATCCTAGCTCATCACTCTGTCCCTGTTCTCACCATAGCCAGCTGCATGAAATACAAAAAGGAAAGCTATATTGCATTTGGAAACATTCAGGTAATACTTAAATTCAAATGTCAGTAACAACACTACCACATAAGGAAAAACAAATACTTAATCCATAAACAGGTGATACCGGCAAGGTCCTCTGGGTGCCTACTAATATGATCTTTTTCATCTAACTCCGTGAATCCTCCATCACCCAATACAGTGACTTTTCTCCCAGTGAGGACCAGGCCTTACTCACCTTTGCACTCCTAAGCACAGAGCCACCAAATCATGAAATGTTGATTGAATTAACAAATCTACTTCCTAGTTAAATAGAGCATTGCAAATGGGATAGCTGCCCTTGGAAAGACACAAGACAGACTAGATTTTATTAAACTTTGAGGCAAAAAATCCCTGAACCTGTATTAGTAAGTAGAAGCTTGAACTTTACACTTTAAACAATTTAGCTTTCTCAAATAAGAGAAACTGTAAATGGAAAAAAGTGTCAGCTAGGTGGGACAACATTTAAAAAAAATTACTTCCAGAAATATGACAACATTTTAAAAAACATCCCCATAGTCAGGCTGAAAATCGTCATATGGAAAATTCTTTTTGGATGACAAGGGGAAGAGCTCCACTTGCAGGAGCTGCTCAGCACTGCTTTATTCAGCAGAGAATGAGAGTATTTTTTAAAACTTCAAAACAGAGAATGAGGCAATTAAGCTTTTGAGTTGCCAAAAGCTTTTTGCTAACAAGTTTTTTCTTTTTTAAAAATAAAAACAAAGGAATGAGTCAATATCATGATCATATCAAGGAAAGCAAGTCTAAACAGAAGCTAATTGTCAAAAGGAATACTGAGAAATCTTACCTTGGGGTTGTATTCTGCATTTTTTGCTTTTGCACACAGAGCTATTTTCTTCAGATCCAGTTTACAGGCCAGGTTTGCAGTGGAAACTACTTTCCTAAAGAAATAAGTCAATTTAGAAAACTATATCACATACAAAAAGTAAAAAAGAATTAAAAGGTCTTAACTTCCTCATTTCACAGGTTGTTTATTACTGACTCCCTAGGGGAGAATTATTCTAAATGCGAATACATAGCAACATGGTCCCTAGTAAACATCCCAAACCGAAGTACTAAAATAGCTTTTCTAAAATTTCATGACTAGGGGCCGGCCTGGTGGCGCAGCGGTTAAGTTCCCACGTTCTGCTTCCTCGGCCCAGGGTTTGCCGGTTCGGATCCCTGCTGCGGACATGGCACTGCTTGGCAAGCCATGCTGTGGTAGGTGTCCCACATATAAAGTAGAGGAAGATGGGCACGGATGTTAGCTCAGGGCCAGTCTTCCTCAGTAAAAAGAGGGAGATTGGCAGCAGTTAGCTTGGGGCTAATTTTCCTCAAAAAAAAAAAAAATTTCATGATTAGCTGACTAAAATTGTTTTGTCTTTTTCAAAATTATGCCTCAAAAATAGAAGTACAATATGTCAATATGCAAATTGAATTCAATTTTACGTCTTTATATTCTTTGTGTTTATCCAACTCCAATTTTCAGCAACTACGGTGCTTTAGTATAAACAATACAATCCTGTGTGTACTGACTCTTAACTCCCTCTTAGGAGATCAAGAATTAGCGCTTCATTTCACAGATAACCCAACTGTCTAAAGCCGTAATCCATTAAGAACTGATAATACAAAGAACAATGAAATCTGAAATTCTCTTCCCTACACTATTATTCTGAAATTAGTTGTCATCAGATTCATGAATATAAAATGTGTACCCAGAAGCATCACTCACTTAAAACACTGCAAAACTTACTGTAGTTGAGGCACAATTCCAGAACATTCTGAACCAGAGGTCATTGGTGTCATGGGAGTTACGGGTGCCAGAGGCAGGGAGTTTGATTTCTCAAGAGAGGGCTGGACTGAGTCAGCATCACCAGCCCGCAGATGTGAATGAGAATTTGACAAACTGTTGCTGTTAAGTCCAGGCCAACGCCCTGTTCACTGGGTAAGGACTGACTTTGAGTTTTACAGCTTTCTTCAATTTCATGCTTGTTTCTAATGACAGTCTGGCTTTTATTTTCTTGGGTAAGTTCATCTGATAGGAAGCTGAGATCCACAGATGAGAAATCGCCAGATGTCTCTTTGACTCTTTAAGAAGTGAACTAAACGCCACCTGCGGCCTGGACCAATTAGGCGTGAACGCATCATGAGGCACACCTGGCCCAGGCAGCGGGACTTAGGCCGGGTGACGTCTTCCTGGACTTTCCCTAAAACAGACAAACAAAACACAACAAACAGAACATCACGTCACACCAAATGGATACACCAGGGCGGGCAGGCACCCTGTGCAGGATGAGAGGCAGCTCAAGGCAGCTTCCAGTCGGGCCCCGCCTCTTTCCACAAAGAATCGCAGAGGCTCTGCTGTAGGGTAACAGCGCACTTAAAAGGAACAGGAAAGGATACCTTAAATGTGGAAAAAAGCATTTGTCATAAAACGTTTGTCCTAGTTTAGTCGATCCATAGTAAGCTGCCACTCTGAACCCAATTTTGTAACTCTGTGGCTTTTGTAACTCTCCTTTCTAACTCTCTCAATTAAGCTACCATGCTCTAAATTGTGTATACTTTGAAGAGAATAGATTTACTGTACTTCTCAAGTTGACTATAAACTTTAGTTGATTTAAAGATTTTTTAGTGTTTTAAATTCATATTTTAAAGAGAACAGCAAGTGAAGGAAGTTTAAGACATAGTCTTGAGTGCTAATCAAGATTCCACTAAAGACCCACTGTTATTCCTTCTAGTCAAAGAAGAGAGAAGAAAACATCCTAGTTACAGGAATTCACAATAGAGAAAAAGTTACTGAAATTTACATGGCAAGAATAGTTTAAATCAATGCATTGTATTTCCAGTCCAGGGCAGGCTGCTCAACTTCCATTACCACCAACCGAGAGAAGGAGGTGTGCAGGTGAGGGAAGCAGCTAATGTAAAATTCATGGGCTTTGTTATAGAAAAAATTGATTACCTTGGCACATATATTACCACCTGCTGTGCCCAAGTAGCAGGTCTAGATTCCAGATTTTGAGCACCGCCTGCAGGATGACCTCATCCCTTAGAAGATCTTTCTTCTGACAACTGAACAGTCATGAATGCCTCGTGTTGCATCTTCTCAGTGACAAAGCTACCTCAGCTAAGATAAAATGTCTGGCTAGATTCTATTACATTGTTCCGTTACTACAAGCCCAGCAGATGGCAGGGGTGACTAATTGTTCAAAGAAAACACTTACAAGAATGTAGTTATTCTCTTGAAATAAGATTTTTGACCTTATTATTTCATTTTGAATTATGTAATTAGCCTCCATCTCTGCTCCCCTCCCCACAGTAGGACCCTAAGAAAAGTGAGGCGGGGACAGTAGCCCTGATTCCACTCCATTGTTTCCTTGGCTTCTCCTGTCCTAGCTGGAAAGGATCTCAGCCACCAATTTACACTAAAGCACTAATATCTGCAACAGTCAGTGTCTCCCCTCTTTTTCCGCACTAGAGCAGGAAACTGAACTTCAACAAGGAATTTAAGGCAAGGGCAACAAGAGATTGGAGGCAGATGTTCTCCGGCGATGGAACCTTGACCATCCCATCTCAAGTTCACCTGTAGGCACACACCTCAGAGGACGTGCTTTTAGTGTAGTCACTGCACCCTTGGCCGTGTATCTGAAGAAACTTTTGGTTAAACTGTTTTTGCGGAACCATCAACTCATCTTTCCCAGAGCCTCTCTTGCGTGGGCTCCCCTTTGCTGTGTTAAATGCTATGGGGCTTCACCAGTTCTGCTGTTGGGGCCCAGGGCAGGCCACCCCACAGCACCCCACAACAGCATATTGATTATTTTGAATTAAGGTTACTTGAAAAGCAAAAAGGGCATTCTGACCCTCCTGTCTCTGTTCCCTCTGAATCTTCCATGTACGAGGTGCTCTCTTGCATCCTGATCACAAGAGCTACAAATTCAGGGCCAAGAAGCCTATATAAACAAATGTTGCTAATTCACACCTCAAATCTAAACTCTGCTTAAATACCTCACAAATTACATACCTCAAATCTTAGCTTCTTTGTCCTGTCATTCCTCACAACTTTATTGCTTTTTTGTGTAATATATGCATATATTACATATATAATAATTATTATTATTACATAATATAATAATTATAAAATAAAAATAATTATGTAATAATATTACATATATATTATATATACTGCCTGCTTTTTTCACTCTCTGAGCATCATTATTCTATGATCGCCAATACATACGTATTAAACTGGATTTTTCTCCTGTTAATTTGGTCTTGTGTCAATTTTATTACTAGTCTAGCCATAAGCATACAAGAAGGGTAGAAGGGGGGAATTTTGCTCACCCTGACGGTTTTGGCGAGCTAGCCAGGAGAATCGCCGGCTGGGAAACTGCTTTCTCCCTGAGGCTGCTGCAGCTAAGAGACCCTGGACGTCTACACGAGCCATCAAAAAAGTAAGCCTTCCTACCATGTCAGCCTCCCAGATCTCTGTCTGCAGAGTCTGATGGGAACAAAAGGGGTGAGAGTTTCTTTCTCTCTCTCTCAATTTAGATTAGCAGAAGAAAATATTTGTGAAACTAGTTTTTCTGACAAGTACTCTTGATTTTGCTGATCTTCTCCTCCAGAGATGATCTTTGGTCCCGCAGCTGGAAGATGCACACACATCTGGCGGGTAGCCAAGTAGGCTGTGGATCCAAGCTCAGGGAATCTAAACATGGTATTCTCGTCAAAAAGGGGAAAATGTGCTTTCCTGTGTTTTGGCACAGCTACTTAACACAGGGCCCCGCACGGTTCTCAGGCTGACTCTGGCAGTGAACTTTCTGGATCTTAGGAAAGCTGGATCCTTTGCACTTTCCTTTGAGGACGACTTTTGTGTCCATGGTTAAGCCATAAAAGGCTGCTTAACCAATAGGTTTGAGTCACTATTAAGATCTTAATCCTATTCATCAATGGCCAGATGATGGATCCTTTAAACTAGACAAATTTATAAATTGGAAAAAAATTTTTTTAGAGAGCACTCATATCAGTATAATGGCTAGCCATTAAGACTCCCTTAATTAGAGAGAAGACAGAAATTAGAACAGAAATCAAAGTCCACTCAGACCCCTTATTTGCCTTAGGACATTTGCAGATATTGTTTAAAAAAAAAATCAAGACATTGGAAGTACAACTGTCTAGAACTTAAGAAGAAAAAGGAAAATTATGTAACAGCTAGACTTAGGGGCTCCCTAACAAGAGGAGATAACAAAACACTTAGACTTACTACAAAAATCCAACGTGTAACCCCTTTCTTAAAATCCAGCCCCATCTGCCTATTTTAGCTTCCTTTTCCTTCAAGATTTACCGACAGCACTCCAGCCTAATCTCTAAGAGTATACAGGTTACTCACGTAAATACGAAAAGCCCAAAAATGTTTTTAGCAGAAGCACCTAGGACAGGCAGTAAAGCTTGCTTTGCTGGGCTCTATAATCAGGCTCTGCCAGCTTCAGGCCTTCCTTGAATGCCTCCCCAGGGAATTCATGCACCCTGGACCACAGCCCTTTGACCTCCACTCAATGGCCATTCTGTGACGCCCAGTCAAGAGACGAGAATAAAATTGCATGTTGTCCCTTCCTTTCCAAATCCAGACTCACCGGTTATTGACCCTTTCTCTCCCAGGGATAACCACCTTCCTGCTTGTCTTGTTTCGTGTCCTAAGGGCTTGACTGAACTTTCTGCCTGCCTGGGACACACAGGCTGACAGTCCTTTCTTTTGGTTACCTTTGGGAATGACTCTGGATCTTGGGAAGGTCATAACCTGTAGGGACACCTCTTAGGTCCATGGAACTGTTCAACGCTGCCAGAAATATTTACTGCTTATCCTAGCTGAAAACTGACAAGATATTTAGAAGGATTTCTTTTCAGTAGTTCTACGGTCAAAAATTGGCCAAATTGAAAGCTGATATTTAGAGCCTGATAGGATTTTTTACAGGCCTTCTTCCCTAAGTTAAAATAAAACTATGCATCCAGAGGGGAAAAAAACACATTGGGGATAATGTAATCAGACAGGTAGATCAACCTACGATGTCATTTAAGTTACAACCCAATTTCTGAGGAATTGAGAGCAACTGTTCTTATCTTACAAATCTTTGCAAAACTGAAAATGCAGCTCTAACAGCAGTTCAGATTTCACCCATTCCCTTTCATCATTCCAAAACCTCCCCAATTTATTTCAAAAGGCTTGTCACCTTTCTGGTAACTCTTATTTAGAGGAGGCCCAACTCCTAAAACCAAAGGAAAAATTACCCTGAAAATCCTAGGGGAAAAAAACTTGCATTTTTTTCTGTCCTTTAAGGTTGTAAATTTTACCACATCTTTAGAATGTAAACACCCTGGAAGGTAATAGCCCACAATTGCCTGAGACTACACCTGGCTAGCTCAAACAGCAAAGTCTAAAGTTAAAAAAAAAAGGGAAAAATCTTTCATTTTAAATGCAGGCTGCTAGAGAGGCTCTTTGGCCCCAAATCTAATTCACGGCCTCCTTGTCTAAGGCAAATATAAATCTTAAAAAGCCTTTTCTACAAATATTAACAAAAAAAACCCCTTTTATGTAGGTAACCTTAATTTGTTCCATCTGCTAGAGACACAGTTATTTATAAACTAGTGAGTTTTGTATTGTGCCTAAGTTATGGCTGAAATTTTAAAATAAAAGCTATAAGATCTGTTTGTGTCTGTCTATATATATATGTATGCATGTTATAGATATGGTATTTTTCTACCTCCCAATGTTATTATCAAAATTAATTTCTAAAGAGCTGTAAGTAACTTAAAGTAAGTGCTTATATAAATTATTTCTATATATAATAGAAACTAATCCAAATGTTTTCCAGGTTAATATGATATAAAATAATCTTTAGTGAATGAAAGCTTGTTGGCTAACTAAAATAGGCACGTCTTCAGAGTTATCAGCACTACATGCAACTTTTATTCTACCTGGGTTATTAGTCAAATAAGCTCATGTTATCTCTGTTAAAAAATTTATCAACAAAAAAAATAATTTGAGATTATGGCTAACTGCTTTAACATTTCATGAAGGTTTCATGAATAATCTAAGTATGACTGTTAAGAACAAATGAACTATACTGATGTTAATGCACTCAGAATCTTTAGATGCAATCCTATGGCTAATGGCATGTGTACTTACAAGTAACTTCAAGTCTTTTTGATGGCTTAAAACTTCAGAATTTTACTAGGTAAGGTTGAATGATGAAAAGTTCATTGAATGTCCAGATTGTTTCCAGATAAGATAAAATAATAAAACATTAATTACTGAACAGAGGTTTATCTACTTTTGGATTCTTATTATGGAAAAACTAAAAGATAAATTTGAGCTTATTAAAAAACAGTTTTGTGCTTTATTGGAAGATTGCACTATGAAAAAAATATTTCTAGAAATTATAAAATGTATTCATAAATTTGCCAATCTAAAGGATATGGGTATAACATACAACTCACAATTGTTTACTTCTTAGTTTTCACTAGAAATTAAGATTTCTAAGGTTAAGAATTCTAATTGATATATGTAATTAAAGCTACTAAAAATAATAAAGAAAAAATCTCTCTATGCAAGGAAAATAATATTTATGCTTTTGGAAAAAAAAAAGCTGAGTCTTTTCTATTAAAAAGAGCTAAGGTTTTGAAGCCATGTAAACTTCTATGTTTGTCTTTGAAATCTTTTTGTCATTTTGATTAAATAGATGATTAAATATTGTTTCATAATAATCTGTGACCCTATTTAGACAAGTGGGAGGGATAGTAAACTAATTAAGCTTATTTTATATATTAAATTACAGGGGAAACATTATCAAATAAGAAATAACATTAAGCCTTCTTTATGTTGTATCTGCATAAGTATATTTTATCAGAGTTCCAGAAATTATGTGAAATTCCTGGAAGTCTAATATGTCCTGGTATAAAATGTTGTCTGTCATCAAAATTGAGGCTTACTAAAAGGACTGAATCTAAATATCAGATAAGTATCTTAGCTGACTTTCAGGTAAAGCTGGCAATAACACAATCTATAAAGGTTATGACACATGTGGATGAAGTCCATTCTGCTTCTGCAAAAAAAATTGATCCCTCATTGCCAGACTTTTGCCATCCCAATGTCCTAGTAACACAGCAACAGTCTGCTGAATCAGAGAAATTAAGATCGGTAAACAATAGCTATAAATTAAACAAACAGGGCTATGGGAAACCCAAGCTGGCCCCTTGGTTCTTTCCACCTCCCTGGAAAGCCCAATTTTTCAGTTTTTACCCTCCTCCACCCACTATAGGAAAAACTATCTCTGTCCCCAGAGGCCTCAGAACTCCTCCCTCTGGGTGTTTTGAACATCTTCAGCTGGACTTCATTCAACTGTCCCTTAGTATGTGTTATCGATATGTTCTTGTTGCTGTATGTATGTTTTCTGGATGGGTTGAAGACTTCTCTTGTCACAAAGCTGATGACCTCACAATGGAAAAGAAAACTATTAGAAAATCTGTTTCCCACTTGGGGTATACCTTCCACAATCTCCAGTGATTGAGATACTCACTTCATTGGGCAAATCACACTAGCCTTAACAAAAACCTCGCAAACTTCTTGGAATCAGCACTGTTCCTATCACCTTCAACATCAGGCAAAGTTGAGAGAACTAATGGAAAAACTGGATTCAAGCAGAACAAGAATTAATTACATCAGACTAAATGAACTAATGAGGATAAGCATAATTTTTGTGACTTTTTGTTTGAAATATTACTTTTTTTAAATCTTTCGTTTTTCCAGATTTAAGAAAACCTTTTTTTCCCCCTTCTTTTCTCTTAAGATATCTATGACTTACAGCAATTTGGTGAATTATACCTTTGTAAGCAGAATTGAAACAATTACTTTTTCTCCCTACCTTATCCCTTCAGAATTCAGAAATTCTCAGTGAGTATTATTATTTTCATGGCAATGTATTTATTTGCCTAAGTTCAGTAAGAATCTTTTCTCCTTCCAGCAGGACACAATTGGAAATATTAGTTATATTACCAAGACTTTGACTGGAATGTCATGTTTAAGAGAGAGATGCATAAACTTATATATGACCAAACAGCTTTAAGGAATTAAGGTTGACTTTATGAAGCCAATAAAGCCCCTTGGGGGAAAAACCTACTGCCTGGTACCTTACTTACAGGGTTCCTGACAGCCAAACCAGGTGAATAAAGAAGATCACTTCCTGGGAGGTGCAAGAACCTCAAGATATGTTAGGAGCCTTAAGAAGAGAAGAATTGACCAAAATCTACAGGTGTTGCAGGTGGAATATTTGGTTTGGCTTCTTAGCCTTGACAAGGTTTTAAAAGTTCATTCTGGAGACTACTTATGAAAAGTTCCAGCAAAGCAAATTTAAAAGAGCCTATATGATCAATTGTTGTTCTTGCTATACTTATGTGAATACCTACGCCAAGTTTATTGAAACTAAACTTATTTTCAAACAAATTAGTCTTAATTTGATTATCTTTGATAAAAATAAGGGTGATTTTATAGAGAAAAATTATGTTTCAGTAGAAACCATAATACACACTTGTAGATATTAGATTCTAGTGTTGTTAATACTCTTTGAACTTTTGTGATTTACCTAAAAACTGCAGTGGATCCTAAATTCTTCTGATTTCCTCAAATATTTGACTACAACTCTCCAAACTAACATTTCCAGTTTTTCTCCCACTTTTGACTTGGAGTCATTGAGAACCAAAGCTGCCCTTTTCCCTGAAGCCCTCCAAACTAGAGCTGAATGACTTCACATGAACTTGAGAGACCACCACACAGCCTGTGTTTAAACAGCCTTCACGCCTGTTGCTGAGTGAGCCACTCAGAAAGTTTACCTGAACACCTGATGACATCATCAGAGACATTTCAAACTGCAAAAGATGCTTTGACCCTGACCTCTAGAAATCTTCTTGACTGGCTGTCCCATAGGCTCAGAAACTGGTTTATAATTTGCTCTAACCACTAATCATTATTTTTCTTTGTTTCCATAGCAATGCCTCATTAAATCTGATTGCTTGTGCTATAGACCTAATTTTGGGAGCCCACCTGCATCACTGCCTCATAAAATGAGACACAACTGTCTAATTGAACTGACCTATTTTCAAGACTAAAAGATCAATTCAGTGAATTAATGGAACAATCTACCATGTCAACTTTTAATATGTGAAGCTTCCAGGGAAGTTTCAGAGGCAGGAACTACTGGGGCCCAGGCCAGGCTGCCTCCAAATGTCCCACAGTAGCATACTGACTATTCAGAATCAAAGTTACTCGAGAGGCAAAAAGGGCATGTCCTATCTCTGTTGCCCTGAAAGCAGGAAATGAACCTCCTGTGTGAAAGGTGCTCTGCCCCTGTCCTCATCGCCTGAGGCAGGGACTCAGGGCGGAAAGTCTGCAGAAACACACCTGCTAATTTACTACCTCAGGCCCAAACTGCTTAAATGTCTTCTTATGCACTTCAAACCTAAGTTTCTTTGTCCTGTCATTCCTCACAAACTTGTTTCTTTGTGAGAAAGGTACATATTACTGCCGGCTTTGTTCACTCTCCAGCATCATTTTCACGATTCTCCCATGGATGTGTAATTAAACTCTCCCCTCATCCCACACTACCTGAGCGCTAATCTCTGTCTGTTTGAAAATCGGCCCGCACCCTCAAATCAGTTGCTCTCTTTTCTTTTTGAAGACTCCTTCCTCTCTTCTACAATAATTCACTCTAAAGATTTTTCAAATTACAAAACAATACGAACTTGAGAATCACAAACTGAAAGAAGCCACAGTTGCCCCCAGTTCATATTTTGAATTCATGTTAGACCAGGTTCAGGTTCTGCTTGGCAACTTTGGGCAAGTTATTTCACCTCTCGAAGTTGCTACTTTTCACCTGAAAGCGGGGGGCTGATCAAGCCCACATCTTAAGCTCGCTAGGAGTTTTACAAGAGGCAATAAAGGCAAAGCCCCTAGGGCGCAGGACTTGGCACTCTGCAGCAGGGCAGGGAGGCGGGTCCTGACTTCGTGACAGTGGCCACACTCCCAGGCTCACGTGCGCGGCGCGCTGGTCCAGGGGGAGCTCCAGGTACGTCCCCTCCTGCATGGGCAGAGGTCCCACCGCGGGGAGGGCCACGAGCGGGGACGAGGAAGCGCCCTGGCGAGTCGAGCCGCGGCGGAGCCCGGCGGGGCGTGCGGAGCCAGGCAGCCACTTATCAGCCCACAGCCCGCGGGGGCGCTGGCGGGCGCCGCGGGTCCCTGCCCGCTCCACGCTCCTGCAGACGGCGCAGGTGAAGTGATGAGCCAAGAAGGGAGACGGCGAACTCAGCACCAGGCCCACTGGCACTAGGAAGGGGAGGGCGGTGGGTGGGAAGAGGGGAGGGGAGGGGAGGGTGCAGGAGGGCGGGAGGGAAGGGCTCCTCACCAGGGTGCCACCGCCGTGCCCTGCCCATGGCTGAGAAGGCCCTCCACCTAAATCTGGAGCTTTCCTTCAGTAGCTGCAAATGCTGCCTTTGCCTCCTGAAGGAGAAAAGGTCTCCTGTTAGTAGCATAAAAAGTGAATGCGTGGGACAGTGAGAAAATAAGGGATTTTTTCCCCCTTTTCTTTTAAGTGAATTTTTATTTCTAATCTTGAGCAGGACAAGTGGAATTTGAGGCGCCTGACCTAGTCAGGTGTAGTACTTTTATGTTAGATTACCTGTCGCCTTCACATCCCAGGTGGTTCTTCTCCAGTCACAGAGAATTTGGGCTAAAGCCACGTTCCTGGGAGGGTGTTGCTCACAGTTGGGATGGAGGCAGCTCAAGAAGAGAATGCAAAACCAGATACTCAGAGACCTGCCTCTGTCTTGAAATCGTTATTTTGATTTTCAGTGCCTCAGCTTTCCTAAGAACTTAAATGTGCAGAAAGGTTCTGTAATCTACACTTTTTATGTAAGATATTTCAAAATGTACATGGACACACGCACACACATAGAATATGTCTTTCCTACTAGACTGTGCTATCTGAGAGCAGGAATTTTGATGACTTATCTTTGTGTCTCTGTACCAAGCTCATCAATGATCAAGGAAACTTGACTGGTTAGAGAAACTGTTCTCAGAATGGAGCATGGGGAGCACATGGTAGTGGAGGTGGATGGAGATGGCTCCAACCAGATCACGAGGCATCTTACCAAATTTCTAATCAAGAATTTAGGAAACATTCTGATAAAGCTAGACTTTTGTATAATGGTTTAGAATGATATATAGTTATGTTAAATCAGGTAGCCTACAAACAGTGTTTCTCACGGCACCTGCTTGGTCGCTCGAACAGTAGCTCTGAGTTATTAGTTTGTTATGAACTGAATTGTGTCCCCCTTCCCCCAGATCCCTGTGCTGAAGCTCGAATCCAGTATGGCTGGTGTCCTTATAGGAAGAGAGAGAGACACCAAGGATGTCTGTGCACAGAGGAAAGTGCCACGTGAGGACACAGTGGGGAGGCAGCCACCTGCTGGCCCTAGGGAATGGCCTCGGCAGAAACTGCACCTGCTGACCCCACGCTCTTGAACGTCTTGCCTCCAGAAGAAATAGAGGAAGAGAAAAATCGATTTCTGTTTAAGCCACTCAGTCTGTCGTACTTTGCCACGGCAGCCCTAGCCAACTGATACATAGACTTATGAACTGTCTCATATGAGGTGGGCAGAGCTCTGAGACGACCCCAATTCCTGCCCTCTGAGGCAGACACAGCTTCACCCTGTTATTCTAACACAGATCTAGGTGCTGCTTTGAAGGGACTTTGCAGCTGTAATTAAGGTCCCAAATCAGTCAACTTTAAGAAAGAGAGAGAAATTATCCTGGGTGATCCTGAGCTAATCAGGTGAGCCCTTAAAAGGAACTGCGCTCCTCCTCGGGAGGGAGATTCAAAGCTTGAGAAGACTTCCCATGAGGGAGCTTCTCCACTCCTGGCTTTGGAGGTGGATGGAGCCATGTTGCAAGGAAGGTGGCTGCCCTGGAGGAGCTGAGAGTGTCCCCCATTTCACAGCCAGCAAGGAAATGGAGACCTCAGTCCCGTAGCTGCGAGGAACTGAATTTGGCCAACAGTGACAAAAAAAGGAGCCCAAGAAGGAGCTTGGCTTGGCCCATACCTTCATTTCAGCCTTGTGCGCCCCCAGAGAACCTAGTCATGCTGGGCCCAGACTACTGCTGGTAGAACTGTGAGCGATGTTGTTTTAAGCCACTAAACTTGTGGTAATTTGTTATTCCAAAATAGAAAATGAAGACATCAAATTATGAATAGAGATAGGGACACAGATTTGCAGTGACCTGCGGTGCAAATGATAAAGCAAATGAATAAAATGTTAACAATAAGCAAATTTGGGTAAAGGGTATATGATTGTTCCCTGTACTACTTTTATTTTTGTAACTTTTTAAAGTTTGAAATTATTTCCAAGTAAAAAGTTTCAAAATAAAAGATGAGTGACTGTCTCTGTGCATGTTTTCAGTTGTTTTGGTGAGAGTTAATTTATCCAAAATCTTAAATTGTTCTGCAGTCATGCGTCACTTAACGAAGGGGATACATTCTGAGAAATGCGTCGTTCGTTGGTTTCATCGTTGTGCGAACATCCTAGAGTTCACAGACCTAGACGGGATAGCCTACTACACACTTAGGCTCTATGGTACAACCTATTGCTCCAGGCTGCAAAGCTGTGCAGCATGTTACTGGGCTGAATACTGTAGGCGGTTGTAACACAATAGTAGGTATTTGAGTATCTAAACATAGAAAAGGTACAGTAATAATATGGTATAAAAGATAAAAAATGGTACGCCTATACAGGGCACTTATATATCCTTATTCTATAAGCTTTTTAATATTTTTAAATTTTTTTTCAATTTTAAACTTTTTTGATAAAAACTAAGACACAAACACACACATTGGCCTAGGCCTACACAGAATCAGGATCATCAATGTCACTGTCTTCACCTCCACATCCTGTCCCGCTGGAAGGTCTTCAGAGGCAGGAACATGCATGGAGCTGTCCTCTCCCATGATAACAGCGCCTTCTTCTGGAACACCTCCTGAAGGACCTGACTGAGGCTCTTTTTGAGGAGGTGTCATTCTTTCCAGAAATACATCCATGGTGGTTTGCTTGTTTTATTTCTTTTTTTTCATCATAGATTTGCTCGTGAGCAGATAACGCACCGTGAACATCCCTCTCTATTAATGAAAATCTCTTGGTGTTGGGGTCCATGTTTTTAAACTTCTTAAGGAGCTTGTTGAGGTTGCAAAAGCTTCTGCTAAACCCTTCACTGTGAATTTCCTTGGGGATTCTTCTTTCTTTTCTCCTGCAGTTTCTTTTTCTCTTGCCTCTTCCTCAGTTTCCGCTCTAGGCCCAACAACTCCGTAGTCAATTCTTCAGGAAGCACCTCTGGGAGCTCCTCAGCGTCATCCTCAGCCACACTCTGGTCAAGGTTGCTCCCCACCTCTACCACAGCCTTGATGATTCTGCAGCCTCCTCATCCTTGGCAGACCCTCTGAAGTCACGGACGAACCTCTTGAGTGTCTCTTCCAGATCCCATTCATACACTCCTTGGTGACATCTCCCCAAGCCCAAGCGAGGTTCTTGATGCAGTTACAGGTGTTGTAATCCTTCCAGAATTGCATCAGTGTCTTCCTCAGTTGCAGCAATAGCCTGGGCGAAGGTCCCCCTCAGGTAGCAGGCTTTAAAAGCTGTTGAAACTTTTTGATCCATTGGTTGGATCAAAGAGGTGGTGTTTGGAGGGAGAAACATAGCTTTGATATTGGGGTGAAGATCACCAATAAGAGGAAAATGTCTGGCAACATTACCAATAGTAAGCAAAATCTTGAAAGGTAATTCTCCAAACAGTACTTTCCCGTTTCACTGGCAGAGCAACTCAGGAGGGCAGCTTGGAAGAGGAGCTGGGTCATGCGTGACTTCTTATTGCTCCTGTAGTACACTGGCAGTGCGTGCTTACTGATGTGCTTGAAGGTCCTGGGGGTTCTCCCTGTGCCAGACCACAAAGGGTTTTAATTCATAGCCTGCAACATTGCCCCCAAGCAGGACTGTTATCCTGTCCTTAATAGCCTTGAAGCTTGGCATTGACGTGGCCTCCTCATGGATGAAAGCCCTTTCATGCATCTGTTTCCAAAATGAGGTTTCACCCGTGGTGAACATTCGCTCTGGCAAGTAATTTTCCTGCACAATCAGCTTATCCCCAAATTCTTCAGCTGCCTTCACGTGAGCACTCGCAGACTCA
Organism: Equus przewalskii; assembly: GCF_037783145.1. Lineage (NCBI taxonomy): Eukaryota > Metazoa > Chordata > Mammalia > Perissodactyla > Equidae > Equus > Equus przewalskii. Next base: position 3,181,861 of record NC_091855.1, read on the forward strand.
CCCCTCTCTTTCACATGAAGTAATGAATAACAATTCTTGAATCGTTTAAACCACCCAGAGGCAGCAGTAAATTCAACATCATAGTTGGGCCCACCCTTTTCTTTCAACATCACAAACAGACTTCTAGCTTTGGCCATGATTGTCATGGTGCTGAGAGGGACACGCTTCTGTGTCTGGTCTTCAATCTGGGTCATTAGAAGTTTCTGCATGTCTGATACAGGCCCTTCTTGAATTTTCGTTAGTCTTGTTGCCTGCAGTGAAGCAGATCCTTTAACAGCTTCTGTCACTTTGTTCTTGATCTTCAAGATCGGAGCTATGGTGGAATAGGATGTGCCCCACTGGTGAGCAATAACCATCACTGATTTTCCACCTTCATAGTCCTTAATCATTTTTAATTTTTTTCCCAGGTCAATCACTCAACTTGGGCTCTTAATGGCAGCATTGACAGTGGATTCTGTATGCTTAGGGGCCATGACGAACAAAACAACATGGGATTAAATCAGGCACAAGAGGAAATGATGCAATCAAGAGACACGGAAGACATGAGATGTGTGAGGCTGCTGATGGTGTAACACGGCGTACTGTTTCACAGTAAACATTTTTTTGTAAGTAGAAAGGGTATGCTCTAAAATAACGATAAATAGTATAGTAACTACATAAATTAGTAACAGTCATTTATTATCATTATCAAGTATAATGTACTGTACATAATTGTATGTGCTCTCCTGTTATACGACTGGCAGTGCAGTCAGTGTGTTTACACAGCATCACCACAACACATGAGTAATGTGTTGTGCTACAACGTCATGACTGCTACAATGTCACTAGGGGATAGAGCTTTTCCAGCTCCGTTATAATCTTAAGGGACCACCATTGCGAATGCAGTTCCTTGTTGACCGAAATGTCATCATGCGGCACCTGACCATATTTCTGAGAATCAAAGATTGATATAGTTTGATTGAATAATAATTGATTGCTAGTATTCACTGAGCTCTTACTGTGTGCTAAGCACTATTCTAAGTATTTCATACGTATACGACCTCATTTAAATATCACAACAACCCTGTGAGGTAAGGACTGTTTTATCCCCATTTTACAGTTGAGGATACAGATGCACAGAGAAATCAAGGAACTTGTCCCAGGTCACACAGCTCCTATTCAGAGTATCTGATTCTGGAGCCACATGCTCTGCATTGTCCCTCATCAAAGTCGACATATGCCATTTCAAATTAGGAGTTTGTTTTCGTCTGAACTGTGCTTGTTAATCTGTTTTTATTCTGATTTTTTTTTTTTTTTTTGCTTCAGAATTTGTAGTATTTTGTACTTTGGTAAAAAAAAAAAAGGAAAAAGCAGAAAAACCACCTTATCCAAAAGTTCTAATTCAGTCTGTCTTAATTTGCTGTTGGAAGGATTGGATGAGTTGAATGGGAGTACGTGTCAACTTTACCAAGCACCAGGCCAGCGTACAGGACTGTCTGTCTCTCGAGAGTAATGGCCAGACCCAGACGACCACGGCAGGGGGCGCGGAGAGCGTTTGAGAGAGGCCAACGCCACAAAAAGTGGCTCTTTAACTCTTGTTTGAAGAGGCCCCGTCTCTTCTCATAGGAAATATTAAAATGAACCCACATCCCACATTAAATGTAGTTTATATATAACTACTTAAGAGTTGAATTGTGTGTGACTAGTTGGTATGTCACATTTTGTAAGCATTTAATCAAATTTACTAATTTTAGTTTTGGAACTTAAGAAATTTTTGGAGCTGATAGATTTTCTCAGCCCTTAAACAATTTTGCTGGCCCCTGAAAGCACGCAGGCCTAGGCCTCGGGCCTCGCATCGAAGATGCGATCACACCGCTGTTGGGGCTGCAGACGCTCTAGCAAGAAAAACAAATGGAACTTCCGCGTTGAAAGAATGCTGGGAAACATTGTTTCACCAGGGGTCGATTCCTCTCCTTGAAGGGAATATCTTCTGGTTTGGGGAACAAACAGCTTTTGGAGCCCGAGTACAAAGGGGTCCATGCATGCTCTAGATGTTAAACTAGATGTTAAAATAAAAAGTGGATAGGGGCTGGCCCAGTGGTACGGTGGTTAAATTCACGCTCTGCTTCAGACGCCCAGGGTTTGCAGGTTCAGATCCCAGATGTGGACATACACACCACACATCAGGTCATGCTGTGGTGGCATCTCACATACAAAATAGAGGAAGAGTGGCAACAGATGTTAGCTCAGGGCCAATCTTCCTTACCAAAAAAAAAAAAAAAAAGTGGATATTTCTCTGTGGCAGAAGACCAGGGAGTACTTCCAAAAATAAATAGGATTAGTCCCTGTACCAGTCAATGCAAATATATTTGTACATATTTATACAAAGATTCAGTTGATAGTGCTAAACCAACGGAGTGTGCTTGTAGAGAAATCCACATTCATACTACCTCAGTGGGTGTTATATGTGAGGGGCAACTTTGCTGCCTAGGAAAGAGCTGAGAAGCAAAAATTTGCATAAATGTGATTGGGTTCCTTGAGGCCGCGTTAGGAGAGAACATTCTTGAATCTGGCAGCAGTTTTGCTGCGGGCAGCCTTCTCTTTCTCTTAGGAGCCGTGCGCATTCGTGGCGATTGATCTCTGCATGGAGCTGTCAGTTTCCTGACCGGGATTTTGTACACAAGAAGATGGAGCTAGATTTGAGCATCACTTGAAGGTCTTCTCTAGATCCGACGTGGACGAATCCTTGTCCTTTCAGTAATCATTTGAAATAAAAATATCCCACAATCACTCCTTCTTCCCTGTTGCGTGGGTCTGGAGCATAAACGTCAGCCTCTGGGAAGGAGCCCGCATAGCGGCTTAGTCGCGGGGCGCGGATGCCGTCACAGCGAGGTGTCCGGTGGCAGGGCCAGCCCGCCGGAGGGCTTGCGAGTGACGGCCCGCCGTGCTCCCGGGAGGGCTGCCCGCGCCGGCTCGGGGGGCTGCGCACGCGGGGTGTGAAGCAGACTTGCCTGATTTTAATTCTCCCAGGAGAATGGCTCAATTTCCTGTAAAACTAAAGACAAGAATTAAAATTTCACAAGTCCCTTTTTCTCTTTTTAACTAATCCCTATTATTTTCTTTCTGTATGCACACACAAGCACAGTTTTGGCGATTGTTGCATGGAAACAGAACCGAAACAGTGGGCACCGGCTGTGGGCAGGACAGAAGGGCTTTCCCAGGCGAGGCTCGGCGGGAGGCGCGGGGGGACGTCAGCTCGTGTCCCCCGCTGCACTGGGCTCCGCGCGCGCCTCGCCGAAACGGGACTCTGTTCGCGCCCGGCGTGCACGCTGGACAATGAGGGTCAAGCGGGGGCGACTCCAACGCCGCCTCTGCCTCCAAGAACTAACGTTTAAAAACTCAGCCCTGGCGGACGTTCTCCGGGAACTTGAAGCATGTTTACGTTTATTATGCGATCTCAAGGACACTTCGGAGGTTGCAGCTGCTCCCCCACGAAGGGCCTGCCTCCCTGTGTCTCACCTGAGAAATGCGAGAGGACCGTCACTTTCCTCCTCCTGCAGCTGCAGGGAGAGGACGCCCCTCCCGGTGCGGGGCCGTGGGGGCGGGGACGGCGGGCAGGAGCCCGAGCTGGGGCGTGGGCGTCCGTGCGACTGCTGAGTCGCACCCAGGCGTTGTGATTTTAGGTGAGTCATTTAGTATCTGTGAGCCTTCGCCGTGTCCCCCGTGAGATGGGCTGATCGCGGGTGTGTCCCGAGCCCGGGAAGGCCGATGGCGGGTGTGTCCCGGAGCCCGGGAAGGCTGAGCCGGCGGAGCGTGTCCTGCAGGGCCGGGCGCAGCCCAGCGCCCACTCAGCGGGGCCGGCGTCGCTGGGAGTGTTATCTGCAGCCGCGTGGAGGGACTACCAGCCCTCACTTCTAACAGTGAAAATCTTCTAGAAAACTTCAGAGTTCTGAGACAAAAGGCAGAACCGTCCGTCAAGAGCCGTGGTCCTTCAGAAGGCAACTTTACACCACAGCCGTGGGATTCCGTGGGGAGGTCGCAGTGTGGACAGAAGACCCAGCAGTAGCACCAAAGGCTTCCGGACTCCTGAGAGGCCCTGGAGGGTGCAGCCTTCGGGAGGAGGCTGAGGCAAGGTGAGTCAGCACACCTACCCACTTCCCAGAGAAGGCTCCCTGGGGCCACCGAGGCGCTCTTCCCAGAAACCGGGATCAGCCCCTCCCTCACCCCACTTTCCTTTATGTTTCAGTCAAGTCAGCGCCAAGAGGTACAATGGGAATAACAGTATAATTACCATGATGACAAATCCGCAAATGATGTTCCTTATGAAAATGAGTTCTCCTTTGGATATGCTGTACTTCCTCAAAAGGGCCGCTGAGTGGCAGATCTCCAGGTGGTGCTTCTTCTAAGTCAAAGGGAGTATCTGTCGGCAGAAATGTCTTAGGAGTGACCAGGAAGAGAATCTTTGTCTTTGGGAAACACCTGAGCACTTCACTGCTGGGGAGTGGGACAGAGGAGTCACTCCCTTCATAACATTTCCAATGGTATCTCTGTGCTGTCTTTTTAAATTTTCTTTGAGTAATTGACTTCTCAGCCCCCCTTTTTTTTGGTGAGGAAGATTGGCCCTGAGCTAACATCTGTTGCCAATCTTCCTCTTTTTGCTTGAGGAAGCTTGTCACTGAGCTAACATCTGTGCCTATTTCCCTCTATTTTGTATGTGGGACACTGCCACAGCATGGCTCGATGAGCAGTGTGCAGGTCCACACCCCGGATCTGGGCCCGTAAACCCTGGGCTGCTGGCACACTTAACCACTACACCACCAGGCCGGCCCCTGTGCTGAGAATTTTATTTCAAGACAGTTATCTGTTGTTTTTCCCCAACATGGTCTTTCATCCATTAGTCTGTGCAAGACACTCCGTGGATACCATGGAGGATACAGAGCTTTAGGGAGCTTTCAATATAGTAGGGAAGATGACAACAACAACCATAAGAATAATGATGATGATAGCACTTACTGATGACTTGCTGTGTCCAGGCACTGTTTTAAGTTCCTTCAAACTTCTTTTTATCAAAACAATGCTATAAGTAGGTGGAATTACCATCTCAGTTTTAAAGATGAGGAAACAAACTTTTATTTGATGAGAGCTGTGAAGTTGGGCATCGTACTCAAAGATAAGCCCTACATACAAACACACAATGACACCGAGTAGAATTCCGGCACATGTCTTGGCAGTTTATAGGAGGGGAAGATTACTGCCTGTGGGTAGGCATCAGGGTATGCTTCACAGAGGCAGTGGCAATAGAGCAAAGCCTTCAAGGGGATAGGGGTTGAATTGTGACTGCTTCAAAAGACACGTCCTCCCCAAACCTGTGAATGTGACCTGTTTGGCAAAGAGTTATTGCAGTTGTAATGAAGTTAAGAAGCTCGAGATGAGATTATCCTGGATTGACGGGGGCCCTGAATTCAATGACAGATGTCCTTATAAGACAAAGGCAGAAGGCGATTTGAGACACAGACACACAAAGAGAAGAAGACCGTGTGAAACCATGTGAACAGGAAGGCAGAGACTGGCAGCCCTAGGCCAAGGAACCCCAAGGATGCGGCAGCCCTCAGGAGCTGGGGGAGAGGCTAGAACAGCTCTCCCTCAGAGCTCCCGGAAGATCCAACCCTGCCAATACCTTGGCTTTGGACTTGTGGTGTCCAGGAATGTGAGAGAATCCGTTTCTGGTCTGGGTTTTTTTTTTTCTGTGAGGAAGATTCGCCCTGAGCTAACACCTGTGCCCATCCTCCTCTATGTTGTATGTGAGATGCCTCCACAGCACGGCTGATGAGTGGAGTACGTCCACACCCAGGACCCAAACCTGCGAACCCGGGCCACAAGTGAGGCATGCAGAGCTTTAACGACCTGGCCACAGGGCTGGCTCCTAAATGTCTTGTTTAAGCCACCCAGCATGTGGCAGTTTGTGATGGCCGTCCTGGAAAGCACATCCGAAGGGCATGTGAGACTCACTGTTAGCACAGATGCTAACGCGGAAACCGCAGATGTTTATGTGCGTCTCTTTTGGTTTGGCTGGAGCCTGAGGGCCCTGGAAGGAAGCAGGCTGTGGACGCTGGAGGTCGTGTGATGGAGGGCTCTGAGGACCCTGGAAGGAAGCAGGCTGTGGACGCTGGAGGTCGTGTGTTGGAGGGCTCTGAGGGCCCTGGAAGCAAGCAGGCTGTGGACGCTGGAGGTGGTGTGATGGAGGGCTCTGAGGGCCCTGGAAGCAAGCAGGCTGGAGCTGGCAGGAGGGCATATGGGCCTGAATTAGGGCAAGGGCTGTGGAAGGAAGAGAAGGACAGTGGGAAGGTGTCTTGTCAGAATCCAAGAGACTTGGCAATTGATAGATTGTCAGTGTGGCTTGCTAAGGAGCTTGCTTTGTATCTTACCTGCTATTGTTCATGCATTTTGTCTTCTGGCTGCATAACGCCCACACTTGAAATGAGCTACCCCTAGTCTTTTGGGTGCCTGTCGAGTTGTTTATTAATTTATTCTGGCTTCCTGGCAGTCAAACTCTGTTCTACATTGAGGGCTTTCTTTTCCTGAATCTCAGGAGCGTTTCTTTTGCCTTCTCTGTCCCTGTTCCTCCTACCTGAGCTAAACCTTAGAGACTGTTTCAGAACCCCAGTCATCTCTTCCGGGCTGCTGTGCTGCCTGAGCCGGGGGCAGGAGGCAGGGTTTCAGGGCTGCTGCACTGGCCTCACTCCAGCAGTCTATTACAGATCCAGTCTTAACATGTGATGCTAAGTGTGATGTCGAGGCAGCATTGACCAAGCTGTGACATCTGGAACAGATGCAAATCTTAGAGCCATGTCAGAAGTTAGACACCACCAATGTCCGGAGACCTTTAATGTGGTCTGAGGTTTCAAGCCTCGTTAGCATTGTTTCCTTTGGTTAGTTTCCCAGAATCACACTGAGCCTCTTGATGTGGCTTTATAGTGTGAGACCAGTGGGAGGAACAGAAGAGGAACCAGTGTTTCCCCAGGGCTCACTCAATGCCAGTTATCATGCGAGGTGCCTTGCAAATGTTATCTCGTTTCATCTTCCCATCAGAACTATGAGGCAGGTGCTCTTGGCCTCACTTTACAGATGAGGAAATCGAAGCTCAAAGCAGTTAGGTCACACAGCAGTGGTGCTGCCAGGATTCAAGCTTGGGGCTTTCCCAGATACCACGCTGCCTCCTACAGAGGAGATGCTTTTTTGTCAGTGCTACTAAGGCAGTGGAATTCCGTTTTTGGCGTATGTGCAGCATTTGCCTGGTCCATGCTAACTTTTGACTTTGTGCCGTGAGTTTGTATGATCATTTCTCCTGTGCTTCCTCCCAGAGCCAGGCACTGACCTAGCACTTCCTGGACATCAGCTTCAAGAACGTGTGAGAACTTTCCAGACAGGTGGACTTGTGCTGTTTCCCAAAGGAACAAAAGTGTATTTTCGGCTGCAGTTTGCAGTTTTCTGGTTGCATCTCTAGGTTTGATTGTTTTGGAAAGAGTGAAAAATATGAGTCCTCTTTTGTAGCCTTGGTCTCTGCATTGGTTTGAGGAAAGGAAACGGCTTTGATACAGTGTCGTGGGTGGTACTGCCTGCAAAACCTGGGATGCCGGGGCCTCTGTTCACACCTTCTAGTTTCCAGACCCAGGCCACTATCCTCAGGACCCGAAGCCCACTGCCCTACCAGCCTTGGTTGGTGCTGCTTTTGTCCCGCTTTCCTCCTGATCGATCCCGGAATGTACTTCTCCCTTCTTTCTGCAATTTGAATCCTAAACTTTGTTCATGGCTCAGCCCCAGCTCGCTTCCTCCATTAAACCTCTTCTGATGGGCTTTCCTTTTCTGAGTTCTTGCAGCCAGTTGGCCTACATGGTGCTCTTCCCCAGCTCTCTTTCTGGTTCTGGGTGTGTGCTTTAGCTCTTTAATTGATTGTAGCCTCTCAGAGTAAGGAGGTTTTCCTTTTGGCCCCATGGTGCCTGGCAGAATGCTGGGCACACAATGAGGGCATTAATTATTGAGTCCATAAATTGCAGATACATTTCTAGAATGCAGATTACCTTGCAAAATTTGCATTGCTTTCCCCACTGTGTGTAGAATAAAGTGCAAGTTGCTGAGTATGGAATTAAAAAAAAAAACAACAAAAAATAAAACCTCCCATCTTCAGCTTCCAAACTATAGTTGCAGGCTCTGAAAAAGCTCTAAGTTATCACTGCTCCTTCAGTTCCCTCAGCTGGGAACATCATTTCTGGATTCTCCACCCCCGGAACTTCTTCCTAGCCTTCACATGCCACCTTCTGTGTGGAGCTCTCTTTCATCTCCCAAAACACAGCTAAGACACAATTTTCTTCCGTATGCCCATGCCATGTCACCTTGGTCCAATCAGGCCTGTATTTCATTTAACCCTGTCCTCGATTTCATCTGGACACTCCCTTCTTTCCTTGAGGAGTGGAAGGCTGTTGGTTCACCTTTACAGCCAGTTAATGCCTAACAGAGGATCAGCAGCCTTTGGCCAGGCTGGCTGTGCACAGGGTAGTTCCTGTCTGCTCGGAAGCAGTGGCAGCTCTAATGCTGGTTACCAGCAGCTTGCTTGGAGAGGAGCTAAAGGAGGAGGGCCAGGCGGCGATGGACCTGCTCCTCCCTTCTCTCCACCCCTCCCTGCGGCACAGTCTGGGTTCCTAGGTCTCCTCTCTGGAGCTTACCCGGCTTTCCTCAGCAATCTCCCTTTGCTGGAGAGGAGACAGAAATCGTTTCCAGTTCAAGTGCGCACGTCGCATCAGAGCAGCCAGGGCACCTGTGTCTTGTGAGTGAGCAGGCATTAAACCAAGCTCATCTCTCCTTCCCTCTAAAGCCCACGAAGCAGCAAACTTGTTTTCGCTGCGCAGGGGAGAGAGAGCATTGGGCCAGGGACGGAGCAGCCTGGCTGCTGCGGGGGCTGCCCCTCCTCGGGCGTGGTGCAGCAGGCCCTTTCCCTTCAACCGCTCACCCACGACTTGTCACTACCCACTGACCGTCTGGACCAGAGGGCCCACTTGACATTGTGATCCTGTGATCCAGATGTCAGCCGCTAAATGTTTCTAACTTCCCCAGCTTGCTGTGCTCATCCGATTTAGTAAAAATCTTTTATGATTTTAAAATCAATTTGTAAAATATGATTTAGTAAACCTTTTCTCAAATCCCCATGCCTTGTGCAGTAAGTCGCCCAGGGACTTTCCTGATGGCTCTGAACATTCTTGCTGGGAGGGCCATGGACAAGCCTGCACCCCCTATGCCTCTGGCCTCTGCTTCCGTGGCTTTCCTGGTCTCCACTCTGTGCTCTGCCTCCTGCAGGCCCTGCTCCTTTTGCATATAGTATCAATACAAAACTTGATATATCAAAAATTTGGAGTGGAAATTTAGAGACTTAAACAGAGAGCTTGTGGCTGAAAACCCAGCAAATGAAAAGAAAATGATAATAAGGAAAGAAAGGGCAAGTTATCATGATGTGCCAAACAGGCTCAAGTAGGAATAGTATTTACATGGTAACCGTAATATAAATATTGAAGTTGATCTAACCGAAATTATGAGGAGTCTCTCCAAGGGTGGCGGAGGGGAGGAGCGGAAGAAGGCTAAACCCCTGTGTCCCCCAGGGCAAGCTGAAGGAGCACTCTGACAACCGTGAGGTCAAGAAGGAGCAAAAGAGGCCTGTTCTCACATCATTCCTGCATAGCCTCACTTCTCAGCTTGAGTGACCTCCGTTCGCAGCTTTTCCTGGCTCTTTCAGGCAATCTGGTGCATAACTCTATTAGGACACCACCATGATTTTTGGTTTACTTTTCTGTATACCATGAGATTGGGAGCTCCTTGGGGGAAGGACAGTATTTATAACCCCTCGGTCTGACACATAGAAAGTACTGAATTAATGAAGAATACTACACAACATTGAAAAACTTACACAGTCATGGTGAAATTAAGAGGAATTTAAAGAGTCTGTTAAGTACCACAGTGTATTAAAATTAGAATCAAATCACAATGATTTAAAAACGTTTATCATTTTACTCCTAGAAGCCTTGAAACATTCCATCTTCCACGGTACTGAGCTGTAGTCATGCACATATCCCCACTTAACTCTTTAGACTAGTCTGAATTTTTCTTAACGAGAATAAGTGCTTTGGGCCCTTCCATAGGGACATTTATTTAACTTTCCTTGTTCATTAATAGACAGATTTTATATTCACATTTCTATTACCTCCTGCTGGGGTAATTTCATAAACCCTAGTTATCTCATTAGGAATAAGAAACCACTGTTCTCAGGAAACATTATGGGATATTAAATTGTGGTTTATAGCACAGATGTGTATTACTTTTAAACTCAACATCAAACAAGTTAATTGGTAATATACTAATTTCACTGGAGGTTGAGAGCAGGTGGGAAAATGAAGTTAGAGGATGAAAAAAAGTGACTACTTGATTAATAAAAATAGTTTTCTTTTTGTACAATTTCCTTTACATTATGAACTCTCTGAATGCATTTAAAATACAATTCAATTTGCCACAATTTGACTTACGTACAGATTTTTTTCCTAGAAGCACATCTATAACATAAACACGTCAATCTCTGTTTTCCTGAAAATGACAATATTGTGAGCTGTATGCTCCAAATGATAAAGGGAGTGAAGGAGGCATCTCTGACCACTACACTCAATGACCCACTTGCAGAATTTTTCTTGCCTGTCTTCACAGTTCTGTGCTTTGCTCCATGTCCAGGGAAGGAATACTTCGACCCGCGGACACAGCTGTGATTCTAAGGGATTGGAAAGTCAAGTTTCCACATGCCATCGGATGAGCAGATACAAAGAGAGTTTACGATGTTGATGGCGTGATTGTGCCTGGCTTATAAGGGGAGATGAGATTGTTGCCTTTGGAAAATACAGAAATGAACCACCCAGATCCCTCTGAAGGAAGGACTTGCCACCCAGCTACAGGCAGTGCGGTCAGCAGACAGCTTCCAGCTCTCAGGGCCTTCTCAGCTGCAGAGAGCTGCCTCCGCCAGGCCACACCCTTCCTGGGGTAGCCGGCGTCTGAGCGAAGATGACAGAGGAGATGGCGAAGGGTAATGTTCCCTCCAGAGCTCCCCAGGCTGGCCGAGGCTCGGCCAGGCTTGTCCCGCAGCTTGAGTCCTCTGCTCAGTTCTGCTTCTGCTCCCTTAACGTCACAGGTGTTGACCCGTAACAAACACTTTGCACCTGAAACTCCATCTCAGCGTTGCTTCCAGAAAACCCAACCAGCAGCCTGGCTCACAATGAAGGGGAGAAGGAACACGGATGGGACTCCAGGGAACCACTAGGTTGCCTCCTCCGCTGCCACTGCCACTACCACTGCCAATGGTAAAAGTGAGTGGAATAGCACAGCAACTCAATAAAAACTGGATCACAGAAAGGCTCACATCCTGCAGAAATTCAAGTTTGATTCACTTCATCAGGTGAAAAATCCCAACCAACTGAGATGCTGGTGGAACGTCAAGCTAACATGAAGTAGGTGGTGGAAAAATAAGCCGTAAATACCAACTACGGCATTTGTAGAACATTGCAGAAATAACAATCTCAGCAACACGTGTGCTCTTCTCTGCTGCGCCGTGGACGTGCTGTGTCCTCTCGATTTCCCTCTCTCCCTTTGCCGCACAGTCACACGCGGGGCGGGTTGGTGGTAGTTCACTTTACATGTTCGTCTCCGTATTACAGGCTATCGAGAAGGGCTATGATGGAACGAAGGCGAAGTGGACATCTCCCGGATACCATGGACTTAAAGCTGGCTGTAGAAACTGTTCAAGCTTTGAGACTTTAAAGAAGGGGGGAGTATATTTTTGTTTGCATAAGGATAGTTTAATTTTGTTAGGTGAGAGGACTTTTGGGACTGTAGGTATGTGAGGAAAAGTATGTGTTGATATTAAGCGCTGCAGGAGTAGAATGGAGGAAGAAAGGTTACTTTAATAGCTAAATTTATTGAGCGCTTGAATTAACTCCTTTAATGAATTAACTTGTAATCCTCACAACAGCACCGTGAGAGTGGTACTATTATCACCCCCATTTACCGATGACACTGAGCTTCCTAAAGCATAAGTGATTTGGCCACAGACACAGAGCGCCCTTGACCTTCTGTGTGTGGGGCCCACGCTCCTCATCTGTCAGTTGTGTTGCCTTATTTGACTGGAGCAAAGACAGGTCATTCTTTTAGGTTGCCTGGCATCTGAATCCTCTTGTTGTGCTTGGGAAATTCTCCTCCACATGAATCTGGGGAGGACGCAGAGCCCACCAGCCCCTACAGAGCTGAGAGTGCAGCTCTCGCTTCCGGGTTGCCTCGCACCTTGGAGGTGGACCTGTGATGGAGGCCCACCCGCCCGGTGCACTGTCTGATGGCCACTGCAGCAAGATCAAGTTTCGGCAGCACCAGGGCAGCAGTGCTAGTGGTGGCCTCAGTGTCCAGTGTCAGGGGTGTTGGAGTCATAAGCTGCAGCTTCCGGTGCTTGGCAGTGGCGATAGGCTTGTCCTCACCAGACCAATCTTGTAGCATTATTTTGGGTGTTCTTCGCTGTGAAGCTGTTGGGCTTGTCTGCGCAGCCTTCCCAGCAATTCCGCGAGGCATCCACTCTTCTGATTCATAGCAGCAGCCTCCTAGTTGTTTCGCCTTGTTTCTGAAATGAAATACCAGCTTATACATATAGAGCTCTTAGCTCTTTTGCTGTATCAGGCACTGTTCTAACTGCATTACATACAGGAGCCAAATGAAGTCTTAGAAAATCTTCAGACTTAAGTTCAACTATTGCCCCCATTTTACAATGAAGAGACAGGAGAGAGAGTTTAAATAACTGGTTCAAGGTCACACGGAGATGCGATTCAAGCCCAGCTGTCTGTTGCCAGAGTCTGTACTCAGCACCAGTCTGTCACTAGGGCCCCTCCAGTTCTGAATGCTGGGTTTCGATTCCACCCTCCCTTGGAGGACTGGATTTTATCATCAAAGAGTGTTTTTTCTTTTTCAAGAAGAGCTCATAGACACTGGTTCGTTTGAGTTCTCTCATGCCGGAGAGTGTCCCTCGTTTGCCTTTATATGTGAAGAGCAAATTTGCTGAATATGAATTCCTAGGTCACACTTTCTTATAGAACTCTCTAGGCATTGTTCTGCTGTCTTCTGGGATAGATAGATGATTTTTGTAGCGAAGTCTGAGGGCCACCAGATTTTTCTGTCTTGTGTGTAACTTTTTCTTTTTTGCTTGTAACTTCTGCTTTTCTTTGTCAAGATCAGTCCTTTTTCCTTCATTAGGATATTTTGATTTTGGGCATTCTACCTCAGTTTTTCCTGGGTCATGTTATGGCTTTTTGTCCTGAAGATTCCAATCCTTATCCTGAAATAATTTTCTTCTTTCATTTTTTGGGAAAAAAATTTAATAATTCACTTGTTTGCTTCTGTTCTTCAGGACGATCAATTACGTGTCTGTTACATCGACTTTGCCTTCTATTTCTATCATCTCTAATTTTTAAAATATCATTGTCCCTTTCCGTCTCTCTCTGGGGCTTTAACAAAGCCCGTCATTTATGTCCTTTACTATGTTTTTGATTATGTTTTTTCCACTTTTATTTCTCATGTAGTGTTTTTGGTAATGATTTTCTATTTCTATTCCAGTATATTTTTTTCCCCGAGCTCTGCTGGCTTGCCTTTTACCTCTGTTATTTTTTAAACTCTTCCTCTGTTTTCTAGGATACTTCCTCTTTCCTATGTATTCTTTACCTGTAGTGGTTAAAGAGTGCCATCGGGCAGCCTCCAGCTCCCTATGACTACCCCTTCCTCTCCCTGAGGGTTCACGCACGCTTCTTGTTTGGCGTTCAGGAGGTTAGTGTGGTGTAGAGTAAAATCCCTTAAACTCTCTCTCTCAGCCACTCGACCAGGTTATAGATAATACAAATTATTGCTGTCAGGGTCTCTCGTTCAGCTATCCCTCCCCCGCACTTTACAATGCAGAATTGGTGTCTCCCTAGGGCCACCTACTGCTTCTCCCGTGGATTCCCCATGTCCCTCAGTCTTGGTGCTGTAATCAAAGATGCTTAGGAACTATCACCTGTTCTCAGAACTACGTATACCGTGCCTGAGGTCCCAGGCTCTCAGTGTTCGCCAGCATTTCTGCCTTGAATGTGTTTGTCAAGTATGCTGCATGGTGGTTGTTTGGAGTTGTAGTATTTGCCTGTCTCACTAAAGATGGGATTAGGAATTGAGGAGTGGCTTACCTGGGAGGTTCCAGATCAGGGTCTCTCATGAGGCTGCAGTCATCTCAAGGCTCAAGTGGGGCTGGAGAATCCTGCCCAAGCTCACTGTCACAGTTGCTGGCAACTATCCGTTCCTTGTTGACTGTTGACTGGAGGCTTCAGTTCCCCACCACACAGGCCTCTGCACAGGGCTGTTAACACAGGGAACTCACTCCCTCCCGGAAAATGTGATGAGAGAGAGCGAGAGAGAGACAGGGAGAGAGAGACAGAGAGAGAGAAAGTGAGAGCAAGCACAAGAGAGCACCCAAAATGGAAACCACATTCTTTTACAATTTAATTTCAGAAGTGACATACCATTGCTTCTGCTGTATTCTTTTGGTCACACAGACCAACCCCGGTACAATGTGGGAAGGGACTATACAAGGATGTGAATACCAGAAGGTAAAGATCATAGAGACTATCTTGGAAGCTGGCTACTGCAAGTGTATGTATCTATTTGTGTGTCTGTATATGTGTATGTATATATGTGTGTGTGTGTGTGTGTGTGTGTATATACATGCATGTACATATTACACACACAAATTTACCGGAAGGATGTTTATAACAACTCTTTTTTTTTTTAAGGAAGATTAGCCCTGTTCTAACATCTGCTGCCAATCCTCCTCTTTTTGCTGAGGAAGACTGGCCCTGAGCTGACATCCATGCCCATCTTCCTCTACTTTATATGTGGGGCTCCTGCCACAGCATGGCTTGCCAAGTGGTGCCATGTCTGTACCTGGGATCTGAACCAGCGAACCATGGGCCGCCGAGGCAGAACGTGTGAACTTAACCACTGGGCCACGGGGCCGGCCCCAACAATTCTAAATTTAAATGCACTTAATAATATAGCTTCACAATATATGAATCAAAAATTTATAGAACTACGAAAAGAATTAAATAAATCCCCCATTATAGTGGGAGATTTTAGCTCACTCACCCAGTAACGAATAGATCAAGTAGATGAAAATATCAGTAAAGATAGATAAATTTTGAATAAGACAATGAACAAGCGCGATCTAATGGACATATATGGAAGCCCACAAAACAACTGGAGGGTGCACATGCTTTTCATGCCACACGGAACCTTATGAAATTTGATTACTTACCAGTCTGCAATTCGTGTCAATACATTTTAAAGAATTGGAACCACAACTTCTGACCACAATGCAGTTAAAAAATTCAAATCAATTTGTGAAAAGATGACCATGAAAATCCTATATGCTAGCAAAATTTTAAAATAAACTTCTCAATAATTCATAGGCCAAAGAAGAAATCATAAGGGAAAATTTAAAATACATAGAACTGAAAAATAAAAACAAATACTGGATATAAAAATTTTGGAGATTCAGCTACAGCGATGCATAGAGGGAAACTTATAGTCTTCAATGGATAATTTAGAAAGCCCAAAAGACTGACAATTAATGAGCTAAGCAGCCAATTAAAAAGTTATAAAAGTAACCACAGAATAAACCCAAGAGTAGCAAAAGTAGAGAAATAATAAAGTAGACATTAATGAAACAGAAAACAAAGGTAAAAAAAGGATCAAAAAGCAAGAAATTGATGCTTTGAAATGACTAATAAAATGAACAAACCTCTGGAAGATTAATTCAAAAAAAGAGAAAGGACACAAAAACACTACATTAGGAATAACTGGGACATAACACAATATGTAGGAGAGATTAGAAGGAAGTTAAGAGAACAGCTTCATGACAATAAATTTAAAAATAAAGAAAAAGAAAAAAATGCCTGGAAAAAAATGTAATTTACCAAAATTAACTAAAAAAAACCCAAACCCAACCCAACCCTGAGGATTCCTTTAAACACACAGAATTGGTAAATTCAGATGGAATTCTCATAAAGAAATCAAAATTATTCAGATCATTTTGAGGACAAGTTCTAACAAACATTCAATGCAAACTCTTCTTCCTTTTCTTTCCTGATCAAATAAGTGATGCGTGCCCAGAGAATTGCAGAATTCTTGACTTGTCTATTTTCTCCCTTCTCTGGGTTCCCCTTTTACTGCCCCTGGGGGCATCACCCCCAGCCTCTCTGGAGGCCGTGTTTCTGGCAGTCCACAGAAACGTCCCTGTGTGGCATTATGCTAAAGGCACGGCTTTGGAGTGGGACACACTCAATTGGGACCTATAAAACTATCAAGTATTGGGGCAATTTGTTCAACTGTTTTTGCTCAGTTTTCCCATCTGTTAACTGGGAACAGTGGTCTGATCTTGCAAGGTGGTTGTTATGGACTGTTTGTGTTCCCCCAATGTTCATATGTTAAAACCCTCCCCCGTCCCCTCCCCCTTAACCCCCAGTGGGATAGTATGGGTAGGATGAGATGAGGTCGTGAGGGTGGGACCCTCATGAATGGATTAGTGCCCTTATGAGAGTCCGGAGAGAGCTTGCTGCTTCTCTCAGCTCTCTGGATGCGACTAGAGGTTGGCAGCCTGCAAGCTGGAAGAGGGCTTTCACCAGATCTTGGCCATGCTGGCACCCTCATCTCAGACTTCCAGCTTCCAGAACAGTGGGAACTAAATATCTCTTGTTTATGACCCAACCAGTCTATGGTATTTCTGTTAAAGCAGCCTGAATGGACATAGACTAAGACAGTAGTAATAAGGTTAGAATGAAATTAGGTGCTTAGCGTGGTGCTTAGAACTCAGTAAACACTCAGTGCACGCTAATCATTGTTCTTATGATAACTCCATCCCCAAAGCTAATTTTCTCTGTATTATAGGGGCAAATAGATCTTTGAATTTTTTATTTTAATCTCTATTATCTGTTGACCTTATTTATATGGGAGAAGGGTACACTTTTGGATTTTGATATATAAATACCCTTGAGATCTCTGGAAGAGTAAACCGGGCCATATGGTGATGGCTGTGTCTCTAATTGCCTTATAACCTCTCTGTAAACCTGTATCAAGTCCTTGTGAAATATCTTAGTTATTAGTACACCTCTTGTTTTAAGGACCCTCAAAGGTGAGTTGGTATTTAAATCTTATAATTCATAATGCCAGATGAGACCATTTTCTCTGTCATTATTTCACAGACATGCACAAGGCAGACTTTCTCACACATTAGGCATCATTGGACCCCTTATCAGCGTTTGGCATGCTTGCAGACTGAAAATTTTAGGTGAAAAATTTTAAAGATTGCCCACTAATAAAAAGTAATATTCAAAATGTATGATGATCATTTCAGATTTGTAAGAGGAATGACGTTGTATGCAATTTTCCTCAAGCCAGCGTGATAATAGAGAACTTGAGCTGTACTTTACATTGGTTTCTTTTCTTACTATTGATTTCTGCTCAATTAGAAAACCGGAACTCACCACCGTGGTTGGCTGAGAATGGCAGCAGGGGCTGGTTTTCCTTTCAGATAATTCTAGCTATTATTTGGATTGTGTGGACCCCATATTTTCAAACAACAACATCTCCCATCTCACAGCCATTTGTGGTAAGCCTTTGCTACCCGCCTCCTCAGGAGGCAAAATCTGCTGTGTTCTCTATCCTCTACGTCTTAGTTTTCTCTTTCCTTGTGACAAATTACTACAAACTTCAGCTTAAAGCAACACACATTTATTATCTCACAGTTTCTCTTGTCGATAGACTAGCACTGGGTCCTCTGCTCCGGGTCTCACAGGCTGAAATCAAAGTGTTGGCTAGCTGTGTCTTTATCTTGAGGTTTGACTGTGGAAAGATCCACTTCCAAGCTCCCTTGGGTTGTTGGCAGAATTCACGTCCTTCTGGTTGTAGCACTGAGGTCCTCATTGTCTTGCCAGCTATTGTCCAGGGACAACTCTTAGCTCCTAAAGGCTACACTCAGGTCATATCATGTGTCCCCATTTCAGCAATGGAGAACCTCCCTCTCATTGAATCTCTCTCATGCTGACTTGCCCTTCTGTTACCAGCCAGAGAAAACTCTCTGCTTTTAAAGGATTCATGTAATTAGGTCAGGCCCATGTGGATAATAACTCTATCTTCAGGTCAGTTGATGAGTAATCTTAATTATATCCTCAAATTCCCTTTTGCTATGTAACAAAACCCCCCATGCAGCATCATCATGAGAGCAATACCAGGGGGCAGACATCACGGAGGCATCTTGAAGTGCTGCCTACCACACTAAGTCTGGGCCTATGACTTGCTTTGTACAGAAGAATGTGGCCCTAGGCCTTAAGAAGCCTTGCAGCTTCTGGTTTTGCCCCCGTGAAATGCTTCTTCTTGGAATTCAGCCATCATGCTCTGAGAAGGTTCAAGCTGGCCATGTGGAGGAGAACTGCGGTGTCCCAGAGACAATCCCAGCTGTGCTCCCAGCCATTAGCCAGAACCAACCACCAACCATGTGAATAAGGCCATTCTCAGATAGGCCAGCCCCTAGTCAAGCCATCCTCGCCAACACCACCGGCTCAGATATAAGTTGTTCCAACCGAACCCTGTCCAAATTGCAGAATTATAAGCAAATAAATGATTGTTATTGTTTTAAGCCACTAAGTTTTGGGGCAGTCTCTTATGCAGAAATGGAAGACAATTTTCAGGGCTCCATCAGATGCCAAGACTGTAGCAGATCACACTCAGACATTGAATTTTGACCATGTTGGGTTAGGAGAGAGGGTAAATGGATTCTTTTTTTCCTTTGGTGAGGGAGATTGGCCCTGAGCTAACATCCATTGCCAATCTTCCTCTTTTTGCTTGAGGAAGATTGTCACTGAGTTAACATCTGTGCCAATCTTCCTCTACTTTGCATGTGGGATGCCACCACAGCATGGCTTGATGTGTGGTGTGTAGGTCCGCTCCAGGGATCCAAACTTACAAACTCCAGACCACAGAAGCAGAGCACGTGAACTTAACCACTGTGCCACTGGGCCAGCCCCGGCAAATGGATTTTTAATTCATTCTTTGGTCACTGTGTACTCTGAAAGTGACTGATTTACTGTTGCAGCTCTTGAATGTGATTTAAAATATGCCAGATAATACATCCCTGATTTATCTCCCAGATGTCTGAAGAATCATCAAGAGTTAGTGAAAATTTAAGGCCTCAGTGATTGAGTCAGTTGTACACAATTCAGTCTTCAGAAGACATCCCAATATTTTACCCCCAACATTCGGAATCTAGACAGTTGTGCCTGCAGTTAGCTTCAGGTCAGCTTCAGACACACTCTACGCTCCTCCTGAGGTGCCCTTGGATGCCACATCTTGAACTCTCCGCCACTTATGCCACCTTAGTGACAGCCAAAGCTACCCAACTCCACTGGGGCCCACAGGGTTCTGCTTCCAATCTGACCAGCCACCCACGGGGTATGCTGGGTCCCTCCCCTTGCTACTGTCCCGCAGGCAGGCCAACCACTCAGGAGCCCGGGAGTTCTGTATCCTCCTGTCACTCCCGGACCCAGGCAAATGGCATACCACAGGGCCTGGGCTCTACCTCCCCAGAGGTCACCAAAGGGGCTCGTACTGATTAGTGTTCTCCAGAGAAACAGAGCCGACAGGCTGTGTGTGTGTGTGCTGTCTACTGCTTTCTCTGAGTAAAGTACAGTGTGCATTGGCATTCAGGCACAGCCTCTTCTGTTTGAATTTCATGCTCGTTACGTCCCTGCTGGGTGCTCTGTCAGTGCTGATCTCAGCACACTTTTTCCCGTTGAGATTATGACTCCAGAACTTTGGGTAACAAGCGAATGGTCAGCATGGAGTTTCGGGGATAAGGAGAAGAGAGTCATCTAGAACTTCTCCCTCACATTGGCTCTCACGATATGCCGAGAGCTGCTTTACACCTGCTCTCCGGTGATTTCCTCCTCCGTTGAAGTCCTGGTACGCGCAATGCATGGAAACTGCTCTTACACGTCGTGCGCAGTTATCATTAGGTGCCGCCATAGGCTCATCCCTTAAAGGATTTTGCCAATAGCTTTGTCTGTCTTCTCTCCAAACAGGGTGCTTATCGTTTGCTTTGCAACTATTGTTCAGCAATACCATGACATGTACCTACTTTTAATAAGACTTATAAGAATGAGTGCTAGGCGCTGTTTCAGTCCAGCAGGAAGTTTCCTCGCTTTCGTGTTAGAGAACATCAGTTTCTGTTTGTTGTGGAGAACAGAGGACTGTCATCCGAGTGGTTGTGGTGCTCCGCTTGAACGTCCAAAGGTTCCTGCTGCCGTTTGACGGCGTTGAAGCAGACACGCTGGGAGGAGGACGGACGGCGAGCGGGTGACGTTCGACCTCAGACTCGGCGGATTTCCCGTCCACACTTTTCACTGTTGCTTACGCGTGGGAAATCAGTAGACTCACAGATTTACTTGTCCCAGCATGGATAGACTCGCATTCTGTGTTTGTTCTAGATCCCTGATCACTTTTTACGTTTGTGGTGTTCTCAATTATAGTGTTTATATTATTATTTTCATTACTATATTTACACTTCAGTGAGCCGCTTTTATGGTTCTGTTTCATTTTTGTGAATTGGACATAAAATATAACGAAGAGCAATTTCAAAAAATGCAAACAACAAATATGAGCACCGTTAAATGATATGAAAATATGCTGAGATAAATTATACCACATTAATTGAATGTAAGCTGAAGCAAACTAATCAAAGTAGTTCTTGTAACATATTTACTGCCTTAGGAATGTGATGATTATTATTCATGAAATGAGATTCATAGGAAAATCATATTTGATTATATTAATACATCTCACATTTTTAAATGTATGTGTAACCGTTTATTAGGTTTTGCTTGAGGCTTTAAGTTATGATAAGTTTCAGACACCAAAAGTTCTAAGGTCACCAGGCAGAAACTTTAGAGTAGATGCTCAAGATCCATAGAGGCTTCTGCAGTGATGGACATGTTCTGCATCTGGGCTTTCCAGTACAGTAGCTACGAGCCACACGCAGCTATTGAACACTTGGCTTATGGCTACTGTGACTGAACTTTTAATTTTATTTAATTTTGATTAATTTAAATTTAAATAGTGGAAGACCACACAGAATTAAATGGCTCTTAAACTCTTCACTCGCCTGAGAGTATAGACAGGTTAGGAGAGAGTGGATTGGAGAGCTATGATGTGGGTTCCCCAACTGCCACCCACGAGTAGAACTAGTCGGGGGATGCCCCTCACTCAAGCATAATGAAACACGCTGTGTTCCAGAAATCTAAAGGATAAGAGCAGGGCTGGCCAGCTGCGGACATGCAAATAAAAGTATAGTGGGGCCAAGACTGTCTGAATGGTTCCCAAGACCTAGATGTGAAAGAGAGAGGTGTGGGTGCTCACCCACATACTGCCTGAAAGAACTTCCTGGAGGGGTGATCAGCGCCTAGCAGAGACTCTGAATAAATCACCAGGTTTCCAAGGGCTATAGAAGGAGTAAGACAGACAGACCAACCAGACAGACTTGAGATGTGATTGCTCACATCAAAGAAGCTGCAAGTAAAACATCTCTGATTGGGAAGTCTCTGAAGAAACTATGGAAGTCACCCACAAAAGAAAGTCAGCTTTAAACATCTGCCAGGACCGAAGTCTTGTCGTAGGTCAGTCGAGGAGAAGTTTCCTGCCTTCCTTACTTCTTTCTCCTACCCACTCCCTGCACTGCCTAAGGGATTAGAAACCATGGTTAGGAAGCAGGACAAGAGGGGAGTGTATGAGCCCAGACATTCTACTTTGACTAAAGGTTATTTGTGTATTTCAAGTCATGGTAGGGATGTTTTTCCCCAGAAGGGATCAGAAAAATCATGAGACTGCTTGAGTTTCCTGCAGAGGCATAGGAAGAACTAGCTCCATCTAATAAATTTGAAGGGATAATGAAAGGCAAAATTAAGTTGCTTTATGATTATAGCTCGCAAGTCCAGCTTGCTCAGTCTACTAGGTATGTATGTGAACAAGACTGTTTCATCATTTCTTTCTCTGAAATAGATCAGCAGAAAACCACTCAGTAGAAGGATATATATTGGACATTGCTGGAGTCCCCCCCAGCTCTGCTTTATTGGGCTGTCGACCCACCCCCAGAGCCGTGAGTCACGTCACTCATAGCTGTGCTCTTCTCCAGAGAATTGCTCTTGTCTAGAGAGAACCATCTCATCTGGCAATACTTGGGAGGTTGTTAGCCACTCCCCAGTCACCCTACCAAAAAACTGACCCATATGGCAACAAAGCCCTTTGCCTTAAGGGAACACTAACTCTGTGATGCAAGCCACATTCCAAACTCCCTCTGGGATCAGGGTGAAGCTAGACTCCAGCTGAAATGATGGCTTTGCTGAGCGTTTTCTCTGTGCAGTCCTGCTGCCCTTCTCACTTGCAGGTTTTTCCAGGAGCGCTGCTCAGTAAGTGGCTCGCCCGTCCCACCTCGGGCTCTACTTCTGAGGAGCCAGATCTGAGACATAATTAATAACTTTTAAAGAAGACTTTAAAGTAACTCTTAAACTCTTAAAAGAAACTTTAAAGTCTTCTGTAAAAGTTATTAATTATGCTCATTCTTTTCATTGATTTTCTTAGATGTTTCCAGATTTTTAAATTTCATGGACCAGTAAAGTTTTAAAGAAATTTGGGGACCAGCAAGGGGTTACCAACTTTTAGTTTTGCAAATAAAAATTAAGAAAAAAACCTCTCTGTGACAGATACCACCAGTAGTATATTAAATCTCACGCTCTTCTTCCTCGTTTGCGGAATTCCAGTTTTGTTCAGGTACCTAGTAGCCAGGAGATTCAGGTTAAATTGGGCTCCTTCCCTGCAGCCAGGCGTGAATCTTTTTTTATTTTGGTGAGGAAGATTGGCCTTGAGCTACCATCTGCGCCCATCTTCCTCTACTTTGTACATGGGACGCTGCCACAGCATGGCTTGGTGAGTGGTGTGTGGGTCCACATCTGGGATCAAAACCTGCGAACCCTGGGCCGCCGAAGCAGACAGAGCACACAAACTTAACCACTGCACCACTGGGCCGGCCCCATAGGGGTGGATCTTCATTAGTATAAGCCAGTAACGCCATCCCAACCCCCTCGCCAATGATCTGTTTTGGAGTGCACCTTGACTTAGTTTTAGTCAGTGACGTCTAACGGAGGAGCTGTGTGGAAGGTTCCTCTACTCTTAAAAAGAGAGTGACATGAAGAAAAAGTGCTCTTCAGGGCAGAATCCAGGTTGTGGGGCTTGGAGCTTATACAATTTGGGGACCCTTTTTAAGAAAAAGGGTATAAAATTGTTTTGATTTTCCAGTTTACAAAAACACGTGACCAGGTGAATGCGTTGCTCGGGTCTTTCCCGAGCCTTGGAAAATCCTGGGAGAGAGAAGGGGTCTGCAGCGTAAGTTTCTTTAGTTTCATGGTAAATCACCTCTGGCAGCCTTTCTTTTTTGCACATTATTGTCTTCATGGGACAACTGGAACTGTGGCATCCATCTTGGGACCACGAGGAGAGCTGGTTTAAGGGGCCAAGCCAGCACACTGAGGTTGGCACAGTGCGAAGGTGAGAGGAACCTTGTTGGAATCACAGCATCCGAATTTCTCAACCCTAGAACTGCTTTGAAAGTGCAGGCTTCTTGTGTGAAAGTGATGAATAGCTTTATTGTTTAAGCCACTCTTCAATAATTTGTGGGCAAAAGCATCCAAACAAAACCAACTACCACCTACGTCTGCATTGTTTCACACACACACGCAGGCACACAACCCTGGATATGTGGAAAGGAGGTAATCTCAGCACATGGATGGTCCTTTCTATCAATTAAACTAGCTTTATGGCAAACTCAATTCATTATGCTACTTTTTCTCATTGCTGTAAACCCAGTGAACACTTCACTATGATATTTCAGTCTAGACGAGTGCTACTCAAAGTTTGGTCCCTGGCTGGTGCCAGTCCATGAACTGTTCGTTACCAGTCTATAATGAGTCAAGTACAGAAATTGAGAGTAAGAATTTAGAAACTTTTTATAGTGCTTAGAGATTTGACAGAATAATTTTATGTCTGTTGAATGTAATAATTTAAATTTTGGGAGGTTTGTACTTTGTGTGTCTTTGATTTTTAAAAATTTTGGATTTATAGAAACATTGTGAAGTAGTACACAGCGTAGCCATATACCCCACACCCAGTTTCCCCTATTAGAAACATCTTACATTAGCATGGTACATTTATTATAATTACTGAACCAATATTGATACATTATTATTAATAGTGTTCATACTTTATTCAGATTTCCTTAGCTTTTACCTAATGTCCTTTCTCTGTTCCAGAATCCCATCCAGGACACTGCATTACATTTAGCTGTCACGTCCCCTTAGGCTTCTCTTGGCTATGACAGTTTTTCAGACTTTACTTGTTTTTGATGACCTTGAGAGGTTTGAGGGGTACTGGTCAGGTATTTGTAGAATGTTTCTTAATTGAGATTTGTCTGACGTTTCTCTCACGATTAGTATGCTCTGTACTTTAATTTCATTATTTAGTAAAGTTATTCATTTTTATTGTATTTTACCAAAGTATCAGTCTGCAACAGATTAGAAAAACCCTGGTCCCTTACCACGGCTAGCTGGAGCAGCACTGGTCCAAACCACTCTGGTTCCAGGCTCAGCATCTAAAATTCTCAACCATCTCTCCTAATGAAACTACTGTTTACCTTGGATACCATTCTGTTTTCTGAATCAAAGTATTAGGAGTGGGGCTTCTAAATTTGAATCTTAAGAAAAGATAAATTACCTTTTTAGAAGATTATCTTTTTGGCTATCTATGGTGTGTCAGTAAATGCATGGTAGCTTACAAAGCATTTGAAAAAACACACACAGATAAATTCTCCACTATCAAGAAAAGGTAATGTTCTAAATCAAGATCTTGATTCAACAGAGTGTTGTAAAATTTAAGCCGGAAGCAGTGGAGGAATCATCCAAACCAGAAAACAGCCACAGTGAGGATTCATCTCCAGTCTGCTTTGTCTTACCTCATCACTGGTTCTACTTTTGTCTTTCTGTCTCTTCTCTCTTAATTTCACTAGATCAAGTGCCTTCAGCGTGAGAGCCAGACTTTTTTCACTATATCGCTTCCTTCAGTGGTTATCACTGCCATCAGCATCTTTGTTGTTTCATGTCTCCTCTGATGTACTCATTTTGATGACACGAGGAGTCCCCTAAACCTTGCTTCTTTGGGGATTCTCTCTTTGAGCCTGTGTCTGGAAACCTTGCTATAGTGAGGCTGCTTCGGGCTTTGATGAGAAAAGCTTCACGTGGTCTGTGTTCCCTCTCTAGAGCTTGATGCTTCCAGTTGCAAGATGTGTGTTACACAGTGTATATAAACCATTGTATGCCACTTCCTCTTGTATATTTTTGTAATTCATGAAAGTATAGCCAGTTTTTTTTCTTTGTTTAGTGTCACAGCCTTTAATTTTTTGGCTTAGATCTCCTTTTTGCTGTTGAAGCTTTGACTTCGCTGGAAAGCTGTTCTGCCTTCTCGCCTCACTTATGATAAACGCAGCCATGCGCTTGAGTTCGTTTGTGTCGGTTGTCCAATAAGTCAGTTGAGTAGCTATGGAGGGTTTCAGTGAGAGTTTGTCTTAAGGCTTTTGAATCTCATTTTAAAATTTTGGTAAGACATCCTCGCCCCTCTCCTTGATCTTTACGTAACAGTTGCCAACACAGAAGGATGAAGAAAAGCCCAGTAAGACTATCTCTTCATTCATTCAGAGATGTTTGTGTGCAAGATGCTGCTGATGCCCCACATTTTGGGCTTACTTGAAAGGTAGATTGCTCCTGTTCATTGTGGGAAACACAGGTATGTTTTTGAACATTCTGTCAGAGCCATTTTTTCCTGAGTGTGTTTCTTTAGAACCACTTTATTTCCTTGCTACAATTTCATCTGTATTCGCCTCTGATCTGGGACCTGCGCGTCAGATGTCTGTCATGATCGGTTTCTTTATTTCCTGTCCTAATTCATTTTAGAGAACTCCAGGAAAGACGAATTATATATCCTCCTGTGGGTCTGGCTGGCCAAATGTGAATTTGCCACAGAGTCGTTTCCTTGCTCATTTGTTCATTCACTCGTTCATTTATTTGTATATTCAGGAAGTGTTTATAGAGAACTTAGTATGGAGCAATGCTAGTGCTAGGTATCAGAGATACAGTGGGGAAGACAGGCAAAATCCTTGATAATAAACTTTTGATTTAGTGGGAAAGAGACACATTAAATACATAGATACAGATGTAACTAAAGACGAAATTCTGATGGAGGCTGAGAATAAATACAACTACAATTATCCTAGTTTTGTGACTGGAGATTGGGGGCGGCAAAGACTGTCTCAGGGAAGTGACATTTAGACTGACACTTGAGAGAGAAGGGGGGCTGGCCCGGTGAGATGGAGAGAAAGACTTCCCATCATCAACCCACAGGCTGGCTGAATGTGGTTCTCTTTGCTTTTTCCTTTAGCCTGAAAGAATTTACTCATTCAAATTATACCGAGAATCCACTATGTGCCAGGCAAAGACAAAAACTCGTATGTGGAAAGAGTATTAAATACGCTTTAATGAAAGAGGGAAATCATTTTATTTGTGATTCTAAGATCATTTTTGCCTTTGCAGTTCATGTCTCCTCTTAGGTTAGTACTTGACTAAGAAAATACTTAAATGCATTAAGGACAGAGGGATGAATTATAAGGGTTGGCAAAAAACTAATAATCTCGAGCTCACCAATAACCCTCAATGGACTTCAATTTCTTTATCTTTATTGTGATGAGCCAGACTAGATATGATGCCAAGCTTCTCCCAGCTTCAAGTTTTGGTTAAGAGCCACTAACTTTCAGTATTTGTCTATGAGAAATAATTCTTGCAGCATTATTACTTGTAATGTTTTATGTGAAATATACAAAGGAATTACTTCTGTGAATGTAGTTTTGAATTATATAAAGATGTTTGCAAAATCTTATTTTTATTTAGCTGTCACTAAATTTCTTATCACTGTTTATCCCTATTTCAATTCACCAAGTGTACTATAGCTTGGAAACTTGTACTCAAGGAACACTAATCAAGTGCATATTCAGGCAAGTGTAATCAGTTACGTAGTTAATTATGTATATAAATTTCTTTTTGAATTCATTGATGTTTAAGCTCTGAGATTTAAAACTGTTATTTGGAACTGGAAAGCAAAATTTAGTGCCAGGCATTAGACTTTTTTCTCTTCCTGCTCAATTGCAGAAAATTATAAGATACTAAATCTTAACCTAATAGTACAGTTATAAAATGTTATATGGAAAATCCTTTGTGTGTATTCACGCATATATACACATATATTGCTCAAAGGGATATGCAAATACTGTTAAATGTATTACAGTTTGGGCCAGAAACAAAGCCTCTGGCAAAAGACTGAGAGAGTGCTGCAGCATTTTGCCAATTTTAAACCTGTTTCTATTCCTCTTCTGATTTCTGGCTGATACATGAGTCACCTTTGTCATTCTGCTTAGATGGCATCAGCTTGGCTGTGCCCTCATCAAATTAATTAATAAAGATTCCAAATGAATCATAATTTCATCTAAGGAGTAATTTTGGCAAGAGGATGACTTGGCTCAAGTCTCTTGCTGCTTTTCTCCAAGGAGAGTATTAATTTTGGAGTCCTGGTCACATTTCCGTAATGCATCCCTGTGGACCACTACCTGCCGTTGGATAGAATGGGAGGTTTCTCCACCCACTCTAAAGGTGACAACACAGAGAATAAAACCTCTACTGTACTCGTAAGGGAAAAAATAAACCTAATAACTGTTTAGGTGGGAAATGGGTTTGGAATCTGATAAGTCAGGATTGAATACAGTTTTCAACAGTTATTTGCTATGTAATTCAGTGTCCCTGTCTAAAAGTGAGGTAATAATTCTGTAATCCATGTGCGAGTAGTCCTTGTTGATTGCCCCATACTTTCTTCGGACTCAGCTCAGTATATTCACATTTCTGGGAAAAAATAAGCCAAAATCCACATTGAAAAGTAATGAAGACCTTGACTGGGGTTATTCAGGAAAAAATAAGGGATTACAATGCACAACACACAGCAAGGTTCTCTAAAACTCCTCTTAAACATTTTTACTTTCCCCCATATTTCAGTGCCTATGTCAATTTTCATACGCACGAGTTAGGGTAATGACAAGCTACTATAATGAAGAGACCCAAAATGCAGCGATCTAAAGAAAAAAGAAGTTTCTCCCTCCCTCTCTCTCTCTCCTAACAGGCAGGAGGTAGATGATCCAGGTCAGCAGAGCAGCTCCGTCCCGTATTGTTCAAGAACCCGTGTCTTTCTAAAGTGTTGATCTGCATTGCTATCACGTGCTTAATAAAATCGGATGGAGGGAAGGGAGGAAAGAATGTGGAGGAGGCAGAGCTCTGTGCCTGAAGACACAGGCTCATAAATACACATTGTACTTCTGCTAACATTCTGTTGGTGACAACTTAATCCCTTGGCTACGCCTGATGTGGCAGTGTGCAAACTGGCCGTGATCCTTCCCTCTGCCTGTATCCAAGCTGTTTTCAATGTGATCTTGCAGCTCCTCTGATCAAGAGGTAGAGTTGGTTTCTCTTCCTCTTGAATCTGGCTTGGCCTTGTGATTAATTTTTGCTAGTGGATTGCGGCAGAAGTGATATTGTGGCAGCTCAGAGCCTAGACTCTAAGGGGCCTTCTACTTTTTCTCTTGGAATCCTTTCCAGCTGCCATGTGAACAAGTGAACAAGTCCATGTGAACAAGTCCAGCAACCTGCTGGAGGATGAGAGACCACGTGGAGCAGAGATGAGCCGTTCCAGCTGAGCCCCGCCCACATTGATGACACAAGAATTATGAACTAAATAAATGGTTGTTTGTTGTAAGTTGGGTTCTCTGGGAAGCAGATGCTGAGATGGGGTCAGGAATACAAAATACTTGTGAAAGGAAAAGGGAAGGAAGCAGGGTTTGGCTAGGGTTTGGCTAGCAGAGCATGACGTTCCTGACAGGTCTCCATCAGTCCAGCAAGGAGTTCCAAGCAAAGACTGCCCATTAGAGGAGTTCTGCATTGGACAGAAAAGCTTAGGCCTTGGAACCACGGTCTTGCGCAGTCACTGGCTAGGTGCCACTCTGAGATGACAGTGACCTCAGTTTGAAAGCTGTCAGCTAACTCTACTTCTTGCTGTCAAGCAGCGAGTCCTCACCGGAAGAAGAACCCACATGGTGCATCTCCACGTGTGCCACATTGTTCTAAGCCACGAAGATTTGGGGTGATTTGTTATGTAGCAAAAGCTAGCTGATTCACATACCTGCAAGAGAGCTGGGACATATAGTTGAGCTGGGCAGCCTCAGCAAGCAAAGGAGCTGCCCTTCTTAAAAAGGAGACTGTGGGCGCAGGTGTGTGTGCAGCCGATCGCAAATGCTTCTACATGAATGTTCACCCTGGATTACTTACCTTCCGTCATTGTGAAAATGAGAGCGAATGTATATAAAGTCCTGAGCAGCGTGGTCAGAGTGGGCCCAGGCTTTGGGGGTAGGAGCTCATATCATCTGCAGTCCCTTTTTTAAGAAAAAAAGTGCGAAATTCCAAAAGCAAAATTAAGTGAAGACCTTGGAAAGAGCCTTTGTAAGTGAGAGCTCTGAAGGTTGTCCTTCATTAGCTTTGTAGTAAACCTGCCCCTGATGAGGGCTGACCGATGGTAGATGTTTAAAAAATTATATGTTTTTGTTTGTCCAGTGAAGATGAAATCACATAGCCATTCATTGATTCTCTAGTCACCATTTGCACAAACAAGGTGTTAGCAGGTTCGCTTAGGCGCAAAATCCATACCAACTTCCATTTCCTGCCCAAGGGGCGGGAGGTCCTCATCAGAGGCAGAGGCCATTTGATTCTTTTTGTCTTTCTGTCCTATGAGCCTTCTGTGACAGGGGAATCTGCAAACTTGTGAGGCAGAGTCAGGCTTTCCCTCTAGACGCTGAAAACACCAGAAGTGCGCTCTCCGAGCCTCTCTTGGAGCCAGGATGGAGGCACAGCAGCAGTCCACCAGGGCACACTCGCTGGCCTTTGAGATGAAAACAGTGGAGTGAGAAGGAGCCTGGCAGAAGGCTGTCTGGAGGTACAGGAGGTGCCACTGGCGGCAATGCCCAGTGTCCAGGGTCAGTGGCACAAGGGTGCAAGTTGCAGTGGCTGCGCCCAGGGGCAGTATCAGTGCTGTCGTCCCTGCATCAGTCAGTAGAGATTCTGGTCTGGTTCACGGCCTCCCAAAGATTCCATGAGGTGCCCAATATCTTTCAATAGATCTCCTTTCTTGCTTAGAGCAGCCAAAGTAGTTTTTGTTTGCTTGTGACTGAGACCCTGAATGACATACAATTCCTGGGTTTAATTTCAGCCCACACATCTGAGGCACAGGAATTGTGTCCTTCAGTTTGGTGAATTCTTCCATCTGGATGCTGTGGAAAGAAGAATGTGCTTCCATGAGAACCTGATGAAAAGCATTTTCCTCCTTCGAATCAGGTGACTCAACTTTGGTGTCTTGCTATATGACCTCGGTGACACAGTTTCTAAAGTCTCTAAAATGTCGCTTATAATCCACGCACCGGGGTTGGTGTGAGTCTTAAATGTGACAGGATATGTGAGAGTGATCTTTACGTTGTTAAGTACTTAACAAGTGTAAGTTATTTTTAAATATAAAACAATCTATGAAGCTCTTTCTCCAAAGCAGCTGCACTGATCCCCCCTTTGGAGAGTGTGGACGGCAATTAAAGTCAGTTTACAAGCTTGTACACATTCTTCACAGAATTTGAGCTTGTTCCAACTTGTTTGTGCAGTTAATTGGTGGCATGGACTATGCCAAATGTACGTTTGTAATTTTCTGCTTGCTGTGTAAGTAGTAGGAGTCACCCAGCTCACCGACGCTTAGGTATTTTTCAAAATTTGTGAAGAAGTAAATTTACATTTGGGTTCTTGAAATAAAAGAAATTTAATGTGGGCAAAAATAATAGTTTCGTGATCATTTATATAATTCACAGATTGATGTTAGCTCTTTTCCATTCTTACTGTGGAGTCTCAGAGTTTCTCTTTGGAGTTTCTCTCGGTTGAAGAACGTGGATAAAGAGCGGGAAACCCATCTTGGAGAGAGTAGGGGTAAAGAGTATTTTTGTATTTATTCTTGAGATTCTTGGCAAAATGTTGTTTGGTCTGTATATAACATATTCATTACAGAGAAATTGGAAATATAAATAAAAAATTTATAAACCAATTATTACTACTTTGGCATTTAGTTGTCTATTGTTTAGTTGTTTATTTTGTGCATCATTATCCTTTGCTGCATAACACACCACTCCACCTAGACATCGCGGCGTAAATCATTTTACGATGCGAGATTCTGTGTGTCAGGAATTCAGACCGTGGAGTGACTTGTCTCTGCTCTGTGGTGTCGGGGCCTCAGCAGGGCGAGAACTGCTGGGGACTCCCTGGCCATGACTGGAGTCATCTGGGAGCTTCTACACTCCCAGGTCTGTCGATCGTGCTGGGAGGACCTGAACGCTGGACTCGCCTGGGATTCTTGACTGGAGTCTGGAGCATCTAAATTTGGCCTCCCCGTGTGTGTGTGTGGTTTGGGCTTCTCACAGCATGGTGGCTGGGTTCTGAGAATCGTCCCAAGAGCTAACTGCTGGAGAGTGAGCATTCCAAGAGAACCAGGCAGAAGCTCCATGACTTTTTATGAGTTAACTTCAGGATCCACAGTGTCTTTCACCGTACTCTCTTGGTCAAAACAGTCACAAGCCTGCCCAGATTTGAGGGGAAGGAGACATAGACCCCATCATTCAATGGGAGAAATAGCAAAGAATTTGAGGGCCAAGTTTAAAACATATATTTTTCAAGACCTTTTCACATGGCCTATACAATATACCCAAATGAAAACACACATGTATACATTCAAATACATTTTAAAAACAAAAATAGGACCTTGTCATGCACTCTGTATTAAACAGGATTTTATGTAACACGGAAATAAAAATTTTGTTGAGATGATTATTGACTTTTTTTTTTAAGATTTTATTTTTCCTTTTTCTCCCCAAAGCCCCCTGGTACATAGTTGTATGTGGGTCTTTCTAGCAGTGGCATGTGGGACACCACCTCAGCGTGGCCTGATGAGCAGTGCCATGTCCGCGCCCAGGATCTGAACCAGCGAGACCCTGGGCCACGGAAGCGGAGCGTGAGAACTTAACCACTCGGCCACGGGGTGACTGACTTTTAAGAACCTTTAAATTCCGAGAAGTTCTATACAATGATCTTAAAATCATCACAGATCAAAGTACACTTTAGAGTTTCTTAAAGGTTAATTAAGTCAGAAAAATAAAATTTGGGAAAAACGATATTCATTGAAAGTTGAAAATATATAGGTCTAAACAATGATGATGTTTCTAATTTCAAAGCTATATTTGAAGACAAATGTAGGACTCTAAACCCAGCTCTCATGTTAAAAAAAAGAGAGCTAAATAAGGTGTTATTCGTCTCAAATATTTTTTGAGATAAGGTGAATTCCACGTGGGAAGTCCTGGTTTGACTTTTTGTGCTCATAGGGCCGCAGAGAGGGCTCCTCGAAGATTGCCATTGCCCAGCATCAAATCGCCTGGGGCCTGTTGAGAGGCAGACCCCGATGAGGAGGTCTGGGCTGGGCTGTGCATTCTGCATTTCTAGCTCCCAGAAAAGCAGTGGCTCCTCTGCAGACCGTTTTTGAGCAGCAAGAACAAGAACAGAGGGAAGACCCAAGCCCAGGAAACCGCTCTGCATAGCCCCTCTGCTTTCGCTTTTTAAAAAATTGTAAAAGAAATACATATTCATGATAGAAAATTTGTGTACTGCAGAAATATATAATCCCCTTAGTGATGTCTATTATTAAGAGAATGGAAAATGATATTAATATTTGTTGCCTTGTTTATTCAAGAGTTTGTTGATTGAGCTCCAGGTGTCTCACCTGCAGTGTTGGGTATAACGCTCATACAACCATCTGAGGGAAATACTGCTGCTCTCCCCTATTACAGACAAAGAAATGGAAGCCTAGACGGATTACCTTGCTCACGGTCACGGTGAGAAGATGGCAGAGCTGGGATTCAAACCAGCCGCTCTGAAGTCAGAGCCTTCCATCTGAACCACAGGGCAAGACTGCCTGGTCTGTTAGGTTTCTTCTCTCTATATACACGCTAACATTAATGACTTGTAATCTAGAAACAGACATGGAATTGTACCATGCGTATTATTTATTCATTTTGCACGCAAGTCGTTTATTGGGGAAGAATTCCAGGCGACTGGAGTGGGGATGGCAAAGAGTGCAACAGGGAAAGAGTCCAACCAAGACAGCGTGAATTGTTGAGCTGGTTCCCACTCTGGGCAACTGGGGCTCAGTCTCAGAGGACCTTCTAAGGAACTAGGTAGAATCTGCGTCAGACATGGCTTACCCGCTGGCTCCCATCACTCATTTGTCTAGGGAGGCGCTCGCTCCCTGGCATTTCCAGGTGGCTGAGCGGATTCGTGCAGGCAGCCTGGGACTATGTCCCAGAC
Organism: Equus przewalskii; assembly: GCF_037783145.1. Classification (NCBI taxonomy): domain Eukaryota; kingdom Metazoa; phylum Chordata; class Mammalia; order Perissodactyla; family Equidae; genus Equus; species Equus przewalskii. The sequence continues at coordinate 3,215,598 of NC_091855.1, forward strand.
AGGCCCCAGGACAACAAGGAAGACACACTGCAGCCAAGAGGAGGCCTGTCCACGCCCGTGCACAGCTGGTGGTGTGCAGTAACGTGTGCACATAGTTAAACGTTTACATTGAAATTAGTCTATGGAGGGGGCTGGCCTGGTGGCGCAGCGATTAAGTTCCCACGTTCTGCTCCCGGCTGGTTCGGATCCCGGGTGAGGACATGGCACCGCTTGGCAAAAGCCATGCAGTGGTAGGCGTGTCACGTATAAAGTAGAGGAAGATGGGCATGGATGTTAGCTCAGGGCCAATCTTCCTCAGCAAAAAGAGGAGGATTGGCAGCAGTTAGCTCAGGGCTAATCTTCCTCAAAAAAAAAAAAAGAAGAAAGAAAAAGAAAAAAAGAAATTAGTCTATGGATTGAAAAGTAAGTCTCTCTCTGACCACTGACCTGTAGTCATCCGGTCCTCCTCCCTAGGAGCAAATTTCTTTTTCTTTTTTTTTGAGGAAGGTTAGCCCTGAGCTAACATCCGTGCCCATCTTCCACTATTTTATACGTGGGACGCCTGCCACAGCATGGCTTGATAAGCAGTGCATGTGTCCACACCCAGGATCTGAACCGGTGAACCCCAGGCCGCCGAAGTGGAGCAGGCAAACTTACTTAGCTGCTGTGACCCTGGGCCGGCCCCTGAGGAACACTTTTTGTGTGTACTTTCCTGTAAATCTTTTCAGAGGCATCCTATGTGTATGCAAACAAACACTCAGTATTTCCCCTTCATCAAACCATTGCTAACAGACTACACACTGCCCACTGGACCGTGCTTTTAGAAATTCCTATTTATACATCTTGATGACAATTATTTTTGTATATGTGTGGAACTCCCTCTTCTTTGGAATGATCACAGTGTTTTATTTATGGCTGTACCGTAATTTACTAAACCCTCACTGATGATATTGATATTTCAGTATTCTTTTAAAAGTTAAAATGATTGAGGTATACATGCAGCAAATTCACTGTTTTCTGTGTACAGCTGCACGACTTTGGGTAGACATCAACAGTCATGTGACCACGATCGAGTGAGAACAGCTCCATCTCTCCGAAACCCCCCGATGCACCTTTGCAGAGTGAGACTTCACTCACCCTCAGCCCCTGGCAGCCACTGATCTGCTTCCTGTCCCTGTATTTTGCCTTTTCCAAATGTCAAAGAAATGGAATCATACAGGATGCGGCCTTCTGAGTTGGATTTCTTTCACTGAGCGCAATGCAATTGAGAGTCATCCGTGTTGTCTGTGTATCAGTTGTTGGTTCCTTCTTATTATCAAGTTATATTCCATTGTATGGATAGATCATGGTTTGTTCATCCATTCACCGGTCATAAGACACTGGGTTGTTTCCAATTTGGGGCAATTGTGGATAAATCTGCTATGACTGCTTTCTGGCTTTTGTGTGAACATAAGTCTGTATTTCTCTTGGGTAAACCCCTAGGAGTGGGATTACTGGATTGCATGGCAAGTTTATGTTTGACTTAATAAGCAGTTGCCAATCTGTTTCCCAAAGTGACTATACCACTTTGCCCATCAGCAATATATGCATGCTCACCAGCATTTGGTATTGTCAGTTGTTTTTGTCTTAGCCATTCTGATAGGTGTGTATAGTTTTGTCTGCTACAAACCGTACTACAATGAATTTTCTTATACAAATATCCTTTGTAATTAATTGTCAGTATATCTGTAAGATGCATTCTTAGAACTAGAACTGATGAGCCAAAGGATGTGAAAGGTTGATCAGATAGTGTCAAACCACCTTCTGAGAAGGTGGTGCCAACCGGGTATGGCAGTTTCGGTTTCCCTGCATCTTTTCTAACACAGTGTGCTACTCCATCTCAGTACATGTTTTTAAATGAAATTTTGCTTTAGGTGATTGCTGTATGAGTTATCTGCCGCATCCAGGTTTTGATGAGGACTCAACGTACAGCTGTGGAACAGGGTCTGCTGCAGAGTGGCAGTGTGTGTTCATTATCGTTCGATCATCACTACTAAGCGATCAAACACACCATTATTCTCATCTCTCTCTGAGTTCCTCATCAATATATTCAGGAGTGCTTTTCTCTGAAGGGCTCAAACGTTCTACTTGTGCTGGACAGGAATTCAGGCGCTGTTTACATCAGTCCACAGTTTAAGTTAGGCTTCACTCTTTGCGTTGTACATGCTATGGGTTTTGACAAATGTATAGTGACATGTATCTATCAACATCGTATCATATGGAATAGTTTCACTTCCTTAAAAATCCTCTATGTTCTGACTATTCCCTCCCCCTGGCCCCACAGTTTAGTCTTTTTCAGGATGTATGGTTGGAATCATACAGTATGTAGCCTTTTCAGATTGACTTCCTTCACTTAGTAATATGCCTTTAAGTTTCCTCCATGTCTTTTCATGCTTTGGTAGCTCACTTTTTTTAGCAAGAATAATATTCCATTGTTTGGATATACAAGTTTATTTGTCCATCTTGGTTGCTTCCAAGTTTTGGCAATTATGAACAAAGCTGCTATAAACATCCATGTGCAAGTTTTCGTGCAGACATAAGTTTTCAGTTCATTTGGATAAATACCAGGAGTGCAACTGCTGGATCTTAGGGTAAGAGTATGTTTAGTTTTGTAAGACACTGACAAGCTGTCTTCCAAAGTGGTTGCACCATTTTGCATTCCCAATAGCAATGAATGAGAGTTCTTGTTGCTCCACACTCTCACCAGCTTTTGGTGTTGTCAGTTTTTGTATTTTGGCCATTCCATAGGTGTGTAGTGATATCTTGTAATTGTTTTAATTTGCATTTCCCTAATGACATATGATGTTAAACATATTCCATATCCTTACTTGCCATGTGCATATCTTTGTTGGTGAGGTGTCTGTTAAGATCTTTTGCCCACTTATTAATCAGGTTGTTTGTTTTCTTATTGTTGAGTTTTAAGGGTTCTTCATATATTTTGGATAACAGGCCTTTTTCAGATGTATCTTTGGCAAATATTTTCTCCTGGTCTGTGGCTTGTCTTCTCATTCTCTTGACAGTGTCTTTCATAAAGCAGACATTGTTAATTTTAATGAAATCCAGCTTATCAATTATTTCTTTCATGGATCGTGCCTTTGGTGTTGTATCTAAAGTCATAATCACCCAAGGTCATCTATGTTCTCTATGTTATCTTCTAGGAGTTTCAGAGTTTTGCATTTTACATTTAGGAATGATCCATTTTGAGTTAATTTTTTAAAGGATATAAGGTCTGTGTCTAGATTCATTTTTTTGCATGTAGATTTCTAGTTGTTCCAGCATCATTTGTTGAAAAGACTATCTTTTTGCTCCATTGTATTGCCTTTGCTCCTTTGTCACAGATTAGTCAATTATATTTATGTGGCTCTACTTCTAGGCTCTCTATTCTGTTCCATTAATTATTTTCTGTTCTTTTACCAACACACACTGCCTTAAGTACTGTGGCTTTATTGTAAGTCTTGAAGCTGGGTGGTGGTGATCCTCCAGCTATGTTCTTCAATATTTTGTTGCCTTTTCTGGGTCTTTTGCCTCTCCGCATAAACTTTATAATCAGTTTGTCCATATCCGCAAAATAGTTTGCTAGGATTTTGATTGGGATTGCATTGAAGCTACAGATCAAGTTGGGAAGAACTGACATCTTGACAATATTGAGTTTTCCTATCCATAAACATGCAATATCTCTCCATTTATTTAGTTCTTTAATATTTTTCATCAGAGTTTTGTAGTTTTCCTCGTATAGATCTTGTACATATTTTACTTGATTTATACCTAAGTATTTCATTTTGGGAGGTGCTTATGTGGATAACGTGTTTTAAATTTCAAGTTATACTGTTCATTGCACATATGTAGGAAAGTGATTGACTTTTGTATATTAACCTTGTATCCAGCCACTTTGCTATAATTGCTTATTAGTTCCAGGAGTCAATCAAAATTTCCAGCAGAATAAAACAGAGTTATTTTACTCCTTTTCTCCAGAAAACCCTTCTCCCAACCTTATTAATTATACTTTTGGATCATCTGGATAACTCTACTCAATCTTCAAGTCTCATTAAATATCTTCTCTTTCTAGAACCCTCCCCTAGTCCCTAGATCAGTTTCAGAACCCCTGCTTTATGTTCTTATAAATCCTTGTTCTTCCCTTATCATAATACTAATGATTTACTTTGATTACTAATTAAAATTCTGCCTGCTGGACTGGAATGTGAAGTTCATTGAGGTCAAGGAACTTGTGTTCTCTGTTCGTCACTGATATATATGTCTCAATAAATGTTTGCTGAATGAATGAATGATTGTACTCCCCTTCCAATCACCACCAAAAAACTGAAAGATATGTACTATCCTCTATTTATCACACGGTGTCAAATCAGGAGACTGAAACCACTTGGGGTATTTAAAGCAGAGGGAGCTTACCAGAGTGAATTGGTAACGCAGGAGATGGAAGAGGCTGAGAAGACTGCCAGGGGATAGAAGTTACCCCAGATGTTGACAACGGCAGGAAGCTCTTAAGACCCTCAGGTTGGAGGGACGATAGAAAGAGCTGATATTCCCAGAACCCAGGGGCCACAGTCGGTGGATCAGAAGTCCAAGGACAGTGCGGCTCAGCTGAGTCCTCTGTTTAGAATCTCAGAAGGCCGAAATCAAGGGTTTGGCAGGGCTGTGTTCATCTGTGGAAGCTCCGGGGATAAATCTGCTTCCGTGCTCATTCAGGTAGTTGGCACAAGTCAGCCTCATGCAGATGTAGGACTGAGGTTCCTGTTTCCTTGCTGGGTGTCAAACAGGGATGATTCCTAACCTCTGGAAGCTGCCCATGTTCCTTGTCTCATGGCCCTCTTTCTGCTTCTGCAAAACCAGCAACGGCAAATCAGGTCTTTCTCTTACGCTTCACATCTTCCCGTCTGCCTCATCCCTCCCGTTCCCAGCCAGGGGCTGTTCTTCGTTTCTAAAGGTTCGTGTGGTTAGAGTGAGTCCACTTGGATAATCTCCCCAGCTCAAGGACCCCAACCTTAATCACACCTACAAAGTCCCTTTTGCCACGTAGCATTTAATATTTTCACAGGTTCTGGGAAATAGGGTATGGGTATCTTTGGAGGACCATTATTTTGCTTACCACAGCCTCCCATTGGCTGAACTCAGCTAGTATCTAGTTGATACAGGGCCTAGAAAAAGGGCTGCAGAGCCGAAGAATGAGGAAGCGATCTGAGAGCAAGCTGATTTAGGATTACCACATTTTAAGATAACAATTTCTTCTCAAACTAAGACTCATTTAACAGATAATTGGCCAGCTTTCTAATTGCCATGAAAAATAATGAATTAGGAGCTGGCCCAGTGGCACAGTGGTTAAGTTTGTGTGCTTTGGCAGCCCGGGGTTCAGCAGTTCAGATCTTGGGCACGGATCTACATACTGTTTATCAAGCCCTGCTGTGGCAGGCATCCCACATATAAAATAGAGGGAGATGGGCATGGATGTTAGCTCAGGGCCAATCTTCCTCAGGAAAAAAAAAAAAAAAGAGGAGGATTGGCAGCAGATATTAGCCTAGAGCTAATCTTCCTCAAAAAAAAAAAAAATAATGAATTAATCCATTTACTGCAAAAAACAAAACAAAACAGTGATAACAGACCCTGCAATGAAATTAATTCATATATAATGCAATTGTCAATTGGCTTCCATTATCCGTCCAGGCCTGCTTCTCAAATGGGGGCCAGTTAAAAGACAAAGGTAAGGGCTAGGCCAGGCAGGGAAATAGCAGACAATTCTAGTCTTAAACAGTGCAGAGTTCAGAATGAATCCCTGAGTCTACACTGTATTCTTGGCCCACTCTCTCTGGATTAGGCCATCAAGATAATTGCCAACTAACCCAGAGATTCCTGGAGTCTTTGCCACTGTCCCAGGAGTCTCGGCCAGCCACAGTGCCCGGAATTGTCTCCAGCAATATTCATGTCAGTAAACTGCCACCAGGTGATATCAAAGTTCAGCAGGGACCGAGATAGATTGAATGGCACAATTGTACTCCTAGAACTCTCAGCTACCTTATTGTGTATTCCTTTCCCTCGATCGTTTCATTACCCACACAATAACCAACCAGACTCTGCATTTTATACAGCTTAACTCTTTGGACTTTCCCCCACCCCCAAGTTACAGAGGGGTATTTACAGTGTTTCAAAGCTCGAATGATCACTTTCGGTAAACATCCTCCAACATATTCTTGCTTCTGGTTAACAACTCTGGATGGCAACAATATCTAAAAGGGAGCTTCACCTTTGAGCTTTGCGAAAGTTAACAAAAGAACTGTTGACAAGGATGGTGCTAACAGTGGACTGAGAACATTATCCTCAAGCATAACTGCACACTGCACATTATCAATGAGGCAAGGAAGAGGTCGGCCACAAACACTCCACTCCTCTCCCAGTGAAAACCCTTAGCGAGGTTCGTATGACTGAGAATAGCCTCTTCTCTGGTCTGCCTTTTCATTTTGTGCTGTCCAAGTTGTACTGTACCTCTTCTGTCTTGTCCCACTCAGGTCTGCAACAGGCTGTCATTTTCTTATATCTTTGGCCTTTTGCAGAAAGTCTCAGTCTTTGTTTTATGTGGTGGTTTAAAATTCACCTTAAGGACCGTTCTGGAAGAAATTTGTTCCCTCCAATCCACCCTACAAATGCAGATCTCTATTGCCAAGCCCCTAGGAATGATGCTTCTCTCTGTTCTCGTGGCTCGGGAGCTTGCTCTTCTCTCTAGTGTGAGTTCTGTGTGTTCTCTCTGCAGAATAAGAATACGCTCTCAGTTCTATTTTTTCATGTTCTTGTATAGCCAGCCACCAAATGGTTAACTTCTCCTTTGGAGGAAAGAGAAATTTTCTGATTGAGTCTAAGCTGAAAACCAGTGCCTCTTAAGAGGGGCAGGGACTTGCGTTATGCGATCTTTAAAGTTTAACACTGACATTTTTCCTAGCTGCTAAAGCTTGAGGTATTTTTTTAATTTTCTTTTTAAATTTACATACAGTAAAATATATTCTCTTTGGTGTACAGTTCTATGAGTTTTGACAAATAAATAGAGTGTATAACCACCACCACAATCAAGATTCAGAACAGTCCCATCATCCCAAAAAACTCCTTTAGGCTCCCCCTTTGTAATCAGCCCCTCCTAACTCCTAGCAACCACTGATCTGCTCTCTGTCCCTAGAGCTTTGCCTATTCAAGAATGTGACGTAAATGAAATCATACAGCGTACGTATAGCGTTGAGTCTTGTTTCTTTCACCAAGCACAATGCGTTGGAGATGTGTTCATGTTGTTGTCTGTATCAATAGTTCATTCCTTTTTATCGCCGAGTAATATTCTATCACATGGGGTATTAGTTTCCTATGGCTGCTATAACAAAACAACAAACTACCACAAACTTGGTGCCTTAAAGCAACAGAAATGCACTCTCTCCCAGTTCTGGAGGCCAGAAGTCGAACATCAGTATCACTGGGCAAAACTCCAAGTGTTGGCAGGGCCCCTGGTGGCTTCAGGGGAGAATCCTTTCCTTGCCTCTTCCAGCCTCTGGTGCTGCCGGCATTCCTTGCCTTAGAGCCACATCACCCCGATCTCAGCCTTTGTGATCACAGTGCTTCCTCTTATGTCTGTGAAGGTCAATTCTCTCTTTGCTTCCCTCTTATAAGGATGCACATGAATCTCCACATCTCAAGATCTTTAATTACATCTGCAGTCCTTTTTTGCCATATAAGGTAACCTTCACAGGTTCCAGGTATTAGAATATGGATATCCTCCAGGGTGCTATTACAATCTTTTGTCACTTAATTATGGGGATACATTCTGAGAAATGCATCATTAGGTGATTTTGACATTGTGCAAACATCACAGAGTGTACTTACACAAACCTAGGTGGTATGGTCTGCTACTATACCGTGGTATACTACTACGCTATATATGGTACTAATCTTATGGGACCACCATCGTATATGCAGTCTATCATTGACTGAAACATCATTACGTGGCACATGACGGTATTCAGCCTTCCACATGTGGATATGCACAGGTTATTTATCTCTTCACCCATTGAAAGCCATTTCGGTTGTTTCCAGTTTGGGGCAATTGTGAGTAAAGCTGCTACAAATATCTGCTTGAAGGTTTTGTGGGAACATAAGTTTTCATTTCTCTTGGGTAAATACCTAAGAGTAGGATTACTGAGTCAAATAGTAGTATATGTTCAATTTTATACGAACGTATCATCCAGAGCGGTTGTACCATTTTGCCTTTCCACCAGCAGTGTGTGAGAGTTTCAATGCCTCCACCTCCTTGTCAACACTTGGTATTGTCAGTTGTTCTGATTTTAGCCATTCTAGGAGGTAGTGGTTTTTCCTTGCAGTTTTAATTTGCTCTTCCCTAATGACAGTGATGTTGAGCATTTTTTCATGTGTTGAAATTTTAATGTTGCATCGTCTCATGCCCCTTCTTACTTGGTTAAATTTTCACTTAGCTCTCTAAATATGCTTTAGTAACGATTTAGAAACAACCAGTTACTAGGCAAAAAATCTTGTAATTATTAACTTCTTAAGAAATTAAAGCTACTGAGCAACTTTCAGTGTAGAAGAATTCTAACACTCAAAATGAGCTAACACAATATTTATAAAATATACCAGGAGTGCATTGTTAGTATGAGATGATTAATAAGTTTGGTAAAGAGTATGTCTATAATAGACATGTGTTCTTCATTTTTATGAACCTGTTTGGATTAAGAATCTATATGTACCATAATTCAGGGAATGTTCCCTTTCAAAATGTGGTGTAATATGTTACATCTGCTTCAGGAAGTCCATATAATTAGGTCCTCAGGGCATGCATGGACATGAAATCTACATACTAACTTGGCTTAGGAGCAAGTTTATTAACCGTGAAAATACTTCCTCTGAAACGCCCAGAAAGTCCAAATACCACCAGGGTCTGCTGAGGCACCTGGATAATAAGAAGAGCCATCTGAGTACGAATTTGTCTTCTGTCAAATGCCAAAACTCTCATAGACCAGTTCATGCATAAAATATGCCTTCATGCTTCCAGTAGCTCCAGGATAAATTTCCTATGCCAAAGAAATGAAAGAGACAACGCGACTACTTCAGAAGGCTTGGAAGACAGGGGAAGTGAAGATCTTAGTATAAAAGACTCAAGGCTAGAATTTTAGTCTTTTTTAAAAATCTGAATATTTTAGTAAAAATAGTAGCAGAAATGGTGTTCCATTACCCTTGTGACATGTGTTAATAATAATTATAGTAATTATGTTTTATTACATTTGCACTATTCTGCCAGACGCTATTGTAAGTACTTGAAATAAATTAACTCATTCAGTCCTTACAGCTACCCCTGAGAGTAGGTACTATCATTATCCTCATTTTACAGATGAGGAAACTGAGACACAAAGAGGTTAAGCAATTTGTCCAAAGTCCCAGTGGAGGATCAGTAGTCAAATGGAGGCGGACAGGTTCCACTACATCAGATAACAGCTCCTGTCCAGGAGTTGTTCCTGTGGATCCTAAGCCTGGCTGATGACCAGCCTGACCTGTAGAGCTTTTTGAAATTCTGATTCCCAGGCTCAAGTGTTCTGGTTCAGTCGGTCTGGAACCTGCATTGCTTTTGTAGGTTCCCCATGTGATTCTGAGCATTTGCTGGGTTATCAACATCACGTTGGTTTCCCACCGGAGATTTGACAATGCGTATGTGCTGGTTCCAAACCACCCTATAGAGAATCACAGATTTTCCAAGGATCGTTATTAAGTTCCTCCTCACGGTAATGAGAGGTTAAGACAACACATATTCCCGATCTTACACATGTAATTTGTTGGAGGCAAGGTACTATTTCTTCTAAAAGTTTGAAATACAATGAGTAAAAGTCAGGATTTGTATTTTATTTACATAACATATTTCTCATACCTGAGCTCATCTTTCATTAAAATTATTGCTATCCATGTTATACATCTATATTTATTCCTATGGTAAGATTTATAATCTCATTATGTACTCTCATGGTTTCCCCAAAATGCTGGTGATGACCAAATGTATACTTCTACCCTAGACCTTGAACTCCTGGCCTGAACATCAAATGGCATATTGGATGTTTCTTCCTGGAAGAGCCTCTGATTGAACATGTCTGAAACTGATCGCCACACACCACACCCCAACCAAACCTGCTGCTCCTCCTGCATTCCCTTTCTTGGCGATTGGCCCCAACACCCACTCAGGAACGCAAGCCAGACGCTGGGCGTCATTTAGACTCTATTCTCTCCTCTTCTTCCCATGACTCAACAGTCACCTACTTGCCGTCTCTCATGGCCCCCACATTCCCGGGCCACTGCGTCAGTTCACGTCCCATCACCTCTTGCCTGGACATCGCAGTGGTCTCCCAGCTCCCTATCTCTGGGCTACGCTACTGCCAGAGTGCTGCTTCCTTTTCTTTCTTTCTTTTTGTTGAAGAAATGTACACTTCTAGATCCAAGCTTAACTTTTTACAAATGTCGTATGTATGTCAAATATACAGCTGAGTATACAGAATAATATAACGAACAGCTGTGTTCTGACTGCTAGTTTTATCAAAATTTAACGTTGTCATATCTGCCATTTTATTTAAAGAAATGAAGATAGATAGATATTTAAGCCCACCTTGACTAGCCCGTCCCCCGCTCCCAAGTCCCTCCTTCCCCAGCATACTCTCGTGAATTTGCTGTCATTGATCTCATGTATGTTTTTTGCTTTCTCCAGATATTTATGAATCGATAAACAATTTAAAGCGTTGCTTTGTAGGTTTTTAAACTTTACTAAAATGACATCATACTGTATATACCCTCTGCAACTTGCTTTCTTCATTCAATTTTACCTTTTCCTGTTGACGCGTTTCCCTAATTCATTCATTTTAACTACCATATGGTATTCCGTCATGTGACTATATCACGATTTACTTATTTCTTCTGTGTTGAAGGAGGCTTAGGATTTTTTACTAATGCAAACAGCGCTGTCTTTGAGGGATGTTTCAGAGTTTCTCTAGCCTGCGTTCTCAGGAGTGGCATTACCTTCCTGGTCTCCGGAGCCAGGGAGACATAGTTTCCTGCCTGCCTGTCTCTAGTCTACACTGCTGCCAGAGTAATTCTTATGAAATGCAAATCTGATCCTGTCCCTCCCTTGCCCGAGCCCCACACCTGCCATTCCTCAGCGGGGCCTTCAGTGCTCCGGCCCTGCCTCCCTTGCCAGCCTTCTCTCCCCCTCCCCACGCCAGCCCCAGCGTGTACTCTGCTCCCTTAGGGCTGCCCCCTGCTTCCCTGACAGGCCGCAGCTGGTGCATCGTGTCTCCTACCCTGTGCACACTCTTCTTTCTTTCCAGGACTGCCCCATCCCCTCACCCTTCCTACCAGGAAGCTCCTAATCGTTTTCCAAGGTCATCTACTCACTGAGACCTTTCCTCACCAGCCAGGTCCCTGGTTTGAATCCCAGCTCCACCACTTACTAACTTGGGCAAAGCTTGAAAATTCTCTGAGCTCAGCTTTCTCATGTACAAAATGAAGATGTTAATAATGCCTGCCTCATTTGCCTATCATGAGGGTTAAATTTATTTATTGATTTTGACTTTGATTATTGAATTTGCTCCTTGATATAGAGCATTTTGTTCAGCACTTGACAATAAGAGTTAGCTCTTGTTTATTTATCTATTTTATTGAAATTATTTCTTTTTGTTGCTGTTAGTTATTTCTTTGCATATTTACCTCCCTTTACAAACAGGCTAGGACCATATCTAATTCACCTTTATGTCACCAACACAGGGACTGTCATAGAAAAGGCACGTAATAAATGCTGAGTGAATACATGGGTGATTCTTTGAGCTCTCAGAGCTGCTAGTTAAAAAGAAAAAAAAAGGTTTAATACTTTGTCATAGATGGGATTGTATTTCCATAGAAAAGTGCAACGTCTGGTGACATAATTTTTGTTTCCCTCTCACCATCAAAGCCTTCTTCCAATAGCTTCCTGCTTCCTTTCTCTGGGTTGGTGATGATTTACACAAGCCTATCAGTAAACAGTATTAAAAGAATTTATTTTGCCACTTGGTTGTTGCCTAGGGAGAGAGGTTGCTTTAAAAAATAAAAACAAAAACGTCATGGTTTATTTGATTTTCTTGCTTACAGGCTTATTGAGGCATGGATTAGCACAGAGAATTTCAATGAAAAGGCAGGGACAATTTCTGAAATCTGAAGATCTGTGATGTGGATGCACCAGCAGAAAATGCAAGGAAAATTGCTTCTGGCCTGGAAGGGAGAGTGATTGGAAAGCAGGAATGGGGACAGGGAGATGACATTCTTTTAGCCTCCTTTCCTCTGTCTCAGTCTTCTTCAGCACTTGCAAACCAGGGACCGAACCTCAGGATGGGGTGCTGCAGGGCTCCTCAAACACGCTGGGTGGCCAGCCACACTGGCTGCTCCCCGTGCTGTGTGCTCAGTCACCCTGCCCTGGCCACGCTGCCTGTCCCCCTGCAGCACAGTGGCCCTCTCAGGACCCCTGGGCAGTGGAAGCCCAGAAACTCCTGCTGGCTGCCTGCCTCAAGCTGCCGTCTGCATCCCCCTCCCACTGCCCGCGGCAGGACTTTGTCAGAGAGACAGCTCTCTTGAAGCAGAGTGCCACTTTGACTTCCGAAATTCAAATTTAACTGGACATCCTGTATTTTTATTTGCTAACTTTGGTAACCCTAAACAGAGGGAGATCTCTTAATCCCAGAAATGGTCAATCCTACCCCAGCCCCAGGGTAGCCCCAGTTCTAGATCTTTCCTGATCTTCTTACTCTCCTTGGTTAATGATTGGTCTGATGACGGTTTATCACCCAGGGATGATTAATGAGATGAAAAGCGTTACAAGAAGAAAGCCTCATGAGAAAGCCCTACACTTTTCCCTCTTCTTTCTGCTTTGAAAACAGAAATGAGAGGTTCAATAGCCATCTTTTCACTAGGAGGCCACGACCATGAGGAAAAAGAAACCTGGGTCCAATGGTTCTCAAAATGTGGCGCAAAGACCCTGGGGTTCCCTCGGGCCTTTCAGGGTGTTCTCAAGGTCGTCTCTTTTCCAGCTACATATCTGAGTGAGGCCAGATTTCCTTCATGCACTTCAACCAAATGACCGTGGCCCAATGGATTGCCTACAGAGGGGACATGAGAATCTGATTGCGCTTCATTCAGACAGAGATTAAAGAGATTTGCGAAACAATGCTAATCTTCTGACTTGTTTTTTGTTTTGAAAGTATAGTTATTTTTCACAAAAATATGTTAATATACAGTGGGCTTATTATTATTTTCAAATGAATTCATAAATAATTTTTTAAATTTATAAGTCCTCTAACATGGTAAATAGCAGTAGATGTAACCCATATAGACAAAAGCTCTTTGGGGGTCCCCAATAATTTTTAAGAATGTAAGGAGGTTCAAGGCCCAAAAGTTCGAGGTCCACTGACCCAGACAACATCCTGACAACTTAAGATGCTCAACCCATGTCAGCAGCCACAAGCCTCTGGACTTCCTGTAATACAGAAACTAACCTCTGCTTTGTTTGACTCTGACAAATAAAAATGGCAAGCAATAGGATATATTGGAGTATAGGAGGAAGACGTTTGGTGTAAACCTAATTCGGCCTGACTTTGTTTTCCCAAAAGGGCCTGACTGTGGCCGTTGAGCGCGCATTGTATATCTGCTTTAAAACATTTACTGTGGCAAGAACAAATGGCCTTAAGATAAAGGTGCAACTTCCCCCTACATTGACATTTCCTTAAAGATAAGCATCTTTCCTTAGGCTAGGAACTGATTGCTGTGCTCACCTTTGATCACTCAGCTCACCTGTGACCACCCAGCTCGAGACAGCAGACCTGCTGCCCTGCTGTATTCACCGAGACAGCAGACCTACCTGCTGTTTCCATCAATCTCTGTGCCAAACAGAGAGCAGTCTCGCGACTATTGTAAAAGGGACTTTCAATCATATGTGAAACATCCTGTTTGGGGGTATATAACCACTCTGTGCACCCCACTTCTTCGGTGCCCTTTCTTCCTTCGGGAAGAAAGGCCCAGGGCCACGGTCCTCAGATTTTAGCTCAGAATAAACTCTCCCAAATTTTCATTTATAGATTGGTTATGGATTATTTTCGTGACAACTCCTCTAGCAAGGTTTTCTGTTACTGGCAGCTGCTCACAACCTCAGGTGATTTACGAGCTAACTCAACAATGAGTAGTCATTGATGAGGCATTATAAAACTGATCAATTGAAAAGATAGTTTTAATCACTCATAGTTATTAACCAGCAATAAAATGATAAGGTCATAACCATGTGAAGTATGATTTATAGAAAGAACAGGATAAATAGAAATCTTCCAAAGGCACAAAAGGATAACTTTAGAAAAGTTGCCTCATGATTTTCGCCAACAGTTTCCCCGCAATCAATATTCAGTACTTGTTTTAAACATGTGGTATTAAATATGGAATAATTAAGAACAAAATATGCATTCCGTAGTTCCTACCTAAGGAGTTTGCCTTGAAGGCTTTTAAGACCTTATTTAGATTCTTTGATCTGGGAGCTTCTTAATTACAGATAGTACCTTTGTGCTCTTTTTCCCACTACATTCGACTTTCTGACCTCCTTATTTCTGACACACAATAATTATCTTATTCTTGTAAAACACCTGTGATGCCTCCGAAGCTCTTATCCTTCACAACTGCACCTTTGTTCCCTGCTCATACCCCACACAGCATCAGCAATGAGGCTCAGGTGTTACCCTAAGAGTTCTATGAAATATTCTCGATCCTTCCTCCTTTTAAGAACAAGGCATAACTCCCTGTCACCTCAACAACAGGGGAAAAAGCAAATATCTTTGGTGCACTTTCAGTTAGCAGTATTAAAGCTAAAATAAGATATAAATCTGGTTCTGATTTTCATGGAAACTACTAATTAGGGTATTTGGGCATGGAGGGGAAAAAAAGTCTTGCAGTCAGTGTTACTGTGCTTTTAAAAAATGTCTAACAGTGTGAAATTCTGCTTTAGGCCATTAAACTGATGACAGAAACCCACTGTCAATATGTTTTTAAAGCTCCATGTTTGTTTGTTCTGGAAGGAGCATACAACCACTGCATTCAAATCCTATAGGAGCCAGCCCTGATGGCCTAGCGGTTTTAAGTTCAGCGTGCTCCATTCGGTTCCCAGGTGCAGAACCACACCACTTGTCTGTCAGTAGCCATGCTGTGGTGGTGGCTCACACAGAAGAATCAGAAGAACTTAGAACTATACACAACTGTGTACTGGGGCTTTGGCAGGGAAAAAGGAAGGAAAAAAAAGGAGGAAGATTGGCAACAGATATTAGCTTAGGGCGAATCTTCCCCTGCAAAAAAAAAATTAATAATAATCCTATAGATGATTACAGGTAAAATGTAGGAAATCTGGCATTAAATGAAAAATTGTCAATGAGCTTTTTATATTCAGAGAGCCCCATAGCTTTCAAGGACTAGTTTAAAAAGAAGAATCAACTGCTGTCTCCACTTTTGCATTCTAAAATAATTTTCATAGCCAACTCACACATGTACCCATATACTAATAACAAATCTTGGGAAAGTTGGGCTTTTTTAAATTCAATATATTTTTTTAAATTGTGGTACATAAAATGTACGATGGTAACCATTTTTAAGTGCACTGTTCAGTAGTGTTAAGTATATACATATTGTTGCACATCCCATCTCCAGAACTGTTTCTTCTTGCAAAACTGAAACTCTACACTCAGTGAACAAGAACTCCCCGTTTCCGCTTTCCCTGAGGCCCTGGCAGCCACCATTCTGCCTTTGGTGACTCTGACTGCTCCAGAGACCTCATGTAAGCGGGATCACACACTGCTCATCATTTTGTGATCGACTTATTTCATTCAGCATAATGTCCTCAAGGTTCACCCATGCTGTAGCATGTGTCAGAATTTCCTTCCTTTTTAAGAACTTCAATCTTCCATTGTATTATTGTGAAGACCTATTTTAGGCGTTTTGATACAAATGAGAAGGAAGAGAGAAATACAGAGCTTTGAAATGAAGAGAGTTTTCCTTAATCAACATTAACTAAACTATGTATCTGTGTACGCTCACACATACACAGAGTGTGTGTATATTGACATTATAATTGCCACTGAAGGATAATGAAGTAAAGAGATATTCAGAGGCAACCCCTAATACTTCGAATAATGGAAAGATTTACTATTTGGAGAGGAGAGATGCTAAAAACCTGAGGCATCCCATCACAGACGGGTCCCGTTGCCTTATATGCCAAAGGGCGTATAAGAGCGCGCTTCTTCTGCCCACGTGGCCGACAAAGAATGGAGGGCTCCTCGGTAGCCCTGCCCTCCCCAGGAACTTCCTCTTCCATAAAGTTTATGTGGAGGAGGGTGGTCTCAGGGTTCCAACACAGCTGTCAAGGGACACCTATGTTTTCAGGATGACACCAAAACTTAACAGAGATTCATAAGTTTGTGTATATTTGCCCATTAGCCTGTTCAGGATACGAAAAGGAAAATTCATCAGTTGCTCAGTTATGAATTATTAGATTGGAATCTATGAAATTGACATTATTTTACTGGTTTGAGCTACAAAAACAGCCCTTTCACATCGTTCAATCCAATAAAATCTTGCCTCTTTTTTTCTTCATCTATCAGAGAGTTATGTAAATGCAGTCTTCTTTTAAAACAAAAAGCCTAACAGCAGTTAGGAGGCCAAGCAGCAGATTCAGAAAGCCCTAGCCGCCAGTCCTGGCGCTGTCTCTTCGTGGGTGTGTGCTCTTGAGAGGCTACTTAACCTTTCTGGGCCTCTTTGCCTGGAAAATGCAGGTGAGAACACCTGCCTCAGAGAGATGCTGTGAGGTGGAAATGAGAGAAGATGCTGAATGTGCTGAGCAGAGAGCCTGGCACTTAGTGAGCTCTCAATTAATGCCAGCTCTTACTACTATCGCAACTAAAAATTGAAAAATTTCACAGATAGTGGCTTCTATAAGGGAAGGTAATTTCCACTATGATGGTTGGACTCAATTCCGCTGCTCTTAGTTGAGAGACCCTGAATCGTAGCACAGCATAGCAAGGACTATGACATGACCCCTGTGGCCAATTTCCAAGGCGTGCCCAGCGCCAGCTGCTCTCCTTTCGGGAGCACGTGTCCCGCAGGGTGGCACCCTGGAGTGCCTGTCAGTGCTGATTCTGCGGACTTTCCTGAGAGAACGCCAGAGAACGTGAGGACGAAATGACTCTCAGTTGTGATGTTTGAGCTTTCTGCCTCTCTGGAAATCAGCTGGCTTCTACTTGCTCCATTTACTGTGTACCAGCCAATGCAAAATGAAATGCTCATGTTGTAATTTAAAAATTAAGCCTCTCCCAGAGGATCCTCATGCAAGGTGCACGTCAGTGTTTAAGAAACCATCTGCGAGTCCAATACGGGAAAAGTGTAGAACACGTAATCTGTTCCTCACTGCCCAAAGGCCTCAAGCCTGCTGGAAAGTCGGAGCCTGTCAAATGGGAGAGTGAGGAGCGGCAGCAGCCGCAGACAGCATGCAGTCAGCTGTTCTGTCTGCAAAATTATGGGGCACGGGTATGTTTTCTCATTGAGGCCTTGTGTGCTAACCTGGCACTCACACTGGTCTGTGACAGGATTAGGAGGCAGTGTGCCACAGTGAGTATGGGAAGAGACTCCCCACTTCCCAGCTGAGTGGCCCTTTACAAGTTACTTGAGCTTTCTCTCCTCTACTTCCTTCGCTATGGATTGCAGACGATACTGGAACCTGTCTCATAATTGGTTGTTGGTGGGATGAAATGAATACACACAAAACACTCAGAAAAGTGCCTGACAAACAGTAAGCATATTATAAATGTTTACTACTATTGCTACTTTTTTCGTTTATACTTTTAATATGGAAATAGTCATATCCAGCTGTATATAATGTAATTTTTTGGTCTTTTTTTGTGGTAAACTACACTTCATGTAAAATTGACCATCTTAACCATTTTTAAGTGTATAGTTGGCATTCGGTATGTTCATATTGTTGTGTAGTCATCACGTCCATCCATCTCCAAAACTTTTTCACCATCCCATCTGAAACTCTGTCCCCATTAAGCAATAACTCATCATTCTTCTCTTCCCTAAGTCCCCCGAAACCACAACTCTACTTTTTGTCTCTATGAATTTGACTGCTCTAGGTACCTCTTGTAAGCGAACTATACAGTATTTGTCCTTTTGTGACTGGCTTATTTAACTTAGCACAATGTCATCCATGTTGTGGCACGCACTAGAATTTCATTCCTTTTCAAGGCTGAATAATATTCTATTGTATGTATATACCACATTTTGTTTATCCATACATCCCTCAATAGACATTTGGGATAATTCCACCTTTTGGCCATTGTGAATAGTGCTGCTATGAACATTGATGTACAAATATCTGTTTGAGACCCTCTTTTCAATTTTTTTGGCTATAAACCCAGAAGCGTAATTCCTGGGTCATATGGTAATTCCGTGGTTAATTTCCTGAGAAACCCCATGCTGTTTTCCACAGTGCCCATACAGTTTTACATCCCCACCAACAATGTATGATGGTTCCAATTTCTCCACATCCTGGCAACAACTATTATTTTCTTCTTCTTTTTAATTTTTGTAACAGTCATTCTAATGGGTGTGAGGTGGTATCTCATTGTAGTTTCGATTTGAATTTCCCTAATGATCAGTGATGCTGAGCATCTTTCGTGTGCTTGTTGGCCATTTATATATCTTCTTTGGTGTAATGTAATTTTTAGATATACATTTCCTAATTATTAACCCTAAATAATATTAATGAAACTTAATCAATTTATTAGTGTGTAATGAGTATCTTCTACTATGCCGAATACACCATGTGTATGCCTAGGATAGATAAATAGCAACCCCAGTTTTGTCTTTCTCTCAGTCAGTTATGATCGCCGAGGTGACAATGGAAAGGAAGTCTCCTGAGTGGAGGAAGTAAGATGGGGAATTTTCCAGGCAGCCCGAGAATGAAAGTTGTTCTCTTCCTCCTGAAACTCTTCCAGCTGCCACAGCCCTTGCAGAAGGCAATTGATGGCCACATTCAGGGGCATTTCTTGACAGCTGTAGCAAGAATTTTGCAGGACTAGAATCACGTATATTATAACAAGAGCCATAAAAGTACAGTTCTTGGATACTCTGTACTTTAAATCTGCACTCTGAGCAGTTTCAGACAGGCGAACAAAGCATTCCTTGCGATGAGGGCTTCTGCTCCGACACAAGAAAGTGATGCTGTCATCACTTGGTACAGGATAGATCTGAAGACCGGAATAGGCAGATCTGAAGACAAGCATACGAGAGAATGGCCCAGAACCAAGGCACAGCTTAGCCACAGCTGCCTTAAGGCCTCACCAACATCTGAAGGACACAGAGCCCCAGAGTCATTTATTCACGAATTCATTCAGCAAATACGAACAGGCAGCCTAGTACGTGCCCGATGCTGCTTTAGGCTCACGGTGGTGAATGAAACACAGTCTCTGTGTCCTTACCTCTTACGTTTATTGGAAGTGGTAGAAAAGAAATGATCAAAAACACAATGTTTGAGCTGGAGATAAGTACTATGCAGAAAATAGAAAAATTAAAGAGGCACATTTGATTGTACCTATAAATTATTCTGAATCTCTAATACAGTGTTTAGTTATATCTAAGCTTTATCTGTACATAGTTCATTCCATTGTATGGATTCAATCATCTCAACTAATCTTCCTCTTTCAAAGCTCTAAGTAAAGGATATCTTCAAGTATTATTAAACAGAGTTATCTGAACCCGGACTACCAGCCCGTGCCAAGAGAGTACAAGCCAAGCAAGCAGCCCTCTCAGAATGGAGCCTGAAGGGAAAAATAATCAAGTAAAAGATGCACCGTTAAGTGAAAAAGGAGCAGGTTGAAAATAAAAGAGTCAAGGGAATGAGAAGACAAGCCACAGACTGGGAGAAAATATTTGCAAAACACACATCTGATAAAAACTGTTATCCAAAATATACCAAAAAAACTGTTAAAACTCAACAATAAGAAAACAAACAGCTGGATTGAAAAATGGGCCAAAGACTTTAACAGACACCTCACCAAAGAAGACATGCAGATGGCTAGTAAGCATACGAAAAGATGTTCCACGTCACGTTATCAGAGAAACGCAAATTAAAACAAAATGAGATAGCACTACTGTGTAGGAAAAACTCAGTTCTCCTTCTGTGTGTCTCTTTTACTCCCACACCACTGCTACACTCACAATACTTCTGACATCAGATGTGTAGGGGTTTTCCCCCACCAAGTAATTCTCTGTGCACCAGCTGGGCTTTCTACAACTTAACTCAATTCTGACACTGTCTACCTGGAGATAGCATCAGTTCCCACAGGTTAAGGGCTCAGTCCCATAAGACTTTCCCCACTTCAGGTGCCAATCACAAGTCCACGTTGTCACCTGTGCGTCTGACCAATCAGCTATAAATCAGAGGTTCCCATCAACCCCTTTCTGGTTCAATTAATTGGCTAGAGTGGCTCATAGAATTCAGGAAAAGAGTTTACTTTCTGTTTACCAGTTTATTATAAAAGGATATGACAAAGAATACAGATGAACATCCCGATGGAAGACTCATGTGGCAAGATATGCGGGACAGCTGCAGAACTTCCATGCCCTCTCTGGGCACTACTCTCCCAGCACCTCCACGTGTTCACCAACCTGTAAACTCTCTGAACCTCATACTTTGGGGATTTGATGGAAGCCTCATCAAGTAGGCATAATCAATCATTAACTGCATTTCCAGCCCTCTCTCTGGAGAATGGGAGATGGGGCTGAAAATTCCAAGCTTCTAACCATGGCTTGGTCTTTCTTGTGACCAGTTCCACCCAGGAGCCCACCAAGTGTCACCTCATTAGAACAAAAGATACTGCTATCACTCAGGAAATCCAAGGGATTTAGGAGCTCTGTGTCAGGAACTAGGGTCAAAGGCCAAATGTTAGAACAAAAGATGTTCCTAGTGCTCTTATCACTTAGGAAATTACAAAGGCTTTAAGAGCTCTGTGCCAGGAACTGGGTGTGGAAATCAATATATGTATTTCCTGCTATCTCACAACTACGTACCTATTAGAATGGCGAAAATCCGAAACAGTGACAACACGAAATGCTGGGAAGGATATGGAGCAACAGGAACTCTCATTCATTGCTGGTGGGAATGCAAAATGGTTCAACCACTTTAGAAGACAGTTTGGCAGTTTCTTACAAAACTAAACATACTCTTACCCTAAGATCCAGCAATTGCACTCCTTGGTATTTACCCAAATGAAGTGACAACTTATGTCCACACAAAAACCTGCTCATAGATGTTTGTAGCAGCTTTATGTGTGATTGCCCAAACTTGCAAGCAAACAAGATGTTGTTTAATAGGTGAGTGGATAAATAAACCGGTACATTCAGACAATGGAATATTATTAAGTGCTGAAAAGAAATGAGCTATCATGCCATGAAAAAGACACAGAGGAAACTTAAATGCATATTTTTAAGAGAAAGAAACTGATCCAAAAAGCCTACATATTGTGTGATTCCAACTATATGACATTCTGGAAAAGGCAAAACTATAGAGACAGTTAAAAGATCAGTGATTGCCAAAGGTTGGGGGGAGGGCGGGGTAAATAGATAGAACACAGAGGATTTTTAGGGCAGTGAAACTACTCTGTATGATACTACATTGGTGAACACAAGTTATCATACATTTGTCAAAACTCATGGAATGTACAATACCAAGAGTGAACCCTAATGTAAACTGTGAACTTTGAGTGACGATGACGTGTCAACGTAGGTGCATTGAGCATAACAAATGTACCACTCTGGTGAGTGCTGTCCATAGTCAGGGAAGTTGTTTGTGTGCAGGGACACGTAGTATGTGGACACTCTCTGTACTTTCACTCAACTTTGCTGTGAACTTAAAACTTCTCTAAAATATAGTTTATTAATTAAAAAAAGTCCTATATGCTATTTTAGTGAAAAGCCAGAGTAGGTGCCATGCTGGTCAGTTGGCTTCCTTGGCCGGCTACATGGTCTCAGAGAAATTCTTCTTGGAACCACATTGGTATGTGACCTTATTTGACTTGGATACCATATCAGATGTCTTAAGAGGCATTTTTTTCATGTGTTCCTGAGAAATGCATAAAATAAAGTGCTTCTTTGCTAAATCAAATAAATAATGCACCCAACAGGTACCCTTACCAATTTAACACAGAACTGTTAATCCAACAATTCAACTTCTGGTAATTTATTATAAGAAAATAATCATTTAAAGTAGTTCAACACAGCATTGTTCATAATAATAAAAATAAGATACAATTTAAATGTTCACCTATAAGGAATCAATAATACAAAACAAAGTGCATACAGTATTCAACAATGAAAAATGTTGATATAGGTCTATATTTATTGTCATGGAAAGATGCCCACAGCAACTACTGCAAGAAACTAGGTTACAAAACCATATACATGTCTGTGTGTGATATGCAGTATCCCCAGCTGGTAGGTTTTGGAGTGTATGTCAGTTATCCATTTATTGCTTTTCAGCTTCAAATTCATACTTCATTTTCTGACCTGCAAAAATGGAGATGGGCCTTTTATATATTTTTTCCATTGCCTGGTGACATGTGTTAAACTTCATCAGTCCGGGGAGCTGGAGTTTCATTGTAGACAGAAGGGATTTTCTTCCCTGGTTCCAGGGCACTGCCTTGGCAGGTTCCTGTGGCCAGCAGCTTCTCCCAACACCCCGATGGTTTGCAGCAGAATGCTTTCCGCGAGACGTCTTGTGAATAGCTTTCCCCAGCACCCTGGAGAGAGGGGTTGAGCAAGTTTAGACAGCACAGAAGCACAGTAACTTTCCTGCCTTCCTGTGGCCACACTTTCTGCAAAAATGCCTGGATCTCAGCCCCAGGGAGCTTGAGTGGTTGAGGTGGAGGGGGTTCCTTGGGCCTTCCATCTCAGACCCTGGTTGTGGCTGCTCCTTATATCTGCCCTTCTTATATGCTTTGGAGTTTCTTACTAGCTGACCCCTTGTTTCTCCAACCGCCCGCTATAGTTAATAATTCTTTATATTAAAGTTTCCCTGCTCAAAGGGAAAAAACCAACGTAGATAAAATTACCTAGAACCCCACTCTCCCTGTGATAACTCCCATTTGCATCTCGGTGTAGACACTTTCAGCCTTTTTTTCCTGTGAATGTGTGTGCATGTATCGTATGTGTGTGTATACACATAAAAACACATATCTAAGGGGCTGGCCCCGTGGCCGAGTGGTTAAGTTCACGCGCTCCGCTGCAGGCAGCCCAGTGTTTCCTTGGTTCGAATCCTGGGCACAGACATGGCACTGCTCATCAAACCACACTGAGGCAGCGTCCCACATGCCACAACTAGAAGGACCCACAACGAAGAATATACAACTATGTACTGGGGGGCTTTGGGGAGAAAAAGGAAAAAAATAAAATCTTTAAAAAAAAAAACGCATATCTAAGCCCATATATAATTTTTTAAAACAAAAGGTGAATCACACTATACAGATCGTTTTGTGAGCTTTTCTGCATCATCTTTGTAATGGTTGCATAGCATCTCACTTGGTGTATATGCCTTAAGTTATTAAAATTTCCTCCTAGTTTGCTACATTTAGGTTATTTCCAGTCTCACATTATTATAAACAGGGCTGCAATGAACATCTTCATGCCAGATATCTCTTGTTTACGCCACTACATCCACTGCCTACTCTTCTCCATCCTTCTCTCAGCTCAACTCTCTTTTAGGGAGTACATGAACTGCTCCCTCTGCTTTCCGGCTTCCAGTCAGGTTCAGCGTCCACAGAGCCCGCCAGGAGACCGGGGGACGGGATGGGCGTGAGAGGAGGGTATCAGTGCCCCGCGCCCTCCTCGTGAGGTCTGCTGGAGCTGGCCGTGCTCCTCCACCCAATACCACTGTTCTCAAGGTGGCCAGCACTAGGCAATCCTCTCTTCCCAGTTCTCATAACCAGTCCCTCCTTTGTCCTTTTCTTCTGGGCCTAGGGGTCATGACGGCTCTGCTGCTGCACCGTCCCTGATCGCTCTCCCAGGCTCCTCCACACCTTTGTAGATTAACCCGTGGGAATTAGCCCAAGTTGGAGTATACCAGTTATTCTCCCACTGATACAACCTTTGTACCTAAAGCTTTAGTTCTATCTTTAATTACATTCTTCAGGTAAATTTCTAGTGGAGAATTTGCTAGGACATTGTGTACGCCTGTTTTTAAGATGAGTGAGAAACATTTTGGCATTCATTTTAGACGGAATGTCTCTAATCTTGGTAATGGAGAGAGTCACTCTTTAAAAAATGTGTAACCTACACTCTAGATGAGAGAATAGGGAGGAGACCCTGCACCTGAGCCTTAGCCACCAGATCCGGGCGCCTCCCAGCCCGGCTGTTTCTCAAGTGGACATAAGCAACCTTCCAACCGCAAAACTGCCCCCAAAGCAGTCGACCCCGCCTCCCGCATGCGCACGAAAACTAGCGATGACCACTATAGCCCTCCCTGCGGTGGCCGTAGTGACCAACACTGCCACGTTAGACTGACTGGGCAGGCGCAGGAACCGCAACCCCAAAGGGGCCTGCGAAGACGACAGCATCGGGAAGAGGGAAGCAGAATGCCTCTGTAGGCGGAGAATCATGACTCCAGTCCGCTCCCCAAACCCCGTGAAAGACTCAGGACGGCTCCCTTCGGAGAGCCAGCCAGAGCGCACCTTCTCCTGTGCTGTCTCCCTTCTGCTCCAGCATAAGCCCGAATAAAACCTTGTCTGAGACTTTGGTTGGGCCTTTTGTCATTTCTGTTCAACAGAGAGCCTAAGAATCTAGTGTTGTATCATCCAGATAAGGACATAGTACCTGAAGATCTAACACGGATGGAAAAAAAAATGGCAAGGAATTCAGCCCACCATTTGATTCTTGAGAAGTTCTGGAGGGCCCAAACCTTTCTGAGCTTTTTAATAAACCCATTTTTTGAGGGAGTATTACAGGACCCCGTCAGAACGTGGACAATCCCGCCAGCTGGTGCTGGTTTGTCGGGGAGAGTAACTGAGCCTTCCACGAGTCAGTCGTCATCCGGGCTTCTGAGAGCTCATTTACTAAATTCCTAATGCAAGTCGCTTAAACTTGTCTTCATTTTTCAATTTAAGGCCTGAATGGCGTGATGAAGATTTCTTACACCTGAGCTTTTCTAAAACAATGAACAGGTGTGGCAGGTATGGCTGTTTTTTACAAACTCAGAGGGCACAAGAAATATTAAAACTTTTGATGAGGATTTTAGGCTGGTTACTTTTAAAACTGCACATGAGAAGCAGGCTCCGAGGACTGGAATTTTGCTTGCCCTTTTGAGAGACATTTGCACTTGAGAAGGAAGGGGGGATGACATTGTAGGGACCTGAAATTGGCCACCCCAGGACATGTCTCTTTGGCATCGGGATTGTTTGGGGCTGATTGCTTTCGATAAACTGGGACAGGGAAGGAGGCTCTGGGGAATGGAACTTGCCCTTGTTGGGACACATTTACATTTGTAAGGTAAATCTCTATCTGTAAAAGGTGCCTTCTCTGTAGCAGGAAGAAGAGGAGAGATGACCTTGTCCCTAGAAGCTCTTAATGGGGAAGGCAAGAACTTAAGTTGGTTGCTGTCTGGCAATCTCATGTAACTGGTTTAGGGTGGTGGCGTCTAACCTTTCTAACCTTTACTTAATCCGATTTGATTCTTGTCTAAAAGTCATGGGATCATCCAATGACCAGACCCCACCTGCACTGATACCATTTTAACTTTTTTTTCATGTTCTTTCCTTTGTCTTGTAAAGAGAGGAATCATATACCTATGCCTTAAATTTAGCCCTAACCCTCAACTCAGGGAAGCAGCAGGAGCTCTGACTGCCCGTGGGTCTTGTCCCCACACACCAGCTCTGCCTGCCCATGGGTCCTGTCCCCATGCCAGCGGGGGCAGCAGCAGGAGCTCTGACTGCCCGTGGGTCTTGTCCCCACGCACCAGCTCTGCCTGCCCATGGGTCCTGTCCCCATGCTACACTATTCTCTAAATAAAAGAGCGCTACTGCCAGATCTTAAGAGTCTAAGAAATCTTTCTTTCGACTCATCGGCTCACCGACCCCGCATCAACTTTCATAGGTTGAACTATGTGAAATTGGTGTTTTGTAAGCCAAAAATTGTCATTATCAGCAATTTCACTTGCTTTACCCTGGTAATTTTCTTTAAATCAATTTTAATCTATTTTGAAGCCTCATCTGGCCCCTTTGGCTAGAAAGGTAACCTTAGGCATTTGCTGGATTCTTCTACACCTCCCCCTTCATCTGCTCCTGTCTTCCCTCCAACCTCCTTGCCTGCCTGAGAATATGTCAAGGTTCCTGGGTGACTGGGGAGTTGAGGAAGGTGGCGATCATCTGGTCAAGTTGACGCTGTGTCTTCCAAGTCCTCTGTCTGCCTCTATTCTTCCTTGGCTGTTCTCAGAGCATGGGAACAAGAAAGGCTGCCTAGGGATCTGCCTGCCTAGGTGCACTGGTCCTCGTTTTTTTCCTCTCCGGTCTCCTTACTTGCATAGTGGCACAGCCATGAGTGCAAAGGGGTTTCCAGATGACCGTCCTCAGGCTTACCCTAAAGGAAATGGATCACTGCCCACAGTGCCTGGGACATCAAAGGCTCTCAGTAAATATGGATTGAAGGAATAAATAAATGATCTGAAGTGGTCAACCCAAGCAAACTATGCAGAGTGAGCAGAAAAGTAGCAATAGCAAACACTTACAGGACTCTTAATGTGGCATTGTTTAATTGCTTTACATAAGTTAACTCATTCAGTTCTCACAATGGCCCTAAGAGTTATGTAACTGAGCAGAGCTAAAAGTAACTTCCCCGATTTGTGGCAGATCCCTGTAGTCTGCTTCTAAAGCCTGTGGGCCGAAGCTCTAGTCCATGTTGCAGCCCAAGCATAGGACCAAGGATGCTTTCTAACTTTGTAGGGAAAGAGCTAGGCCTTCCATTTACTTGGGTATTGCATTTAGCTGCAGCACAGATTTCTCCAGTGGCATTTATCTGTGATACTTAAGATCACTAACAAATACTGGTCAGCATCCTGGCTTGCAGCCAGCCCACTGGCATTCCCGTCTGGCACATTTTGCAGGACTGGTCATGTGAGAAAGACAGCTAACAGCAACAATTGCTGGGTGATGAATAGCTAGAAGTGGGGCAGCTTGAAGCATGACGAGGACAAGGAATGCAATCAGGAAATGCTGACCTGGAACTTGGAGTGGGCTAAGTTAGGCTGTGATGGATGGAAGGCAGCAGCTGCATGTACAGCATGTTGGCACACACAGTCTGAGAAGCACTGCTTAATTTGAATTGAAATGGGCAGCTTGAGAGGCAGAGAGGCAAGCAGTGAGCAAAGCCACAAACCAAATGCAAACCTTTCATTAATCTTCCCAACCACACTCACACTCTTGGGTAGCATCATTGTTGTTCAGCATCATTCTTCAATATGATAAAGAACCATGATACAGGCACGTGGGCCCAGGACCACGTGTTATGAGACTTCTGAGGGAGGAACGGGCAGAAGAAGCTTCAGGCTGAGATCTAACGGGCACATCTGAGCCACTCTCCGAACAAAAGTTCCTGTTTAATTTTTGAAATGGCAGTTCTGGAATGCACTGAAGTGCTTGTCCACAGGAGCAGAGTCCTGTTGGCTACCCTTTATTTCACACCTCAAAGTCAAGCACTCCCTCTGTTATTTTTCTCCTTTCCCACTGTGCTTATAGCTCTCGTGTCTCAGCCTAGGTCAGAGCTCTGGGCCCCCTGGGTGCCAGGAGACTCCATCCAGCAGGAACACGATCCAGAGCAGTCAGAGTAATGTTGGGTCCGTGCTCTGTGAGCTCCATGCTGTCCTGGATGCATCTGCACTATTTGCAAGGGGAACACACTTCATGGGGCTGTGACTTTTCCATTGTAAGGTTCAAATGAGACTTGAAAATTAACCACTTATCAGATATATAGTTTCTAAATATTTTTTCCCATTCTGTAGGTTGCCTTTTCAGTCTGTTGACTGTTTCCTTTACCGTGCAGAAGCTTTTAGTTTGATGTATTCCAATCTATTTTTGCTTTTGTTGCCTGTGCTTTTGGTGTCGTATCCAAGAAATCATTACTAAGATCAATGTCAAGGAGCTTTTCCCCTATATTTTTTTCTAGGAGTTTTACAGTATCAGGTCTCATATTTAAGTCTTTGATCCGTTTTGATTATGCTATAATATGCTGTAATGTGGGGATCTAATTCCATTTTTTTTGCTTGTGGATATCCAATTTTCCCAGCAGCATTTATTGAAGAGATTGTCATTTCCCCATTGTGTATTCTTGGCCCTCTTGTCAACCATTAATTGACCACATGTGTGTGGATTTGTTTCTGGGCTTTCTATTCTATTTCATTGGTCTATATATCTGTCTTTATGCCAGTATTATACTATTTTAATTACTGTAGATTTGCAATATATTTTGAAATCAGTAAGTGTGATACCTCTATCTTTATTCTTTCTAAATATCGATTGGGGTGTTTTGGGTCTTTTGTGGTTCCATATGAATTTTAGTATTGTTCTTTCTATTTCAGTAAAAAACACCAGTGGGATTTTGATGGGGATAGCATTGACTCTGTAGATCTCCTTGGGTAGTATGAAAATTTTAACAATATTAAGTATTCTAATCATACGCTGTTCTGACCAGTATCACTATAAAAATTAGTTTCACCTGTTCCTGAACTTCATATAAATGGAACAATATAGTATGTACTCTGTTACATCCAGCTTCTTTTACTCAGTGTAGTGTCTACGAGAGTCATTCACGTGGTTGCATGCAGCAGTAGTTTAGTCTTTTATTGCTGTATAGTATTTCATTATATAAATACACAACATTGTTTTTTGATCCATTCTACTGTTGATGAACATATAAGTTGTTTCCAGTTTTTCTTATGAACCTTCTTATGTATGCCTTTTGGTGGCTATATGCACTCATTTCTGTTGGGTATATATACTGAAGTGGAATTTCTGGGTCGTAGAGTATACATATGTTTAACTTTAAGTTGCTACAAGTTTCTCAAGGTTTTTGTACCAATTTACACTCCCACCATCAATGTAAGGCAGTTCTTTCAGTGTTCCACATCCTTGCCAACATTTACTATTGTCATTCTTTTAGCTACTCTTGTGGAAGTATAGTGGTAATCACTATTCTTTTTTTTTTTTCATTTTTCTTTGTTATTTTCAGCAAACTCATGTTTACTGTTCAAGTTCATGATGAGATAGGTAAGTTAAAATGGGGTCATTAGAGTGGGCCCTAATCCAATGTGACTGATGTCCTTATAAGAAGAGATCAGGACACACGGAGAGACACTAAGGGCACAAGCACACAGAGGAAAGGCCGTATGAGGACACAGCAAGAAGGCAGCCATCTGCAAGCCAAGGAGAGAGGCCTCAGAAGAAAGCAAACCTGCCGATCCCCTGACCTGGGACTTTCAGCCTCCAGAGCTGTGAGAAAATTAATTTCTGTAGTTTAAGCCACTTAGTCTGTGGTATTTTATTACGGCAGCCCTAGCAAACTAATATACACGGTAAGCGTACATTTATTTTTATAAGAAATTGCCAAGCCGTTTTCCAGAGTAGCTGTACCATTTTGCGTTCTCACTAGCAATGTACGAGAGTTTCAGTTGCTTAGCATCCTGGCCAGCCCTTAGTACTGATAGAATTTTCAGTTTTAGCAATTTCAGTAGATGTGTAGTGGGATCTCATTGTGTTTTAAATTGGCAATTCCCTAATGACTTAATTACATCGAACATCTTTTGTTCTTATTCGCCACTCAGTGTGGTTTTAATTTGCAACTTTCTGATGATTAGTGATACTGGACTCGTTTCTATATGTTTATCGGCCGTTGGATAACCTCATTTGTAAAGTGCCTATTCAAGTCTTTTGCCCATTAAAAAAACAATGTTTGTCTTTTTCTTTTATGGTTGTAGGAGTTCTTTACATATTCTGGATACAAGTACTTTGTTGGATGTATGTATTGAAATACCTTCTCCCGGGCTCAACCTTGCGTTTCACTCTCTTAACGGTGTTTTTTGATGAAAAGAAGTTCTTAATTTTAATGAAGTGAAATTTTTAATCTTTTGTTTTATGCTTATACTTTTTGTCTCATTTAATAAATTTTTGTCTATCTCAAGATTGTGAAAATATTCTCCTCTGTTTTCTTCTAAAAGCATTATTTTAATTTTCATTTTTGGGGCTGCATTCTATTTCACATTAATGCTCATGTGTGTAGAATGTGAGAGAAGCAGTACATTTCCCTTGTCCAACTGAGCCACCACTACTTACTGAAAGGACAGAACACATGACACTTAAATTACGGCTATTCCGTGAGGAAGGGAAGGCAGTGGCTTTCCAGCATGAGGGGATGGAAGGCAGTGTCACATGGAGTCATATATGTAGGAATGGGCAGGAAGCTCTGTTTGAGGTGCATCTCTGACACATCACCTTAAATCTCCCTGACTTCTTCATAGAAGATCTCACAGCTCTATCCTAGATTTGAGTTCTGCTCTGAAGCTATTTGAGAATTTTTTGCCACCTAAAGTAGATTCCTACAACTGATGGGACAAGATTAACTGCAAGATTTATGGAAAGAAACTACAAAAGGGTTTAGGGATGATTCAAATCTGAAGCTTTTTGTAATGCTGCAGCTGTTGATTTGAACTCTTCCTTTTCATCAAAACATTCTTTTCTCTTTCAGAGATATCTGTTGTTTCTCTTTTCTCGATACGAAACAACTTTTGACAACGGTGTTATTGAAATTCTCAGTGGAGCATTGCGCTTGGATCTGGGCTTTTTCCTAATCTTGATGTTATACCTTCTATGGTCAGGCTGGAGGCTGGAAGGAATTTGCTGCTTTTGACCTTTGTGCTTCTGTAACCTTGGTTTCTTTTCAATCTTCGGTACCAATGGGAATTCAGATCTCCCATAAAAGTCCCAATGCACTCAATAGGAGAGAATAAAGTTATAAAATAATGAATTTTGGGGCTGGCCCCGTGGCCGAGTGGTTAAGTCTGTGCGCTCCGCTGCAGGCGGCCCAGTGTTTCGTTGGTTTGAATCCTGGGCACGGACATGGCACTGCTCATCAAACCACGCTGAGGCAGCATCCCACATGCTACAACTAGAAGGACCCACAACAAAGAATATACAACTATGTACTGGGGGGCTTTGGGGAGAAAAAGGAAAAAAAAATAAAATCTTTAAAAAAAAAAAAGAATGAATTTTAAAGTCAAAGCAGGAAAAAAGTGGTAAAAAAAATTTTTTTTCTTTCTTTGGCCATTAGCTGACAGTAAAAAATCTCCCTTCTCTCCTGGCAATTTCATAGGAGGAGGTGCCATGACAAACCCTGACATGAGTTCCTAAGTATGATAAATATTTCTTGGTTAGTATTTAAATTCACAATTCATTGTTTCTGCAAAGTCTATTCTTAATTTTCGTCCTTGAAAACTTAGGAGAATTCATTCATAACAACATAACACAAAACTAGCAATCTATTTATCCCTTGATTCGGTTGAGAGTAGCATCAATGGAAGTTTTGTGGGAGGGTTTGGTTTTACTTCACTTGTTTCTGACCTGAAATGAAATAAATCTTAATCTTGAGTTCTCCTCTGTGATTGGTGCTGTAAGCCAAGTCCGTCTGGGAAGAGATCTTTTGACAATCACTGATGTCATTATCCAGACACAATAGAAAATGAGACTGATATTCAACACTCAGAAGACCAAGGTGCCTCATCAACAAGCCCTCAGTGAGTAGTGATTTCTGATGAGATGCTAAAGAGTACTGAACTTTTTCTAGATTTTGAAAGTCAGAGCTCACAATCATTATACAAGCAGAAAATAAATTACTTACTGGACTAAGTGCACAAGCGTAATTTTTGGTCAGTTAAGGAAATGAATACTTGTGAACATGACAAATCATAAACTAAAACAAAAATAATGAACTTTAAATAACAGAGCCTTGCAAATAAATATAAAATATTTGGGCTGGGATTAGATGATTTATATGATCTCTTCCAGATCTAACATAAATTTTCCACGGTGCTAAAAATTAGATGAATGAGAATTCCCAAAAGAGATAAAGATCAAAGTATTACATCCATGCCCTAGAAAATAGGGGAAATATGAGTAAAGAGCATAAGTGAGCTAAACGTGTGACATCCAGGGATTTCCCTTTAACTTACCAAGGAAGCATAACTCTGTCCTCAAAAGCATGGAAGCCACTGAAGATGGTGTTTGTGAGGAGAAGTGAGCAAATGATGGGGGAAGCCAATGTCAAAGAGTTTTTCCTGGGATGCAAAATATGTTTGGGTGTCATCGAGGATATACTTTGGGAGGGTGGGGAAGGCTTTAGCCTGACGTAAACAGGATCCACTCTAAAGCAAAGTTACCCAATGCCTTCACTGTCTCAGGGAGGTTAGTTGAGTGGCCTGGGTGACCCAGGTGACCCTAGATTTCCTGGGATGTGAGACTTCGAGTGATAAAACTGGGAAAATCTCAGACAAATTGATACAAGTAGGTCATCCTAGTTATGAGAGAACCAAGCAGAGATTAGAGCCCCTTCGTAGTACAGATCCATCTTCCAATCAGCAGAGTAGATCCCTCCTCTCATTCAGTGGCTCAAGAAAACACAACATGGCCAGATGGAAACCTCAACTTTGAGTTCAACTAGAACCACGTTGTGTCTCCTGGTAGAAGCTTTCCTTCCTTGGGAACTAAGACCTCTAAACCTGCAGAGATCCGAAGCAAAATTTTGATAAGCAGATGACTAGGTATAATAATGAGAAGAGCCGCTCTCACTTCTTCCCTTTGGTTTCTGCACCTATGTCTTCTGTCTGTCGGGTAAAAAAAGGAGCCATTTATATTGGTAGCTGATTTGGAGTATATGTTGCATCTTGTAGAAGAGCACTCTAATGTTTCAAGGCATTGTTTCTGTCTCTCATTTGTCATCAAAACTGGGTCTTTGATAGCGATTCTAACCAGTCTATAATGTCAGCTACTTCCAGTGGATCCTTTGGGCCTTACCCATTGCCTCACTCTTTTTGCTGTGAAATGAGTTCCTTTGTCAGAACAATATTGTGTGGGATTCTGTGACAGTGAATAGGCATTCAGTAAGTACAGATGGTGGTGATGGCAGAAGATTTGCATGCAGAGAAGGCAAATCAGTATCTAGAATGAGTGTTTATTCCGGTGAGGACCAATCACTGCTCCCTTCATGATGGAAGGTATTTCATAAAATCAACCTACCATCTGATGGCTGCTATCCCCCCAAGGGTACTGTGCTGTTCAGTGTAGGTTTCTGCTGTTGGCAGGCTGGGCACTTAGCATTGGTGGTAGCTAGATTAGTCTTGATGAGAAGTCCATGTGCTTGGACTCCTGCATAACCTTCATCTCTGCTACTATGGCCACTTTATTCATGAGCTCACTGAACAAATTGCAGGTTGGCCAGGGAAAGAGGTTGGTATACCCATGGGGGCTCATCTTGCCCACCTGATTATAGAGAACTGCAATCTTATGCCCTAGATAAGCATCCACATGGGAAGGAATATTCTTACATTCTGTGTCCATTATTAAGTAGGCACATCCACATGCTTCTTTCCCAAACCTCTTTGTTATCAGTTCTCCAAATTCTTACCTTCCAAGTCCTGACCTCCAGCCTATGAATTTGTGTAGACCTAAATGTATGGGCATCTCTCCTTCCAGGCAAAGCGCATACCAGATGTATAGCTTGACTTTCTGCCCACTGGGAAGATTTATCCTTCCTGTAGTCTTTCAGGGCAACCCCCAAATGGGCTTGTGATTCTGCAGCAGTTTACTTTCAGTTTGTGCCCATAGGTTGTGTAGTTGCATCTGTAAACCAGACTCAAATTTTTCCTTCCTTGATCAACTAGAATTTTTTATGAGACCATGGGTGTGAGTAAAGGAGAGTGAGCACTGGAGTAGATGGCATGGAAGTCTGAGCCACTTGTGTTCGTAACTCATTTGTGCCTTCAGAATCTGCTCAAGTTAGATCTTGCATAAACCATATATTTTTTATGATGAACATCTTTCCCCACACCCAAATTTATGGGTTTATGGGTCAGATTATATGCAATTCATAATGGGTAGCTCAACTCACCTGGTTACTCAGTATACCATGGTCAGGTACTTGATCTTGACCAGAGCACAATAGCATTAGTACATGCCAAAACCTAGAAGTCAGCACCATGATTCTCCTATTGAGACTTGCCAAAGTCTTCACACAGTTCTCTCATCTTCTACAGATACCACCAGCATTGTTGGATCTGCTGGGTCACAAGGCTCAATCGACAATAGGGTACACAAGCCGTGGACCAGCTACAGAGCCCTTTCTTGTTCTGGGCCCCACTCAAAACTAGCAGCCTAACAGGTTACTCACTCAATAAGTTAAAGAAGCAGACCCAAATATGGTATATGTTGCCTCCAGAATCCAAAGATAACGTGATGGTTAATTTTATGTGTCAACTTGACTAGGCCACAGTACCCAGATATTTGTTTAAACATTATTCTAGATGTTTCTATGAAAGTACTCTTTAGATGAAATTAACATTTAAATCAGCAAACTTTGGGTAAGGCAGATTATCTCCCATAATAATAATAAGCCTCCATAATAATGAGTCTCGTCCAGTCAGTAGAAGGCCTTAATGGAGAAAACCTGACCTCCCCAGAAGAAGAGGGAATTCTGCCAGTCGATGGGCTTGGGCCTTGAACTGCAACACTGACTTTTCCCTGGGTCTTCAGGCTGCCTGCCCACCCGCAAGATTTTGGACTTGCCAGCCTCCACAATCATGTGAATTAAGTAATCACCAATTCCTTAAAGGAAATCTCTCTCTCTCTTTCTCCATATATATACATCCTATTGGTTCCATTTCTCTGGAGAATGCTGACTAATACAGACGCCTTTTCCTTAGTGGCAGGGGTTGCAAAATGCAGCAACCGGGCCTTCTCTTGGGAACACAGAGCATAACATAGGACCAGGGAGGGAATGCAAAGTGAGAAAATAAAGGGACAAGACTGGAACCCTGAGGAACATCAACACAAAAGTGATAGACTGAGAAGATAAACTCAAAAAAGAAACAGAGAAGGCACTTCAGGCTAGAGAGAAGGAGAAGAGGGGGCAAACGAGCCATGAGGGTGAGGTCCGAGAAGTCAAGGAAAGAGAAGCATTTCAAGAAGTAAACAGTGGCCTCGTGACAGAGAGGAGTTTGCAGCAGGAAGGTCATTGTGACTTTGATGAGAAGTGTTTCAGAATCCAGTTGTGGGTACAGAAGCAGGTTACGGTAGTATGAAGAATGAGTGAATGGGTAGTGAGAATATACTCAAGTAAGTTGCCTCTTCACTAACTAATCAACCAGCCAACCAACCAAAAACCTGGCTTTGCAATAGATGGGATAGATGGGGCGGTCTGGAGTTTGAAGAAACTTTTTTCTCCCTCATTTCAGTGGAGAGAGCCTGGAATGCACAAATGACTGATAAAGAGAGAAAGGTTGAAGATACAGACAGAAAGAGCATTGCTGATGGAGCGAGATCCCTGAGGAGGCCAAGAGGGCTGACATCCAGAGCTCTGTGCCATGAGAGTCGGCTTCCAGAGGAATTATTCTACAGCCTTCACAGAATAATGATTTGTAATGGAGCTTGCAATCTGTTTACCTCTTCTCATAAATATAAAATTTCTAGAACAATAAATGGAAGTATCAAAAGGTGGCTTTTAAAAATTGTTGACCCATATCAAAGGAAATTGGTAAATTGGAGATGTGGTCAGAAATAAATGGAACAAAGCCTGGCAAAGGTTAATTACAGGGTTGTCATACTATGGGGAGGATAAACACTGGGCAGGGACTGGCTGGGATCCAAGAGTTATCATGAAGAGCTGAATGGGAGCCAGCAAATGGAAGCGTGGTTTAAAAAGCGAGCACCATTCTGGAGGACAAAATCTTTTTGAACGCATGTCTAATATTCAAACACCTAACATGATGCTGAGCCTGTTGCAAATATTGCTGACTTGGTTTGATTTGTTGCTGCTGATCTGCCCTCCCCAAGTCATACTCTTCAGAATTATTTAGGCAGCAGTGGTGATGGTTTATGCTCAAGTGTCCTTGTTCTCGCGCCTGATTCCTCAGGCCATGGTTCCTCCCTGCAACATGGCTGATAAGGGCGAAGCTTGTATAGACAGTAGCGGACAAAGAGCATTCTTTTTCCCTTATGTGACACTAAGTAGCCTGCATGTTGACCACATTTTTTATTTAGGCCTCATTGAATAACTAATAATAAGCAACTGATCTAACCTACCAAACAAATAAAATTTGTTATGTGAGGACTAAAGAACTACGAATTAATCTTCTTTTATCCCAGGCATTATTTAGGTCTCTTCGTAAATGTGTAGCACCCATTCTTAAAAAGAGCCGTGAAAAATGTTAAGAGAGAACCCCAAAGCTGAGAAGATAACTGGAAAATAAGACCTGGGAGCAATTGGATTAGAGAAAGGAGAACACTGCAAGGTTGATTTTAATAAACTCTTGAAGTGTTTACAAGAAATGTCACCATCGCAAAAGACACAAGGAAAGGTTTAAAACTACACTGAGGGGCTGGCCTGGTGGCACAGCGGTTAAGTGCACATGTTCTGCTTCTCGGCAGCCTGGGATTCACTGGTTCGGATACCGGGTGTGGACATAGCACCGCTTGGCACACCACCCTGTGGTAGGCATCCCACATATAAAGCAGAGGAAGATGGACATGGGTGTTAGCTCAGGGCCAGCCTTCCTCAAAAACAAAACAAACAAAAAAATAAATAAATAAAACCACACTGGTTTTTGTCCTTACATTTTTTGGTTTTCTGCAAATTTTCTACAATAACCATATATTTCTTTTGGATTTTTTTCCTCAGCATTTTATTGTGAAAAATTCCAAACATACAGAAAAGTTGAAAAACAATGCAATGTACACCTGTACACCTATCTCTTAGACTCAACTGTTGTTGACATTTTTTCTTATTACCTTTATCATATATATTTTTGCTGAATCATCTGAAAGTATGTTACAGATATCATGATTTTTTACTCCTAAATACTTCAATAGGTGTTTCTGAAAAATGAGAGTATTCTACATAATTACATGTTGCAACCACATAAATTATTACACCCAAGGAAATTAACAGGAGTCCTTTAATATTATCCAATACCCAGTCCATATTTGAATAGACCCAATTTGTCCCAAAATTTCTCTCATAACATTTTTTGCATGAGGATCCAATCAAGGATAACTCATCATATTTCTTTGTTCTGTCTCTTTAAATACGTAATTGTCTTGCCAACTTCATGAGTTAATCTTAAAGTCAGAAAAAGTAGATGTTAAAAACCAGGATGATATCTAAGATTTTTGCATATGTTACTCTGTTTGGTATTTTCAATCATAATTATAATAAAAATGTGCACAGATTTTAAAAAGTGGAAGAAATTTAAAAATGTTACCTGTGATTATCTCTGGATGTGAGACTACAGGTAATACATTTTTGTACTTCTATTTATTTTTATTTGCCAAGTTTTTAAAATTTACAATGAATGTGCAGTTAGAAATGTGTCCAAGATTGAGGTTAGAACAATAGAAGAATTACACAACAGTAAGAGACAGAAAATATTTAAACACGGAAGTAGTTGTTGAAGGAGGAGGTTGAATTACATGTAAAGTTTTTAGAGGTAAGAATGATTTCTACCGATCTGGTGGGGCTAAGAGTGGCCTGGCCTTAAGTGAGAAGAAAGATGTCAACTCTCCCTTTTTTATGCTGTACAAGCTGGTCATAAACTAGCCTGTGGCATGTGGGGGGCAGTGTGGTAGAGGGGAAGAAGCTTGGATTTTGGGCTTTCAGTAACAGCTCTGCCACTTACTAGCCATTTGACCTAAGGCAAGTTACTTGATTTTCTGAGCCTGCTTTCTCAACTGCATAATCGGCATAATTATATCTCACTCTAATATTATTAGAATTATATACAGTATATGAAAAGTAGCTAACACGGTAGTTATATTTGGATATAATTTAGGTTAAATAATGCCTTATTTAATGTTTATATTGAGTAAGAACCTGTGATAAGGTGGTTAGTTATAATAATATAGTTATATACCATTTTACAGTTTAAAAATATTTAAAAACACATGATCTCATTTAGTTCTCCCACTAACACTTAGAGCTAAGTACTCTTATCCTCAGTTAATCAGAGAGGAAACTAAAGCTCTGAGAAGTAAAGTGACTTGTCCAAAGTCACACAGCTAGAAAGGAGCAGAGCTGGGGAGCAAAACCAGGTTCTGTGACTGCAAATTCAATATTTAACAGAAATCATGGAATCAAGAATCAAAGAGCCTTTAAAGGTTGTTTCTTCCAATTGCTAGGTGTACTTGGACAAAATGTATGTACTTCAATACTACATTCTTTTTTTTTTTTTTTTTAAGATTTTATTTTTCCTTTTTCTCTCAAAGCCCCCCGGTACATAGTAATGTATTTTCTAGTTGTGGCATGTGGGATGCCGCCTCAGCATGGCCTGATGAGCGGTGCCATGTCTGCACCCAGGATCCAAACGGCAAAACCCTGGGCCGCCAAAGCGGAACGTGGGAACTTAACCACTCGGCCATGGGGCCAGCCCCCCCAATACTACATTGTTTTGGTTAGACAAGTTTACATGATGCTGGTTGGCAGCCAATTTAATACTGCTGATGTAATTTAGTGTTATCTGTCTGCTCCTTATTTATGCTAGTGAGAAGCCATCGTGAGTAAGTGAAACCTGTATATAAATGAAAACTCATGTTTTAATTGTTTGTATACCTAAAGATTTCTACCTTGGGAGTCAACCCAGTGCAGCAGCGCATGTGTGGGAATTGCAGTCAAACAGATCTGGGTTCAGGTGCCGGTTTTTGAACTCTGTGTCCTTGAGCTAGTTAGTTGTTCACTGTAAGCCCAGTACTACATTATAGGGTTGTTTTGATGGTTATGTGAGCTAATGTACACTAAACACCCAAACAGTGCATATGCCAAATAAATACTGGTTCCTCTTTCCTCATTTAAACCACCAGTTTCCAATCATTGGACCATTTTTGAAGATGGGAGATAGGAAGGTAGTTTCAATAATATTAAATTGTGCTACAAAGTAGCTTTACCTCTCTACCCATTTCTGCCCAAATTTCCCTTAAGGGCTCCAGTGATGTCTTGGGAGTGTATGGGCAAAGTGGACACTCCCTTCTGCTTAAACAAGACTCTAAAATTTCTTGCAGCTATTTAGAAGTGGAAGAAAGCTGTTCCGTTTATTACTGCATAACAAACCATCCAAAAACCCACAAAAATTATAACGTTAGGCTCACAACTCTATGGGGTCAGAAAGTCAGGCAGGGCTTGGCTGGGTGATTCTTCTGCTCCATGTGGCACTGGCTGGGGTCAACTGGTGGTATTTAGCTTGTGACATGGATGGTCTGGGGTTCTAGAAGACTTCATTCATACACCTGACACCTTTGTGGGGACAGTGGTAAGGCTGGGCCCAGCTGGGTCCATCTTCCTCCCTATGTAGTCTCAGGGCTTCTCCATATGGTCTCTCCAGCGAGGGAGTCGGATTTCTCATTCAGTGGCTCAGGGCTCTAAGATCAATGGTTCCAGGAGACAGGAAGTCGAACTGCCCGTCTCCTACAGCCTGAGCCCAGAACCTGGCAGTGTTACTTCTGGTAGATATTATTGGTCACAGCAGTCACAGAGCTCTCCGAGATTTAAGAGGAGGGGACAGGGATCCCACCTCTCCATGCAGAGTGGCAAATAATTTGTGGTCACCTTTAATCTGTCATGAAAGCACTTGAATGTCAGATGCTTGAAGAGACCACATGCCAGAGGGGCACAATGCAGAACTCTAGCAAGCACCATTGTGTGCCAGATACTTTACTAGAAGAGTTGATTACGTCTAGATCTGCCACTGCCCATGTTTCTATGAACTTCTTCTCCATTCCATTATTTGAGTGGAGAAGCTGGATCTGGACTCTTCCCTTTACTTTCAATTCTGTGAATTGCTTCCATTATACTTTCATCTCTGCCATCCTGACCTGGGGAGTAGGAGATGTAGTCTGTTATTCCCATATGACTCAAATCTCTGCATAACTCACCACTTGGGGAAGTCTTCCCTAGACAAAAGAGGAATAGCCAGCTTTCTCTCTATCTGCTTGAGAGATGCGTACTTTGTGCCTTTAAAGCTTTTCCAAAATTCAGAAAAAAGAGAACTGTTACATGGTAAAAGGCAAAAGGTAATCTCTAGTAAATTGCACTTTGTTAAATTGGAAAAACAAAAACAAAAAAAGGGATGAGTCCTCTGTAGGTAACAGCTGTTACGCTTCACAGTTTCCAATAAAGTATAATTTCTTAGTTGTTACAACTAGAGGTACCTCAGCCGCCAGGAGTGCTAATCCTTTTTAGCAAGGTTTCTGGTTTCAGAGACATTGAAGGGCAGTGAGTAGCAACCAAGGTTAACTGTATTTTAGGTTAATTATATGTGTTAATTATAGTTAATGATATTATATTACACTATACTTCAAAACTTAGAGGGTCGATCTTAATTCCTAACAGTGCTTGCCATGCATAACATTTCTAGTAAATCTTTTAGTTTTGATATGAATAAACAGCTTATAAAGAATGAACCATCCAACCACTTCCCTTTCAAAAAATCAAAGTTCAGTCACCCAGAAAAGCTGAAATAGATGATACGTTTATGCTTCTTTGTTTCAAATTATGGAACACAGAAATAAGTGATCCCTAACTATAAGAAGCAGGATATTTAGGGAAAACATGTCCCTAAACTCCACTTATTGTCTTATTTACAAGTAATTTTATTGTCTCTAAAATGACACAGTGGTTTTTCAGAAGTCAGGAAAACGATAGAAATTTTTATTCTAACTTAAAACCTGCTTTAGTACTAACGAGAGGAAATCAGATGGCTGTAAGCTAATCAAGAGTCCTTAAACTCCATTCCAGAAGTGATACATTTCCCCCGTTGTATTAAGAAACTAATGGCTTTGCTCTTCAAAAAATCCTCTCGCACGTGCTCAGGAGAAGCCACTGGTTTAGAGACAGATTGCTCTGAGGACATTGGATCCGCTGAGGGTCTGAGAACCCTACTGAGAAAGGAGAAAGAGGATGCTTCCGGAGTTAAAATAAGATAATACATCTTTGAGACCATAGTGTCTCAAGACTGGCAGAATTCTTAACATTTCAGGCTACCACATACTGTTCGGTATTCACTTGTACTTTGGAGGTGCTCTAGAAAGCTTAGACAAAAATAATTAGAATACACATGTAGAGTAGGCTTTTAGGCAGCCCGTGTAAAAAGAAATTCTCTGTTGGTGTAGGAACTGTTGTTCATTCCTTCAAGATTGCTCCTGTCCCCCGTTTGTCAGGATGTAGAGGGAGGTGTTCGTGATGAGTCCTACTTTTATGTATCTCTATCCAAACTCTAATAGCATTTGAATCATTTTGAGCTCTCATAACATTTGAGGAGAGCTTGGAGTGTTTTGTGTATGTTCTGAGCAGTGCCTGGCATTCTGCAGGAGATCGATAAGCAATAAGTAATGATAATCAACACATCTCATTTGCCAGTGGACCAGGAAGATCGCTGCCATCCTTTCAGCAAAGAGCAAACCAATAAGCAGGGATTTGGCCAACCTCTCCTTTCGGCTGCAATTTCTAGTTATTTCCCGGCGTAATGAATGGCCACCGGCTGGCAGACACAACAGCTTCATAATATTTGCACACAACTTATTTGGGTCGCTTTTTCATTCCTGTTTCCATTTGAAGCCAGGGTTGCCCGAAGGAGAATTCAGAGAGAAACTCTGGAGACAGAGGAACGGAAGATTCCGTTTTCCAGTGATTTCTGGGGAGAAGTCTGGAATCTGCAGCGTGAAATTGAGTACCATTTGCTTAAGGTCAAAAAAATAAAATCCCCCAGTGTGGGGGGGCAGGTGGTGCTTTAGTGGGAAGGCCGTGTAAGACGAAGCCAGCTTTGGGGCAGGGAGGGAGAACATGGCTCCCGAACGACGGGATCCCGCGGGGCCTCCCCCTGAGCTCCCAGCTTCCCCCGGCCGCGGGGCGCGATCTCGGGAGGACGGCCCGGCGCCCCGAGCCCGCAAGACGCCGGGGCTGCCCGGAGCGCGCGGCGGCGGGCAGGCGCCTGTCGCTTTAAGGGGCCGGTCTCCGGGCTCGCCGCCCCGACGCCGGGACGTGCCGGGCCGCCCCGCCCCGAAGCCGCCCGTTTCCTGCCGGGCGGCGCGACGGCACCTGAGCGGCGGCGGCGCTGGGAGCGGCGGCCCGGGTGGTAGTGCCGGCGCCGCCGCGTCTTCCCGGTCTTCCTCCCCGGCCGCGCCAAGTAAGGGCGAGCAGGCCGCGCCGGGCCCGGGGCCGGCCGTGGGGCGCGGGGCGCGGGGCGCGGGGCCCGGGGCGGGGGGAGGGCGGCGCGGCCGCGGGGCCCGGGGCGGGGGGCCGGCCGGCGGGGGGCGCGGCCGCGGGGCCCGGACACGCCGCCGGCTAGGCCTCGGGCGCGGGGCTCCGAGGGGCGCTCGGCCTCGCCGGCCGCCCTGGCCCGACCGCGCGCTGCCGCT
Source organism: Equus przewalskii (assembly GCF_037783145.1). Classification (NCBI taxonomy): domain Eukaryota; kingdom Metazoa; phylum Chordata; class Mammalia; order Perissodactyla; family Equidae; genus Equus; species Equus przewalskii. The sequence goes on from NC_091855.1 coordinate 3,258,392, forward strand.
GCCCGGGGCGGCCTCCCGAGGGCGGGGTGGCCGGGCAGGGCCCGCGGTGACCGAGGCGCCTATTTTTAGCCGGCCCGAGGGCCCCGGGAGGGCAGGCGGATTACCGCCGCTCGCGGGCGCCGGCGGGCCGGGCCGGGCCGGGCGTGCGCCATGCTGGGATCGCGGTCCGCGCCTCCGCCGCCGGACCCTCGGGGCCGGCCTCGCCCCCTCCCGGCGCCCCGCCCGCCGCCCTGTGCGCGGCCGGTCGCGGTGGCGGGCGGTTGGGCATGGAGAGCGGCGCGCAGGGAGAGTTAGGACCGGTCCGTGGCCCGCCCGCCACCCGGGGAAGTTAGCCTTCCTCCCCTGAGGGGTGTGTCTACCTCAGCGGCCCCCCGCCCCCGGTTGGCGTTGGGATCTCGGCAGGAAGCCGAGCGGGCGGCCGAGGGCACTCGTGCTGCAGTCAGATGCCCGGTGCGGGGTGCGCAGCCCCGCGCGTCGGGAGCGAGGGAGCACGTGTGCGCCAGAGGCAGGCAGCCCCAGCCCGGAGCGGCCTCCCGACCCCCCGGCCACGCCTGGCTTAGGGCAGAGGGCGAGCGGTGGAGTCCTCGCCGCTCCTGGGAGGAGGGAGGAATCCAGATGCATGGTTGGGCCTGTACCGGAAAAGGAGCCTAGCAGGGATCTGAATAGGCACTGCTCACAAGCTACAGTTGAAGTTAACTGTTCAAAGTTGGAAGTGTTTGTTCAGATGCTTTGTAGAGAGCCTTGAGAAATCTAGATACCCGTCGCCTGCTAAAGATAAACATCTTGGGGTGAAGGAAACATTCTGAATTGTGTAAGAATTGACTTAAAGTCTGAGTTCTTGCTAAATTAGGTGACACTTGTTCTCACCACTTCACCTAGCAGGCACGTGGCAGCGCTGTCCCCAGTCTGGCGAAAGCACTTGCTGATGAGACTGGGATGATGTCCCAAGGAGAACACTGAAGTCCTCTTGAGGCCGTGTGTGTTGTGGGTAGACGCGCCTTGCTGGAGACTTTCGTATTGAATGTATTCTGCGATAAACAAGGCCCTCTCCCCTCTTTAGTTCGTGCATCTAACAAGAAATAACAGGGCTGGCTTGTTTGTCGGTTCTAAGAAAAATTCCCCTCCTTCCGCCGGCATGGAGATGGAAAAGTCTCTTACTTTTGCAGCGTCAGGGTGCCAACAGCACGTCTCTGCCTCAGGTGTGCTTAGAGACTGAGGTGTTCTGCTTACCCTTCTGAGGCTCATAGTCATGCTGAAACTTAAAATGTTACAAAGCCTAATGAAATTTTTCTTAAATGTATTAATCACTATAAAATTATAGAGGCTATTGAGTATTCTTTAACCCTTTTTTGATGACTCAGGGTCAGTTTTTTTTTTAAGATTTTATTTTTCCTTTTTCTTCCCAAAGCTCCTCCCGGTACATAGTTGTGTATTTTTAGTTGTGGATCCTTTCAGTTGTGCTATGTGGGAAGCCACCTCAGCACGTCTGCCCTGTCGGTGCCCAGGATCCGAACCAGCGAAACTCGGGGGTAAACTTTTTTTTTTTTAAGATTTTATTTTTTCCTTTTTCTCCCCAAAGCCCCCCAGTACATCGTTGCGTATTCTTCCTTGTGGATCCTTCTAGTTGTGGCATGTGGGACGCTGCCTCAGCGTGGTTTGATGAGCAGTGCCATGTCCCCGCCCAGGATTCGAGCGCGCGAACCTAACCACTCAGCCAGGGGGCCACCCCGTCGGGGTCAACTTTTTGAAGAGCCATTAATTTATGATTTTGTTTCCACTTTAGTTTTTTCTATATCCTTCCTTAATATCAGTAGTCTCCTCTGCTTGATGCAAGTGTTTTTTTGGGTCTCTCACCCCAAATCTCCTTCTAGTTTATAGCCTTTAATCTGCTTTTAGTAGGGAGAACAATTTAATAATTAGATGTTAAATAACAGTCAATATGGTTTTTCTAAAGAGTCTAAGAAGTGAAGGCTTTTTTGAGGCTTAACTTTTAAAGGACCCCTGTTAAGATTATTACTGTTAAGTTCTTCACTTGAATTTTACCTGAAATGTTTGGAAGCTGTATTTTTTTTTTTAAGATTGGCCCTGAGCTAACATCTGTTGCCAATCTTCCTCTTTTTTTTTTTTCGTTATTTTCTCCCCGAAGCCCCAGTACATAGTCGTATATCCTAGTTGTAGGTCATTCTGGTTCTCTGTGGGATGCCGCCTCAGCATGGTTTGATGAGCACTACACAGGTCCTCGCCCAGGATCCAAACCTGCAAACCTCCGGCCGCCCAAGCGGAATGCGGGAGCTTGACCACTCAGCCAGTGAGCCTGGCCCCCTGGAAGATGTATTTTTAAACTTGCATGCTTATTGTAATTTTTTTTTATAGCAAAGGAAGTTTTAATCTAAAAGATCTCACAGTACTTTGTAAAAAAATTTAAATTGTTAACAAGCTTAATGATTCCAGGAAGGTTTTGGGTTTCTCAGGAACCTGACTTAATATGTAATGAGGAAATGTAGAGAGACTATGCTTTACAAGAACATTCAAGTATTTGAGGATAACGTAACTGCTTGTTCTGTGTACTGTTTGCTTTTAGTTATTTTGAAGGTAAACTCACAGTATACTTAGAGGTTAGAAGCAAGTAGCTATTTCTTTAGAAATGACATTCATGATTACTCTTATGCATAAATAAAGTTGAGTTTTACTGCTTCCACTTTCAGTTTTTGTGAACATGACTTTGGGTGTTCTGATCTTAAAAATGTAGTTTATGTGCAAATCACAGGGAAAACATTGGTTTAGATAAGAATATAAGGTATTTTTTCTATGAACAGAAAATTAAGCTGAAAGGGGAAAAACCTTAAGTGCCATGAACTAAGGAGTTTGATTAACTTAACCTGTATCCGAGCTCTAGAAAAAGAGAAGTAATGACAGTTTATAACTGTTTGTGTGCCAGGATCTTGAGTTGGTGTTTAAATGTTTTTTCAGCCTTTGAGAGAGATGGCAGTGTAAACCATTTAAGCTTTCTTTCTTTCTTTCTTTTTTTTTAATAGTATAGGCTTTTAATTGGTTTTATGTTAAAAAGATGAAGTGGGCAAAACACACTTTTAGTACTAAGAATAGTTTTAGTAGAAACTCTAATAGGAAATACAGTATTCCTAGGAAGTGTGTAAGAAAGTTCAACTCCTTTTAAGAAAGTTATGATTCAGTATTTTATGTGTCACCTTAACTACTACAGCTGATTAAGAACTTTTAGCTTAACTTAAATCTGGTCTCAGCAAGGTGATTTGTACACTAAGTGGGACTTAATTGTTTATATTCCCCTCCTTCCAGGACATTCCTCTTTGCGTTTTTCTCTTCACCAACTGCTTTGCTCACCTTGTCTCTATGATTTGTCTTTACTCTTGAAGTTCAAGTGCTCAGTCCTTGGTTCACTTTTCTTTTTCCCTGGTGATGTCATCTAGTGTCAGGGCTTTAAATACCTCCATGCTTGTGGCTCCCATATTTATATCTCCAGCCCAGACTTCCCTCCTGCATTCCACACAGCTTGTGCTGCCTTTCCACTTGGATGTGAAGTGGTCAGCTCAAACTAAACTTGCCTGTTCTTCTTTAAACCGGCCTTAGGTGCAGTCTAATGCATCTCATTTGTAGGTAGCTCCATCCAGCATTCCGGCAAAAAAAATGTTGGCGTCATCCCTGACTTACCTCTGTCACACTTGGCATTCTCGGCTGTATCTTATCTTGAAAATATCTCCAGAATCAAGTCACTTCTTACCACCTCCCCTGCTCGCTAGGCTGGTCCAAGCCATTTGGATCTCTTGCCTAGATTTCTGCCGTTAGCCTCCTCCCTGGTCTCGCCGCTTCCGCTCTGACTCTCCACAGTCTTTCAACACAGCAACAAGATCGGATCACTCTCTTCAGGACCCTGCAGCACCTCCCCATGTGCAGAGGAAAAGCCGAAGTCCTCACGGCCGACAAGGCCTGACGGACTCTGGGTGCACTTGCTTTCCCCATGCCCTTGCCTTCTCTCAAGTTAATTGCTCCTCTGCCCCTGCTTATTTCCCTCCACCCCTGCAGAGCGCCTTTGCATGGGCTGTCGCCCCTCTGGGGAGCACTTTTTCCCTGGGATATCTGCATGGCTGACCTCCTTGTCTCCTTCAAATCTTTACTCTTCAAATGCTTTTCATAAAGGTCTGCCTGACTATTTTACTTAAAGCTGCACTCCTCTACTTACGATCCCTGTGTCCTGTTCTCTTTTCTCCATTAGCACTTGTCACCTTCTGACAAACTACATAATTTCCTTGTTGATTGTGTCTGTTGTCTCTTCTCTCTGTCCCCAAACGCACCTCTATGAGGGCAAGGCTTTTTGTCTGTTTTGTTTATTGATGGATCCTAAGGGTTTAGAGCAGTGCTTGTCACATAGGTGCTCAATAAAGAGTTATTAAAGATTTGTTTATTACAAATTAATTCTTATCCTGCAGTTCCTTCCTGTGATGGATACTTTATTCTTGGACACATGTAGTTTTCAGTTTGCTGCTTTCCTAGGAACAGAGAGCAGAAGAAAAGTGGCAGGGAGCCTTTGGGAACTCCTCGATGGAGGGAGTGATGTTAGAATGGGATGGAGATCTTTTTACTCGCCCCATGTGATTAGGACCATTGGTTAGGTAGTTCAGAAAGTTGGTTAAAGCAAGAACTCAAAATATCTGTGCACTTTAAGTGTTGTATTTTAACTTAAAACATTTACTTTTACTTACGTTTCTATTTGGATCAATCTCTTGTCTTCGAATAGGGGTTTCCTGACGTTTTTTCCTACAAGTCATACCCTAAAAGCATTGTCTGTGATTTCTAGCATTGGTTTCTTGAAAGTGGAATGAAAATGTAGGCACTGGGAAATCTTCTAGGTTCAAAATCATTCTAAATTTTTCAAATCCTTTATCAAGGCCTTTCAAAGGGTTTTAACTTAGTTTTCACAGAAATAACAGCTTTTGTCTTTATTCTCATGTTTAATAGATTAGAAATAAGTGAGTATACAGGAGAGTAAACTGCTAGCCAGAGCATGTAGCTTTCTGTAGACACCAGCCATGTATTTTTACCAAGGGGAGAAATGTCGTTTAACCCAGTGAGAGGTCCTTTAAGATAGCGTCAGTATTCACTAGGATTCATAGGGGTCATAGGATCCCAGCTACCTGCCATTGCAAGAAGAGAATGTTAGTCCACATTTCTTTATTTTGACTTTGAGCAACATCTCCAGTTAATTATCAGAACTTATATGATTTTCAGTAATTACATTGTCTATCAAGAGACCTGATGTTTTACTACATTCTTATTGGAAAATGTGGGGCAATGCTTATTTATTCTTGCACGAGTCATTTAAGTTGACAGGGAAACAGTCTGATCTGGTGTAATAAGCTGCAAGTCAATAGTTAGGAGACCTACAGGTCTTAGACCTTATGAACTCTAAGGTTTTATGCAAATTTCTTATGGTTCATTTCTTTAATTATATAGTGTGTGGTGTAGTGGAAAGAGCAGATGCTGGCGAGTCCAAAGAGCGTGAGTTTGAATTTGGCTTTGCTAGTTAGAACCACTTTCTATATGTGTGAGCTTAACTATCCTAACCTGCCTGAGGCTCACTTGCCTGGCTTGTATGATCTTAGTACGGAGTTGCTATGTAAGCGATAACTAACATTAGAGTGCTTACTTGTTGTAAGGCTCTGTAAACAGTTTATGTACTGTTATATTTAATCCTCTTGACAACCTTGTGAGATAGGTACTATTTGGTGGAAGCTAGGGAGGGAGGATAAATGATTGTCCAAAGACGCAGAACAATAAGAGGAGGAACCTGAATTTGAACTGAGATATTCTGACTCTAGAGCCCGTTCTCACTCGTTGAGCTGTTTTGTAAGAACACTTTCTGAAAAGAATAAAGCACCGTGTATGATTATCTGATGTTAGGTGTTAGAAAGCTACATTAAGATTATAAAGATTTTTTTCCACCAGAGTTAGAGGGTCATAAAGTTAGTCATTTACTTTGAGGACTAGAAGTTTTCCAAGTGGAGAAAATAGTAAAAGCTACTTAAAACCAAATGCTATAAATGTTTTACATAGAAAACAATAGGTAGACTATGGTCCCCTTAGTTTCCAAGAAACTTTTTCAGTCTTAATTCCTGTTTATGTGCTTAATGAATTACTGCCATGTGATCTTGTAGGCATTGCTCGATGGTTATCTCAGAAAGGCCAGCCCTGATCACCCTACTTCAAAATGCATATCCTCTTCTATTCTTTGTCCGAGCCTTGTTTTTCTTGATTGCACTATGTCACTGCCTAACATTGTAATGCATGCTTATTTATTTATATGATTGATATTTGTCTCACCTATAAGAACATAAGCACTATGAGGTGGGAACTTTGTCTTGTTCACCACTGTGAACTATATTTCTGGCGCTTAGGTAATGCTCAGTTTGATGAATGAGTGAATTGCCTGATGGTTGAAAGTGATTGGGACTCATTGAACTTTCTGCCTTACTTGTCATTTGTGCCATCCTCTTCCATTAGGTTGGCTAGTTGATTTACGTGGAATGCTGTGTAAAGTGAGACTTTTAAGAATAAGGGTTTCAGGCTTACTCTTGGGGGTGGAATGGAAAATAAAATTTAATACACGCGTTTCAGCAGAAATACTTCTGTGCTTAGTACCAGTTCATCTTGTTGATTAGTAATGTAAGTATTCTGAGTGAAATGTGTACATAAATAATTTAGTGAGTGCATGTGTTTAGATCTAGTTATCTTTGAAATAAATTTGAACAAACTAAGCTATACATTGAAAGTTCCCCAGCGTTCTGATGCTGTGTTGTTGAACATTTAAGATGTTTCCTTCAATCTTTAGTGTCCACACACAGGTTGAATTCATTTGTGTGCTTCTGGCCTGTACTTTCTTAGTTTATTGGGAAGACATGTTCATTTGAAATGTGCTCCATGGTTATTTTACATAATTTTTATAACCTGGGTGTCTGAGATTGGCTGAACGTCAGGATTTCTGTGAAGTGAATTTCTCAAGCTTGTCGTATCATTGGGTCCTCTCATTTCTGGGGACAGTTTTGGGTACTGTGATGTCTGATCCTTGTGGTTGGTACACTGATTGCTGATGAATAGGAACAATTTCTTAAATGGCTTCCAGTTTGACCTGGATATTAGCTGTAATTTTAAGTTTAAGTTGGATCTTTTGTAAAAGTGGCTTATTTCTTTTGCTCTTTGTTTTTCTTTTTGGGGAGGGTGAGTCCAAAAAATTGCATGTAGTTTTAACTTGAAAGAAGTATTTCTGAGCTTGAAATTTTTAGAGCATTTTTCAAATAAAATAAACATTTAAGATTAGCCTTCGAATTATGTGTAAAGTATAACACCTGCAATTACTTTGTCTCTTGGGGATGGGGGAGAAAAGAAATACTTTATAAATAGAAATTAGTTGTAAAATGAGTAAGGATGAATTCTGGTCTACTCTTCTAGCATTATTTGCCTGGCATAAATAAATGAGTAATTACATTCCATATCCTTTCAGTTTTATGTAACCTTCATTTAAGCAAAAAGTCCCAGCAGCATTTAAAGTAACATACTATGTTTGGTGTAAAGAGAAGTTTTAGTTACTACTCTTAGTTACTCTGATTCCTTAAGGTGGCTTTGTGCTAAATCAAGAAACCCTGGATACAGTCTGTAAAAATTTTAGAAGTTTCTTATTTTAAAGTATTTACTTTTATTTTCTTTTTGAGAAAATTATTGCAGAGTCTAACTTTCTAGAGATACTCAACACTGTCATGATTGTATACATTTTAGAAGCAGGGGAATATCTGCCTATTTACTTGTCTGTTTTTAATTTACATTTACCTCTTCCTACCTAGTTGTCATCTTTTTTATTCTGTTGTAAAAGGTTGAAAACAGATATTGAATCATCAGGTGTACAAGAGAACATAGAGTGTACAGTTTAAAGATTAAATATAAAATGAATATCTGTGTACCAAATACTTGTATACCTTTAACTTGGCGTTATTTAACAATTTTTTTCTTTTAAAATTAGGTACATATAAAATATAAAATATGTGTAAGATAAAGAGTAAAGACACAATGAACAGCTCTGTACTTAGTATTCAGTTCAAGAACATTATCCTTAATTTTAATTTCTTTATGTGCTCCTCCTCCCAGAAGCAATCACAATCTGTTACATTGGTGGTTGTTTTTTTTTTTTAGTTTTGGCTCATCTATTCGTATCCATAAACTATTTTCTGTTTTGTTTGTTTTTGAACTCTATAAGTGGCATCCTTCTTTATGAGTTTATTTGCAGCTTCTTTTTCCTCCTCAACTTTATGGTCCTCATGCTCTTCCACCATGTTGTGTATATAGCTCTAATTCAGTCACTTTCACTCTTGCATGGAATTTCGTTGTATGAGTATTTTCCAATTTGTTTATTACCTGTTGATGGGCATTTGGGTTGTTTCCAGTTTTCTTTTGCTATTATAAATGGTGCTGCCATGAGCACCTTGCATAATTCTGTTGGTGCCCTTGCATACATACGTGTCTCTAGGATAGTGTTTTTTAAAACTTTTTCATTACCGCTTACAGTAAGAAATAAATTTTACATTATGAGACTCAGTACCTTGTCACATATACACATATGTAACAAAAAAGTTTCTTGAAAAAAGAAACCTGTGTGATGCCAGTCCATTTTTTAAAAATAAGAATGCTAATCAAGACCCACTGATTTTTGTTACCCACTATTCAGTTGAGATTTGCAGTTTGAATAAATTGTTTTGGACCTTATATCTAGTTAGGAGTGAAATTGCTGGGTTGCAGGAGAGGTATGTTTTTAGCTTTACTAGGGAGCGCCAAATTGTTTTCCAATGTAATTGTACCAGGTTATTCCCCTTACTAGCGTATACGTGTGATAGCTTCACATTCTTGCCTATACTTGATATTGGCAAATAATAAAGTCAGACAGCCTATTTGGTATGAATTGATAATCTTGTAGGTTTTGCATTTCTGCTTACAGAGAGAAAAAAATCTTTTCAAATGTTTGCTGGCCATTTTTTCTCTCTTTCTGGAATAGATGTTCATTTCTCTGTTGGATTGTTTTTCTTTTTGATTGATAGGAGTTCTTTATATATTCTGAATACTAGTTCTTTGCTGATTATGTATTACAAATGTCTTCTTTCACTTTGTGGCTTGTCTTCTCACTTTCTTATAGTGTCTTTGTTAATAAAAGTTAAAAATTTTAATTCAGTTGAATTTATCACTATTTTCATATTGTGATTTATACTTTGTGTCTTGTTTAAGAAACCCTTCCCTATCTCAAGGTTAATAAAGATATTCTTGCATGTTGTCTTAAAAAGTTTTATGTTGCCTTTCACTGTTCTTTCTCTGGAATTGATTTTCATTTTTTCCCTTTTATGCTGCTATTTTCTTTTCTCCATAATTCCATTGCTTGGCATTTCAGGTTTTTTTTTTAAGTACTGAAATGTGTGAATTTAGTAGATGCTTTGAAATAATTCTTTGAGTTATTAGTTTTATGTACTGTCCACAATTTGCTTTTGGAGTCATAAGAACATAACTATGTAAGAATATTAAAATATGGATAGAGGTATTCAGTAAACTTTGAAGTCTCCTCTCTCTCCCAGCCCCCATATGACATTATAAGAGATCTGTAAACTTTTTCAAGTGATGCCTAAGTTTGCGTGTGGTTTTCTTAAGTTGTTGTGGACGTTTGTTGTGAAGCAGTCTGGTTAATTATTCTTAAAGCAGCGGCTGGTTATGCTTGGTGTTTTGTAGTTTCACCACAGTGCACTGTAAGCACCGGCGACCTTCTGTACATCTCATTAATGCTCAGAGTATACATATGACCTGAGGAATCAGATCTGTCTTCAGTTTGGAAAATTCTCAGCTCTTTTAAATATTGCTTCTGTTATTTTCACTTTTCTTCACTTTTGCTAGACCTAGTTGAAGTCTGTTTGTTTCTCCTTTGTGTATCTTAATTGCTCTTTGAATTTTTTTCTGTTTTTCTGTGCCTCCAGTAGGTGAATTCAGTGCTAGGTAGCAGTTTACCAGTTTCCTTCTACTTTGTCCATTCTAGAGTTTATTCTGTCTATTGAGTGTGTTTGTTGGTATCTACGATTTTCATTTCTTACATTTGGAATTGCTTTTTCATATACGCCTATCTGTTTCACTTCTGTCTGTTTTTGTTTTGTAACCTTTTTGCTACTCTATAAAAAGACTCCCTCGTCTCTCTGATATCTTCAACATGTTTAAATTTAAAAATCTTTGTCAGACTGTTTCATAAAACTAATATCATCTGGTGTGAATTCATGTTTCTGTTGATTTTTTTTCTTATCAAATTTTTTCCTTTGTTTTGGATTATTGATTTGTTAAGCTTATTTTCGGTGAAATTTTTTTTTTTTTTAACCTTTTTTCCCTCAGTGATCACTGCCTCCCTGAATTATTTATTTGTTTTTTAACTGTTTCTACCTGGCCCATTGTGCCTCTAGTTACAAACTAGGTCTGTTCTGGAACAGAAAAAAAACCAAAGTGGGGAGAAGTGTTTATAATATGCAATCATGTACTAAGAGTGAGGTGAGAATGTGTATGTATGTATATTGCTCATATTAAAAGTAGAAGAGTATGGAATAAAATCTAAAAAATGATAGTTACCTCTGGGGAGAGAAGCATAGTGTGGAAGAACACAGGGGTGCAAGCCATGCTTTGAGTTTTCCTTTTCTTTAGAGTTGACTTTGGACCCATGTAAACACGTAATTATTAAACAAAAATTTAAAAAGTCCCTAAAAATCATAAGTAAAATGAAACAAATGAATCTTACGTGTATTTCACCTGGTGCACACTGATTATGCCAAGTGACTTTAAAACATGATAACTTGACTGTGTATCACCATTGGAATACACCCTGGGAAGAGAGTGGAGGAAGGATGACAGAAAACGAAACAAATCTTGAAATAATCATAATTTCAGTGATAATGTGTATGTTGTTATTCCAGTACTGTGTAATATGTGTATTGTGGACTGAATTGAGTTGAGCGATTATGTTGTTATTGTTGAAAACTGAGATTTTTTTTTTTTACATTTTATTTTTTTTCCCCTCCCCAAATCCCCCCAGTACATAGTTGCATATTCTTCATTGTGGGTCCTCCTAGTTGTGGCATGTGGGACACTGCCTCAGCGTGGTTTGACAAGCAGTGCCATGTCCGCGCCCAGGATTCGAACCAATGAAACACTGGGCCGCTTGCAGCGGAGCGCGCGAACTTAACCACTCGGCCACGGGGCCAGCCCCTGAAAACTTAGATTTTTGGCATTGTTGAAAGCAGATGTAGTTTTAAGGTTAGTGAAATTAAGTAAAAGCCCCACCGTACTAAATTTGAGTAGAAGCATCTGTGTGCACTCATGCAGAAATTTAGCTTATTAAACATAATCTAATTCTGGTTCTGTTGACTAAAAAGGCCTAGAAACAATGACCAACCCAGTCCCGAAAGCAATCCTGGTGCCCACATTGTGGTCTTTAAGCACCTTTTCACAATAAAAGTCACTAGTGCTCAGAATGGGCATTTTCCAACTCTGAGGCAGGAAATGTATGGGAAAGCTGCATATTAATTACCTATTTCTGTGTAACAGTATTACCACAAGCTTAGGGGCTTAAATCAACGTGTGTTTATTATACCACAGTTTCCTTGGGTTAGGAGTCTGGGCACCGCTTAGCTGGGTCCTCTGCTACAGGATCTCACACAGCTGTGTTACGGTGTTGACTGGGCTGGGGGCTCACCTGGGGAAAGATCTGCTTGTAAGTTCACATGGTTGTTGGCAGCATTCAGTTCCTTGAAGGCTCCCCAACGGGAAGCCTCATTTTCTTGCTGGCTGTTGTCTGCAAGGCTGTTCTTAACAACTTGTTGACCCTCTCATTAGCAAAGCCGGTGAGAGAGAGAGTGTTCTAGTAACATGGGTTACAGTTTTATGTAACATAATCATGTACATGTGATTATTTGTATCCTGTCATCTTTGCCATATTTTATTGTTTAGAAGCAAGTCACAGGTCCCACTCACACTTAATGGGAGCAGACTGCACAAGGCTGAGAACACCAAGAGGCAGGGACTGTGGGGGCCACTCTAGAGTCTGTTTACCACAGCCCAGAACATCTCATCAGAAAGCAGTAGAGCAACCAAAAACTGTTGAGGGTAGTGTCAAAACAACCTAGGAGCCATCTGGAATAAGATCCCATTGGCCAAAAAGGGGGCAATTTGAAATCAATAACGATAATAACTAATGATTGAAACAAATCAAATATGTTTAATCTATGAGTTTGTAATGATCCTAAAACATTTTTAAAAACCCTGATTAGTTGTTATTAGACCAATTCATCATTTTGACAACTGTTAAAGAAAAATAAGCATTTATCCTATTTTTCTTTCTTTTTCCTGAGATTTGTATCTCTGGGTAATCAAATAGGTCATGAGAGAAGTTTCTTTCTATAGATGTATTCTACCTGATAAAGAGTGATAAACTTAGAATATCACCACCTTGCATCCCCTAAGGAATAATGTTTAGGCAAAGATCACCAATAACTGCTAATATCACAAAGAGAAAGACATACAGATATTAGATACATCCTTTTAGAAGTATGCCATGCTATTTGTGCCTTAGTCTTCCACTCAAGTCATAATCTTGAATCTGACCCAGCTATTAAATTTAACTGCCAATTTATAGGGAATAGAAAAGAGAAAAACTTGTTAAACGCTATGGGAACGCCATCAACAGAATTCATACTGGGAATCTACAGGACCAACTATCTAGTTTTTCCAACCCAAAATTCTAAGAATTGCAAGAAACTGAATAATAAAGAGGGATGATAAAGAAGATGAGAAATAAGTAAACAACACAGAGTAACTGAAACAATATTTACAAAGCACTTGGGGAAATGTGAATACTGGCTTGATATTTGATATTAAGGAATTACTGTTAATTTTAGATTTTCTATGAGACTGGATATTTTGTCCTCTTTCCTCTCCAATCTCAGAGCAGAAGCTATATCCCTAGGTAATAGGTTTGCACAGCCCGATTATTTTTCATGCATCTTGTTTCTTTTCCTCTCCCTTCCTCTTTCCCACTCTCTCTTCCTCTTTCCCACTCTCTCCTCTCCCCCCCACCCCGCAAGCTGTGCAAATCCTCTTCCCATCCCCACCCCTTGGTGTCCAGTGGCAAACCTTGTTCTGTTCCATTGCTGTTCCCTGTAGAAGCTGCACTTGTGGCCTTTTGCCTACTATAGAGCCAGTATCAGCCATCCTCCCCTTTCTCGCTACGCTCCATTTTAGGTATGGGTTACTATATTGAATTTTCATTGTTTCTGACTCAGGGAGATGTTTATCTTAGTTTTCAGTTCAGCTGTATCTTTTTGATAATCTTTTATATTTCGCCTATCATTTTAAGTGTTCAGAATATAAGCATCCTTATTGGATGTCTTCATCTTCATTTCTACCTATTATAATCTTACTTGTTTTTTGAAGCTTAGCTCACTGTATCCTGAGTGCTCTAGTTTAGTGATCTGTTCCCTTCCTTTGCTCAAGTCGGCCCTCTTGCGGGGTATTATTCAACTCTATAGAACAAATCTGATTTTAGTATCACACTAATTAGTTATGATTACAATCAATTAAAATCCTTAAGCCTTGAAGTGTGGTTCTTGTTCCTGCTAGCTGATCTCACCCTGTGTTTCTTTGGTCTGTTTTGGAGTACAGGTATCCCTTGCTAGTCCAACTCAGACCGAATAATTTTTTTCTTTTTCGAGATAGGACTGGTATCCCTTGCTATCTGAACTCTTGCTTGTTGTCTCAAACTTACAAACCAAATGTACCTATCTTTTGTTTAATGATTTGAATACATTCTTGAAAACTCTGCTGCTAAGTGAAAAGCCATTGCATGAAAACATATTTCCATTAATTTTAATGGGAAGTTATGCTGTGTTCCACTCAACCAACCAGTTTTCACGTATAGGAACATAGTAATCTAGCAATGGAGAGCTTATTTAAGTTTAAACAATTTGAAAGTAAATAAATACACTTTGAACATAAAATGTGATATAAAATGAAGGCATATTGTACTTGTCAAAGGAGGAAGAGAAAACTTGGTGATGGTTGGTGGGGTGTCATTTAGACAGTCTATTCTTTTTGTACCATTTTCTTCACCAATTTCAACCTTTTGGAGCTCAGGGTTATCTTGCATTCAGTCTGCACTTAAAAGTCAAATTGTTGGGGCTGGCCTGGTGGTGTAGTGGTTAAGTTCACGTGCTCTGCTTCAGTGGCCTGGGGTTCACAGGTTCGGATCTCGGGGGCAGACTTAACATCACTTGTCAAGTCATGTTGTGGAGGCCGCCGGCATACAAAATAGAGGAAGGTTGGCACAGATGTCAGCTCAGGGCTCATCTTCCTCACACACTCACACACGCAAAAGTCAAATTGTGACACAGATAAGCACCTTTAGGGGAATAAAGGCCAAACATAAGTCCTTTAAGCAATGTGAAAATAGAACACAGGCAGAAAGACTGAAGAATTGTAGGACGTGCTAGCTCTGTATCTGTCTTGCTTGGCATATGTACACAAAGCAAAATGTTCGAGGTTCATCCAGATGTATGCAGTACATCAGTGCGTCTCCTGTATTCCATCTGGAAACTATTGTGTTGAAGAAATTGTTCTGTGTCTTTGGCTGAAATTATAATGTTGAAATTTTCATCCTTTATAGAATATTTATTTTGTGTGTGTTTTAGATGAACAATCACCAATACTAAAAAAGGCCATTGTTTGAAAAGTTCTACTTTTCAAGTGCCATTTTGATGAAAACCAGTTAACTGAAGAATTCATTCTGTGAGGTAAGTCAGTAGACTGAGAGCATAGTATCCCTCGTTATCTGAACTAGCTGTTAGGATTCCTGCTTTTCCAGCTAGGGAACCGAAAGAGTTTGGTAGCAAAGGACAAAATAAAAATCTTATTTTATGAAACATTATTTAGTTGGTTTGTCCTTTGGTCTTCTCTTTTGAGATATCCTTGTGTTCAATACATCAATATAAACTGGCAAGCTTGTCTTATCATTATCCAAGTAATTGACTAAAATGTTAGTAAGGTCAGGCAAAGAACGCAGCCTCTGATACATGATTAAGATACTTTCTAAACCATTAATTGGTAACTGGGATATGATCATTTAACCTTTTAAATATTCTCTGATTTCTACTGCTGTTCACTCATGTTCAGTACTTTATCTTGTCTCCAAGGATAGCTTGTCTGCTTTATCAAGTGTTCTCCAAAATCAGACATTCCGTAATATGTCTTACGTTTTGAGTTTTCCTGATTTAGTGAGCCTTTTATAAAAAAAAAAAGAGAGGCATTGGAATGACTTGTTTATAGTGAATAACTTTTGATGCTCCTAAATTTTTCAGTTGGTGACGTTGTCTGGATTTACCCACAGTGAATTCACTAATTTTTGTTTGCCTACTTTCTGCTATTTTTAGTATATGACAGCTTTTACTTCTTTTTAAACTTTTCAGGCGTCTTCTAATAGTGAGGAGAACAGAAGCCTTTTATGCTTCTTGAAATGTAGGATCGTGGCAGCTGTATGCTGTCTGTTGAAGGCAGCATCTGTCTTTGCGTGGCTTTTGAGGTTGTTGTCTAAAGATGCTTTACAGTCTCCAGAGCAGGGTGGCCGTAGGATAGGGGCCTCTACTTGTGGCTGCATTTTATTTTTTTCCAGCTCTATTGAGATATAATTGGACATGTAACATTGTGTAAATTTAAGGTGTACAATGTGATGATTGGATTTAGATGTATGTTGCAAAGTGGTGACCACAGTAAGATTAGCTAACACATCCATCACTTTGCATAGTTACTCTTTTTTGTTTTGTGGTGAGAAGTTTTAAGATTTATTGTATTAACAGCTTTCGAGTATATAATACAGTGTTGTTAAGTGTAGTCACCATGCTGTACATCACATCCCCAGAACTTATTCATCTTATAATTGGAAGGTTGTACCTTTGACCCCCTTCACCAATTCCTCCACCTCCCCTCTGCAACCACGGATCTACTCTCGTATCTATGAGTTTGGTCTTTTTAGATTCCACATATAAATGAGATCATGTGGTATTTGTCTTTGATTTCTTTCACTTGTTGTACTGCCCCAAGGTCCATCCATGTTGTTGCAAATGGCAGGATTGCCTTCATTTTTTTGTGGCTGAATAATATTCCACTGTACATATACATACTGCATTTTCTTTATCCATTTTTCTGTTGACCGACACTTAGATTGTTTCCTTGTTACTTAGATTGTTTCCTTGTCTTGGCCATTGTAAATAATGCTGCAGTGAGCATGGGGGGGGGTGTAGATATCTCTTTGAGATAGTGATTTCATTTCCATTGGACGTATACGCAGAAGTGGGATTGCTGGATCACATGGTATTTCTATTTTTAATGTTTTGGGGAACCTCCATACTGTTTTCCACTGTGGCTGCACCAATTTACGTTTCCACCAGTAGTGTACCAGGGTTCTCTTTTCTCCGTATCCTTGTCAACACTTATCTCATCTTTTTGATAATAGCCATTCTGACAGATATAAGGTGATATCTCATTGTGGTTTTGCTTTGCATTTTCCTAATGATAGTGATATTGAGCAGCTTTTCGTATACCTGTTGCCTGTTCTCATGTCTTCTTTGGAACAACGTCCAGCCTGTTTTTTAATCAGATGATTTGTCTTTTTGCTATTGAGTTCCCTATATATTTTGGATATTAACCGCTTATCTGATAATATGGTTTCCAAATATTTTCTCCCATTCCATGGGTTTCCTTTTCATTTTGTTGATTGTTTCTTTTACTTTGCAGAAGCTTTTTAGTTTGCGGTGGACCTACTTGTTTGTTTTTGCTTTTGTTGCTGTGCTTTTGGTGTCATATCCAAAATTCGTTGCCAAGGCCAATGCCAAGGAACTTTTTCCCTATGTTTTCTTCTAGGAGTCGTATGGTTCAGGTCTTACATTTAAGTCTTTAATCCATTTTGAGTTAATTTTTGTGAGTGTTGTAAGATAGGGGTCCAGTTTCATTCCTTTGCATGTGAATATCCAGTTTTCCCAGCACCATTTATTGAAGAGACTGTCCTTTTCCCACTGAGTGTTCTTGACTCCTTTGTCAGTTATTAGTTTGACTGTATATGTGTGGGATTATTTCTGGACTCTTGATTCTGTTCCATTGGTTTATGTGTCTGTTTTTATGCCACTACCTTTGATTACTAGAGTTTTGTAGTTTAGTTTGAAATCAGGAAATGTGATGCCTCCAGCTCTGTTCTTCTTTCTCAAGATCGCTTTGGCTATTAGGGGTCTTTTGTGGTTCTATACACATTTTAAGATTGTTTTCTGTATTTCTGTAAGAAAATGCCATTGGAATTTTGATAGGGGTTGCATTGAATCTATAGCTGTATACTTTTGGGTAATATGGACATTTTAACAATATTAATTCTTCTGTTCCATGTACATGTGATATCTTTCCATTTGTTTGTGTCTTCATCAATGTCTTACAGTTTTCAGTGTACAGATCTTTCACTTCCTTGGTTATATTTCTTTCTAAGTATTTTATTGTTTTTGATGGTATTACGAGTGGGTTTTCTTGTGGCTCTATTTTAGATTTCTGATAACTGATTACCTTTGAATGTCTCAAGTCGTATTTCTGTTGTCAGGAAGGGAGTCTTTGCGATCACAGATTTTGAAGGTTCACTGTATACAGTGTTTCAGTTATGTTAACTAGATAATTTATAAACCAGCTTTAAGAATGTGGGAATTCAGTTGGTGAGATCCAGAGACTTGATTTTTTTTCTTGGAGATTGCTCTTAGTAAGATAACTTCTCTCCCTGTTTTTTGCTTATGTTGCTTATTGCGAGTGATATCAAAAGAATAGAGTTAGCAGCAGACAAATTTTTTTTTTTGGTTGTTGTGTAGGTTTAAATATTTGTTAAAATACAGAAGTTGTACTTATTTCCAATTCATGGTAATTTCATCTGGACTTTTAAAAATATTTGTTATATGTTCCTTTTGCAGCTTTAAGAAGATTGTAATAGGGCCTGGGCCCTGTGGTCAAGTGATTAGAGTTCTGCATGCTCCACTTCAGCAGCCCAGGTTTGTGGGTTTGGATCCTTGGTGCAGACCTACTCCACTCACCAGCCATGCTGTGGTGGTGTCCCATACACAAAAAAAATTGAGAAAGATTGGCACAGATGTTAGCTCAGGGCTAATCTTCCTCAAGTAAAAAAAGAGGAAGATTGGCAATGGATGTTAGCTCAGGGTGAATCTTCTTCAGCAAAAAAGAAGAAAGAACTTTATAATAAAGTCCATATCATGACAAAAAGTCCATATTTTGTGTTTCAGAGTACTGGTGGACACAAATAGGATTGATGTATACTGTATTTATGAAGGTTAATTTTGAAAGAGAATCCAAAGGGAGGAACTCTACCTCTATAAAGTTATTTATGTTTTGAAGTTACTTATGTTATGAAGTAAACCTTTTTTCTCCTTCCTAGATTTATGCTGGTTGCCCTTTAGGCAATTAAAATTTGACAGTGGCATTCGTTGAATGCTGTGTTGGGCTTGCAGAAAGTAGGTGGGAGAGACAGTAGGAGAGTCACTCATTTAGCATGTTAAACTTTCAGTGGTATAAAGTAAACCTGTATAATAGGTTAATAACAATCTTTAGTGAATGCTTTGTGAAACTATAGTTCTCAAGATTCAATTTCAGAGAAAAGTATAAGATTGTGAATATAAAAGCAAATACTGCTGAATTTCAGTGAACGGGAATATTTCTTAACTTTAAAAGATTCCTTAACTTCACTGTAGGTTAATCAATTTATTAACAGAAGTAGTGTTCCAGAAAAATATGAAAATGAAAATAATATGAATAGTTTCCTTGCCCTATGTTAGTTCCTTCATTTGTATGTACTTGCAGTTTGAATGTGTGTAAGATTTTGCTGTTTTTTCATAGTTTTGCTGTTTGTGTAGACTTCTTATGTATTTACATTTTTGCGTGTCTCTTTGCTTTCTCTTAAATAGCAGAGGTAGGAATTTGATTGTGGAATGATAATAAAATAAAAATTGATGTGTAGGCTATAAAGTGAAGAAACTGAAATGTACTGCAGAATAGACTATGGTCTTGGAAAAAATAAGCAGGCTTTTCCTGGGATTTAATTGGTGTCCTTGATTGTGAGATGCTGGGAAGTTTGCTCCTGGTTTTTATGGCTTTCTCCGTGGAAGCTCTGAACGCTGTGATTGAAGGGCCCGAAAGAGAAAATTCTTGGCTAGCGCTTTTCCCCTGGCTTCCGGAAAAGTCTGTGAGGAACAAGGTCAGCGGTTACCCCTGTTGAAAGAGTCTTGTAGTATTCTCAGTCACATTGTGGCAGGAAGCAGTATTGCCCATGTACGGGAACTGTGTTCAGATTATTAAATTTTAGGTAAAGTGTTTTGTGACAGTTAGTTTTGTTTGTTACACATCATTGACAGACTTTGTTTACAGCTTCTGAAAACTGTTTCCAGTGTTTAGCTGGGTCTGGAATTCTGTGTTCACGGTCATCGTTTCTGTGGAGACTTTATTCCATTAACCTTTGGCTTCTATTTCTGAGTAATATGTAAGTCTAATTTTATTCCTTTATAGGTAATTTTTTTAATGTTGGTGTGTCTGTATAGTCACATAAGTGTGTGGATGCTCACACACAATTTACAGTTTCTTTAATTCTTTCTAATCTCTCAGGTCTTTTATGTGAGTGTTTTTTTCTTTTTTCCGTGTGTGATTTCTTTTATCCTTCTAATAGCTGAATATATATATATATATATATATATATTTTTTTTTTTTTTTTTTTTTTTCTGGTGAGGAAGATTCTCCCTGAGCCAACATCAGTTACCAATCTTCCTCGTTTTTATTCTTTTTTTCCTTGAGGAAGACCAGCCCTGAGCTAACATCTGCTGCCAATCCTCCTCTTTTTGCTGAGGAAGACTGGCCCTGAGCTAACATCCGTGCCCATCTTCCTCTACTTTATATGTGGGACGCCTGCCACAACATGGCTTGTCAAGCAGTGCCGTGTCCGCACCCAGGATCTGAACCGGCGAAGCCTGGGCTGCCAAAGCAGAATGTGTGTACTTAACCACTGTGCCACGGGGCCGGCCTCTTCACTCATATTTCTAAAAATGAATTCCTCAAATTAGTTTTTAAAAGTCATGATTTAATTTATAAGTTAAAAATGAATTTAAATTATAAAAGCAATATGGTGGGAAGATGTAAACATTCTGAAGGATATAAGGTGCAAAGTTATCAGGAAAGGTACTCAGAAATCCCCATCGAGTTAATGGTTTATGCCACGTCTTTCCAGGAGTTTTTAAAGCATATTCGGGCATGACTGTCATGTAAAACAGAATTTTCTCTCTATACTGTTCTCCAGCTTGCTTTTTATGTATGTTTGGTTCATTTACAATATTTTTGGGTGAACGTCTTCCCATATTCTCTGTGAAGCTTGCCTGCAAGCTTATTTAGTCTTTTCCCTAATGCTAGACATATGTTTTTGTAGTTTTTATAAAGTTACATTGCTAACAGTGAACATGCTTGAGTATGTCTTTGTATTTGTGTGGTTATATCTGTAGATTAACAGAAAAGGAATTTTCTCTGGAGTATGCACTATTTCTATACTTTAAGGTTTTTCCAAATTTCTAAGGAGATTTCACTAGTTATGATTCACTAGCTGTAATCAAACTAACACTGTATGAGAATATTACATCATTTCTGGAAATAGGCAAGAATAAATATAACATTTTATCATTTTGGTACTTTCATTGTTGAATGACCTAAGGTGATGCACCTGTGAGTTATTTTATTAGCCTGTTATGTTCAACTTTTTTTTTTTTTAGAGGTTGGCCCTGAGCTAACATCTGTTGCCAATCTTCTTCCTGTTTTTTCTTCTTCTCCCCAAAGCCCTCCACTACGTAGTTGTATATTTTGGTTGTGAGTCCTTCTGGTTGTGGCATGTGGGACGCTGCCACAGTATAGCTTGATGAGCGATGCCATCTCCCCGTCTGGGATCTGAACTGGTGAAACCCTGGGCCGCCGAAGTGGAGTGTGCGAACTTAGCTACTCGGCCACAGGGCGGCCCCTATTTTATGTTCAACTTTAACATCCTAGCCAAACTTCCCTAAGGGAGGATGGATTTTGAAGTAGGTTTTCTGTTTGCTAGTAAATTTAGTTGATCCCAGATGTCGGTTGTTAAGACTAGTTTGTGGTAGTGGGATTGGACAAGATTGGAGGGGTTAGAGCAGATGTTGGGCGACAGGGAGAGTTACAGGGAGGTTTTGAATCAAAACTAGGAAGAATGTTCAAATATCTTTATGAAAGGGGCTTGTGGGAAGTGCTCATCCCTGGCTTTCAAGCACAGGCTCGCTTACTGTTCAGCCAGTCCAGTCTATGCGTGGCTAGTTGCTTGGCTAGCTCTTTGCAACTCAGAAATCTTGTGAAAATGCAAAGGTAGGTCAGGATTGTAGATTTTAGAGAGAGAAAGTCTTCTATATATGGTATAGCTGTTTTACAGTTACGTTATTGGTGTGAATTTTGTGTTCTAATGTTAACCTTTGAACAGTTTTGATAATTTATGTTCTTTGGAAATGATTTTATGTATTGATTTGAAATACTGAGTGTTTAAAATGTGTTAAGTTTTTGGTATTAAAGCTTTTAATTTGTCTAATTAAATTGTCGTAAGTTAGATTTCTTTACAGAATGAACTCCCCTCCCGCCCGCTTTTTTTTTTGGTGAGGAAGATGAGTCCTGAGCTAACATCTATGCCAGTCTTCTGTGTTTTGTATGTGGGGTGCTGCCACAGCATTGCTTGATGAGTAGTCTGTAGGTCTGTGCCCCAGATTTGAAACCCATGAACCCTGGGCTGCTGAAGTGGAGCGCACAAACTTAACCACTACGCCACCAGGCTGGCCCCTACAGAATGAACTTTTAACCAGATTATCTCCTGGGGAGGTGTTTTTAAATGAGCAATGTCTTTTCCTGAGAAAATTGGCTGGTTTGGGCTTGATGAGTAAGCAAAAGTCTGAAAGATATTGGTGTAACTTTCAGCAGCTACCAGCTATGCAGATCCTTTTCAGTTTTTTAGAGAAGCTGTTGACACTGATTTATCTATTCTTGTATTAAAGGGAAAAAAGTAAGTTTGGTTAAAAAAATAAAATAGAAGTTTCCTGTGCTGTGATGTGATACCTAGTGGAGAAAGTAAATTTTATTCTTCATCTCTGGCATTAGTTGGATTTGTTGCAGATTGGGGCAGCAGTACTTTGGAACGGGCGTTGCTGCAGTAACTTAGGGGGCGTGTTAATAAGATGTGAGTCACAGCAATAACTCGGGGCTGCAGTTCAGAAGGAGACACTGCACCACAGCTTTGAGATTTCAGTGTAGTCTGTAAAGTTAATTTAGAGAAGCTCTTGGAAGTGGAGTTCTCATATCAGGCAACTCAATGTTTGATTTACTAGATTATTTTATCTTTAGGTTACTTTGAATCTTTTTTCTCTTATTTTAAAAGATAATTTTATAATTGTATTGTGGACTCTTGGGCCATTATACTTTTGGTGTAGTGACTGACTACACAATGGAAATTTAGATGAGTTTATATTTTAATAGCTGTTTCAGGAAATGTTGAATGCTTTGTCTGTTTTTCTCATTGGTGTCTTTTTCTTACTAATTTGTAGAATCAAGTTTTTAAAATTCTTAATTGCAGATGTAGTACACTTGTAAACTTTTAAACGTATACAACTGTACGTAGAGTGAGTCTGCTTATTTTCTTGTGTTTTCAAGTACTTTATATATTTTTATGTTTAAAACTTTGTGTCTCTATTTGATTTGAATGATCCAGCCTTCTCTCTACTGATTTGAAATAACTTAAACTAGATTTTTTAATCTGTTTGGATCTATTTTAGATTTTGAGTTCCAATATTGTCTGTTTTCTGTCTTTATCATACTGCAGTAGATAGCTACCCCTCTAATTGTTAAGACTGTCTCCTGTCTCATAGAATTCTGTGAATGTGTACACAGAGAATAAGTGCTTTAGGATTTAGGAGAAGGAGAGCTAGCTGTAGACATGGTACTTAGACTGGGAGAGTAGGACCGCACTGAGGCTCGGGTTAGATTTTTATGCTCTGGTTTTTAGATACTGTGTACTTACTTACCTCCTCAGCTAGATGGTAAATTCGTTTAAAGTCAGCAAATCTATTTGTGCAATGCTGCTAAGCATCTTGCCTTCTCCATTCAAATATTTAAATTTAATTGGAGAATCAAAATGAACAGAATTTATAAAGAATAAAAAATAACTATATTAATATAATATAGTTAATATAATTTTTTTATATATATAATTTATATATAATTAATATGTTAATTATATTAACTATAATTATAATGTTTTATAGGACCTCCCACACCACATTTTCACCCTTCCTCTGAGGTAACAACATTGTTTCCCATTTCATTAAGAAAATAATAGCAGTAGGGAGAGAATTTTCACCAACTTCTACCCCATGTCTACCTCCTTGCCTGGGCCTGTTTTCTTTCCTTGTGTTTCTGTGGCTGTTTGTGCTTCCATCTAAGGCTAGTCTTCATACTTGTACAGCAAATGCTCTTCCCTCCTGCCATTTGAAACATTGCCTGTCACTCTCCCACATCATTAATCTTTCCCTTTCTACTGGGATCATCTTGTCAGCATATTACCATGCTGTCATTTCTCCTATCTTTAAAAACCAAACTGTCAACCTCATACTCCCCTCCAGCTCCTGTGTCATTTCTCTCATCCCTTCCTAGGAAATCTTCTCCAAAGAGTTGTCCATGCCTGCTGGAGTTCCTCTCATTTTTCACTTCATTTCGGGTTTTGGTTACCACCACTCTGCTCCTTTGGTTAAAGTCACCAGTAGTCTGCGTTGCTAAATCCAGCAGTCAATTCCTAGTTTTCCTTGTACTTTGTTTACCAACACCATTTGAGAAAGTTGATCTCTCTCCTTCTTGCTGTACTTTATTCATTTGGCAAGCAGGGCAACATGCTGTTGATTTTCTTTCTATGTCTCCTTTGCAAGTTCCTCTTCATCTTCCTGTTGCTGACTTGTCCAGGGGATCAGTGTTGAGACCTGGGCTCTATTTATATCCATTCCCGTGGTGATTTTATCCAAGCTTATGGCTTTAAACATAATTCGTGTACTGAATACCCCTAAATCTGTGTCTCTAGCCTGCACATCTTCCCTGTCCAAGCCATCTTTTGTTTACCTGCCTACTGGACATCTCCACCTGTCTAAAAACCAGCTCGCGGTCTTCACCCCTATGTCCTTCCCACGTTTCCCCCGTCTCAGTGAAGGGCAGCTCGATTGTTTTTGGCTTAGTCTAACAGCTTTGGAGGTGGCTTTGTCTTTGCTTGTTCTCTTACACCCTGGATTCCAATCCTCCGCGAATCATCTTGTTTCTACCTTCATAATGTATCCAGAATTTGACTACTTCTTAACTACCCACCTTTGCTACTAACTTGCTCTAATAGTCTCTTACCTAAATTATTTCAGTTGTGTCTTAACAGTTTTCCCTGCTTTCTCCTTCTCCCTACGTCCTTTTCTACTCAGAAACCCCCCACTGGGTTCCCATATTACTCAGAGTACAAGCACAATGCTTCCAATTGCCTGTCAGAAACTGTGTGATTTGTTTACGGCCCCTGCCCTCCTCAAATGATCTCTTTAACCTCATCTTCTACCATTTTGCGTCTTGTCTTGTTCATTATACTTGAACCACACTGTCCTTATTGTTCTTGCTCAAATATACTGTGTGTTTTCTTGTCTCATACTGTATATCAATTGCTGGCCTATCTTCCCTTTAGTAGAATGTTAGCCCTATCAGGGCAGGGATTGTGGCTTTTTTTTTTTTTTTTTACTGCTGTTTATTCAGAACACCCTAGAAAACAGTGCTGACGTATAAGTGGTGCTAAATAACTATATGAATGAGTGACTTATAGACTATGGTAGAAGACAGTAGTTGAAAAGAGGTATGATTTGAGCTGGACTTTGAAGGATAAGGGAAGATTTGTACAAAGAAGGAGGCAAAGTTTTTTAGATTTGATAGTAGGGAGAAGGTGAAACTGGACTTTTCAGAAAGTGGCCCCTTTGGGTTTCCTGCTTTAGCACCTATAGTAGCTTATTACTGCTGATTTTGTCTACTCAGTTGACAGCTGACCCTCTCTGGCTGGTTGTACTTACATTCTTCAGAATCATAGTGAAAACTCCCAGACATGAACCTATTCCTGTATTCGTGATTTTGGCAAGTGGTTTCATCATTCATGACTCCTCCCAGCTGGAAGCGCAGGAGTTGTGTTAGACACTCCTCCGTCACCCTCACTGTGCTCTAATACTGCCTTGTCCTGTTAGTTCACCCAAGTATCTCTCTGTCTGCATTGACTTAATCCGCTCTCATCACGTCTATTTAGCCTGTTGAAATAGTCGTTTTAATTAGTCTCCTTGCATCTGTGTTAATCTATCCATTGGATTGTAAATTTTGATTAAACTTTGTTAAAGTCCTAATTGATTCATATGTTCCCAGTCACTTTTGATAGTTTGTGTTCTTTGCTCATTTTTCTAATTCCCTCTTGTTTCTTTATGTGTGTATGTTGTAATCTATATCTATTAGTTTCAGTATCTTAAATCTTTAGGGGTCTAAATCCTTAGTTTGTTTCTGTTGCCTTGCTCATGGTGGCCTATCTCATGTTCTATTGTTTTGGGGGTTGTGGCCTCTTACCTGGACGACGGTTTTTGGAAATCTTGAGGAGCCTGGCTTGAGGGAGCATTCCACCAAAGAGAATATGTGTTTGCTTCTGCCACATGCACTGTGGGCCCCACCAGCTTGGGAACCCTTAAATATTTTGGCTTGGCATTTCTAAGATCATGCAAGTAGTTTGGACTTTAAAGCCATGTAAGAAGACAGCCCCCGCTCCCCCCCCCCCCGCCCCCCGGTAAGGCAGAACTGGGACCAAAAGTCAAGACTTTCGGCTTCATTTTAGTGCTTCATTATATTGCTATTCATCAATCTTAAAATTTATTTTTGCTCAGGACATATCTGGAATGTAACATGCATACTTTATTTGATGCTAGCAACAACACAATGCCTAATCTTAAATTTTAACGAAGAGAGTTCAGAAAATATTGTGGACAATTCTGTGGTGGAATGGAAATGTGATTAAATGATACTTGTCCACCAGTAATAGATTTTTTTTGTCACTGTAGAGTCCTTCCCATAAATAAACCATTTTTCTTAAAAAGATGAACTTGTACATTTGAAAAACAACATAGATGTTGTGAGTTTAAAGGAAGGGAAACATGATATGAACAGTGGCATGTTTGGAATGCAGACCATTTAGATTCAGTGTGATGAGGTTACAGGTAGATTTTGTTACTTATGAACACTGTTTTTACAAAGAACCTATAGTAAGAGCTTTCAGCTTAGGCTTCACAGCTGCTTGTGAGTGATATTTTAACTAGACTGTGCATCGAATAAAGCTCTTGTAGGCTACTGGGAGCCTGCATAGCTTTTAAAGGTGTATTCAATTAGTTGTCCAGACAGTATTGGTTTATACAGGAACTTTTATGAAATTAAGTGTTCTTGGGTTGAAAACCACCTTTCCCTCAAGTGATTGTTCTTTACATATGTGCCTGTTTACTTGTTTGGTGTATGTCAGTGGAAAAAAGCTGACCTTCAGTTCAGATTTTAGTCTTGAATTTTTGTTATATTTTTCCTAATGCTTCTTTTGAGTCACTCCAATTGACATAAGTTTATCAGTTGAAGAAGAGTTTATAAAATTAGGTTTTTTGGTGTCATTTGTTTAAATATTTTTTTAGTTTGAAGAAAATGATGAAAGAAGCAAGAGTAACTGAAACACAAAGGTAGTAAGAAAATAGAATTCAAAATTCTTACGTTTACTTGAAATTCAATAGTATACTGATCAAACTGCTTCAATTTTCCCTCCCTGTAATAAGTAAGCAGTTCTTTTTTATTTGTATTTATTTAAACTTTTAAAAGTGTAATATTGTGATTGTGCATTCGGGGTGGTTACTTAAATTTTCTTTTTCCCTAAAGATTGGCACTTGAGCTAATATCTGTTGCCAGTCTTCTTTTTTTTCCTTCTTCTTCACCCCAAAGTCCCCCCAGTACATAGTTGCATATTCTAGTTGTGAGTGCCTCTGGTTGTGCTGTGTGCCCCCAATCTTTGTTTTAATGTAGAAGAAATTTAAGAAGTTGAACAATTAGCTATACCTTAAAAATATTTAGGGGCCGGCCCTGTGGCTGAGTGGTTAAGTTCGTGCGCTCCGCTGCAGCAGCCCAGGGTTTCGCCGGTTCGGATCCTGGGCTGGACATGGCACCGCTCATCGAGCCATGCTGCGGCTGCGTCCCACAACTAGAAGGACCCACAACTAAAAATGCACGACTATGTACCGGGGTGCTTTGGGGAGAAAAAGGAAAAATAAAAATATTAAAAAAAATTTATAATCTCATTCTGTAAAAAATAATGATTCTCATTTATCTGTAGTCTCAGATTATGTCTGTATGTATATAATTGTGTTCAACATAAATAATTTTTAGCTTTTTGTTATATATTTTGCTACCTTACACTGTTTTAATTATTTTAAATGATGTGATGTTTAAATGTATTATGTTTCTGTAAATGTTCCACACTTAGATAATTTTATTGCTTTATCATTATAAATAGTGGGCCTATTGTTACGTATATAGTTTTATCCTTTTTGATTAAGCAGTTTGATTGAAATTGTAAGAATTGCTCTTGATTTTATTTTTATAACATTTAAAATTTCAGGTTTCATGTTATTTGTTAATATAAACAGATTGTTGAGCCTTCTGAGAAGTTTACAGAATTTAACTCAGTGATGTAGTTCAATTTTTGTAAGAACAAATGTAAGTTATAAGAAGACAAGTAAATAGAATCTTAAAAGTATTTATTAACATAATACATAGTCAGATGAAACATAGAACTTATGTATTCTTTCTCCATTCTGTTAACTGTTTTTTTTTTCCCTCCAATTTTGAGTTCTTGAAGGGGTAGGGCAAGGATGAAACTCTCATCTCTTATTCTAGAGCAGGATTTTTAACCTGGGTCCAAGCATACCCTTCAGGGAGTCTAGAAACCTCCTGGAATGATAAGTACACCTTAGTGAGTATGTACACTTTTTGTTTGTTTTGAGGATTGGTATCTTTCATCAGTTTCTTGAAGGATTTATGTCCCAGTAAAAGATAAACGCCGCTGGTATGGAATGTAGGTTGAGAATAGTTTGGGCTTAATTTCTTATGATCCCATGGATATCTTACTCCTTGTTCATGTGACAGAGAAATCTCTAGTAGCACCATTGGCCATTAATTACATTCAGATTGGAATCTATTAAAGTTTAAGATGTGATTAGATTAAAAAGGTCGTTAATATTACAAAGGGAATGTGATAATATGGGAGAGATTATTGTTGGTTTTGCTGCCATCTTGAAACCTGAGCCTCTACTTGTCTGCATGTTTTATCAACTCAACAAAGATATGTTGAATTGCATCCTGTGGACTTAGAAAATTTTAATGACCTGATTACCATTACCTTCAGCTAAATTGACTTTGTCACCTTCCCCTTCCTTTTATTTTTCCATCCCACTCCGCTTTTTAATATCTCTGCCTGTCTTTGCCCTTCCCCCTGTTTTTCTCTCTGAATTTCATTTCCAGTCCTCTGTTGCCTGCTTCTTTTTTCTCCTTATATTACTCTTAGGCTCATGGTATAATTTGAAGCTATAGTATATTAATTGATATTGTATTACTTACTCATTTTGCCTTTTTTTGAGGAAGATTGCCCCTGAGCTAACCTCTGCCCACCTTCCTCTATTTTATATGTGGGACGCCTGCCGCGGCATGGCTTGATGAGGAGTGCATAGGTGTATGCCTGGGATCTGAACCCGTGAACCCCGGGCTGCCAAAGCGGAGCACGTGAATTTAACCGCTGTGCCACTGGGCTGGCCCCTATTTTGCCTTTTTTTAAAATAAGCAAGGAATTGAACATTTTATGAGTTTCTCTTAAACTAACAAAAAGAATTTAAAATATTAAGGCAAATGAAACTCAACCTGTGATTTTGGCACAACTTTAATTTATACCTTCATCTTAATAACCTATTGTGCATAAAATGTTTTGAAGAATGTTTGATCACACAAGTAAAATTATGATTTTAACTATTTAGCAGTATTGAATTTAACAAAAAGTCTTAGTATTTATAGTTTTAATAGCAATATTTTATTGAGTTGTTATTTGTTAATTTAACCCATTCTGATGTTAGATATGTTGTCTCTTTCAGTTTTTCATATTATATGTAATGTTGCTCTGAATATCTTTGTATGTACTTTTCCTTGCAGATTTCTTGGGCTAAAAATCAGGATTATTGGGTTAAAGGAATGCAAACGTTTTCTTGACTTTAAATTTGTCTTGGTCTTCTGGTTAGGCTCTTCTAGATGCAGAAAGAGTGCTCAAGTGAAGGGAAATTGAATTGTGAGAAGGGGATCTCATGAAAATCCAAAGATGGGAATCGTGATTTCTCCAGGCTTATGTGGGACATGTAAATTTTGATTACATTTTTATTTGTAAAAGTCCTAATTGTGGGACCTGGGAAAGGAACTAGAAAACTATCAGGACGTTTGAGGGCCAAGGCTGCGTGTGGCTGCAGCTTGCTGTCCAGCAAGCCCTCTCTGACTTTGACTTGACCTTTTTCAGGGTCTATGGCTGCTGCTAAGTGCCTTAGCCTCTTTTCTTCCCCAAAGCAAAAATCCGAAGAGTTCTAACTCATTGTTTTGTCCTATTGTCTCTCCCAGCTCCCCAGAAGTTGAGCAGGCTATGTAGTCTGTGGATGGTAATGTTAAAACAAACAAAAACCAAAAGTAACACTTGGTCTCTCCTCTTTAAAAGCATTCCTGACTGACCAGTAAAATACAGTAAAATATGTCTCATTAATTAAAAACCTGGATAGTTTTATGAATTATCAAGGAAGTACAAAGTTTCTTTTAGTGTTTGTTAACATCTTTTCCCCTTCAACTTATTAAAACCTTGTCTTAGTAAGTCCAGGGTTATGTTAATACCATTTTAAAAATTGCTTATGGAAGTGCGAACTGTTAACAAGTGCTGTTTCAATCAGAAAGGTTAATAGTGGTGCACAATAAACAACTTTGTTCTCAGGTCCCATTTCTTGCTATTTTCAGACTTAGGTTATTGCTGGTATAACTTGAGTAAAGTATGTTCCATATTTTTAAATGACATATAAGTGGAAAGACAAAGTTAAATTTAATAAGCTTAAGTTTATTATGTTACCAATATAAGATTCCTAAATTTGTCTATCTTGGCAATTAACACAGACAGCTGTGAATAGCTATATTTTGTTTTGGAAAATTCATGAGTCCTTAAAATGGTTCTGGTGAAGTCTTATATTCAGTAAGTCAGATTTATCTAACTTTAAAGCAGATGTTTTCTAAGTTCTAAAATAATTCTCAGAATAATGATTCCTCTGTTTAGGTGGAATTTGGTTTCTTTATCTAATCCCTACCTGTTTTAATTTAAGACTTCAGACCAATATTTTAAAAACTAAAAATTCTCAGATTTATTCGTAAAGTGCAAAAGTTGACTTAACTTTGATTAGCTTTATCTTAAGCATGTCCTGGAGTTTGATTTCATCTGTGTTACACACTTTGCCTTTTTCCACAACAAATTTGAGAGGAGTTATAAGAATACAAGCCACATTTATGTGGCTTATACATGTTTATAGGAATATTGATATTTCGAAGCTAAACATAAGAATCATTCTTACTGTGAAGTTTAATTTTAGCTGAGACTGCCCTTCAGATGAGGGCTACAGTGCCTGTGTTCAAGGCAGATCTGGGTAGTCAGGTCACACCTTTAATTTCTGTAGCTCTTGGGTTAATCTAAAAGTAAGGCTGATAACCTGTTGCTAAAGCAAAGCCTCTTGTAGTGTTTGGGAAGGAGGGTGATGGCCAACTTTGTTTTTGCAGTATTACTTGTTTGCAGTAAGGGATACCTTGAAAAAAATTAAGAGAAGCATCTAATTTGTAATTTATGTTAATGCAAAATGATACATCCTAACATTTTGATTTTGACTTTATTGTCATTTCATGTCCTTAATGTGTCTACCAGATCATGAGGCTGTTAGTCGCTGGAATAGAGGTGCTAGAAGTTTGTGAGTCTAAATCTTTAAATGAGGGAATGAACTGCCTCTATTTTCTCTGCCATTAAGAGTGAGGTACTTTTAATGAATATCCAGTGTGTTGGTAATAGTTAATGCCTCTTTATTTCCACATAGAGTAGCATTCATCAACATTGTACGGTAGTAGGAAAAAAGCTATATACTAATAAAGTGTCAAAAGTGGATATTTGGGGAAAAAAGTAATGCATGTCTAAGTTTTTTTCCTCTTAGGATCTTTTCACATGATTTAAAAATAGAAGGCTGTGTTACACTGTTTCCAGTTAACCACATATTTTTTTGTAGTATATTTGAATTGTAGATGGCAAAGTAATCAGATATGTGATTTAAACAACTAACCTGCCTAGATTTATAGATCAGGTTAGATCTGGAATACCACTTGAAAGAGCAGAGGTTTTGTGTGTTTAATTTTTATAAGACTGACTCACTTTTTTTTTCTTGCGCATTTATGTTTTATAGGATCACATTAACAAAAAGCACCATGGAGTTTTATGAGTCAACGTATTTTATTGTCCTTATTCCTTCAGTAGTTATTACAGTAATTTTCCTCTTCTTCTGGCTTTTCATGAAAGAAACATTATACGATGAAGTTCTTGCAAAACAGAAAAGAGAACAAAAGCTTATTCCTACCAAAACAGATAAAAAGAAGGCAGAAAAGAAAAAGAGTAAAAAGAAAGAAATCCAGAATGGGAACCTCCATGAATCCGATTCTGAGAGTGTACCCCGGGACTTCAAATTATCTGATGCCTTGGCTGTAGAAGATGAGCAAGTTGTACCTGTTCCGCTGAATGTGGTGGAAACTTCAAGTAGTGTTAGAGAAAGAAAAAAGAAGGAAAAGAAACACAAACCTGTCCTAGAAGAGCCGGTCACCAAAGAAAGTGATGTATCAAAGATTCCAGGCAAAAAAGTCGAAGCTGTCCCAGTTACTAAACAGCCCACCCCGCCCTCTGACACGGCTGCCTCGAGGAAGAAACCCGCGCAGAGGAAGCCTAAGAACGGAAGCGGTATTGTAGTCTATTCAGCTTTGTCGCGTGTTTGTTTGCTTTAAAAACTTTAGAGCTTGACATTCAGATAGGTGTGTACACACAATGTTAAGTACTGAGTCTGAAACTGAGATCTTTATCCTTTTCACTGTGTGTTTGCATTCATTAACATTTATTGCTGATAGAAATATAGTATTGAACACAAAACAGCGTTTAAAACTGAGCTTCATGTTACAAACATGGAAAAGACCTTTAATAGAAATGTATAAAATCGAACTATTTGACTAAAACCACTAAGCAGTTAGAAACTTTTACACTTACTTCAACCAATACTTTCTAGTGAGTGTGGTAGAAATTAAAGATGAAAAGATATATCAGATACAGTTTTTCACCTTGATTGATTCATTTTACAAGCAGTTACTGTACATGTGTTTTATTCTAGTCATTATATTAGATACTAAGACTACAGATATGAATAGTGTGTTTTCAAGGTAGTCACATACTAGCTGTAGACACAAACATAAAATAGATTATTATTATATAAAAATTTAGTGTAATGATCATTTAGTATAATGATCTAGGTATGTCTAAACCAGTATGGGAGTTCTAAGATGGGCCTCTTAGAGCTGTAATGCCTGAAATTAATCTTAAAGGATGAATAAGTACTAGCTAGTTTTTGTGGGTGTCTGGGGAGGGATGGGTTAGGGTATTCCAAAGAGAGAGGTTAATAGGCGCAATGGAAAGGACGTGAGAAATGGCTTGGTGATGTGTGAAACTGCAAACGGTTTACTCTGTATAAAAGGACTCGTGTGTACCGTTAAGTTGTTTGTGTATCTTACCTTGTGGAGTGTTAAATTAGACATATTGGATTTTAAATATTTGCTTGCCAGCTATGAGCAAGCCATGGTACTAGAGAAATAAAAGTAAGCATGTTTCAGTAGGGGAGAAGGACGTCAGCCAGTAATATAATACGACTTATGTAAGAAATGTACAAGGTATAGAAAGAAGTACAGAGACCAAAACAGCTGCTACTCTGAGGCCTATGGGTGAAAAGCTTTACAGAGGAGGCAGTGCCTGAGCTGGGTCTTCCAGAACGAATCACTTCACCAGGCAAGTAGTGGGGTCTCATTCACATTAGCAGAATATCGTATGTGAAGGTGCAAAGGTATATGGGTGCACTGCATTGTTGAACAATGAAATGAGAGGTAGGAGTAGTAGGAAACGGAGCTGAAAAGATACAGAGGCTGGATTGTGATGGTTTTGTATACAGCACTAAGGAGCTGGGATTTCCCTATAGTTGAGCCGTTGTTGAAGATTTTCAGGCAGGTTAGCTTCCAAGGTCAGATTTATGTTTTAGAAAGCTGTCTTTGGCAGAACTTGGGAGGACGGGTTTCATGGTATAGTATTTGATGTAGGCAGGCTAGTTAAGAGGTTATTATTTTCCAAAGTTAAGTTGGAGGCCTGAACTATGGTAGTGACGGAAGAAATAGAAAGTAGATTAGAGAGGTCTATTAAGTGAAAAATGACATGACTAACCTTCTGGGATAGGGTATGGCAGATAAAGGAGAAGGCAGGATCACAGCTGATTGCCCAAGTTCTGAGTTAGATCAGGCTTGGCAAATGGCAGCCTGTGAGCCAGATGTGGCCTGCTTTCTGTTTTCTCTGGCCCATGAGCCAAGAATGGTTTTTACATTTTATGGTTTGTAAAATTAAAAGAAGAATCGGATTTTGTTAAATGTGGAAGTTACATGAAATTCAGACCTCTGTGTCCATAAATAAAGTTTTTTAAGTGCAGCTATACTCATTTGTTAACATACATCTGTGGCTGGCTTTCGCACTGCAAGAGCAGATGAATAGTTATGACAGTCTGTTAAAGCCTAAAGTATTTACTGTTTGGCCCTTTACAGAAAAAGTGCGAACCCCTGGTTGGTGGGTCATTGGTAGCATTAAGAAAGGGAATACTGGAGAGAGTGTGGACGTGGAGAGAGTGTGGACGTGTATGTCAAGAATGCTTTCAATCTGTGTTTCGAGTGCCTATGGGGGCCATTTACATAGGAAGCAATTCAGGATGTAGTAGGATATGTAAGTACACAGGCATAAGGCTAGAATGTAGATTCAGAAGCCTTAAGCATGAATAGTAGTTGAAGTCATGGGTGTAGACAGGATCATCCACGGAAAGCATTTAAATTGAAGACACAACTCTGAGGAACACAAGCGTATTAGGTGTGCAGTAGGAGCAGCTCACAAAGGGGGCTGCACTCCAAGGGTAAGAAAAGAGTTATCATGGGAGCTGATAGGAGAGAATTTTAAATTTTATTTATTTTATTGAGGCAAAATATACATAACAAACTTTACCATTTTAACCATTTCTGAGTGTATTAAGTACATTCATATTTTTGTGCAGTCATCACCACCAGCCATCTCAAGAACTTTTTCATCTTTCCCGACCGAAACTGTGTACCCATTGAACACTCTTAAACACCCATTCCTCCTTCCCCCCAGCCCCTGGCAACCAGCATTCCACTTTCTGTCACTATGAATTCCACTACTCTCGGTACCTCATATAAGTATTTGTCCTTTTGTGACTGGTTTATTTTACTTAACATAAAGGAGAGGAGAGAATTTTAAGGAGATAGAGACCAATAGTGTGAAACACTAAATAGAAGTCAAATAAAGATTAAAGGGTATTATTGGTAGAGTATGCATTTGGGACACTAGGGACCTGAGTAAATCCTTTCATGCATATAATGGAGGAGATAAAAATCAGATTGCAGTTAGTTGAGAAATGATTGATAGAAAAGGAACTACAGACTGTTCTTTTGTCAATATAAGAAGGAAATGGGTGTGGGAGGCTAGGAATTACAGTGGTGGGAAGGGTGTTTTTTAAGATGATAGAGATTTGATCATGCCTACAGGCTGAGTAAGGGCTAGGAGTGCCTGAGAAGTGGGATATAAGAGAAGGAATAAGGACTAGAAGTCTTGATGAAGTTACAGAGCAGGTATAGCAGAGTAAGAAACCTAGAATGATAAGTTATTAGTGAGAGAGTTTATATCAGTTTAAAATTTGGGTGGTAAAGCATTCTGGAATTATTCATTAATAATAATTGAATCTTTTCTGGTGTGTTCGTTGTTTGCTATGGTGATTTTTTATTTTTAATGAAGATGATCAGGATAAAAAGGTGGAAACTCTTATGGCAACTTCAAAAAAGCAAGAATCACTACCCCTCCATCAAGAGACTAAACAGGAAAGTGCATCTGGAAAGAAGAAAGTTTCGTCAAAGAAGCAAAAGACAGAAAACGGTAAACTGTGTAGCTATGTATTCTATAAGTACTCATTGGAGAGAAGTACACTAGGACAAGGACTCGAGAGACCTCGTGTGCTCTGTAATTCCCAGCCTGAGGTGTACTTGGCCAACTGGAACACTGATACCAGTCCAGGGTTCTCTTGGACCCTGTGGCTTTGTGGTGCTTTGACAGATGGGCAGGGTATGAGTTTGTCACAAGGAGGTTTATCGAAATTGAAAAAGGACAAAGCATTTATAAGTGTTCTTTACTGAGTTTTGGAAATAGTGTAAATAGCATACAATCTCTATAGAAGAAAAATATTTCTGAAATATTTGTGCTTTTTAAGTATAAATTAAGTACAAATTAAGTACCAATCTTTTTATGCTTGAGGACATTATTATCCTTGTGGTCTATCATTATCCTGCATTCCCAGTTACTTCCTAAACATAATTGCCTGTATATTTGGAAGCATCCAATTAAAAGTGATGGAGCAATTTTTATATGTTCATAATTGTCCAGGGAAGACTTAGCTATGAAAACTGTAGATTCAGCAGTGATTTTCAAGTAATCCTGGGTTGTGGTATCAACTAGTGCTGGAAAATAGTAAAATTGGAAAGGGAAAAGATGAAATTTTATTATTTGCAATAAAATTATGACATATCAAGCAATCAGGTATATAAAAATATTACCCAAAAATATTTGATAAGATTAAATGTTGTAAATTTTAATTAAAAGAACTATACATACTGAAAAGGTTTTTACAGAAGGTGGGATTATAGAGAGATTTCCAGGTGGGTGTAGAAGTTTGTATCTCTAACCAAGAGACATGAGACTTTAATGTTCAAACTCTTAGAGTTTTTCTCATTAGAATTAGGAATAACATAAGGAGGCTTCCTTTTTTTTAATTTTTTTTGTGAGGAAGACTGGCCCTGAGCAAACATCTCTTGCCTGTCTTCCTCTTTTTGCTTGCTTGAGGATGATGGTCATTGAGCTAACGTCTGTGCCAATCTTCCTCTATTTTATGTGGGATGCCTCCAGGTGTGGCTTGACGAGCAATGCTAGGTCTGCACCTGGGATCCGAACCTGTGAACCTCGGGGCGCTGAAGCGGAACATGTGAACTTGACCACTACCCCACTGGGCTGGCCCCAAGGAGGCTTCCTTACTCCACTTTTAATGTTGTTCTGGAGGTTTTAACCAGTGTGGGAAGATGTGCCATGGAGATGAGAGGCATATCTATTAGAAATGAGAAGATATTTGCAAGGAACAATGACTGATTTTTGTACCTAGCAAGTGAAAAGAACTCAATTAAAAATTATCAATTGTTGGGGCCAGCCTGGTGGCCCAGTGGTTAAGTTCGCACGCTCTGCATTGGTAGCCTGGGGTTTGCCGGTTCAGATCCCAGGTGTGGGCCTATGCACCACTTTTCAAGCTATGCTGTGGGAGGCGTCCCACATATAAAATAGGGAAAGATGGGCAGGGATGTTAGCTCAGGGCCAGTCTTTCTCAGCAAAAAGAGGACGATTGGCAGTGGATGTTAGCTCAGGGCTAATTTTCCTCAAAGAAAAAAATAAATTATCAATTACAGTAAGAATTCAGCAGCATACTAACATAAATAAAAATTAATAGTTTTCCTTGAGCACTAATTAAATGTGAATGGATTCTTAGTTAAAACAGGAGAAAAATGAGAACTAACTAAAATATAAAGGATATATAATAAGAAATTTTCCACTACTGTTAGAAGATAGATGCTACACACTTTTAGATGACTTAAATGATTTAGTATAAAATAATACTGAACTGGTACTGCTTACTTAGAAGAGTGTTTTGATTTGTTAAATGATAAAACAGGAGTTTAAAGCCAAGTTGAGCTAGTATTAGAGATTTGAAAATAACTGCATTTGTCATTAAAGTATGCGTTGCATACATGTTATTTAATTACTCTGTTGTAAAAAAAACCCTAATTAAAATTTTGTTTAACTTAACTTGCAGTCTTGGTAGACGAACCCCTTCTTCAAGCAACTCCTTACATTCCTTTGATGGATAATGCTGCCTCAAATCCTGTGGTGGATAAGAGAGAGGTTATTGATCTGGTTAAACCTGACCAAGTAGAAGGAATCCAGAAAACAGGGGCTAAAAAATTGAAGACTGAAACAGACAAAGGTAATGTGCAGAATGCCTGTTATATGGAAGAAACACATTTTTGAGTTCTGATGGAGTCAAGTACATTTTCTCATAGAAACAATGAATTGCAAAAAACTAGGAGAATCCTTGTAGTGAAAGATTTGTTGGTAGTTTTCTAGTCCAACCTCCTCAGTTTTGTATAGCTGGACACTGGAATTTGACTTGCCCAGGTCTCACAGCTGTTTGATGTCCGCTGATCTTTTCCCTTCTACTGTTATCTCCTACGACATTCTATGTTAATTCACGACTGCCTTTTATTATTATTTTTTAATAGACTTTTATTTTTTTTAAGAGCACTTTTAGGTTTATGGGAAAATTAAGTGGAAAGTACAGCGAGTTCCTGTATACCCGCTGTCCCCACTATTTAAACTGATAATGTAGCTGAAGTGTTAAAAGCCCTGGGCCCCTGTGGGTCCCCTGGGCGACAGTTGCTTTCAAGAAGAGGAAGTTGGTGCTGACATAAGGGCCCCAGGGCAGCTGAGGGGTGAGTCAGGAAGGGTTGATGCATGGATTTTTTAGATGTCAGAATCACTGGTAGGTATTTAATCTTTGTAAAATCAGCTTTCCTTCTGTAATTATCTTTGAGCTTATTTTCTCATCTGTAAAATTTGCTTTATATGTCACGAGTATTAAGGTTAAATGAGAATGTTTATGAACATCTCTAGGATAGATACTAGCATAACTGGACATTTGAGTGATTTTTTTTTTTTTAAATGAGGGCATACTGGCACTTTAGTATTCTGCAGCTGGAGCAAATTTCGGTTAATGTAATTATTCCTTATTAAAGGTGATAAACACTGTTTTCTCTCTTGACTGGTGCATTTATTATTGTTTGACTTGAAAAGTAAATCTATTTTTTCTTGGTTATTGACTTTCTGGGTCAAAAATTCTTGATGCTTACCTTTGCTGAAGTTATTACTTGTGTCTTTTAAATGCCAACTTTTTTTTCTTTTTAAAGAAAATGCTGAAGTGAAATTTAAAGATTTTCTTCTGTCCTTGAAGACTATGATGTTTTCTGAAAATGAGGCCCTTTGTGTTGTAGACCTGCTAAAGGAGAAGTCTGGTGTGATACAGGATGCTTTAAAGAAGGTGAGCATCTTTTGATTATGGGCATGTTTGGGAGCAGGGATTAGAAGTTCACCAAGCCAGACTTCTGCTAGAGCCAGAAATTATCATCTCCTCCCATTCTTCACACCTCAAAGCACACAGCCACATTAAAAGTTCTGGAATGCCTTCAGAAGTTATTTCATATTTCCATACTAATCAGTATACTTATTTAGTTTAGTCAGGTGTCTGAGTCATCTGAGGTTTTGACAAAAGTGAATTACGTATAAGTAAGATGATTTATATGATGTTAAAGTCATTTGGCACTTGGCTAAGTTGTCCCTTGCTGTGCTCTTCTTGCAAGTGTCGAAGGCAAGGTCAGGTCACTTCTGGATAGCATATATGGAATGTTTTTGGCCCTGGAGATAGCACCATTTGAAGAATCTGGGAATGTTTGTTGTTGTTGAGTGTGTGTATGCATGCATGTGTGTAATATTACCCTTCTAAAAGAAATAATTTGGGTGGTAGAATCACTGCTATGACTGACTAAAATTTGTAAAAAAACAAAAACAATCCATAGAGTTAATATTTAATTTCTCTTGAGTCATGTTCACTATATTGTCTTGTGTACTGTGTCATACTGGGAAAGGTGACAAGTTTTCAAGTGTTACTTGTGTAAGATAAGATGATGTGGTGTCTAGTATTCGATATTAGATGGTGGACTTAACTCTTCTGATTCCAAACACTCACACACACCCACCCATGTAACCACCTAACTGCTTATCTGCTTCAAAGCCTCCAGTGGCTTCTGTTTTTCTTAAAGACCACCCTACTCCAAGCCATCACCTCCCATCTCATTACCTTTGGTAGTCTCCTAGTCATTGTTTCCACTTTGCTTCTTAGCCCTCTAATTTATTTTTTCCACACAAGTGCAAGGTGACCTTTAAAGAGATAAATCAGGTTATATTACTCACTGCTTTAAGAACCCTTTGGTGTGTTTCTCATTGCATTTAGAACATAATTAAATTTCTTATGTCATAGCATTTATCTTAGCATTATAAGTCTGTTCATACTTCCAGGTATCTATTGACAACCTCGCTTACACATCTGTGGCATTGTACAATGTAGTATGCTTATGGGACAGTCTCCATGTGGTGCCACTAATGGCCCAGAGTAAACAGGGTGTTTGAGGATAATCAGAGTGAGTGTGATAACTCTGTGTGACTTTGGATACAAAGATTGTTCTGTTACAAGGAAGTTTAGTGAAATTTTTGCTTGAAGAATTTATCCTTTGACTTACTTCATTTTAATTGGGTAAGTATATTATAAATGGATTTTAGTTATTTGTGGGGATTGGGAAAAACTCCTAGCAGGGAAAAGCCTCCAGCTGAAGTTACTGTGTGACTACCTAACTGTTTGAAATTACTGCTTGTTAAAATTAAAAATAATTGCTTTAAGTATTTCTCTTGTGACTAAGGAAGGTGGTGGCGGCTTATGGGAGCGACAGTAGTCATTTTATTGTTCAGGACAGCTCGGACCTGCAGAGACTGGCCGGTAAATCAGGCTCCCCCCATAGCTATTTCTGGCAGGCCAAGGAGGAAGTTGGGGATTGTTAAAGATAGTGGTTTGAAATTGAGTAAGTATTTTGAAACTTCGCATTTTCCCCTCTTCCTTGGAACCTTTTGGCTTCTGATTAAATCTCCTTGGGGCTGGCCTGGTGGCATGGTGGTTAAGTTTGTGTGCTCTGCTGTGGCAGCCTGGGTTCGTGGATTCAGATTCTGGGCGTGGACCTACACACTGGTCATCAAGCCAGGCTCTGGTGGCGTCCCACGTACAAAATAGAGGAAGACTGACACAGGTTATTAGCTCAGCAATAGTCTTCCTCAAGCAGCAGAGAAAGATTGGCAACAGATGTTAGCTCAGGGGCAGTCTTCCTCACCAAAAACAAAACAACAAAACAAAAAAACTTCTTTTGGTTTTCTCAACAAGTGGCTCTGTTGTCACCTGCAGGGACTCAGTGCCCTTGTAGGTCCTCTGTATCTGGGAGAGACTAGGTAAGTTTAATTTCTCTCTTTTCCTGTTACAGAAACTGAGTCTTTGTCAGACCTTTTAATAGATTTCGAGGTCCCAGATGTGAATGATTCACCACACCAGAGAAAGGGGAAAAATAAATGCAGGAGCCAGCAGCACAGGCACAGAATAGAGATAGAAGAGTAGAGGACTTGCTGACCAGTTAGCTGTGGTGGCCGAGCAAGAGTCTAGAAGGAAGGCTTGGTTTTGCTTTTGAGTAACTGGACAGATGTGGTCACAGTGGTGTTTGTGAACATTTTCTAGAGGAAGAGAGAGTAGAGCATTGTGAAAGATCTGAGAAGGTTGCTTGAGGGATCCTTTGGATGATTTAAGTGGGTATCATCCTTTCACAGTTGAATATATATTTCTCTGGAGTTGAAAAAAGATTGTGATGAGAGTGACGTAGGAGAGTAATCCACTATCACTGATACGCACGGTGGACGTATGTTAGACCGGAGAGGATGTGGGGAGTGGTAACAGTTCAAGAATGAACCCTGAGGGGCCGGCCTGGTGGCACAGCGATTAAGTTCACATGCATCTTCTGCTTCGGCGGCCCGGGGTTTGCGGGTTCAGATCCCCAGTGCGGATGGACATGGCACCGCTTGGCACGCCATGCTGTGCTAGGCGTCCCACATATAAAGTGGAGGAAGATGGGCATGGATATTAGCTCAGGGACAGTCTTCCTCAGCAAAAAAGAGTATTGGCAGCAGATGTTAGCTCAGGGCTAATCTTCCTCAAAAAAAAAAAACCCACCAAGAATGAACCCTGAGAAACACCAACATGTAAAGGGCGAAGAAAGCCACCATAAAGCATACTGAAAGAGGAGCAGAAGGAGGCGAAACACCAGGAGACAGTGGAATCATAGAGGCTTCGGGAGGGTAGAGAGTTCAGGGGTGGGGAGAAAAGTCAATAGTGACATGCTTTAGAGAGATAAAGAGGGATCAGGGTTGAAAAACTGGATTTGATATCCTTAGTGAAAGCAGTTTCCTTGGAATACTGGACTGTCAATAAGTGACAAATGAGTAGGAGAGGTGCCAGTGAGCGTCTACTTTGAGTAAGCTTCGATAGGAAGGGCAAAATGGAGTAAAAGCTGGAGGGGTTGCAGAGCTGGAGGGGAGATGCTGTGTTGTGTGTGTGCACACATCCCTTTGTGTTTAAGCTACAAGACACCGCTGTTTTTTAGAGGGCAGGTTAAGATCCTGGATTCTAGAGTCAGATTTCCTGAATTCAGATCTGGGCTCTGCCACTTTGAGCTTTGTGGCCTTAGGTAAGTTGTTTAACCTTAATGCCTCAGATTCCCCATCGCTAACAAGGAAATGATAATCAGGTTTTGAGAATTGAATGAGATAATACACAGTAGGTGTTTAGAGTTCCTAGCATATAGTAATTGCTCAAAAATATTAACTGTTAATCTGATTATTAGTAAGAAAATGTTTACGATTTAATTGTTTTGGTTGATTATTAATTTCTTAGTGTTGTTCTATAAATGTACTTGCCTCCATTATGTGATTTTTCAACTTTTCATTATTAGCTATTTTGGTCCTATGCTATACAACAGGAGGAAGTCTGCCTACTTAAATCTTTTCCTACCTTCTCTCTTCCTTCCCTCTCAACTTTTGTTAATTGTAACATTTGTTTTTCATATTCTTATGATATTTAGTGTTTGTCTTGTGACTATAATTTTGTTTAGTCATAATTCTACAGTTTAATGGTGGGTTCAAAGCTTGATACCCGTTCTTTTGCTAGCTTCTGTATTCATCTCTTTGTTGGCTGAAGTTGTTTTTCTTGGTATTTTTTTGAGAAGGGCTCGTGGAAATCTTATTTCCCAAATACTGGCAAGTTAAAATGCTTCTTAGTTGTCTTTGTGCTTGAATGGTAATTTGGTAGGGTATTACTGTTCTCTACATTCATATTGCTGGATAGAGGTCCAAGACCAGCCTGAATTTTGCACGCTTTTTGTGTATTTTTGTCAAACTACACGCTCACAATAAAACCATCCTTTGGGCAGTCAACCAAGTGATTATTATTTATTGGACTGTCCCAGTGTGCACCCTTCTGTGTAGCCGTCAGAGAATGCAGCCTCTTTGAAGTTCAGCAGTGGTTTTACTGTAATATGGCTTGGGCATTGACTCCTCTATCCATATACTTTTGGATAAAGCATGTATTTTGAATCATGAGATTCAGTGTCCCTTAAAATAATTGAAACCATGGGTATCAGTTAAGCATATGTTGGATGCCTGTTGTCTTTATCTCTCATATTTTAGTTCTAAAAAAAAATAAAGCTTTTGGTTTATTTCCACTTCTTTTTATTTGCTTCTCTCCACCCTGGACTCTGTGTGTCTACTGTATTTTCAGCAGCGTATCTTTTTCTGCTTGCTGCTTCTAATTGGATTGTCTTTCTGAGATGGTCT
The DNA here is from genome assembly GCF_037783145.1 of Equus przewalskii. NCBI lineage: Eukaryota > Metazoa > Chordata > Mammalia > Perissodactyla > Equidae > Equus > Equus przewalskii. The sequence continues at coordinate 3,301,686 of NC_091855.1, forward strand.
TACTTTTACTTCTACTTCAGGTTTTGCCAGCTCATATCTCAACTCATCCTGTGTATCTTTTCTCTGAGCTCTTTTGTGTGAGCTCTGTTCTTTGCTCCTGTTTTTCTGGAAATGAGTGCTATATTAGATTTTTAAAAATCATAGTGATATTTTTTATCATGATTTTTGTCTGCTCTTCAGCAGTCTTTTTCTGGTGATTTTTCTTCACTTACCATTTGTGTTTTCTTATTATTTTCCTTTTTGCTTATATCTTACATAGACCCTGTTTTATTTTTCTTTGGTCGGTACTCCTCTTTGAGTGAGGGGTGTTCCTCTTGGATCATCTCTGTGCCTGGAGATTGATAATGAAGGGCCAGGGCTAACTGGTGTTCTCTGTGGGCTGTGTGCAAATAAGTTCTTTCAGCTTTTCTTTTTTCCCAGATAAAGACGTGTCTATAGAGAGTCTCACTGTAGAGAATCTCTCTTGACCCTGCCTCACTAGCTGCTCTCTTTGAGTAAAGTTTGTGTGACTTCTTCTTAATTCCTCCTCCTCCTGCTTCTCGAGACCTCCTTCAGGAAAATTCTTACCTTCTATCTTTGCTTGTTCATGATGTCAAGTGGAGAATTGTTGATTTTGCCTTTCCGGACATGCCTGTTAACATCAGAGGACACTGCGCCCGTGGACCGTCTGTGATCTTGGGTATATGCTGACAGGGCTGTCGCGCACCTGTGTTTGCTCTCCACTGCTGTTGGCAGTCTTTCCTCATATCATGCTTTCACATTACAGATGAGTGTTTCATTTTGGTGCAGTTCGCATTTTCACTTCATACTCCTCTTTTGGTCTTTTAGGAAGAGAAGGAGAGAATGCTGTCTTGACTCTGGAAGTCCTATGAGTCATTTAAGAATCTGTTTCTTGATTGATATGTGTCCTATCATATGCATCAGAATATATACTGATGACAGTGACTTTCCTTAATGCTATTTAACTGACTAGTATTTGGCAGTCATTCTACTTTATATGTAATAGCGGACTCTGCATTGGCCTTAGAACACTTGATATTAGAGACTTCATTTTCCTGATTTTTGTTAGCCCATGTACCTATTACTAATTCTGTATTGATTTCTTAATTGTAGTCAAGTAAAGGAGAATTGACTGCACTTGTACATCAGCTTCAAGAAAAAGACAAGTTGCTTGCTGCTGTGAAGGAAGACGCTGCTGCTATGAAGGATCGGTGTAAGCAGTTAACCCAGGTAAAGACAGTCTTGTGTTTAAGGGATATACTTTCTAAATCAGAGGCAATGAAGGACTTTAGAAATTGTCCGTAATTCCTGATTTATTTGTGTAATAAGTTTATACCCAGTAAAAGTCATTTTCTTTTAGAATTTTGGTGGTGGTGGTGGTGGTGGGGTCTCACTCTTTCAGGTTATTATGGTCTGCTGTTGAATTATGAATTTAAAATACAGTACTAAAAGATACCTTAATTTCAGAATAACGGAAGCATTTGGATTTTGGGAGAATGTTTCAATTGGATCTGACCTAGAATTATTCTCTATAGAAGCATGAAACTTGATGTGATCTTGCTTAAATCCAGCTTATAGGGTAAATGTGAAACTCTTACATGGATAATTTATTTATAAAGGTTTTTGTGATAAATATTTATAATTTTTAATCAATGAGTTCTTCAAACCCCAGAAAGTTTACTCTGAAAAGCAAAAAAAAGAAAAGACATTTTAAAAATCACGCAGAAATCATGTCAAATGATACAAACTTCCAGTTATAAAATAAATAAGTCCTGGGGATGTAATGTACAGGATAGTGACTATAATTAATACTGTATTGCATATTTGAAAATTGCTAAGAGAGTAAATCTTAAAAGTTCTCATCACAAGAAAAAGAAATTTGTAACTGTGTGGTGATGGGTGTTAACTAGACTTATTGTGGTGACCATTTTGCAGTGTATGCAAATATTGAATCACTATATTGTACACTTGGAACTAATACAAGGGGCTATGGCAATTATATCTCCAAAGCAATAAATTATGTAGGCTGAGAACGTAATTGAAATTCTGTAGAAAATGTGGTCTCATTCCTCCTGAAGTGCTTGCTTCTCCTTTCAGGAATGAAATAGAGTGGAGTAAAGGAGGTTTCTTTCTGCCTCATTCACATCATTCACGTAGCTCCTTGATGACATTATGAGAATGGCATCATTCAAATATAAAATCAAATCATCTATGTGAATTTGAAGTAAATAAAGTCAGTGGGAAAATTTGGTCAGATTAAGATTAATCAAAATTGTTATTAAAATAAGCATGTTTCCTTAAGATTGGAAACTTTAGTCTAGTTTTGTGTAGCCATACCTTAAAAATTTCTGACAGTATTTTAAAAATTTAAAAAGGTAACTGTTTACTTTGTGGTAATTTGCTGAACTGTACATTTAAGGTGGGTATGCTTTTTTCCTAAGTGCATCAGTATAACAATTTTCAGATGTAAATGAACCAATTCTTTTTTTTTTTTTTAAGATTTTATTTTTCCTTCTTCTCCCTAAATCCCCTGGTACATAGTTGTATATTTTAGCTGTAGGTCCTTCTAGTTGTGGCATGTGGGATGCCGCCTCAGCATGGCTTAACGAGTGGTGCCATGTCCGCATCCAGGATCCGAACCAGCGAAACCCCTGGCCACTGTGGCAGAGCGCGAGAGCTTAACCACTCACCACGGGGCCGCCCCTGAACCAATTCTTATGGGCAACCGTCAGTTACATAAAATCTTAAAGTTTGTCGAGCAGTTTTCTTAGAGCGGGGGGCATGGACTGCTCGTGCCTGCGGAAGACGTTGTAGTTCCTTGGCTTTCTTGTACTTCGATGATTGCTGTTTGTTCTAGGAGTTCATAATGCTTACAACAAAAATGAACTCAGTCTTTTAAGATTTGACTTGGGAAGATAATAAAACTTCGCTATCTGATTTTTATTTCCCCTCATTCCGAACTTCCATTCTGCTGTGCACATATTTTATCCTTATCTCTTCCCCTGGGAAGGAGATTTCTTTTTTTTTTTGTCTTCTAGACTATTCTTTTTTAGGCCTTTTCCTGTACCCTAATAGAGAGCTAGTGCCTGCATATAATAGACAACTGTTTTGCTTTAAAAGTGTTCTTTCTTATAATCAAGTTAGAATGTAGAATTTATTCCAGGTTCAACTCTTTAACTTTTAGACCAGGAAGTGCATTTGCAGTACGAGTAAACAGAATAGCAAAGTGTTTATGAAGGCGTAAAGAGCGGGTAAGATGCAGAAGAAACAGTGTTTTTTCCCTAAAACTTTGATCTTACTTTTTAAGCAAATACTTATTTCAGAATTATGATTAGTTTACTGACGTTATTTTTGCTGGTGTTAAAAGTCTGTTCATATTATTATAGTCTTATGGTACTTTTTTAAAATAAGTTTTTCCTAATTTCTTTTCTGGCTTACTCTTCTAGGAAATGATGACAGAGAAAGAAAGGAGCAACGTGGTTATAGCAAGGATGAAAGATCGGATTGGATCATTAGAAAAGGAACATAATGTGTTTCAGAACAAAATGCATGTCAGTTATCAAGAGACTCAACAGATGCAGATGAAGGTATCTTTTCACTCATTAAAAGCAAAGTGAAATGTTTGCATTCATTTAAGTTAGCAGGCTTTTAAGTGCCTAACATGTGCAAGGCCCTCTGCTGGGCCATGGTACAATGACTAGTTAAATTGGCTTCCTGTCCTAAAGTAAGCAACTTGTCTAGGTGGGGATGAGGTGGGGAGGCTGGAAGCTGACCAGTAAATACTCCATTACCATAGAGGTGAATGTTGGGTGCTTTGGAACCATGGAGATGGGAGGTGGAGAGGAGGAGGGTTGATAGGGAAGACTTGTTAGAAATGATAATGTGGACTGTGTTGAATCTTTTGAAACAATTAGGCTTTGTCAGGTGAATGAGAGAAGGAAGGGGCACTGAGTATGAGAGTTATTATTTGGTGTGATTCCTTAGTCCCATCTCTAGAAATGATGGTTCGCTGGGTCTGTTTTGGGGCCCAGGATTGAGCTTTTTAATGAGTTCACTCATGTATGATCCAGGTTGTCTAGTGATAACGCTTTATAAGAAATACAGTAAGAGTTGTGATATTTGGCAGTCAGGGCTGGAATGAAGCAAAGAGCCAGAGAAGTAAACAGAGGCCCTGTCTTAAAGGGCCTTGTGTGCCTGAAGACTGGGGAGCCAGTGAAGGAATTTGAGCAACCCAGCAGGGTGATTGTGTTAGTATTTACTCTGGCAGCCATTTGGAGAGTGGAACAAAGGATAGTTGGAAGGCTTTTGCAGGAATCCAAGTCAGAGAAGGAGGGCCTGAGATCAGATAGTGACAATGAGGGGATGAGTTGAGAGATTGTCTCTTGGCAATAGAGTGGAGGAGAAAGGAAGAGAGAACTGATAATGAAGGCTAACTCCTAAGGTTTTGGCCTAAGTGACCTTCTGTCTATTGTTTTTACTTTCACCTGTCTTCTTTGAACATTTTAGAAAGTTCAGTTCTTACTGTCCGTCTTTTACACATATCATCCATTTTCATGATTCCAGCTAGGTCTGGACCAGTGATTTTGTTGTTATTTTCTTTCTTTCTTTCTTTTTTTTTGAGATAAACAGGCTATTGAAGAGCCTGGTTTGGGTCTGCTTGTCAAGAGGGCTTATAATATTCCCCCTAATTGAACTTTCTAGACCAGTGACGTTTTGAAATTATTTCTGTTGCTGGGTGATGCTTCAGTTTGGAAGCTCTTGTCATCACCTCAAATTTAACATACATCTAAAATCGAACTCTTGCTTTTGATCAGGTTGTTTTCATCTTCTAATATTTTGAGGCATTATTACCCTTACGCTTGACTCCTTTGACTTGTCTTTCTCTTGCCCAGTCTACAATTTGTTCTGAAATCTTAAAGATACTTTAATTCTAAATACTCTTGAGTTCAATTCTTAGACATCATCTTAGTTTGGTATTTCATAGTAGCATAATTATAGCACCTTCTTCATTTGTCTTTCATTTCCATTCTAACATGTGATTAGTACCATATTTTTGAGTGTAAAATGTTACTTTCATCACCCTGCTAGTCTGCTGAAAAATTGTAAATTATCCTTCACCACTGTCAAAGTCTCAATGTTTTCCACAGAAATGCCTCTAATAGCAAAAAAGAAATGAATGAATCTATTTTCAGGTTCTTACCCTCGAGCTTCTGTGCTTTCATTTAGTCCAATCCTCCATCTTCCCAACCCCCAGCCGTTTGAAATGTTCTTTCCCATTAATCAGGTTATTGAAGAACTGATTTTACTAGCCTCAAGAGGTCTTTTCTTCTTGATTTCCTACTTACTATTAATTTGAAAATTAGTCAAGTCCTTGTAGCAACATCTTTTATTGAGGGTGAAAGGTGTTGGAGTGATTCATCATTTTTTTTATTTGATTGTTTATAGAGACAGGATATAGATTTCATACAGTAAGTGCTCTGAAAAATAGAAACATAATACTTTAATTTCTCTTAATTGAATAGGCTTACTAAAAATTAAGATTATTTCACATACTAAAGTAAGACATAGTCCTTATAGGAATATAAGATTCAGGGTTCTTTATCTTTTGATTCTGTAATTTTGAAAGAAAAAATTAGAGGCCAGAATATTTAGCAAGTACATTTTCGTATAACGAATTTGCCATGTATTTGGTTGTGGCTCAGTTTGTAACTTAATATATATGTATTGAACATATTTTCAGTTTTTAAATTTTTGATTTCTAAAATCTTTCATTAAAAATATTGCTAACGTAAAATTGACATATTCTAGGATCAAGACACGCTTAATTCTATGTAAGTCCCTTGGTTAGGAAAGAAGTTCTAAATCATCTTTTAGTTCTAAAACATCATCTCTCTATTTCTCTTGCATTTCACATATGATGGCAGCTAGCATCTTGCATTCTTGAATGCTGTGGCAGCTTGTATTTACTTCGTGTTCATCACTATCAAAATGTAATTTATCCTTTAAATTGTTTTTTTGAAAAGGATAGTAGAAACTTCATTCTATTGATGCTTTTTACATTCTTATCATAATAAAGTTTCTTTTAAAAGTTAGCTTTGGCAGTCATTGTTTTCTAAATCTTATGTGTGTGTGTAAAATAATTTTAGTTCCAGCAAGTTCGTGAGCAGATGGAGGCAGAGATAGCTCACTTGAAGCAGGAAAATGGCATACTGAGAGATGCTGTCAGCAACACGACAAATCAACTGGAAAGCAAGTATGTTTCCAAATGGTTTATTTCTAATTGAATGGCAGAGTATTTTCATTAAATGGCAGAGTATTTTCATGAATCATCAATATGGTATTTGATAGTAATTGATTAGACTTGTTTTTTAAATTTTTTAAAATGAATAATTTTCAAAAACAGTTCTCTTGCTGTGTGCAGAACTTCTTCCGCTAAACTGTATGATGAATGCTAGTGCTACCACTGGATTAGTCTGTACGTTTATGAGACTGAATTTACAAATTTTAAGCCATTTATTCCCTTTTATAGTATTATTCTGAAGAGCATCTGGCATGTTAGTTGAAAAAGCATATTCTTGAGTTCTACCCCCTGAAGTGGGGGCTCTGAAGTGGGGCCCAGGAAGCTGCATATTAAGACACATTTCTTATGATGGTGATGTGGTTGGCTCTGGGCCGTGCTTTGAGAAACGGTGCCCCAGAGAAGACTAGTAGCATGATTACTAGAATAAATACTGACTGGTCGATTTGAATAAAATTTCAGATACCAATTTGGGAATGACAATGTTGATTCATGCCCATGAGTGTGGTCATCCATTTTTCTTGATTATTTTCAAGTGATTTTAGAATTTGTATAATTATCAGAATGATACAGAGATTATACTCAACCAAAGTTCATTATTAGTATGTAGTCTCTATAACAGCATTCCTTTTCAGTTGGCTGTAAGTGGAATTACTAACTCAGCAAAATTAATGTAAAATGTTTTGTTTATCTCTTCTTTATATGTGTTTGTGATAATGGAAGGTTCCTAACCCAGTTGCTGTTTTCAGGCAGTCTGCTGAATTAAATAAACTGCGCCAGGATTATGCCAGGTTGGTGAATGAGCTGACTGAGAAAACAGGAAAGCTACAGCAGGAGGAAGTCCAGAAAAAGAATGCTGAGCAAGCAGTTACTCAATTAAAGGTGACGTATTCCAACCTTTATCATTTCATAAATAATGTAGATATTCAATGACCTAAATGGGGATATAAGTTTGAGAAATGTAGTTTGAGGCTTAATGGGACCTGTGGCCTAAGTGCTCTGCCTGTATAGAAGTTTGCGCACTAATGAAAGAATCGAATATTGGCTTGAGTTTGAAGTTAAAGACTGTTTGAAGATATGAAAAATGAAATTAGCTGATTGGCACGTATAAACAGAATTTCAGCTTATATATGGAGATTCCGGTCTAGATGTGTAAGGCAGAAATCATGTAGTTAAAATTACCTTCAGCATCGCTTACCATCCGTGACTTGGATTTCTCAGTAAGTTCGGTAGAGCCTATTTTTATTCCAGTATAGGAATAGATGATTTTCCTTTGCTTGAGCACGAGACCAAGGAATGGTCCAGTTGCTTTCACTTGAACCATGGTGTACACAAATCACACATTGTTTCTTTAGGCACCAAATTGGTACTGGGTACCATGAGATGCTCATACTGAGAAGAGATGCATGAGGTTGCTCAGGCTAATTGAGAGAGGATAGATTCATTTCTCTTATACTTTATAGCAGATGCACATTGGGTAGAATGTTGAGTAGAATTGTCTGTTCCTCCTTTTACTGGGGAGAGGATTTGTTGAACGTGTAGTTCAGTTGGTATAAGTTAAATGTATTAGATTCCTGCCTAGGTCATTGATAACAACCATACCTTGATTCCAGTTTCAGAACAGTAGGGGTTAAAAGGGCTTTAAGAGTAATTGAATCTGGAAAATAGTATGATTTTTGTTTTCTTGAAGTTTTCATGGATCCCCATGGGAGATTGATATAATTGTCCTTTCTTTTATTTACTGTTTGTCATGCTGGTGCGTGTATGGCTGGCATTTATAAATATAGAATTTTGTTCTTGGGGCCAGCCCAGTGGTGCAGCGGTTAAGTGTGCACGTTCTGCTTTGGCGGCCCGGGGTTCACAGGTTCGGACATGGCATTGCTTGGCACGCCATGCTGTGGTAGGCGTCCCACATATAAAGTGGAGGAAGATGGGCATGGATGTTAGCTCAGGGCCAGTCTTCCTCAGCGAAAAGTGGAGGATTGGCAGCAGTTAGTTCAGGGCTAATCTTCCTCCAAAAAAAAAAGAATTTGTTCTCTATGGGTATGGATAAGTAGATAAATGACAGTGAAGATTATAGTCATAATTGAAGTGGTGTGCTGTACCTCAAAGTATGAATTTTAGGTACTTACTGAGATTTAGCAATAAAGATACCACCCTGTCTTTTGAAAACCTATCAGCTGAAGGCAGATTAATGGAAAATAGATCATAGCTAAGTGGATTAGATATATACATAGTAGTAGCTACATTGATCCACCAGCACAGATATTGAGTTTCTGAAATAATTTGGTAAATCCTGTATATTGGAGGGTAGAATGGCTGTCGCTGATAGTATCTGCGTATTCTCAGGCCGGTCGTATCTACCTGTCTTATTAAAGCATAGGAAAGTAGTTGTTGGAATAAGCTGTTTTATGACACAACAGTAAAGGTGGAGGATGCTGCTATTTTCCTTTTTTTTACTTGAAATCTTGTGTTTTTGCTGACGTATTCTTTCTCCAGGTTCAACTACAAGAAGCTGAGAGAAGGTGGGAAGAAGTTCAGAGCTATATCAGGAAGAGAACAGCGGAGCATGAGGCAGCACAGCAAGGTAAGAGGAAGGAGGTATTCACGTAAACTTAGCATTTAATTCTGGGTAAGATTTCCCCCCCTCCATATGTGAAGAAAGCATAATTTGGCATTTTGGTTACAGCTCAATAAAAATAGCTTTTACACTTTCAGAGTATCTTTATTTCTTTAACCTTTTTTAGGGTTTTAAAAATAAGCTTTCTCCTAGTTTTCTCTGAAGCATTAAGTTGTGGATGAAATTATTGTCCGTGATAGGCTAATGGGAACCAGGTTATGTGTGTTTTCTTTCTGCAGTTATTCCCTTTGGTTCCTTGAGCAACTCTTCATTTTATTTTTTGTTTCTAAGGAAAGACTCCTTTCCTATATTGTGAAGAGAAAAACAGCAAGAGCATTACCGTTCCAAGTCATTTGCTTAACACTGTTACTTAGTACTAGCTTGCACTGCTTACTCTTAGCGTGATGAATCCATCTGGGAGATTTGTGTGTATTATTAACGTCTCCGCTACTCTCTTTCTCCTTGGGAAGAGGCGGTGAGCGAGCAAAATGGAGTTCCCCATGCTAAGAAGGAGCATACAGTGTTGGCTCTTTAGACCTTTGGTTTCCTCTGATTTCTTTTCCCCCCTAGGTATTTCCCTTTGCTTCAATATCTAAATGAACCCAAGATATTTGAAGACCTTTTTCTTTATATATAAAGTTAAGGTACATTAGCTTATTTTTAAAGTTAATATTTTGTATTTCATCCACAAAGCACACATGAATTTTGCCAAAAGAATTGTCACTAAAAACTATATATAATTATCTATAAAGTGTATAACTATAAAAAGTAAAAGCTCACTCTGACCAGAACACTTTTGCTTTTAGTGTTTTCATAATATTTCTAAATGAGCGTATTTTTTATACTTAGATTGCTGTCTCCTGATGGGCCTCTTGTTACTCTCTCTCACAGGAAATGAGGGCGTAACACTGCCACAGCATTCCTCCCACTGTCCCCCCTTCTCCCGACATGGTTATGCATGCTCTTTGACTGCATCAGTGTTTGTTGTTTACATCGTCATGACGGGGTAGCTCACTGCTGAGCTAAGATAGATAGTAAAACTACAATTCTTTTCTTGAAAAATCTTCTTTAATTTCCTGGATCTAATTATTGCTTTATGTTTTCAACTTGCTTAATCTTTAGTTTATTGTTTAAAATTTCACCAATGTTTAAACTCCCCTTAACCTTCTTCCTTCCCCTAGCCTCTCGACATAGTAGATGCTGGAGAGTCCGTCCAGTTTTCCGGGGATGGCCCTCTGAAGTCTGCAGTCTCCCTGCTCCAGTACTTGTTTCTTTCTAGTTTGGCTCCATAGCTGTCTTCCTGAGATTTTCTTTAGTCTCTTTACCCTGTTTTCTGAATCCTGTGTCACTGCCATCTTTCTTGCTTTCCTCCTTCATTTATAGCATATCTTTTAATAGCTTCATAAGAGTATGCTTTGAAGTACATTTGTTGAGCCTTTGTGTATCTGAAAATGTTTTTATTCTTTCTACCTTCATGCTTGATTGATAGTTTGACTAGATGTAGAGTTCTAGGTTGGAAATAATTTTTCCAACAGAATTTTGAAGGCATTAATTCAGTGTTTTAACTTTTATTGTTACTGGTAAAAAATATTATACTATTCTGAGTTCTAATCGTGGATATTACCATTGTATGTTTAATTTTCAGGAGTTCTTTTTTGAGTTGTGTTCCATTCTGTTATTAGTGTCTTGTTACAGAAGGAACATCTTGCTTTTCTTAAAATACATGATACACATACATGCATATTTTCTCTTTTTCTCTCTATTTGCCTTTCTATGCTTGGTGATGGTGGTCTTCCCCTTTCCCTGTTTTGGACTTGTTTATGTTATGGGGCCAGGAGGCAGCTCTCATGATACCTGGTATTTCCATTTCTTGAGCCTTTCTAGGTTTCTGGAACAATTTCCCCGTGCTCGACTCTGCCAAGTTAGTGATCATCTCTCCGTTCATTTTATCTTAATTTCTCGTGATTTGGAGTTACATTTGTTTTCTGATTTTATCAAAGATGGTTTATGTTTGTTTCTCATTTTCTGTTATTTTTGGGTCATTGCTAAGAAGAGAAGCAGACAGAAAAGTTTTACTTTCTCTTACACCAGGACATTTTCAGCTTTCGGCATCTTTCTGTTTTCTAGGTAGGAGTGTACAGGGAATTTATAAGAAATTCACTAAATAACTTACTAAAAGTATCTTTGAGGAAATAAAGAATGCTTTCAAGAAATGCTACAACAGTTTTAAATATCCATGTACCATTCATGTGACACGTTTGAGTATGTACTGTGTGCCAAGTCTTGGGCACAGCTCTGGATGTAGAGCAGAGGCAATCTCTGATCTCAGAAAGCACACTTTCTGGGAGAGGAGACAGATGAGTACAGTGTGTCTGGTGCTGTGCTAAATGTAAGCATGAGCTGCTCAGGGGGGCCACATGCAGGACAGGAAGCAGAGGAGAGGGTCAAGGAGGGTTTTCTGGAGGAGGTAATGCCTCCACTAGAGGTGAGTAGCAGTAACTAGGCAAAGGGAGCGTTCTTGGTAAAGTGCATTGTTTTATTACAGATCTGCAGAGTAAATTTGTGGCCAAAGAAAATGAAGTACAGAGTCTGCATAGTAAGCTTACAGATACCTTGGTATCAAAACAACAGTTGGAGCAAAGACTAATGCAGTTAATGGAATCGGAGCAAAAAAGGGTGAACAAAGAAGAGGCCCTGCAAATGCAAGTTCAGGTATCTAATTTTCCTTCTTTTTAAAAAATCAAGACGGGCAGTGGTTGGATGTGTCTGTAGAAGAGGAAGCATAGACCACCTTATCCTAGTTCTGGCTTGGTGATGAATGATGATCTTAATCTTCCAGCAGTACCACAGTATGGTGTGTTTGGATATGTGTTGGAAGGTGTCCTCACCCACAGTCTCGTGCTTTCTGTATTAGGTTAGGAACAGCACAGCGTGGTTCATAATTCTGTCTTATGAATTAACTCTTGGAATACAATGCCTAATCACTGTTGGTTAAAAGTATGCCTTTTGGAATCTAAGAATGCCTTTTTAAAAATAAGCAGATGTACTTGTAACTCATTTTGATCAAATACATTGCTATATTTGTTAATAGTACACTTTCCGCCCCCCCCTTCTTTTTGGTTGCTGTTTATCAAAGGATATTTTGGAGCAGAACGAAGCTTTAAAAGCTCAAATTCAACAATTCCATTCACAGATAGCAGCCCAGGTAATGGTGCTTTCTTATTGCTTATCATTACTAATAGCTTCCTAGCCATGTGAAAAATCATCTGAGTGCCTGTTGAGTGCCAAGCACTGGGTTAGTAGTTGGGAGACTAGTCAGTGAATCAGTAGTGATGATCTTGAGCACAAAGCACTCTGAAAATTATGCGCAGTGCTGTGGGAGAACACTTAAGAAAGAAATCCAAATACAACTAATAGGGAGGTGAGTTAGAGAGTTTTTACCATAGGAGGAAGAAATAGCTGCCATCCTGTCACAAAGCAAGAGGAATTGGCCAAGTGGTGTCAAGAATAGTGGTTTATGTATTAAAGGTGTTCACTAAATATTGACCAGCAATAAGGGGAACTTTTATATACCCTCTGGTGATAGCAGTATGTTAACCATAGCTCTCAGATTATATATGCAGAAGGACCATTTTAAAATTTATACTTCCATCTAGTGAATGACGAAAACTTCAAAGTTTTGCATGTGGTGTTGTTAAGACCTGCTATTAAGATAGATAGATAGCCTTTAGAATATGAATAATGTAACATTAAGAAAAAAGAGAAGAAACTTCCAACTTATTTCCATAATATGCGTACCGTGAATTTCAATTCTTCAACTTTAAAATTCTAAAAATTGCTTGTAGAAAAAGTATCAGCCTGGAAGTCACTTTTCTGTGTAAAAAGTAGTTTTAACATGAAAAACTTATTCTCAAGGTTCAGGCAAGTTCAAACTCCCCAAACTTTGAGATTGCAAACATTTTTTTTCAAAATTGCTTTCTTTGTAGAACTATAGTCTAAAAGTAATTGGGAAAGAATGATTTAATGTAGGAAAGGGTGTTTGTGTGTGTGTATGTATGTGTATATGTAAACTATCAACTCAAATTGGATTGAGGTCTTAAGTTATTAGCTGAGAAGTAGCTCTAGGAAATTTAGCAGGAATTAAGTACTTAAAGAATGCTGTAAGTACCTTTTAAAAAGGAGCTGTTACCAAACAACTGAATTATCTTCATCATGAGCTGTACCCTTCCATTATTGGAAGTTGTTATTGAGGAAAGGAAGCACTGGGATGACAATCGCCTTTGTGGCCGTTATTCCTGTGTATTTGCTTGTCAGCTATATGGTTTCCAGGCCTCTTGCCTTGTTTTATTTGAAATGTCTTGTGATATGTAATTCCCTAATGTTGGCTGTTGGTGATCAAATTTGCTTTCAGAATAATAGCTACCATTTATTGAACACGCATCATGAGCCAGATATACTGCCTTAACAACTTTATATACATTAATTTCCTTTAATTTTTAAAGCTCTGTTGTGATGATTATTGTACAACTTTTAAACTTTCTCTTAAATGCTTTTATGTTGACACTGTTTTTCTTTCTTAGACCTCTGCTTCAGTTCTAGCAGAAGAATTACATAAAGTGTAAGCCTGCCTTTCTACACTTCTCTTATAATTGCTTAGTCACCACTAACCTGAGACCTATTAGATTGAATACTTATGATTAACTTTATATTCTAACTTATTCAGAGAATACTCTTAACTAGATTTGGAGCAACTTTGGCTCTTTATTTCCCCCCTCAGGGAGTTGAGTTCCTAAACATTACACATTCTGTGCTTTTATGTCTTCATCATAAAAAGAGGGAAACTTTTTTTCATTTGGACTTCAGCAGTTATGTGGAAGAGGCCATTGTGATTTGAGATTACTGGAAGGAAGTTAGTTTTTGTGTCTAATAAGTAGTTGTGGCTACTCTGTATGTAGCTATATCGTGGTATGCCCAAAACAAAGTTCTGTTTTTTTTGTGTCCTGTATAATTTGCATAGACATGGATCACTTGTTCAGAAGACCTGGAATCTGATTTAGATATTGCCAGGCTTGTCAACTTAAACAAATTACTTAACATATTTGACTTCAAGTTTTAAAATAGGCTTATATATTTTAAGGAGTTGTAGTAATGCATATGACAGTTGTAGCTAAACTGAAGGGGGTTATAGAAATGGAAGGTACAGTTATGTGAGAAATTACTTATGTAAAAATGATCATATTCAAGGCTTTTAATCCTTTGATTTGTGACTTGACTTCCAAGTGTTTATTGAATGTACAAATGTATTTTTTGTTAAAGGATTGCAGAAAAGGATAAGCAGATAAAACAGACTGAAGATTCTTTAGCAAATGAACATGATCATTTAACAAGTAAAGAGGAGGAACTTAAGGTACAGTAATTTTTATAAACAGCTGCAGTATTTTACAGGCATCAAATTACCTTGACCTTGTAGTCAGCGTGAGTGTCTCTGAAGAATGGACAGCGCTCTAGAGTTCATTTGAAAAGTGTCTGTCTCTTTTCTAAACTACAAAATCCTCTTAGCCCTCTAAGATGAGAAGTTTAAAATACTTTTCTCACGTGAGGTAGTTCACGATAATTTGGGAAATATGCTCAATAACAGGAATTGATGGTTTCTCATCCTGATTTAAGAAATTATAATTTGAGATGTTCACTTTGAGACCTTTTCAAGACAGAAGAGTTGCTTTACAAACTTCAAAGTCAACTATATTAGATATTTCTAACACTGTTTTTCCTTCTTGTTCTAGGATATGCAGAATATGAATTTCTTATTAAAAGCTGAAGTGCAGAAATTACAGGCCTTGGCAAATGAACAGGTAGATCTTTATTTACTTTATTTATCAGGTGGATCTGGGCATTTACCTCAGAATTTCAGTTTGCACTTATTTTCATTGGCATTGCAAGCCCTAATTTTCCTCATGTAGACAGTAAATATAATGGTTACTTGTGCGTGGCTGAATGGTGTGTTGCTGAAGGCCTCTTCTGTTTGATCACAACTCTTACAACCCACCTAGATATTACTCTTTTCATGTGGAAATCAATGTTTGATCCACTGAATTGATCACTTTTGAGATATCAGAGAAATCAGTTTAAACACTCTTAATGTACTGATTTGTTTTAGCTTTCTGCCATTTAACCAATAAAGATCTTTTATTAGGATAAAAGTTGATCAGTGATCTGTATAAAATATTGGACAGCGACAAGTATTACAGAAATGTATGATATTGCTTTAACTTTGTTCACTTCGTATATATGAAAATGTAACTTTTTAATATGTAAAAATAAGTGAAAGAGTAGTTTTGAGTGCTTCCTGAGAAATGATGAAATTCTCATCTCATTCCAATCACAGGCTGCTACTGCACATGAACTGGAGAAGATGCAGAAAAGGTGATTAAAGTATTGCTGTACTCTGAGCCGTTCATACACTTATGTTCAAGTATAATCGCAGAAAATATTGCTGCTTAAAACTGAGATTTGTGAGGCTGGCCCGGTGGCCAAGTGGTTAACTTCCCGCGCTCTGCTTTGGCAGCCCAGGGTTTCGCTGGTTCGGATCCTGGGCGCAGACATGGCATCACTCGTCAGGCCATGCTGAGGCGACGTCCCACATGCCACAACTAGAAGGACCCACAACTAAAATATACAACTACGCACTGCGGGGCTTTGGAGAGAAAAAGGAAAAAAAAGATTGGCAACAGTTGTTAGCTCAGGTGCCAATCTAAAAAAAAAAACAGCTGATGGTTGTGCACATAATTAGTGTAAACTTTCTGAATATATGAAGTATTTTAATTGTTTTTTTCTTCATAGTGTTCATATTAAGGAAGATAAAATAAGATTGCTTGAAGAGCAGCTGCAATGTGAAATTTCAAACAAAATGGAAGAATTTAAGGTGTGTGATTAAGTTTGTCAACTCAGCTGTCTGAACAGCCTTGTGTAGTTTTTAGTTGAAGTGAATCTAGAAATACTACTTTTTTATGCAATCACTCTGAAATAGCGTTTTTATAGTTTATTTGAGGGCTTATACAAACAATGAATTTTATCATAGACTTTTTACCTAGATTATCTTAACATATCTGTTCTTTTAGTAGACTTTTGAAATTTGCTTTGCCCCAACCTTGTCTCTACAGTTTTCAGTTGGTACTTTGAGATGGTTTTCTCTGCCCCATTGTTAATGCAGTGCTAGTTTCTGGTCATAGCCAACCAGCTTGAGTATTGTAAAGCATTCTGATGGCCACTGTGCACCTCTGTGTGCAGTAAGATTTGCATTTGTTTTTCTTTTTTGCTTTTATTTAGTAGGAAGCCTGTAAGTACTCACTTAGGAAAGCAGGATTTCCCAGAATCCGTTGGCACAAACTGCTCAACTCTTTGAAATACACCTGAAGCAGTTCTAAACACAGTGTTAACACTGTTTTGGGATAAACCCCATGACTGAATTAGGGGGCTGAGTAGAAACTGGTTTTAAGATCATTGTACACATACTTTATACTACTACTGTATTCCTCTACTCCGGAAATCTGTTCATTGAAACTGTGAAAAATGGAGCCACGTGAGATTTGTCTTCTTATGTCAATATATAATCCAGCTGTCACTTTATGAGTACTTAAAGCAATGATATGGGTTTGCTTTTTTCAAAAACCATTCAAATGATTGCTTGTTGCCTTTTCTTAATAAAACAGTAAATTGAGATTCTTTCTTCCAGATTCTAAATGACCAAAACAAAGCATTACAATTAGAAGTTCAGAAGCTGCAGACTCTTGTTTCTGAACAGGTAAGGCTTTCTATGAATTACAAGGTAGAAATATCCAATATATAACAAGATCTGGTTCTTCTTAGATAGTAATGAACTCATTTTGAGAAGTTTTGCTTAAGTGTAGATATGTCTTTTAATTGCCTTTCTATTCCTCTTGTGCTTATCAAGTATCTAAATTAAGGAAAACAGAATTTTTCTTCCCTGAGAGGAATCTAATGTTAACTTGTTTATTAAGTACGTTCCAAAAAAAAGTGTAATAGGATATATAAAAAGATTTAGGTCTTTTTGATATATTTGGCCCTCAGGATAAAATTTGTTAGACTTTTGGAGCCTGACTTTTTTTCTGTAGGCAGCGTGGTTTCTTAAAAAGAATATGGGTTTGAAACCTACTACCAGCACTTAAAAGCAGAGTGATGTTGATCACATTACTTACCCTTTCTGAGATCTCTCATTCCAAGCTTTCACACTGAGATTTTATTTACATCATCAGTTTGTCAGGCTTACATGGGGAAGTTTATGTATAATGCTTAGCCTTGTGCTTTGCATATAGCATCTTAAACCTTAATTCTTTTCCCTTAGAATTTGTACTTTTTCCATTTCATCTCCACCCGCTGCTGCCATCAGTCTTTTTTCTATATTTATAGCAAGCCGTCAAAACTATAGCAGCCTGAATAAGCATGGCTCCATAGATGAGAGCCCCAGGTGATGTCCATTCCATGGCTAATCCTAAGAGTTGCTTTCATACTCCTCTCCTGCACAACTCTTCAAATTCCAGTTTTTAAAAATATTCTAGAACTCTTGATATTAGATGACATATTAGAAGCTTTGCATGTTTCTCTAAAACTTAAATTTTTGGAATGTAGTTTTTATTAGAAGCTGAAATGTAAGTTACTGCAAATGATACCACTTCCTTTAGCAGATGCATGCTTTCTTTTTTATTTTAAAATTAACATTTATGCAGGTACTGAATTGGTGTAAGTAGATGTGCCAAATACCTTGGAAGTATTTTGTTAACATATGTTCACTTGTTGAGAAATAATCCACTTACGATATTAAGTGCTTTGCGTAATCTTTATTACTTTTTTTGGTGAGGAAGATTGGTCCTGAGCTAATGTCTATTGCCAGTCTTCCTCTTTTTGCTTGAGGAAGATTGTCCTTGAGCTAATATCTGTGCTAGTCTTCCTCCAGTGTTTGTATGTAGGATGCTGCCACAGCATGGCTTGATGAATAGTGTGTAGGTCTGTGCCTGGGACCCAAACCCACAAACCCTGGGCTGCTGAAGTTGAGCGTACAAACTTCACCACCACGCTGCTGGGCTGGCCCCTCTTTATTACTTTTTATATGCCTTACCCTAGCTAACTAAAGGTAATAGAGGAGAAAATGCTGAACAGGTGATATTTAGTACAGAGATGTGACTTTATGCCACTGTAATCCTAAAATGGTTATTTAAGTCTTGTTCTTAAATCTCATTCTTATTTCTCTTTGTTGTGGTATAGCTTATAAGAGATATGACAGTTTATCAATTGTAAGATTTTTTTTCTCCCCCTCAATTTATCATCTCTAAAGTCTGGATGTATCTTAGAGTCTCTGGTTACAGTTTAGTTGGCAGCATTTTTAATTTTTAATGTTACATAAAATACCAATTGTGAGATGCAACATTGATGACTTGAATTAGATAAAATATGATCAATGTTTTTTGGTTGTATTAATTCTTACCCAGAAAAGCAGAATGTAGTTTTTGTGAGTTGGTTATCAGAGATTCTGGAATACCTATTTCAATATATAAAGTTCTAAACTTTCTAAAATTAACTTCATGGGAGGTAAAACAAATGACCAGAAACTGTTCTAGAATTCCAGTATTAAAGGTGCTGGTAACTCTTACCTAGGTTTAAACAGAAAACCTGAGTCTTTAAAAATCTTGTAACTTTTGTTCTGTACTAAAAATGGTATTCTCCATCATTACACAAAAGTAAAATCACTAACCTTAAATTTTTATTTTCCTTAAAGATAACATGATGCCCTAAGAATTGCCGTTCTAATATCTCATATAAAATTCCCTATCATTGGCATGGGAGATCATACTAAAAAAAATCCTGTAATTCTTGCCTTTTGAGTCAGCCTTCTAACTACTATAAGGTTTCTGTGTACTTTTAGGTATTCTGTTAAGATAATTTTTAGCATGAGATGGGTTTTTCTTATGAAGACTAGTTTAATGAAGAACTGTCCACAGAACAAAATTTCATAGCCAGATTTTTTTGATTTATTTAAAAGAATTATTTGATAAGAGGAGAAATTCATTTGGTGCTAATTTAAGATTTGCTCTTTGGTAATTCTTAGAATTTTTCTTGTTGTTCTAAAAGCTCTTTTTTTTTCTGGTAGTAGAAAACATGACTGTGATGTTATGTTTTTTTTTTTTTTAAAGATTTTATTTTTTTCCTTTTTCTCCCCAAAGCCCCCAGTACATAGTTGTGTGTTCTTTGTTGTGGGTCCCTCTAGTTGTGGCATGTGGGACGCTGCCCCAGTGTGGTTCGATGAGCAGTGCCATGTCCGCGCCCAGGATTCGAACCAACGAAACACGGGGCCGCCTGCTGCGGAGCGCACGAACTTAACCACTCGGCCACGGGGCCAGCCCCTGTGATGTTATGTTTTTGATTGTAGTTGTGACTTACCTTTCTCATCTTGACAGACCAAAGAACCATCTCCTTTGCTTTTTCTCTGGTCATTTTTATTGCTAGTGAAAGAAGACATAAAGATTAGTATAATTTTAACTTCTTTCATTTCCACCTTTTTTTAACCTCTTCCTACCCAGCAGTCAGAATTCCAAATGACAGTTGAGAGAGAAACAGTTTAGTTATGTAAAAAAAATTCAGTCCTTTTGCCCCATGGATTTTTATCCTGGAGGAAAAGATTGAGCTTATTGAAGCAGAAACCAGTAATGGTGCCAAGCTGTTGTTTCTTCAGGTGTAGAAAGCAGAAAGGCAACAGATACCAGGTAAGGATAACCTTTTTATAAATTAAAGGAGGGCAGCCTCCATTTGGAGATAGGCCTGGGGATAGATGATGTAAATAAGTCAGATACTAAGATCTCATTTATTCAGAATAAAATAAAATTTCCTTGGGGGAAGAGTTCTGAGATATCTTGTTTGTTTGAACTTCTTGACTTTTTTAGCAAAGGAGCAGCATGACTTCTTATTCTAATAGATTTTTAAAATTCAATGATCAAGATTATTAAGTAAAAACTATAGGAGTAGGAAGTTTTTTCTATTTGCCCTGTTGCCTGGTTGCATTTTATTGCAGAAGCATTCATTATTGTATAATATGTGGTTTTGAAAATCATCTAGGGAGAAAAAAATTGGATTGGATTAGACCAATAATATATAAAGTAAAAATGTTGGATAGATACTAAGCTGGGTCAGTTTTGTGCAATTTCATATTTGATGAGCAGTTGACCAAGAGTATTTGTAAACTGTGACCTTGTTAAAGGAAACTGAGTTCATTAAATATTTACTAATTGAGTATATGCTAGATACTGTGCTACATGCTGAGGCTACAGAGATGAAAAAGACTTGGTTCCTGCCCTCAAGAATATGGCTCAGTGTGGAGAGGGATGCATAACAGAGCAGGGTGATGAATAAAATTCTTGAACTGCGTGTACAGGTTTAGAGGAAGAGATAATGAATTCTATCAGGAGAGCGAAGGTCAAGAGGTGCCGCAGAAAGAGGGGTTCAGCTAAACCTGATTTTGAAACATGGCCGTAAATTTGCCAAACAGCTAAGGGGCAATCCAGGTTGAGGGGATACAGTGCTGAAAGTCATGGCAGGGGCCGGCCCTATGGCCAAGTGGTTGAGTTCGTGGGCTCTGCTTTGGCGGCCTGGGGTTTTGCCGGTTCGCATCCTGAGCGTGGACCAGGCCATGCTGAGGCAGCATCCCACATAGCAGAGCCAGAAGGACCTGCAGCTAGAATATACAACTAAGAACTCGGGGGCTTTGGCGAGAAGAAGAAGAAAAATCAAGATTGGCCTCAGATGTTAGCTCAGGTGCCAATCTTTAAAAAAAAAAAGTCATGGCAATGTGTGGCAAAATTGGCATATTTGGAGCATTTTGATATATTGCAGAAGTGCAAATTATGACGCATAAGGAGTAGGGAAAGATTTACCAGAGCCTAATCGTGAAGGACTTTCTATGCTGTATTAAGGACCATGAACTTGATCTAGCATGTGGGTAATCCACTCAGGGTATTGTAAGAATGAATAAGCATTTTGTCTAGAATTTTAGATCACTCTGGTGTCCAATGAGGTGTCTGAACTTATGTTGGGGGGTGTATGTAGGTCTAAAGATAGAATACAACTAAATGATTAAAATGCAGCTAACTTGGACTTAATAGTGTAGTCTTTTTTTATTGAGATACAGTTGACATATAACATGTTAGTTTCAGATGTACAGCATAATGATTTGACATTTGTATATATTGTGAAATGAACACCACAATAAGTCCATCACCATACATAGTTATAAATTTTGTATTAAGTTTTTGTGTGAGATGGCATTCAGCAAAAATAGAGATGGACAAAAACCATCTTGATGAAAGCTTTATAAATTATTGCGTGATTTATTTTTCACAGTTTATAAACCTGATTTAGTATACTTTTGACAGCTCTTATCTGCTTTCTGATGGTAGGAAAATTTTTTCCCATTGGAAAGGTTTTCCTCTACCCCTCACAAAATAATTCTTACGGCCTAGAGGCGCAGGGAGAATAATTAGGATATTGTGGTATTTGAGATGAGTAGAGTTGAGGACCTAACTTAAGGCATTGAAGAAAAGGGGATTAACTTTAGAAATATGTAAGAAGTGGAATTTTAGGACTTGGATTTGGAAATGGAAAAATTAATAGTATTTGTGAAAAATAGTTGTGGTAAAATTGGAAACAACTGAGAAACCAGGAAAATTAGGAAAGAGCAGGTAGGGTATAAGACGGTTGGAAGAGAATGTTCAAAGGAAAAAAACCCCACACCCGTTTTATCAGGCTGCTTAGCTGCCTGAAGGCCTGGGAATGCTGAGGAGGAGGCCCCACTTTTGAATGCAATAAATAATGACATTGGGGTCTTTTGTGTATACGGAGGGGTGTGGGAGGGAGCGATCAAAGGCAGGGCTCAGCTTACATGTGATGTTTTAATGTTTTGCAAGGGGAATGTGTTCATGTGTTGCAATTTACAGTCAGTGTTAAAGCATTCCATATATTTTGATCTGGGTGGTGGTTTCATAATATATACATGTTAAGAATCCGTTGATTTGTACACAAGATTTGTGAACTTGCCTATATAAATGTTATACCTTAGTTTTAAAAGTGAAAAAAAAAAAGAATTTATAAAAAGAAAGAACAAAGCCTTTTTCCTGGCCTGTGAGGCCTCAGAGCCTTGGATTTTTTATATTTGAAGAATTGAATTAATGTAAAGGAAGTAAGGCAGATTCTTCTTTTATCCTTAAAATTGTGTTTTATGGTAATTAAAAAATTATTCATAAGGTTCTAATTCATTTTGCCAGCCCATTTTATACTTCATCTTTTTCTGTGTCTTTTGTGTAGCTGCTTCTTTTCTATCTTATGTTTTATGAATTAAGTAATTCTGTAATTATTAGCAGTCTTCAAACATGGATCATCTTCCTAAATTTCAGATCTAATTAGAGCTAAACAATTTTTAGAATTCTATTTCTAAACTAGTTTTACCTCACGCACACTTGGTAAAATTAAACTTTATTTTTTGGTGATTTTTATTTTAGCCTAGTAAAGATGTTGTGGAACAAATGGAAAAATGGTAAGAGTTTAAAATTTTCTTTTTATATTTTAGTGACTCATTTCTACCAAATCTGAGATAACAGAGTTATTAACTACGTTAATCTAGATTCTTAAAATTCTCTTTGTACTTCATGATGGAAGAGAAGTGTTGTGCTATTGATTGATTTGATTTGGGGTTACAGTAGGTTTGTGGGTGTCGTGTGGCAGTGATTTATTTGTTTAGGCTAGCATGTAAGCATGAATTAGTTGAGCACATTTTACTTATTAGTAAAAAGGAAGTACCCCTTAGACCATGATCAGAGATCCTCAGAAACCTTTCTAGGATGAAAAGTTTATAAGGAACAATGGACACAGGAGTTGGTCCATGTAAAATATTTAGGAATGATATCATTTACCTTGAAAACTACTTCATACGTATGTTTTACGTTTACAATTTCAGCATTCAGGAAAAAGATGAGAAGTTGAAGACTGTGGAAGAATTACTTGAAACTGGACTCATTCAGGTGGCCACCAAGGAGGAGGAACTGAATGTAAAGCATTTTGTAAATTTATTTTCCTTGTGATTATTCAGTGAACAAGAAGGGATTTCACTGTAGTTTGTGTAATTTTCCCCATAGCTTTTAGACTTAATATTAGTTACCTACATTTTTTAAATTTATATAACGTTTTTCATTATATTTAAGATTAGAAATACAAAAATGCATAGTTGATTGTAGCATTCACTGCCTTAATATAGTAGATTCTCTTGTTATGGTTTGTATTGTCTGCTTCCTCACCTCCACCCATGCCCAAACGATGACTAGCAGACATGGAATCGTATTGGAAGCCAGGGAAAGGGGAGACTGCACTTCTCTCTTAGGGTTATCCTTAGCCTTAACCGGCTCGATTAGGAGAGGGTTGCTGGAAGAAATAAGCTAGAAGCTGTATATGAGCTTAGGGAGAGAAGTGGTGTACTATGTGGTTTTGATGTTGTGGAAACATACGTAGAGATACTTGTGGGAATAATTGAATTAAAAATCCGTTTGGCTAGCTCTAGAAGTTAGAAAATTGTGGACATGTGGAACAAGTGAGATTTCTGGATATTCCAGAGAGGAAAGGAAGCAGCTAAAGAAAAATGAGAAGCTAGTATATTTTGAAGCTAGTTATTTTTTCAGAATATGAAAGTATGTTGTGCTTATGTGTCTTTGAAAAAGGCAATAAGAACAGAAAATTCATCTCTGACGAAAGAAGTTCAAGAATTAAAGGCTAAGCAGAATGATCAGGTAATGTATTTAGTAGATCTTGCAACTCTTCTAAATGATGGACAAACCTGTCACATTCAAACATAGCAAGTCTGTTGTTTGTCTCTCTCTCCCTTCTCCAACGTGGAATTTGTCAATTATGGTTTTAATCTGTGAATTATTAGTGACTTGATTATCAGTAACGGAGGCTGCAATTTACTGGATGCTGGCTGTATGCCAGGCACTGGGTAGAGTACTCTTGATAGGATGTCGTTGCTTAACTACAGCGATAACAGGTTTAAGTGAAAATATAAAGTAAGACTGAAAAGTAAAAGGCTACCTGAAATTAGGCAATTTCCTAGTTGTATTTTCTCTTTATCTGGTTAGACTTATTAATTCAGTAATTTTAACACTTATCTGTTTTTTTTGGTTTTGGCCTACATTTATCGTAAGTAGCTTTAAAGCTGCTTGTTTTCAAAGAGCTTTTTATTTTCATAATTATGGCATTAAAAAAATCTAGGAAGAATTAATTCCTGCGTTTGCTTTTTCCATTTGGATTTTGGTGTAGTGGAAAATTTAAGGATAGCATACGTTTCTATTTCTGACCCATTTATATTTTCAGCCCATTGCTAAGTGGGATACCTTTCTATTTCTAGGTTTCTTTTGCATCTCTAGTTGAAGAACTTAAGAAAGTGTAAGTGATGACATTATTAAACTAGTCTTTCTCTCTTGGTCCATTTTCTTAGTGCTCATGAATCTTGTTTTATTGTGCAATCGAGATAGCTGATGTATCTTAGTTTAACCTTCACTCTAGAATTTTTCATTGATGGAATAAGGAAACTTAGCTGTGCTTTCCCAGTGCAATGTGATTGTTAAAAAATCTATTTTTCTAATTGATTCCATTTATTTTTCTTAACTTATGGCATCAAATAGTTAATTTTCCGCTTCTGCATAGGAACTGTTGAAGAACAGGTCATGTTGGCTAGAGAGAGCAGTTCCTTGCCTGCATCCTCTTCTCGAGGTGTCTCACAGTTTAATGCCATAGTCGTGTGTAAGTTCTGCCAGAGCCCTCAGAGCCCTAGAAGCCAGTGTTGTTGAGAGGAGTTCGATTCCCCCCAGTGTTCTTCAGGGTTACTCATCTTAGATTCCCTGTGCACTAACTAGCTGCTTCTCGTGTGCATGGGCTTCAGCCATCTGCTAGTTACTGATTGATTCTCATTTAGGAAGAGCTTTAAGTATTTTTTTCCCCATTGTGTCTGCAAGATAATGTTGCTGTTTTACTAAAATGAGAAGAGTTGATTTGGTGAGCCTATTCATAGATCAGTGCTTTATACCTTAGTTGGTGGATCTTGATGATTTCTATTCAAGTTTAATACTGTATTTCTTTGTCTAAGGATCCATGAAAAAGATGGAAAGATCAAGTCTGTGGAAGAGCTTCTGGAAGCTGAACTTCTCAAAGTTGCTAATAAGGAGAAAACTATTCAGGTATTGGGAGAGAGAAAACTGTGTTTTGTTTTTTTGTTTACCGACTTTAGTGAATATCATTTAATTTTGTGTGTTTGTCTGTACATTGCATTTTATGTCAATTTCTGTGTTTCCATTGTCCAATCTTGTCTGTTTTGTCATTGTCAAGGATTTGAAACAGGAAATAGAGGCTCTAAAAGAAGAAATAGGAAATATCCAGCTTGAAAAGGCTCAACAGGTAAAAATCCCAGAGCCATAGCATGACAGATTTGTTAGTGTATGTATGTGTATTTATGAGCTGTTTGGGTTTTTTTCTTGTTACTCAGAAAAAAACTTTTAAATAGTGTTCTGTAAGTATATTGGGTTATGTGCTTTTTATTTTTTTGCCTGATTTGAGAAAGTGTTCTTGATATTTTGATCAATATATCTTTTAACTGTTAAAAATTCTTTTCTAGAAAGTGTATTAATGTTTTATTTTAGTTTGCTGACTTAAAACACAAAACACTTTGGTAGATCTTTTTTTAACCTTTTCTATTCTTTTTTTAACACTGCATGGATCAGAATGTTTTGTTATAGAATATGTATTGCTGAGCCTTTGCCTGTGGAACAAAGTACAAATTTCATTGGGGGATTTCTGAGGTAGATGTGGTTACTGGAAATAGATGGGTTTTGGGGAATTTAATCTGACAAGGCTTCATTGAAAAAATGGTGAGATTGTGTGGAGGAGATGACTCATTCATCCAACAGATTCATTCGACAATACATATTGAGTTCCTCCTACTTGTCGGAATGCTATATTAGTGATTGGACATAATGTGTTGAGTGAAACAGGGTATGATGAAAAGATCAGACTCTTCTAATATAGACTAAGAGTTCAGGGAAGTCTTCTCGCGAGGCACTAACATCTGAGCCACGATCTGAAGAGGGACTGTGAGAAGACAGGAGGGGCTAGAAGGTACTATTGGACTGCATGTGATGAGGAAAGGAGATTAAAGGCAGACGGTGTAGACTAGCTGGCCTTGAAGACTGGAAAGGAGAAGAGCTCTGACATGGTAGGAGGCATGCGGACAGTTCATATTTGAATTGTCACAGTTTTAGAAGGATCACATTACTTAGACTTATTATTCATAACTACATTCCTTGCCACTCCCCTCCCCTTATCTTTTTAATTTGTTACTGTCGTTAGAGTCGAGTGAAGGTTAAATCGAAACACATCTCATTTTGGCATGAATAATTCAGCTAGGATCTTCGTAATTTGAAGTGTACTCATTTGAAAGTTTATCATAAAGCTTAATAAGGTAAATTGAAAGGATTATGAATTGCTTTTTTTCCTGCTTTTTTCTTTGTATTTCAGTTATCCATCACTTCTCAAGTTCAAGAGCTTCAGAACTTGTAAGTACCATTTCTCTCGTTTACTGTTAATGTCTCTTTTCCACAAGTTAAATACAATATAATGAAAATCATAGCTGCTTTTTATGTGATTTCAAGTAATATTTTAGAGAATATCAAATTCTGTCACCAAAAGGCCTTAAGGTTTTAAGTTTTTCATTAGGATTTAACCTATAGGTTTTTGATGGGAAGGGGATAGAGTGGAAGTTTTATTTTTCATGATTTGTAATCTGGATATGACCTTAAACTGAGATGTTGCTCTGTGCCCATTTTGATAGCCACTGTGAAACCGGCTCTGTATTTCATACCCAAACCAGTTGTGCGAAGCTGTCTGAATTTGCTGGTTGACGTAAACAGGGTGGCGTGGGGTGAGGGAGAGGCCCCTGGTTCTTCAGTGACAGAGGGGACTGTTTTCTCTGCTCACCCTACACTGCTCAATTTGATATTTCCGAAATCTTGTGTGCCTTTATACTTGACATATTTATATTTTAGTTTGTTTTAATCAGTTTGGGCTGTGAGTAGCACCTAAAAATACTTGTCCAGCTTTCAGTTTGCTTTGAATAGTCATGTAACATTTTCATTGATAGTTCTTGTTAACTTACTGTTAGGTTAAAAGGAAAGGAGGAACAGATGCATGCCATGAAGACTCTTTTAGAAGAGAAGGAGAAGGACCTAGCCAAGAAGGGAAAATGGTTACAGGTGAGAAGTTAAAAACAAAAGGAAACACCTTGTTTATACTTGAATGTCAATTTAATTCATACCTTTTTTTTTTTCCCCAGGATCTTCAAGAAGAAAATGAATCTTTAAAAGCTCATGTTCAGGAGGTAGCGCAACATAACTTGAAAGAGGTATCGTATAAATGTTATCAGCATATTACATAAAAAAAAGGGAAATCTTTATTTTACTAGAAAGTAAAGAATTAATATGTTCTTTCAGTTTCTTTTCTATAAAAATTATTATTGTACCATAGTTTTGTTGTTTTTGATAGAATAAGTTAACTTTTTTCCCTGTCAGGTCTATTACTGCCTGATTTGTCAACCTAAGCCTAAAAGCATTTCCTATCTTTACTTTTTCAGGTGGACTCTTAAGCTCATCCTTGTGTCTGTGTTTAATTGGTATATTAATCTGTAATCCTTTAAGAAATGGATATTAAAAATTAAGTTAAATAAAGAAAATTCATTGTCTTTCTTTTATAAATGGCCCAATCTTAAATTTGCCACATATAATTATGTTTTTATTGTATTGGTGAGTGATTCTATGTATATGTATATATGTTGTAGTTCCTGCTATTTTTTGATGTTAAAATTAAAACTGTGCATCTGTTTTTTAGGCATGTTCTGCATCACGATTTGAAGAACTTGAGACTGTGTAAGTTTCTAGCCAGCATTTTAAAGAGAAACTTGTCATTGTTTTCCAGAGTGAGCTTGAACATTACGATGAGTTTCTTCTGCATCGTTAGTTAGCTTTCTTGTTAAGGAGGAGTTGTGGTCCAGAGGCAGACGCGCTCCGTCTCTGTTTGCTGGAATAAACGGAGGCCATTGGAGTGCTTTCAGTGGCCTGGAGGCTCGGCCCTTTCTAAACCTCTCCAGCCCATTGTCTGAAATAGTCTTTCTGCTGAAACTGGTTTTATTTGTTTGCTTTTTAAACAAATTATGCAATTATTGTAAAGAGAGGTTAAATTTGTTTCAAATTAAAATCCTTTTAGTATTTGAAAGAATAACATCTCTGAATTAACCAGAAGATAATCTTAGCCATAATCTCGATGATGAATATTGAATCTTTCTATAAAAGTAACTTGCTTTTTGGGGAAAATAGTGTCTGTTATCATCTCAGTTATGCTGTGCTGAATAGTAAAAATATTGAATCTGATCAGCATAGGAGTTAACAGTCTTTGTAGATGTTTCTCCTAAAACATTTTTTATCCTATAAAGTCTGTTTTCTTAAGCTATATCAGTCTGCAGTGGTGAGAACAGTGTCTGGACTTCCTCTTTTTGGTCCCTATACAATTGCCTTTGAGAGATTTTGCTTTGATGTGATGCCATCAGTCTTTATTGATGTTTAAGAAGTGGCCTTTTGAAGCTGTGTTTTTAAAATTAAGATATTGAGGATATTTATTAGGTGATTGTCTTTATGAAGACAAAAGGGATGTCTGTTTTTGGCAGTAAGATTGCTCATTTGTACGACTAATTGTTTATCTAGTGGACGTTGTTTAACTGTTGAGGTGCTTTTGTCTCATTTGTTAATAGAAAGCTTAAAGACACATTTGTGGCCTATCTGTAGTAATTATATAGATCATTAAAGTATGTGATTTGACATTTATTTTACCTCATATTCTTTTCTTTTTTTAATTAATAGAATTTTTTTGGTGGGGGGATCAGTTTTAGGTTCACAGAACAAATTGAGAGAAAAGTACAGAGTTCCTCTATACCCCCTTCTTGCATTTCCCTTAGTTACATCTTGCATTAGTGTGGTAAATTTGTTACTAACTCATCAGCCAATATCGATATACTGTTATTACCTAAAGTCCAGTTTCCATTAGAGCTCACTCTTTGTGTTGTGCATTTTATGGGTTTTGATGAATGTATAATGACATGTATCCCTCATTACAGTATCATAAAAATTAGTTGCACTGTCCTAAAAATCTCCTGTGCTCCACCTATTCATGCCTCCCTGCCTCCAACCACCCCCTCTCCCAAATTCCTGGCAACCACTCATCTTTTTACTGTGTCCATAATTTCGCCTTTTCCGGAATGTCATATAGTTGGAATTATATAGTATGTGGCCTTTTCAGATTGGCTTCTTTCACTTAGCAAAATATATTTAAGGTTTGCTGGGTTTTTTCTTTTCTTTTTGAGGAAGATTAGCCCTGTTCTAACATCTGCTGCCAATCCTCCTCTTTTTGCTGAGGAAGTCTGGCCCTGAGCTAACATCCGTGCCCATCTTCCTCCACTTTATATGTGGGACGCCTGCCACAGCATGGCTTGATAAGCGGTGCCACGTCTGCTCTCAGGATCTGAACTGGTGAACCCTGGGCCGTCACATCAGAATGTGCAAAACTTAATGGCTGCACCACTGGGCCGGCCCCTGGGTTTTTTCATTTTTTAATCCCATTCTTCATGTATGCTGTTTAATGCAGACCTGTAAACATCTTGAAATTCTTTCTAGATTAAGGTAGGGTGAAAATCAGCAAATACTTGAGAGCCTGTTATCTGCCCTCTGGCACTGGGAATACTGAAATGGCTCATGGTTTCCTGCCCTGAGGAAATAGACAGTTAAACTGATCCTTTTAATAGTGTTAAGTGTTAATGCTAGAGGTCTGTTGCTTGGGATGACAAGGGCAATTGGGATTCACTTGGACTAGATATAGTAAGACTTGTGTTAGATAAGGGTGAACCAGGTTAAATAATGTATAGCATCTATTCAGCAGAAAGGATTGGGCATATTGTAGGCTCCAGGGTCAATCAAGATGGCTTTTATTTTAGATTTTTCTCTTAGATAAAACCATACTTCCTTAAGAAATGTTAAGTAGGAAATAAACTAGAACAGTTTTAGGATGTACTGGACTTTGAGTTGAATGATTCTGGAAATACTGTCTTTTAAGACAAATTTTTTTTTTTTAATTTTCTTTTTAAAGATTTTATTTTTCCTTTTTCTCCCCAAAGCCCCCCGGCACGTAGTTGTGTATTTTTAGTTGTGGGTCGTTCTAGTTGTGGCATGTGGGATGCCATCTCGGCATGGCCTGACATGCTGTGCCATGTCTGTGCCCAGGATTCGAACCAGCAAAACCCTGGGCCGCCCAAATGGAGTGTGCAAACTTAACCGCTCGGCCACAGGGCCAGCCCCTAAGACAAATTTATAAGTTGATGTGATGTGAGGAGAAAGAGCTGATAGGCGTTGGTTCTGCTGTCTTTTTTCCTTAGAGATATTGCAGTCTGGTTGTCCTTTTTTATGTATATAACTAAATATAAAGTCTTTGTAAAAATTCTAGGTTGAAAGAAAAGGAAAATGAAATGAAGAGAGTAGAAACTATGCTAAAAGAGAGGGAGAGTGATCTTTCTAGCAAAACAAAGTTGTTACAGGTGAATATGTTTACTTAAAATTAATTATTGTGTGAATTATTGTTTTTGCATGTTTTAAAACAATTTTAACTAGTATGAAAGAAAATAGAATCCAGATTGACTTTCCCTCCTACCCACATACTGGATCTCATTCCGCAGAGATAAGTACTATCAAGTGTTTATATATCTTTTTGAGAAGTGTCCATGCATAAGATGTGTGTGTGTATACTTATTTTTTTAAACATACTGTGTTTAACCATACACACTTTTGTAGTTTGCTCCCCTCTATTGATAACGTTTTTGAGATCTTTCCACATAAGCACATTTCTATCTTTAACTTTTCTTTTTCCCTTGGTGCAGAAGATTGGCCCTAACCTAACATCTGTTCCCAGTCTTCTTTTTGCTTGAGGAAGATTCTCTCTGAGCTAATGTCTGTGCCAGTCTTCCTCTACTTTCTATGTGGGTCGCTGCCACAGCATGGCTTGATGAACAGTGTGTAGATCCGTGCCCAGGATCTGAACCCGTGAACTCTGGGCCGCTGAAGTGGAGCACGCCAAATTTAACTGCTATGCCACAGGGCCGGCCCCTATACCCTTATAAAATTATCACTATTTTAGAATTCTCCTGGCTTGTGTGATATGTTTCAGAAGTTTTGTAGAAAATAAAAATCTCTGTTCGGGTATTCATGTTTAATTTGTTTTTTAAATAGGAGATACAAGATGAAAACAAATTGTTTAAATCCCAAATTGAGCAACTTAAGCAACAGAACTACCAACAGGTAGGCACTAGTAGCTGGCTTGCCTTTTATTATGTGGTAAAAAATCTGTGACTGCCTAAGTGTTCTTTACCATTTGCCTTTTCATTGAGAATAAGGTATATGTTGTTTTATTTATAAATGTTTATCAAATTTCCAAAAAACAAAGTAATTTGCTATGCCATATCCAAGATAAAATAATATACAATCTATAAAGTACCCACAAATAATATCAGTGTCTGTATTCCAGGTCTGTTACGTATTTGTGTGTATGTTTTCAGATCCTCTAAAATGCTTTTCTTAGCAAGTCAGAATCCTGTGGAGGTCAGTGTAAACACGTGTGTGTCCTCCCTCCCTTCCCAAACAGAACATCCGGCATCGAAGGGAAGCTGAGGGATGTGTAATGTTAGAAGTAGTAGTTTACCACTATTGAAAACAATTTTTAAGGGAAAACTCTGCTTGCTAAATATAAAAAAAAAAATGTGCTTTTAAAAGATGTTACCAAAATATTCTTTATTTTATGAATGTATATGGGTAAATTAGAAAGTGTTTTGAGGGGCAAAAGAATGTGAGTCCTTGTCAACAAGAAGCTCTCGGTAGTTGAGTTTGGGAGGTTGTAGTCAAGGAGTAAAGACCATATGTGAAAGGCTATGTGCTGTTACATATTATGGAAAATTAACTTTTTGTTACATGCACGTTAACTAACTTTTCGTAGTTTTTCTTTTGACTTAATTTATGATAGTTTTTTGACTTTTGAAAGCTTAATGTAGTCAGATATGAATTATACAGTATGAAAATTTAAGATATTAATTCAGTGCTTTGCACACGTAGGAAATTAGTAAATCCTTGTTAGATGAAGATTTGAAGTATGTAGTGATAGTGAAGGGTTGATTAGCACTCAGTACAGTTTATAAATTTGTCAGTGTTTTTATTAGAATTCCTTGGTGATGGGAATATAGAATATATGGTGTTTTTACCTTTGGTGTTGTCTTAATTTATATCTGAGAAGAGTTTTAATCTTTTGAAGTCCTTTGGAGAACTTTATTTTGAAATAACATTTAACTCTTTTAATAGGCATCTTCTTTTCCCCCTCATGAAGAACTATTAAAAGTGTAAGTAATAATTTTGATTCACAGTTTGGGAAGTGATAACTGTTTTTATGTGCTAAATGGTGCTCAGAAAAGCAATTTAATGTAACTGCAAATGGTCACCTAATTTTTACAGTTCTATTTAGATTTCTTGAACTGCCCCTCCATAGAGCTTAGCTGTGCCTTTGAGCTAATGTACTTTTTTATGGTATTTGGATTTCTTTGAATATTTTGTTGAGGGAGATTTTGATTTTTCAGGCATTCAGAAAACATCTAATCAAATTAAACTGTACTTTGAAGGCTTTACTAATTTATCTTAAATTATTTCAGTTCTCCTCCTGGTATTATGGAATTGAATTATGCAAATTTTGGTTTAGTGTCTGCATTTTTAAAAAATCTCATAATCTTTATGGTGATGGTTCTTTTTTTTCTTTTGATGAGGAAGATTGGCCCTAAGCTAACATCCATTGCCAGTCCTCCTCTTTTTCGCTTGAGGAAGATTATCCCTGAACTAACATCCAAGACAGTCTTCCTCTGTTTTGTATGTGGGATGCCACCACAGCATGGCTTGATGAATGACGTGTAGGGTCTGCACATGGGATCTGAACCCGTGAACCCCAGGCTGCTGAAGCAGAGCATGTGAACTTAACTACTACGCCACTGGGCCAGCCCCTGGTTGCTGCCTTTTAAGGAGACTTGTTTTTACTGAAACATTTTTCTTATATTGTTGGCCTGTATTTTTCTCTAAGAGGCTACCTTTAAGGTCATTTCAGATAAGTAGGTATGTTTTGACCTGTTAAATGTCAGCTACAGTAAGTATATTAGGTGATACAAGTAAGCTAAATGTCCTTCCATCTTGACTTGTTTCTAGAGTTAGTGATTTACTAATTTAGAATTATTTACTGTTCAATTGAGTCTTGAGTTTGACTATGTAGAACAAGGCTCAAGAAACTTTTTCTATGAATGGGCTGATAGTGAATATTTTAGGCTTTGTGAGCCACATAGGTCTCTGTTTCATACTGTTTTCTTAAACAGTCCTTTAATAGTGTAAGATTAGCTCTTGGCTAGAGGGCCGTACAAAAACTGACTGTGGGTTGGGCCCAGAGCCCTAGTTTGCCAACTCCTTATATAGGACCTGATTGTTAGGGAAGAGCTGTTTGTAATTTAACTGTCTACCCAGGCTGCTCTCAAGTGTAACGGAACTGAATTGTGAATTTTTGCCATTACTTTCTGCATTTCTGGGAAATAACTAGCTCATGAGATGGAACCAGAAAAACATGAATCCTGAGACTGTTATGAAAATGACGAGAATACCTACCTCACCTTAATATCTTACTGTTGTTGGGGGTTAGCCGCTTGAAGAAAGTCATAACTGGTTTCATTACCTTCTGGAAAAAGAAGAATGTACTTCCGGGAGAGCTTCTACATCAGTTTCCACTCTTCCAAAAATAGCTGCTTGATTGCCTCAGATAAAAATAGGAATACCTACTTACAGCAGTTCATGTATTCATGAACTGTTTCTTAGGGGAAGATTTCTCTTTAGCACGATTGTCAGCATGTCATATTGTAAAAATTTATTTAAAAAATCATTTCTGAAAATAAAAATTCATAGATGGGCTTTCGTGATAACAGTAGCTAAGCTTAAAGAGTTTGCTTGTCAAGTTAATGCGTTTTTCAAAGCATCATCTACTTGCTGTTTTTATTTTGTGGTAAAAAATATTGTATTCACTGTTTACCTAAAATACTGCTGTATGTATCCATGTTTTGGTTTAGAATTTCAGAAAGAGAGAAAGAAATAACTGGTCTCCAGAAAGAATTGGCTTCTTTGACAGACGCTGTTGAACACCAGAGGAAGAAAAACAATGTGAGCAAGTCTTTATCAGAATGAAGCTTTTCTTTTTATCGCTTCACTGAAGTAGCATGGTTCAGAATTTCTTTTTTAGCCTGCTTTTACTTTAGATTTCTTCTTAATCTTGTAAGACAGTACTGTTTTGTGTGTAGCTTTTTGGGGTAATCATTTATTGGAGAGCAGATTTTTTTAATGAATAAATGAAAAGACCAATTTGTACACTTCTGAATATCATTTTAAATGTCAATGCTATAATTATTACAGCTTCAGTTTTTTTACTAGAATACAGTTGACTTTCTGTTGAACTTTTATTTGGAAAAATTATTCTTTCATGTCAGTATGTTAAAATGGAAGGCGTTTCCTCTTATTTTGATTGGGTTAGCCATTTTGTAAACTAAAAGTATGCCAGAATTCAAACTCGGTTAAGTGTCTTTCAAAGACTTCTGGAGCCTCCCTCTTTAAACTGAGAGGTGGTTCAGATTTTGATAATTAAGCATGGTAGAGGCCTCAGAACCTGAATACATTTATGCTGGAATGGGTAGGGATAGTGCCCTAAGCAATATATTCTAGTACTTTTACTGAATAGACGAATAGTGAATTTAGGTGAATTTCTTAAATTCTCTCTGACCAGAAGGTGCCACCTGTAAATAGAATCCAAACATTCTTGCTAGAGAATGAATTTTTGACACCAAAGTGTGACTTGCTAAGACTTGAGCAAAGTTAAAAATGTTATTGATATCTAAGGGGATATTCATAGTAAATTGATAGATGTTTTCTAATGAAAGTTAAACTTTCGAAGTTTGCGTTAATTTGTTAATTTAACAAGTTGACATGTTCCTGCACCCCTGAGTTTGTCAAAATTAGGTATGTGAATTGCCCTTTGTGTGTTTGTGTAACACTACTAACAACATCGCAGTTGGCCACAAACCCTGAGGTGAATTTGCCAATATACTGCTAACGTCCTGACGGTGTTTTATTATTGGGATTCTGAGATAAAGTGGACATAATAATGCCAGTATAATGCAGGAGGCAGTGAAGTGGTGAGGAGAGCCAGGACGCTGGAGGCCCGCAGACTGCGGCGTCAATCCATTCTAGGTCTGCCACTTCATTTGCTGTGTGGACTTGGCCAGATATCTTAACCTGCTTGAGCTATGGTTTCCCATTGATAAAATGGGAATAGATACTTCTTAGGGTTGTTGGGAGGATTAATCAGAATTTATATGAGGCGCCAAGTACGGCGTTAGGCACTTAAGTAAGCATTCAATAAGTGGTTATTATTGGCTTTTTATTTTTTGTTTTTAATCCGAAGAAATCTGAAGAAAGATTGAAATATTGCAGATTGTCCTTATTTGTATTCGCTAATGAAATACTGTTAAAATAGATCTTTTCAGATCTCAGTTTCTTGTGACCTCTGTCTCTCTCCCAAGAGGACGTGTTTTATAGCCTTCCAGCCTCCCTGGGTGCCTCAGTCAAGTAGCTCACACAGCTCCTGTCAGGTTGCTTTATGGCACATACATTTGACCGTGCCAAGAAAGGTCGAGAAGCACTGTGAGTTAACTGTGTCACTCCCAGGTAGACTTGAAGTGTGTTAACTCAGTAAAACATACTTAGAGAAACCATGTTGTGCTGCACTGGGAAGTTCACAAGTGATCCTAGGCCTTGTTTAAAAATCCCCTGTGAAGCTTTTTGCAGTGCTTGTGTATTTGCTCTGTCCTCAGGCCTCTAATGATCTGTGTACTCAATCATATTTGTAATCTTAGTTTGTGTATTTACTTTTGAATGCTTTCTTCTTTGTTACATGTGCACAGTAATTACTTTAAAGCTGACTTTTTGGTGTGTATACTAAAACATGGGAAGTGGGCATCTTTATTTTCTCATTCAAACTTCTAAACATTGCTTTTTATTTTTTTGCTAATATACATATTTTCCCATTGAAATAATTTTGCAGTAACCAGCATTTAAATGCAGTGCAAAATACTGATGAAGTAAAAAGCAAAAATCTTTCAATATGGATAAACTGAAATCATTTTTTCTAAAAATGATTAGGACCTTCGGGAGAAAAACTGGGAAGCAATGGAAGCATTGGCATCAACTGAAAAAATGCTGCAGGACAAAGTGAACAAGACTTCCAAGGTTGTAATGCTAACTCCTGGAAACAATGCACTGAACAGAGAAAATCTGCAGCTTGTCTTAGAATCAGACTAAAGCGTTTAATTTTACTGCAATTTAAATATAAAATCTCCTTACCATCCACATTTATCATCTCCATCATCTCTGCTTTTTCCTCTACTCTCTGAACTTTAATTTTGGGCATGCTGGTTTGTTGTGACTACCTGATTGTTTGAGCTTCGGTGATTACTGCTTTAAGCTGCAGAGTCTTAGGAGAACTATGCTGTCCATGGAAGCTCTTCTTAGAGCCAGGGTGCCTCTTGGGGTGGTTAAGAGAGCTTCGATGAAAACTCTGAGCCAAAAACCTCTAGCTGAATTAACAAACACATTCGAATACCTAGGATGTACTTAGGATGCACAGTGAACTTGCCTAGGTTCTTTGGGGGCACACCAGGATAACTCAGACATATGTCTTAAAATATGTATGAAATGTACAGGAAATATGTCTTAAAATGTACAGGAAAAGGATCAATTCTAGTTATGTTCTTGGAGATGGTTCCTTAAAAGAGGTGGAATTAAAATTAAACTTTAGGTTTTGAATCGGCTGGAGAGTAATGATGCATGTGTTATGTTTAGTATGGAATATCAGTAGAAGGGATAATTCTCTTGACCAGAGTATGTAAAGTACTCCTGAAACATATATACCCCTCTACTTTCAAATGATAAAAGATAAGCTTCCTGTGTTCAGGTTGTTCCGTGGGTTTAAAGGTTTCTAATGAATTGTAAATTGAGAAGTTGTTTTTAATGATTAAGAGAAGTGACA
This sequence comes from Equus przewalskii, assembly GCF_037783145.1. Taxonomy (NCBI): domain Eukaryota; kingdom Metazoa; phylum Chordata; class Mammalia; order Perissodactyla; family Equidae; genus Equus; species Equus przewalskii. The sequence continues at coordinate 3,338,933 of NC_091855.1, forward strand.
GTGCCAGTTCAGTCAAACATTTTGAAAATTCCTACCAAGAATTAGTGTGGAACAGGAGTGCTGAATTTTGCAGATGGGTTAATAAAGTTCATTAATTATGTGCCTCAATCAGCATTCTGTAAGCATTTTGCATGCCAAAGTAGTAACATTTGAAGGACTTTTTTTTTTTTTAGCAAAACAGTTTTTACAAATTTTTTTAATGAAGTATATGTTTGTAGTTATATTTTCTTTAGTGTAATGGATTTGTATTTACTTAAATACCTATTCGCCTGGCTCTAATTTTCACTAAAATCTAAATTTGAGACAGCTGGCAGATACTAGGCCGGATTGGATATTATTGTTTCATTGTAAGTGGTTGCAGTCAGTTCTGTCAGCAGTGAGGGTTCTGGTATAGTTTTTGGGTGTTTCTGTAACTTCATTTTTCACTGTTAAGAGCTACGTTTTAACTTTTATTTTGTTAATGAGACTGGGTATCTAGGAAGTGCTAATCTCTTAATATTGTGCCATTCATGCAAGAAGTTATATGCCACCTGTCATAGGCATTCTTGCATATTATGATTCCAAAAGAAAGCTAGAATTTGTCCATGTTGTGTCATGTGCTTGGTGATGAGTTTAAGAATTTATCCGTATTTAAAAACTCATCACCAATGATGGCTTCTTGCGTAGCTAATAATCTACAGAGAATAGAATTTAGTCTCTCTCTGTTTTAGTGGAATTTAGATGGTCTTCAGCCTAAGTGTAAAGTGATGTTGATTGACCTAGGACCACAAGTTGTGTTGTAAGGAGTAAATATTCCTCAGGAGCTACTATAAATGACAGGTTCACACAAAATATACTTCATGTATACTACACTTAGATAAAGATAGTAAGGAAATTATAATAATTTTCAATATTAGATCTTTTCCAGGTGTTGAATTGGAATGGAAATTGCTATCCACCACCAAACTACTATGTCAAGTGAAAAACTTTTAGCTAAAATTCTTAGTATAGAATAAAAGTAACTTCTCATCTTTGTGCCTCTTGGTTACAAGTTAGACACGTTTCCTTTAGTGGGTTTCTTTTCCACTTGAGCAATTTTCAAAGAAGCTTCTGTTCCAGTGTCTCTTTTCCTACCTGATTTTATGTAAAGATTGCTTTTCCACTTCTGTGGTCAGATGATAAAGTTAACCTCGTAATTATCTCTGAATTAGCACTTAACCACCTTCCCTGAATGAGTATTCCTTATTTTATGCAGTTATATGGGTATATTCCTGAAAAGCAGTGGACTTTATTGAATTACTGAAAATATTGAATTACTGAAAATACTGCATTAAAACATCTATTTTGGGGGTGCACCCTGGTGGCCTAGTGGTAAAGTTTGGCGCACTCCACTTTGGCAGCCCAGGTTTGGTTTTCTGGGCGTGGACCTCCACCATGCGCCTGTCAGTGGCCACGCTGTAGTGACGGCCTACACACAGAAAAGGGAATTTTGGCAGCGGAATTTAGCTCAGGGTGGGAGTCTTCCTTAGCAACCCCCCCCCCCCCCCGGCAAAAGTCTATTTTTAAAATCCTGAATAAAGTAACACCTTTTTGTGTGAACAGAATGATTTGTGTAACTTTAGATTTTCATGTTATTAGGTTTTCTTAAATTGAAGTGTGTGCATCTTAAATCTGTAATAGATTTCAAAGATCACATTTAAATGGTGGGGGAAACAGGGTGGACACCTTGCTAGCTTGCTTGCCTTCTTGTCACCTGTTGAACTTCATAAGTGTTGTTTTGAGGTGATTTTCTTGGCTTGGTTTAGATGTGCATTTTTATAGGCGTCATTTTGTTTTTTATCTTGTAGAGATAGTTTGAATATTATATTTTTATTTTGCCTGTAATCCTTACCCTAATTTTGACAAACCATGGTTTTGAGTTAATAATTGACATACATTAGAGTTGGATTTAAAATCACCAAATTTAGACACGCATTTATAATACTTACCTTTAAATTTACAGCTAACAGAGTCCACACACAAGTGTCAGAATTAGTCTTGTTGCTGCTTGGCATTGGGGAAGTAACATGCCATCAGGCTGTCCTTTCACTTTCCTCTTTTTCCCATGTATACCACTCATCAAATTTTGATGGTCTGTTTTTTTTTTTTTTTTGCTTTGTTTAGCATAAGTAGCTTCACCTGACCTTGAAGCTAGAAATATGAAACTGGCCATTTTAATCCCTTGGCATTAATGGTCCATCAGTGATGCATTTTTTTTGTAGAGAGATTTGCCAGCCAGTGAGCCTCAGTTATGTTGCCCACGTACATATTTTTTGCATGTAGTTTGTTTTAGCTGTAGGAAGTGTTTTCGGATTTTTTTTGTCTTTGATTTTGTTGTTTTTTAAATTGTTTCTGGAGAGGCAAATCACTTGATTTCTAATGGTAAGGAAAATGTCCATATTGTGAGATATTGCCTTGGCTTGATTGACATAAGATATTATTTGTTATTTAGGATGCTTTAGAGATTTTGCAGATTTTTTCTTATGGATGCATTTTGATATTTTAAAATGGTAAATTTTAACATTCATCAGTATTAAGATGAATTTTTAAAATCCTATGACTTTTTCCTCCTTTAGAACTTAAAAGACCGTAGGTTTTTTTTTTTTAAATCTGTAATCTTGTAAGTTTGATTTGGTTCATCTTCTGCTTTAGGAAAGACAACAACATGTGGAAGCAGTTGAGTTGGAAGCTAAAGAAGTTCTCAAAAAATTGTTTCCAAAGGTGTCTGTCCCTTCTAATCTGGTAAGATCGATTTATTATTTTTTAGACCGTGACATCTTTGTCATTATTCAAGGACATTGTGAGTCAGCAGCCTGGGCACTCTGCACCTGGTTCCAGCAGTGTACCACTTGCTTACTCATCCCGTTTTAACCTAGGGTGCTTGTGAGTGGTGAAAATCAGTAACTTGGTGCAAAACTCATTTCTCTTTATTCAGCTGTTACTTTTGTTATATTCTACAAAATTTACATGGTAGACATTTTATTCAGAGGATTATAAACGTCATATTTGGGAAAGAAATGTCTCTTAATGGTTAATAAACTGATAATGTTCTTAATGGCTTTATTCAAAGTAGAACTTAAAGCGATGGCTTCTTAGTTTTAGGACACTTTATTTTTTAATTAAATATATTTAATAATATGAACCAGGCTTTTTTCATTTCAAAACTCAAGATTTTGGTCATCTGTTAACTTCTTCAAGCAAAGGTCTTGAAGATAAAATAGAACAACTTGCTTTACTTGGCTTGTGTGTGTTTTAAGTGGGAGAGAAAAGTTGATTTGATTCAGAGAAGAAATACAGTGAATATTTGAGGGCAGAGAAAGCCATTGAGTGTTCATGTAGTTTCCTAAAATGGGGGAGTCCGCCTTTTTTTATTTTAATGGAAAATTATATACATACTCAAAAATAGAACAGCGTATTGAGCCCAGGGTATCCAGTATCCCTCTTCAGCAGTTAGCAGTATATGGCGTGCCTTGATACACAGTCTTCTTCTGCCTCCTGTCCTGCATTTCCTAGATTATTTTGAAGGAAGTCAGACATCAGAATATTTCATCTGTAAATATTTCAGTAACTATTTCTAAAAGATAAGGATTCCTTTAAAGAAACTATTACATTAAAAAAAATCCTTAGTTTCATACACCTAGTCGATACTTGTATTTCTCCAGTTGTCATATAAATTGTCATTTTAATGGAATAAAAACTACTTACTTGGGTCCTGACTAAAACAGACTACCATAAGGTCAACATGTGATTGGTTTAAGATATCTCTTAGATCTTTTACTTTTATTTAATTTTTTTTTTTTAAAGATTGGCACCTGAGCTAACAACTGTTGCCAATCTTTTTTTTTTTCCTGCTTCTTGTCCCCAAATCCCACCCCGTACATAGACGCATATTTTAGTTGTGGGTCCTTCTAGTTGTGGCATGTGGGATGCCGCCGCACCGTGGCCTGATGACGGTACCATGTCCACGCCCAGGTTCCGAACCGGTGAAACCCTGGGCCGCCGAAGCAGAGCTGGCGAACTCAACCACTCGGCCCCGGGGCTGGCCCTCTCTTAGATCTTTTTATTCCACAGGTTCCCTTCTTTTTGTCAGCAAACCTTCCTCCCTCTTTTTTTTTTTTTAAGCCTGGTGGTTTCTTATGCAGTTTCCCAGTCTGGATTTAGCTGACTGCATCCCTGTAGTGTCAGTATGTTCCTTGGTCCTTTGTGTATCCCATAAATTGATAGTCAGTAGAGGCCTGATTAGATCCAGGCTCAATACTCGGGGTGGGGGTAAAATGGGGTGAGGGCAAGACTACTTCATGGGCAGTGTTGTGCCCTTCATCAGGAGGTCTCTAATGGCTGCTTGTCTTTCTTGGGCCCATTGGAGCTTATTTGAGCTGGCTACCAAATCCTTTTGACACAATACTGCTCAACTTTGGTAGCTTCTTTACTTTGTGGTGCGACCAGGTGTCGCTCATTTATTGTGTGCATTTCCTGCCCGAAACTTGGAATTAACTATTTTTCCAAGGAGCTCTTGCCTCTTCTTTCTGCGGTGCTAGGTGTGGTGTAAATAAACTTACTAGCTTGGTCTGTGTGTAGTCTGAGTTTAGCTGCTTGCTCTCTTAGATTATATCTACATATAGTCTACATTTAATATGCCCAAGAAGCAAAAATTCTTCTGTTTTCATTGTAATTGTTGAGGATACATTCAGCTTGATAGATTTAGTAGATATCTACCACTCTGGGTTGAACTGATGAAATAACTTGGGCTGGGCAAACATATGGATACGTTGTCAGTTCTAGGAACTGAGAGAAGGGGTTGCTATTCATATATTTCGTATTTTTCCTTTGTGACCATAACCTGTTTTTATTTCTTGATTTATTCATACTTTATATTTTATTGCTTAATGGAAATAAAATTTAGGGGTTTCTTTATTTGGCAGTATTTTATGAACCAAGAGAGTTAATGATTTATCATTTCTGTTCTTTTAAGATTGTGTCAGATCACCGCTATTAAAAATTCTTTTTAATGTAACCAGTTCATTCTTAAGAGCAATATTACCCACCCTCAACAACCAAATCTTTTTGACCTTATAAATATTTGTAAATCATCATACGACATGGATGATGGTATTTGGCCTCTGTTCATCCACTTGTTAAAAGTTGAATATTTTTGCATGTAGTCTGTATTTAAGAAATATATTAAACTTTCTATGTACTACTTAGGGTCTAGCATTTTAGGTTTGTAAAGACATGAAGGATAATCTGTTTATCTTAAGATAATAAAGCAATAATAATATAATAGTAAGACAATATAGTCAGTAGATATAAAAGGGATTTTATACGTGAAATAATTTTGTTTTTTATTGTTTTCTGTTGCTTTTTTGCTAAGCAAATCAGCATAGGAGAGATCTAAACTATATGACCTGGATGGAGTTCTACAAACTTTAAGCAACTAAATCAGTTTTTCAGCTGACTTTAATTTATATTGAATCTCAGTATTTGAAGCTAAGTAAGATTTTAATAGTATACATTTAGTCTTGGTTGAAATTTATAATGTGAAAATGTATTGTCTTTTAAATGGCGAGGCTGTTTTGACTAATGTGTACTGTGGTGTCTTGCACTATGGTATGATCTCGGCATCAGGTTTGTTTTTTATCCTTTGATAGCATACAGAGAATCCTGATTCAGCCGCATAAGTAAAGCTCTAAATTAGAGCAGTTAATAGAAATTTCATGTGCGTTCTTTTTTCTTGGATTAGACTAAACTGAAGACTTAAAAGAGGAATAAGAAGAAATTTGATTGAAAGTATCTAACGAATACTCTTTCTAAGAGGTTAAAATTCAGACAGTAAGCAGCAAAAATCTAGAATAATTTATCCTAAAATTCAGAATAGTGACTAAAACTATAAATACATGCCTTACATTTGCTAACCTGTCAGCACAAATAGAGTTTTTGTTGGTTTTAACCAAGTAAATGTTTGTATATTCTTATCATTTCTCATTATGATTTTAAAAATACTTCATATTACCTGTTTATTTTGAAGTGTCCTCAGAACCCCTGGCGCACCTTCAGAGAGTCTGAAACCCTCTGGATAGAGTGTCTTTGGTTGAGCTTCAGTTTATGAACTTAGGAGACTTAGTTTTTGGGAACTGGTTTACCTTAAAAAAAGTTTTGAAAAATTATTCATTCTTTGTTTTCTGTGTTTTAAAGATTGAATCTATTAGTCCTGGTGCTATTTAAGCGATAGAGGCTGGATTTGAGCCCAGATCTTCTACCTATAAGTTCAGAATTCAGTTGCAAATATCCTTGGTCAGGGTAAATAAGTTTTGATTTCGATTGTTGTACATAGGTATATTTTTAGTGTTTATTTTCAGGGCTGGGTTACGTACAACTCATGCAACAATTGTATTCTTCTTTGAAATTTCCAGAGGGGTGGTGTTTGTTTATGTAAGTTTCTTTGATAATCATCTAATTTGGTTATTTAAAATTTTTTGTCTATTTCATTTAGATATTTTTTGAAATTGGTTATTTTGACTTCTTCTCCTCAGAGTTATAGCGAATGGTTGCATGGATTTGAAACGAAGGCAAAAGAATGTGTGGCTGAAACTTCATGTTCAGAGGAGATAAAGGTTAGTTCAAGAGTGAAATATCTACTATATTTTAACCTATATTTAAAAAAGAAGTAAATCAGAATTTGTCTTTATGAACTTGGGAAAGAAAGGATATGTTATGAGTAGAATAATGCTCTTGAGAAAGTGTAAGGTGATTCCGTTTTCTGTAAGTGTGGGTGGGAATGCTGTAAGTCTTCCTGTAGTCGATTTGTGTACAAAGCTAATGTTTGCCGTTTCTTTGACTCTGTATCTTAATCATTTCTAAAACTGAATATTTAACTGTCTCTTACTCTCTTTTTAGCCTGGGTTTAAAAAGTAAAGATCAGTTGAGGTAGGTAGGCAGAAACTGACTGGTTTGCTAAAGCATCCCCAAATACATCATTTTAAGAGTGTTCAGAACCTGGGTGCATTTTTATCCTTGACTACTGAAATTTGAGAGATTAAACTTTCTTGAATCTCAAGTGGCATGAATAAAATCCCCTTTCCCATGTGTGTAGCATAGGCATTGTGTCCTTAGTGCACATGTGGGCCTGCTTTGATTTTACCATCCTACTTATGAGAGACAAGCCCCTTGATTATAAAGTTGTGTATTGTATTTTGTAATGAGCAGGCTTGGGGAGTTTTATTAGCAAAAAACAAATGACCAAAAAGATCATTGAACCTCTTTGGTACTTAAGAAGGTTGAAATGTAGTGTTTCATTATAAAATAGGTAGAAACCATTTGTCATACCATTAAGTACTGAAACAAATCTGAAGCACGAAACTTTCTGGTAAAACTAGAGAATTTTTCTTTATTTCCTTCTTTGCAGGTTCTAGAGCACAAGTTGAAAGAAGCCGACGAAATGCACACATTGTTACAGCTAGAGTGTGAAAAATATAAATCCGTCCTTGCAGAAACAGTAGGAAATGATTTTTAATCAACATTTTATTTTTAAATCATTAACTTATATAGTTTATGTTGGGATTAGAACATGAATTTTTCAAAACACCTGTACTTTTGTGCATAGGAAGGAATTTTACAGAAGCTACAGAGAAGTGTGGAGCAAGAAGAAAATAAATGGAAAGTTAAAGTCGATGAATCACAAAAGACTATTAAACAGGTATTTAAAAAAGATACACTGAGAGCAGCGGTTCTCAAAGTTGGGCTGTGGACCAGCAGCAGCAGCGTCGCCTGGGAACTTGTTAGTGGTGCACATTCTTGGGCCCCGCCCCAGACTTACTGAATCTGAAACTGTGGGGCCACCAGTCTGTGTTTTAAAGAGCCTCCCAAGTGATTGTGATGCCCACCCAAGTTTGAGAATCACTGTTTTAGAGTGCGACTGGAGGGTGATGATGTAAAGTGCTTTGAAAGTCATAGAGCTGCTCACTGCATGATAACATGAGGCAGAGGATTTGGGCTTCAGAGTAAGTTCTGCAGCATTGATATGTGAGCCAGGATGTAGTACTCAAGAAAAAGTCAGTCTTCCTTCTCTTCATGGGACCTGAGTGTTACTGTGCAACCTTAATTTTTGTCCTGTTTACTTGGGTACGGTAAAGAGTGCCGTCTGTTACTCACTTGTTTTCCTGGGCCAACCTGTGCAGAAGTTAGAGTTGCTGGTGGTACTCTGGGTTAATACATTTGAAGATTAATTGTTAAAAGAATGAGACACTTTTTAGCTGGGCCTAATATCATGCAAATGAGATAGATTTTGACCATAATTTAAATCAATTAAATGTGACTCTCACTTTTAAGGTCTTTTAAAAATCACTGTGGCTTTAAATGAGATTCATTTTAAAACCTCTGAAGTGTCTGATTAAAATTCTATAACATAGAAGTCTCTATATCCTTGATGGCTTACTTGGTCATATAATTGTTTCACATTTCAGATGCAATTGTCATTCACACCTTTGGAGCAAGAGCTAGAGCGATTAAGAAGAGAAAATAAAGATATTGAAAATGTATGTTATTTCATCATTTGACTTGTAACCCGGGGATTCATTTTTAGCATTAAGGGTTGTCTTAAGATCTCTCTTGTAAGATTTCTGTTATTTACTGATGCAGTTCTTATGCCTTTAAGAATATCTTGGGTAGTGTTGTAGCTGAAATAGTTTTATATTCATAAGTGTCATAACTTTCCATTGTGGGGAAGCATCATGAGAGGAAATCTTAAATGGTTTGTTAACCTTTCCTTCTTTGTTGTGTTGCTAGCTGAGAAGAGAACGAGAGCATTTGGAAATGGAACTAGAGAAGGCAGAAATTGAACGATCTACGTATGTTACAGAAGTCAGAGAGGTACTTACAATAGAATTTTTTCAACCTTGCTTCTCGGTTTAAGTTTATAACAGTGATAAAATGTTTCAGTATAAGTTCTTTGTGGCAGAGCTTCCGAGTAGCGTACAAAAACATGGGATATCATAAGGAGATCAACTTAAACTCTAAACTTCATTGCAGCTGAAAGATCTGTTGACTGAATTGCAGAAAAAACTTGATGATTCATATTCTGAAGCAGTAAGACAGAATGAAGAGCTAAATTTGGTAAGAAGCTTCTTCTCCACTGGGCATCAATTAGGCTCTGAAAACACTTGGGTTGACATGTGGAGAGACCATCCAAACTTTTTCTCCTTGCTAACATCTTTAGCTTGGCATTTTATAAGTTTAAGATAATCTTCTTATTCTGATGACTCCTAAGATGATCCTTCTTTTCTTGACTCCTAAGATGATCCTTCTTTTCTTAGCTCCTAACAATGGCATGTTTGGCTTGCAAATCTTTTTCAAAAACATCTTCCCTGTTCTATAAAACCTGATTTCTTGAACAGTATTATTTTTGGTGAATAATGAAGTGAAACAAACAGTAAAGATTGGTTGAGTTGTGAAGATTCTCTTCTCTGAGTTACCATAGTTAACGGGACCTCTCGTTTCTAATCTGGAAGGAGATTATTGAAGTTAAAGATACATACTCTTTATTCAAGGGCAATAATCCAATCCAGCTGCTTCTTTGAACTGGTCTTTCTATAGATTGTAGAAAACAAAAAGCTTGTGAAATTCTTTATCATTAACATACCGCGTAGAGCATAGTAATCTTAAAACTATAGACCTAAAGATAAGTGAAGTTAGCCAGATGTCTTATAAAGACATAGAATACACTGTATTCCCATTCCTAAACTTCCTGGAAATTTATACTGATTATGACAGACTTAGTTGTCAGATAGATATGACTATCTTGTCAGATGTTTTGAACAAGAATCGTGTCTTTCCATGATTTAAAAATCGTTACAGCATGTGATTAGATTTCCTCAAAGTATCTGAATTAACTCTGGGAAGATTACAGTAAGTTTTCTCCTTACTCATGGTTAACCCTGCAGAGTTGGGAATTTTCTTATTAGTACTGCTGTATGTACCAAAGAAAACCTCTCAACTCATTCGTTTCTGGTTAGTTTTCTGTGTTAGGGCATTGATTTATGGGAATCAGTTTGCAGAGTAGGGCTCTATGAGATGTACCACAGAGCCCTCCACATCCACATACCCCCTCTGTGCCCCCCTTTATCTTTGAAATAAAGTTTTTATTTTATTTACCTTCGTTTACCTTAGTTGACCCATTCCCACTGCAGTGTAAGACCAGTTTTATACATGTGTTTGCTACACATTGCACAGATCAGGAATGTGATACGCCGCAGCTATAAGCCTTACTCTAGAATGTGTTTTAAAAAAATCGTTTCTAACTATGATTGTTGGAGATTTTACTTGCCAAAAAATGTCAGTGCTTGGGGTCTACCTCCAACAGTAGCATCAAACCCTCAGGATTATGCTTGAGTCTCTATTCAGCTTTGTGTTTTTGCCCCTTGTCTTCTGTCAAGAGGCCATTCTGAGTGGTTTTTGTTCTGTTTTTTTGCCTTGAGTTTGTAATCTTTATTTTAGTCTTTCTGTTTGTTTGCTCAGGAAACTGTGGTCACATTTTAAGATACATTAAAATGGTTTTGTTTGCCTGGACATACTTTGTGTGTTCCTGGGCCACAGGAATAACCTCTGTGATATGTTAAATCAGAGTTAAGTAAGGAGCAAAAGCTGAAGCTTTGGGGTATTTAATTGAATTCTCAAAATAAAATTTCCAAATGGAATGTCCCCCACTAATTCTCCTGTCAGTTGGAAATGTCAGTGTGTTATGTTCCCCCTTTGGGTCTCCAGAACTCTTGGGAATGTTATGCCTATGGGTGGAAGGCAAAAATCAACTAGGTGAGTTTAATGAGAAAGTTATTTTTTGTCAGTGTAGTTCATTTTCTTTATTCATATTTAATTGGAACAGTTATCAAGAGGAGAGGCATTATGTATCGGCACTAGAGCTTTATAGAGCTTTATTATAACTATTTTCACAAGTTGGTTATTGAGAAGAAATCTTAAGACATTTCTTATTGGTATAATTAGGCCAGTGTGGTCTTGCACTGATCTCTTTAGTGAGGTCTTAAAGATTAAATTTTTTTTTTTTTTTGAGGAAGATTAGCCCTGAGCTAACATCGGCTGCCAATCCTCCTGCTTTTTTTTTTTTTTTGCTGAGGAAGACTGGCCCTGAGCTAACATCCATGCCCATCTTCCTCTACTTTATATGTGGGACGCCTACCACAGCATGGCTTGCCAAGCAGTGCCATGTCCGCACCCAGGATCCGAACCGGCGAACCCCGGGCTGCCGAAGTAGAACGTGTGAACTTAACCACTGTGCCACTGGGCCAGCCCTAGATTAAATTTTTGAAGTTTTCATTTTACTGGGTTTGTAATTTCTGTTCAGTGTCTTTTAGAATATTATACAATTGACCCTCTTAACTGAATTATATGGATCAAGAAAGCCTTTAAAAACTAATTAGTAAAATTTCTGATTACTTGCCTTTTAATTTAGAATAATTTAAATATGAATGAACTACTTTATGAATAGTGAATAGTAATACTTTAAAAAGGCATTTTACTGGAATTTGACTGATGGTTTTGTTTTTACATTTGCAGTTTTCTACTCTAAACTCTACTTCGTTTCCGTAGCTTTTCTTACAAGGTTTGGCTTTACAGACGGGACCCTCCACTGCTTAGCTTTCCTTTACATCTGGTGCAGCAAATTGGCTCATCTACTGTGTGTAATAACTGTTAGCTGTCTCATTGTTTCTCATTTATTCTTCAGTCCTAGCAGTCTTAGCATAATCAAATAAGGATGCAAGTTAATTGTAGTGTTCCTTTATTTTTACAGTTAAAGACACAGTTAAATGAAACACTCACAAAACTTAGAACTGAACAGAGTGAAAGGCAGAAGGTAGCTGGTGACTTGCATAAGGTAAGACTGCTTGTCCTGCAGATGCCATTTTTGCATGCTGTCTTGTGCCTTGAATCTTCAGCAGACACACTCCTAATTCTGGATTTGTTCTTTCTCATCATTAATTTGTTTATAAATTTAATCTGTTAAATAGTTACATTTTTGCAACTAAACCTTTCTTGGCTTGTTTTCCCATTATTCTCAATTTGCTTTATCATTTATCACGTTTATGTAATTGATTGCTTTATAAAGTATATATTAAATTTCAAATTTAATTGAAGTTATTCTTTTTTAAAAATTGGGTTACATCCATATACTTTTAAGTTGGGATTTGCTTATGTAGTCGTTTACAAAATATGTTTCTTTTGATCTTTATGGATCTAAAAGATACATAGACCTCTAATGTTTTAGGAATTTGTTTCTTTCATTTATTTCTTTGTGGACATACACTTTTCTTAATCTCATATAGAAATGGATGATCTTTAGGATTACATTTCTTATTCTTTGCGTTAGGTTGACAAGATATTTGTAATTCTGTTTGAGCTATTTTAACAGTGCAATTCACGTGCTTATGTCACAGCTGCTTTAGAGTATGATTGTTTTTACGGGAGATACAGTTATTAGCAAAGCAAATACATGACTTTTTTAAAATTGAAAGAAATTGTTCTGTATGATTAAAGTTTTAAATTGTTTATGCAAAAGGCTAGGAGTCCACAGTTGCTTCAGATTATTTTGGTGTTATCGTTACCAGTAGATAAAATGTGAACTGAGGAAGTTTGTTTTAGAACTCAAACTTAGATACATGCTACATTGTCAAGGCTGAGCAATCTAATTTACTTTGATATGTGATTTTAATTTGTGACCTCTGGATCAAAATATAAAACATGTGGTTTTAGCCTAGCGGTTTAGTTTCTCAGGAGGTAGTTCAAGGGTACTGAACAGGTGCTCAAAGGTATGGATAATGCCATGTTATTTATGGCGGCTAAAATGGCAACAGTAGGTGACAGTGAACTTCCCCATGTCTATATAATAGAAATACTGTGCAACACTTGATTGGAAATGCACATAAATATTTATTGACATGAAAAAAGTTAAAATACTTAGTAAAACAAACAGGTATAAAACAGCATGTATGTTAAAAGGCCATTTAGTTAAAATTTTCTGCCACTTTTCTGTTAGCCCATACATGTACAGAAGAGGAGTGTAGAGCAGGGGTCGCCGCAGAACCACACACTTGCATTGTGGTCACATAATGGCTTCTCTCACATGCTCTTTGTGTATTTGTTAGGTTAGCATAACCCTTTAAAAATGGAAAAGCTATTCTTAGCTTGTGAGCTGTACAAAAACAGGCCGTGGTCAGATTTGGCTGACCCCTGACCTAGACTAACCCTAACCTAAGTATCAACTGTGGGTATTTCTGTTTTTAATTTCTTTATACATTTTCTGTATTGTTTGGACTTTTTAAACAGTGAGCGTGTGTTTATAATTTGGTGGAGGAGGAAGCTGTTTTCATTTTGGAGAAAAACTTGAATAGATTGGCTTTACATTGTATTTTGAGAGGAGCTTTAATTCTGTATAAAATAAGTAAGAAAAATCACTCATTTCTTTCTTGCATGTGTCCATCAGTTGTCGTATTTAGAGGCCACCATATTGCTTTCCTTACAGGCTCAGCAGTCCCTGGATCTTATCCAGTCACAAATAGTAAAAGCTGCTGGAGACACTACTGTTATTGAGAATAGTGATGTTTCCCCAGAAACGGTATGCTTTTTCTTTAACCCCAGATCGCTCGGCTAGTTACCTTGTAAGTTATGTGAAGAATAAAAAATGTACAAGATTCATCTCTGACTAAAAAAATGCCTTCATAATGAGCTGCCATCAGTTATGTTGCATTCTTGACTTAAGGTCGTCTTTTCTTTAAGATATCCTATCTCTGAAATGCAGTGCTTTTATTAATGTTTGTTTTCACTTCAACTTAGTGAGAAGTTATATTAACTTAAAGGTTTGTTTCAGGAGATATTATGGTATACTGCTTAAGTGTAGACTCTGTTAGATGGCCTGTCTTTGAATCCTGGCCTACTACTTTGTAGCTGTGTGGTATTGGGCAGATTCCTTAGCCTCTCTGTGCTTTAGTTGCCACATCTGTAAATGGGAATGATGATAGTTGCTGTCTTGTAGGATTGTTGAAAGGAATAAATGAATCTCTCTGTAAACACTTAGAATAGTGGGTAGCACTTAACAGCAGTACCTAGCCACTGAGCCAGAGCTCAGTGTATGTTAACTGTTATTTTTGCTGTTGTTATGAATGTGCTCTCCTTTGGTGCCCGACACATTTTTTTCTGAAAGGAGAAATGGATATATATTTAATATTCATAGTCTAGATTTTTCTCTTTGTGGCCTAGTGACAATGTATATTAACAAAGCTTTCTTTGGTACAGGCTAATTTGACCACTAGGTAGCAAACGTGATTTCTCCATGTGGTTTTCGTTGTCGATTTTCATGCTATTTTTCAGCTTTGTTGTATTTAAAATAACAATAAAATGTTTTCTGTTTTGGGCTGCAAATGCCCTTTCCTTGTGTTGGAGGCCTTCATCTCTTCATCTTCTTTTTAGGAGTCTTCTGAGAAGGAGACAATGTCTGTAAGTCTCAATCAGACTGTGACACAGCTGCAGCAGTTGCTTCAGGCGGTAAACCAGCAGCTCACAAAGGACAAGGAGCAGCCCCAGGTAGCAGGTGAGGGCGCCTCGGTCACCGTCTGTCTGTGGTCACGCACGCCGTTTGTGTGCACGTGTGGCGCGCTCGTTGCCGGTGCGAGGGCTCCCTTGGTCCCTCTCAGGACCCCCACACGATGGCTTCAGCTTTCTTGGAGATAGATTTCCATCTTGCACGTCTTTTGGTTTCGTAGCTTGCAGGGGAAAAGGAAACCTTTTATCTTAGCTTCTCCTCACTTTGTTATAAAGCAGACTCTCTTGTAACTTGTTGGCCTAGGTTTTGTTCGTTTTCATAGTCTGCAACTGCTTCCTTAGTTTATCCCGATCTTAGTTCTGGTAAAGTACCTGTGGTTTATTTATTTATTTTTTTAATGACTTGGTAAAATAAAGTAAAAAAAGTAACACTTTTACTGAGGTAAGATGCTGAACTGAAAATCAGGTTATCACAATTTCTTTAAATTGGAAGCTGAGTTTTATTTAATTTTGCTTATAGGTGGTCAGAGAAATCCATTTTTAACTCTTGAAGTGAGCGTCTTAGTTGAAGATAAATAAACCCATTATTAACCAAAGCACGTTATGAAATTTTATTGCCCATATTACCTGGGAAAGCTCAGATTTGTTGGCATTTAAAAATGACTTCTGTTTCAGTGGTGAATGCGGATTAATTGATTCATTGATTCCTGGGTCTTACTTGTTTTAAAAATGACTGACTTAAGTCACACTGCTTTGGGTAATTAGGATATTCTGATATGCACTGAATATTTCAGATATTCTTCTTTTGAAGCTGTTTGCTCTAAAATAATGTTGGTATCCTGGAGGTCAGTGGAGTGGCCTGTGTGACACAAAGGGACAGCTCATCAGTGGATTGTCCTTTTCCGGATGCGTGTTTCAGACTGTTAGGCTGTAAAGGCCTCGGGACAGGTTAGGAGTCCTGGAAGAGCGGGCACGGATTGCCATTGTCATTATAGGGGCATTCTGTCTACTTTCACAGAATGATCGTCCTCTGGCCTGCCTTAGTATGCGCCCTCCTTAAAATGCTATTTCAGATCAGTTACCTCTAAGAAGGCTTCCAGATAAAGCCAGCCCATTCTTTTTACCCTTCAGCAAAAATAATTATACTTTAATCGTTTATCTTTGGAAAGCTGACTTCTCGGTTGCCTGGAGTTAAACTTATGCCACATCACCCCCATTCCCCAAATTAGAGAATAACCTTGTTTCCTGCTTTGGGGAAAATCTCCTTCCCATGTCTTCAGCCCCAGTCACTTCTTCTTTTTGGAGGAAGATTAGCCCTGAGCTAACATATGCTGTCAATCCTCCTCTTTTTGCTGAGGAAGAGTGGCCCTGAGCTCACATCCGTGCCCATCTTCCTCTGTTTTATGTGTGGGACACCTGCCACAGTGTGGCTTGACAAGCACTGCATAGGTCTGCACCTGGGATCTGAACCTGTGAACCCCAGGCCACCGAAGCGGAACGTGGGAACTTAACCACTGCGCCACTAGGCCGGCCCAGTCCCACTCACTTCTCGCATACACTTCTGTTCAGTCTTGAAAACATGCTCAAATGTCTTATTTTAACCTTGTACTTCCTTCAGGTTACCACCCTAATTTCTGTATTTCGCTGTTTAACAAAGAGTCTTAAAATAAGGAATTATTCTCCCAGTAGCTACTTCTTTACTTGCTGTTCAGCGCTCCAGAGCACTGAATACTCTCCTACTCTGGCATTACTTCTCTTCCTGCCCTTCCAGGGAAACCGTTTTTTGCTGAGGTCAGTAGTGATTTCCTAATGGCTGGATGTAATACAGGCCCCTCCTTTGCATACAGGATACTGAAGTTGTTATGACATATGGTAAATATGCTGAAGTCAGCCCATAGGCCTTTGTGTTATAAGGGAAGGGCTTCATTTCCGAGAGCTTAAAAGATTGTAAGATGGCTTATTACTGCTCGTCCTTAGACCTCCTCACTAGTATCTCTCCAGCATCTCAAAGGTGTCCTTTAAGACTTTTCTTCCCGGACACATGGTCTGCCCCTGTTAAGTCTCATGAATCATTTTTAGCTTTCCTGTTTCCACATTTGCCTTAATTGTATTAAATTTGAGATGTGTACTGATCATTGGTAACATCATTTTTATTTTTCACATTTTTTCTTTCTGATTTATAAAATTGTAGTAATTCGTTAAAATACATATACCCTGGCGACGCAGCTGAAACTGAACTGTTGTTTGCAGGCAGCTCCTCTAGGCGATCACGTAGCATTCTTTCATCAGCTGATGGACATTAGTCCCAGTTTGGCGAGTGACCAGCTGGCTGAGCGTCAGCAGTATATGGAAAGGGGTAGAGTGGACTGTGTGAAGATAGAGATTCCCCAGGCACCTGAGAACTCTTCCCTCGAGAGCTCTCCCCGCACTCGCTGAGAACCCTCCCACGGCCCCCGGGTTCCCACAGCTCTTCCTGAGGCCCTGTCGGGGTTGGTGTTGCCCTCAGGTTTTTAACTGGAGCCTTCATTTTTGCTCAATATATTCTCCCTCTTGTGAACTCTTTTAAAACTACTACTAAATGATTAAATTGGAAATTTAATTTCTTAATTGTCAGAATGTAGGTAATAGGTTATTGTCTGATGTCAGGAAACAGTTCTTTTTAGTATATATTACAAGTACGTATGGATTGTTTCAGATAACCATGTTCAGGAAGGGAAAAGCTGTTGGGAAAAGACAAAAGTGAGAGATGATGTGCAATGACTTAGTTTCCTAAATCGTGGTACATGCTACTTAGCATTGCTGAGGGGTGGGGGTGGGGGGATATCTTACATCCTCGATTTGTAAATCCTGGTACATGGTACTTAGCATTGCTGAGGTGTGGGGGTGGGGGGATGTCTTACATCCTCGATTTGTAAAACCTTAACTTTTCTTTTCTTTTGGAAGTCTTCCTACCCATCTCCTAACCTTCTTTCCCCTAAAAAAAGAAGGCTGTTGTCCGCTCTTTTTTTGAATAAAGGTGATTTTTCTGGTAGACTGGCAACACTAGTATTTTATGGGATACTTTTATGTTCCAGATATCTGCTTCTCCTTATGTTTCATACTTGCTTGGTTTCTGAGCGTTCTGAGTGTGCATATCTGACCATGTCAGAACCTTCATGACCCCAGTATCTTAGTCTGTTCGGTCTGCTGTAACAAAAGTCCTGTACACTGCGGGGCTAAAACAGCAGGCATTTATTTCCCACATTTCTGGAGGCCGGCCAAGATCAAGGCACCAGCGGATTCTGTGTCTGGTGAGACCTGCTTCTTGGTTTAAAGATGGCCATCTTCCTGCTGTGTTCTCACAGGGCAGAAGGGGCGAGGGAGCTCTCTGGGGTCCCTTAACACTGGCACTAATCCTGTTCATGATAGTGGAGTCTTCCACAGGCCCCACTTCCAAATACCATTACACTGGGGGGTAGAATCTCAACGTGGGAATTTGGAGGGAACACAAGCATTCAGACCGCAACACCCAGGTTCCCTGCTCTTGGAGCCACTGTGCAGGATCCTGTCGGGAGGATCCTGTCGGGAGGAGGAGGATTTTAATAGCTGACGCTTGGTGAGTCTGCCTCGAGCATGAGCACGCTTCCCACAGGTGCTCATTCATTTCATCTTTCCAGCAGCCCAGTGCCTGCAGTTGGTAGGTATTCTTATTCTTATTAATTTTTTTGTTCCTGTTTTACAACAGACCCAAAGAGGGTTAGCTTGCCCAACTTCCCCAGCTAGCAACTGGGTGAACTGGGAGTTAAATCCAGGTGGTCTGGGCCCAGCAGCTGTGCTCTTCCCGAGGCCTTTCCTACTCCCTAACTCAGGCGCACTCTACCCTGCCCCTTCTTGTCACTGCTTTCTTCTCATTCTGTCTGATCCTTTGTACAATTGGCCTTGTACAGTTTCTTCAGTCAATTCGGACTTTTCCCTGAAGCAGGTATTTGGTTTGCCAGTGGTAGATTGGAGAGGCTCCTGACACTGTCCAGAGAACACGGAGGGGACGTTTTCTTCATGTGTTTGTGTGTATGTGCTCTCCCTGCTCCCTTTCACAAATAGTCTTTTATGATGCAGTTGCCCCCTGTTTCTGAAAGAAAATTCTTTTGTAGCGCTATTGAAGTTATAAGAGTGAACATTCCAGATAAACGCCAGCTTTTATTTCTACACTTTATACTTGACTATTACATGGATCAGATTTTCATTTTCCGTAATGTGTGAACAGAGCACTTCATAGTTTAATGTCCCAGTGGACTATGTGGACTTTCTGGTCAGCTCTTAATCTTGCTGTAATTAGAGAACACGATAGCAAGTGATAACTTTGCTTTTTAACTTTCTAATTGCTTCCTTTCCCCTCAACTTTTTATTTTGAAAAATTTCACGTAAAGAAAACTCGAAAGAATAGTACAACACACACTTTTACTTGCTTCGTCTCTGTATATGTATACATGTTTTGTTGATGTCATACCATTTGAAAGTAACTTTTTGACTCTCGTGACGTTATCCCTGAACACTTCGGTGTGCGTGTCCTAAGAACAGAGACATTCTCTTTCAAATCCGTAGTACCGTTATCACATCCAGCAAAAGAAAGCGATAGTTGCATAATATCAGCCAGTGGGAAATGCATATTGAGGCTTCTCCAGTTGCACCCACAGTGTCTTTGTAGCTGTCTCTCCCAGCCCAGGACCCAGTGGAGACTCACGTGTTGCGTCTGGTCAAGTCTTCTTAGTCTTTCCAATGGCTTTTGAAGTTTAATTTCTTTAGTCATTTCTCTGACTTGGAAAGCTTCATATGACTTCAGAAAATCTGTCTAAAACTGAAATTATTTATCCACGGGTGTACAGTTGTAATGTTCAGTCTCTCTTCAGTGGTACTCACTCGTCTCACCAGCTTTACGTTCTCTTGAGTAGAACTAATAAAAATGGATTCCAGTGTTGTTCGTTTAAATGTTTTCTAATAGGATTTTAAAATCCCTACATTATTCTCAATTTAGTCTGGGGTTTTAGGCTCACATATTTTAAAATTCACCTAAAAGCTTCTTCCAAACCCTCAGAGTTTTCTCTTATTTTTGATTACCATTAGTATGAAGCACTTTGGTCCTGGTTGAAAGGGCCATGCTAGATCAAGAGGAATATGTGCTTTTGGTGTTGGACTGTTGTCTGCTGATTGCCTTTTGTGTCTTTGTTTTAAAATGAATATCTTTCTTTCTGATCTTTTACAGAGTGAAGCAATTGGGAAACTGTTCATTCAAGGATAACAGAAGGCATTGTATTATATTTTGCCAAATTAAAGCCTTATTTATGTTTTCACCCTTTCTACTTTGTCAGAAACACTGAACAGAGTTTTGTCTTTTCTAATCCTTGTTAGACTACTGATTTAAAGAGAGAAAAAAAGCCAACTCTGTAGACACCTTCAGAGTTTAGTTTTATAATAAAACTGTTTGAATAATTAGACCTTTACATTCCTGACGATAAAATAAACATGTAATCTTTTATCTTATTTTGCTCAATAAAATTATTCAGAAGATCAAAAGTGGTAAAGACAAGATAAAATTTAACATTTTAATACTGATGTTGTACACTGTTTTACTTAACATTTTGGGGAGTAACTGCCTCTGATTTCAACTCAAGAAAACACTTTTTTGTTGCTAATGTAATCGGATTTTGTAATGGTGTCGGTAAATAAAGGGATGCTTATTATTCAGACTTGTTCCAATTTTCATTGAGTTTGAAGAGATTTTATTAACACTACAGATCAGCATCATTTAGAACACAATTGTTCATTGCAACCTTTGCACAAGGGTAAGTATTGTTGCTTCTCCAGCTTCTCTCATTGGAGCTCTGGGTCTCCCTGTGGTTCTGTGCAGTGTAAACTGTGTCCAGGAGTGCTTGGGGCACGGAAAGGACGAAGCAGGTATTTAGCCTTTCAGACTCACCCCTCCCGCTTCAGGTAGAGGAGCTCTACTTTATTTTTACTGCTACTATTATTTTTTAAGTATAATAATTAACTTTTTAGTTTCCTTCTTATCAGGCAGTATGTTACACAGTTTACACGTGTTATCTTTTTTGTTCTTGAAAAAAGTTTGTTTTTTCCTAAATAATCGGATGAAAATACTGAGCCCTTCAGATGCTCAGAACCACTGACAGATACCTTGTGCTCTTGAGTGTTGAAGTACCTGCTGGGCCATACTGAGCCTCCTTGCTGTTTCAGTCATGCTTCTACCCTGGGGCCTCTCCACAGCCTGTTCTCTCTGCTTAAAACTCTCTTCGCTTGGATGTCAGCTTGGCTTGCTCTCTCACCATCTTGAATCTGCTTAAATGTCACCTTTCTCATCAGATCTTTCTTGACCATCCTGTATCCCACCTATCTCCCCATCCCCATACCTGTTTTTTTGTTTTGTTTTTGGTGAGGAAGGTGGGCCCTGAGCTAACATCTGTGCCCGTCTTTCTCTGTTTTATATGTGGGATGCTGCCACAGCATGGCTTGATGAGCGGTGTTATGTCTGTGCCTGGGATCTGAACCCATGAACCCCGGCCGCATGCACACTTCACTACATCTCTGGGCTGGCCCCTCCCCGCTACCTATTTTTGTCTGTAACATTTATAGTCTTCCAATATATATACTTGGTTACTCCCCATCCCCCCCAAGAAAGTAAGTTCCATGAGGGCAAGAATTCTCTCTTTTGTTCTTTGCTTTATCCCCAACCCTGAGAAAGTGCCTGACACTTAATTGTGCTCAAATATTTAAATGAATGAATGGATGAAATTTATTTTTATAGCTTGAAAATTATCTAAAGTCGTGCCTCCCAAACTTTTTACCTCACAACATAGGCACCAAATAGTATTTCTAGGGTATGCTGAGATAAACTGAAGAGGCTGCTCACGCCAGTGACGGCTGGCCTGGGTGTTTGAGCCATCCCAGGCCTTAACCACTGGGAAATTGATCTGAATGCCGGATACTGTATCATCATCTTCTCTCTCGTTTTCCTTTGCTATTGCCTGTAAAGATACTCATGTCTCTGCCACCTGAAAAAAGCAAACAGAAATTCCACCTTCTATCTTACAGCCTCTTCTTGCTACTCTCTTCTCCCTTCAGAGCTGAGTTTCTCAGAAGAGTTGTGTCATTGTGGTGTTTTTCAGCCTCCTTGTATGAATCTTAAAAAAATAGAATAATTGCAAGAGACTTTGAGGACTCAGTCCAGTCTCTTATGAATTTGTGCCCCCTCCCTCAACATCCCAACCAAATACACATTCGTCTTTTTGCCTCTGAAGTGGCAGCAAGTTCACGACTGACTGTTCCAATTTGGGACAGTTGTAATGGTTGATGGTTACTAAATTATATTAAAAGTTCTAGTCCTGTTCTTTGCATCAGTTTGTTCTACTTCTTTACTCTAGAATCACATAGGAAAAGCTGATCTCACTGCCGTTCAGTTATTCTTCAGATATGCCAGGATAGCTCCGTGCTCTCAAGTCCATTTCCCTCTGGGTTAAGTATTCTCAGGTCCTTAGTTGGCCCGAATGATGAAAGGCCAAACTAGCCCACTCGTCTCATCCATCCCCAGCTCTCTGCCTTTGCTCACTGGGAGCACTGGGAGAGGAAGGGAGCATCAAAAGAGAGAAGGAGTCCCGTGTCCTCAGTCTCTGTTGGTTCCCCTCATCACTGCTGCAGCCAGTTGAGGCAGAAAGCCGCACGAATATTACTCAGATTAGGGAGAGCCTAAAAGGAGGGGAGAATGACTAGTGTAGTTGGGAGCAATTTTGTTGGTCCCCAAAAAGAGAGGGGAGAGATGTGGAAGGGAGGAGTGAGGGGTGCCTGTGAGGCAGGCTGTACCTGGAGGTCAGTGACTGCATGAAGCATCCAGGCTTGAGCGCCTTGCCGGTGTTCCCCCCAACAGGAAGAGGTGGTGGGGTGTGTGCCTATGGGCAGTAGCTGTCTTGCCCACAGAGAGTTCGAGCCAGGCCAGAGTTTCCACATCTTGCATCCCAGTGCAGACTGCTTTTGAGCACCTGTCACTTGTGGCCCTGCCCTAGCTAGCACGTATAGGAGAAGCCGTGACCACAGAAGAGGGCTGCTGCTGCTCCCTCAGTCGGGTAAAGAGGTGTTTGTCCTTTGACCTCATTTGTCATCTGGGTCCTGAAGAAGGGAGGGCAAAGGAGGAGTTAAAGAACAGACTCCTTGTTGCTGCCACCATGGCCAGTAGTCAAGCCTGAGCTGTGGGGAGGTTGGAGATGGGTTATTAAACCAAGCCGGACTGGACTCGTTAATCTAGTTACAGGTCAGCTATGAGAGCTGCTTAGGGTGTGCTGAGGAGAAGAGGGAGGTGACGGCATGGTTGAAGACCATGGTCAGGAAAGTGGGACCACATCCAGGCTGTTCTACCGACTGGTTGATAGGTTTTTCTATTTCTTCTTGACTCTATTTTCCTCATTTACGCTTTCCTCGAACATTGGGCCATTTCATATTCATCGATGGAATTCTAGAAGACAGGTAACACTGCTTTTATAACATCACAGGCCAGAAGTTTTTTTAAGCGATTTACTTATTTAATCCTCATCAGAATTTATTGAGGGAGTTCTTTTATCATCTCCATTTTATAGAGAAGGAAACTGAGGCACAAGGAGGATCATTACATTGTCCAAGGTCTCAGCTGCTAAGTGGAGGAATCAGGATTCCAACCTCCAGCTTAAGCTTTCTGGCTTGATTCCCTTATTTAGATTCGTTCATATATATATTCACATATACATGTGTGTGTACTTATAAATATATATTTTTATAATTTTAAAAATTACTGTATAGTTTTTTTTACCCTCATTTGTTCCTGATGTTAATGTGCCTTTTCATTTTCTCCTGGTTGTACTTTCCGAAGGATTGTCAACCTCTGGTTCTCAAAAGTGTGGTCTGCAGAGCCCTTGGGCATCCCCAAGACCCTTCCAGGAGTCTGCAAGGTCCAAACTGTACTTTGGTGGTACGAGGATGTTACTCTCCTTTCTCGGTGCTGGTGCTTCGCTCCAGAGCGGTTAGGAGTTACGGTGTTCATCACTGCTCACTCCCAGTAGAAACACTGTCAGAGACACTTAAGAAAGTCTTTTCTGGTGAGATTGGTAGTGATACTGGTGAATGTGAGTTTTTGGTGTGTATAGTGAAATGTGTCAATATCTGGAAGATCTGGATTAACTCAGTGAACCAGTATTTTCCAAACGACCAGTGCACAATGTTACAAAATCATGCCTCAGGTACGAGAGCAAGAGCAAGATAAGCTAAAGGATTTTAATGTATCAGAGTGCAAAAAGTTTATTGATCGGCTTTCAGGCTCCACACTGCAATTAATCTTTAAGAAATTACCTCGTGTTGAGCTTTGCTATAGTATCAAAGAATATCCAGTTGTCTGAAACGGCTACTGCTCTCTGTTTTCCAACAACATGTCTGTGTGAGGCCAGATGTTCTTCGTACACTTCAACCAAAACAATGTATCACAACAGGTGGAACGCAGGAGCCAATCTTCTACAAAGCCCGATAGTTAAAAGATTTGCAAACAGGTAAAGCAATGCCAGTCTTCTCACCACTCCTTTTTGGTCCATTTGTTTTGGAAAATGACAGAGTATTTTGTGAAAACATGTTTGTTGTGTTGATATTTTAAAATAAAAAAATGAACATTTACAATTTTTCTTGATTTTAATTTCTAGTACATCGAATATTGATAGAAATAAAAACGAAAGCTTTTAAAAGTGTAAACGACTTCTGAGACCAAAAATTTGAGTGCTACTGGTCTAGCATGTTGTTTTTCAACAGTTTTTAATTATACTGGACAACTCCATCAGCACTTTTTTGTTGTATTTTGTTTAATTCATTTATGTTTTTATTTTCCTTCTCTTTCTTTGGATGTATTTTGTTGCACTTTGCCAACTTCTTTTCTTTGCGTTTAAATCATTAATTTTCAGTTCTTCTTGTTTTCTAATAAATTTATTTTAGGCTGTAAGTTTTCCTCTGGACTTCTTTGTATCGCACAGATTTGATACGTAGGGATTTTGTTGTCTTTCACTTCTTAATTTAAAAAAATCATAAATATTTCAACCATAAAGACAAATCATGGAAAAAGTAGAAAAAAACGTGTGTATCCCACTCATTATCAAGTATTAACATTTTGTTATATTGAGGTTTTTTTAATAAAAGAAAGAAAACATTGGGTACAGTTGAAGCGTCTTGCATATGCCTCACTGCTCCGGTCCCTCCCTCCAGAGGAAGCCTCTGCACTGGAATGATGTGTACTGTTTAACTGTGTTGCTCTGCAATTAATACATATGCATGTATCCAGAAACAACATCTAAGCGTGTTTTGCATGTTTTCAAACGTTACATAAATCATTCTGCCTTTTGCTGTATTTGTTCATATTAGCTTTAAAGTCTATACATGCAGCTTTTACTCATTCATTTTTAACTGGATATGCCACAGTTTATTTGTCCATTCCTCTGCTAAGGGACATTTAAGTCGTCACCAATTCGTAAATATTTTATGTAACTTTCATTTTGAATTCCTTTAAGCTAAGAAACTTTTTGGTGTTCGTTTTGTATTTACATCATGGACTTGTAAATATTGTTTTCTACTATTATTGCATTTGGGTCAGTAAACATGATCTGTATGACATGAATTTCTTGACTTTGTGGAGACTTAAGAAGAAAGAAAAAATTATAAACCAAAAAAGAAAAAAAATTTAGTCTCAGTTTAGAATAAAAGAGATTATCAACAAGAACGCTAAGCTTTGGCAGGAAATGATTTATTATGTGAAGTAGTTTGAATTTTCAAACTACTTCGCCAGGCTGGTTATTCCCCTCTTGAGTTAGTGAGAAGGAGTTGGGGGCTGTTCACTCTCCTGTGACCTCAGGCGCACCAAGCAGAGGCAGACAGGTCGGGAGGGCTCCTGCTTGTGCTGTGCAGTCAGGCAGCTAGGAGTTTCTGAGTTAGGAGCCGGTTCTTCCTGAGCTGTTCAGTCCAGAGCTCTTGGGATTTCATTCAGTGCCAAGTACAAAGTTTCTGTTTCTCTGCTGAATGCAGTCTTATCTTGAAATATCTAAAATATGGGTTGCTGATTTAACCCATGGGCCATAGTTGTAGGAAATGGAATTCACTTGTTTGTGTTGATAAGTTCCCTCCCACCTCTTCAGCCGTGTGCATCTAGGTTTTCTCCTTGGTAGCTGTGCAAGTAAAGTAGAAATGTGGCTCTAGTAAATTCTAACCAAATGCAGCAGTGAGTTTTCGTCAAAAATTCCTTTATTGCCAAGTATATGCTCCATATTTGTAAATATTCCAAGGGATTGAAAAGAATGGATATTTTCTATTTGTAAATTCAAATTTGTTTATTGATACATTTCCATGGTTCCCAAACTCTGCTTCTGGTTCACTGGGTCTGAGGTGAGGCTCAAGATTTTGCATATTTCAGCAAGTTCCAAGTGTTGCTGATGTTGCTGGCTTGGGGACCACACTTGGAAAATTATGCATTATGGTATTCAGTTTGCTTTTCATCCTTTGCAGTTTTTTCGCAGTTTCTCGTTAAATGAGAATTCTTGTTTCAAACATTGCTAAATATTTACTAATTATTTTATATCATTTCTATAATTTTTGCAGATCTGGGGATGAAGAGAAAGATTGCAGCAGCACCTTGAAAACTGAATTCTGCCAAAATAAGCCTAAAAAAAGTAAAGTGCTGATTGGTGGTTTTCTTCGTGTTCTTTGTGTTTCTTGATATTTCCTGGTTATGCCATATGAGTATTTTTCTTGAGTTTCCTCTTTGCTGAGTTTCTTTACGTTCCCCCCACACCCACCCCGCCAAGCCTGAACCTGCAGGAATGCTATTCTCCCACTGACAATGGTAGGAGTTTTATTCCCGTGATGGAAGAATCAGTTGGAATAAAATGAGATGAGAAAAACATAAGTTTTTCTCCATTTTGTTACCAAGAACAGGATGATTTATGCACTCAGCAGTGTGGGGACAGTATGGAGACACGGGTGTGGAGGTTCAGACTCTGCCTTGATGTTCCCTCAGGACGTCTGTACGGACGTGGTCTTCTGTTAGACAAACATGTCCAGTCGGATGGAGCCGAGTTTTTTTCTGACAACCGATCTGGGTGACTTTTTGACTATAACTTGACCTATTTTGAATAAACTAACAGCATTTCCTACCTGCATTTGCATAGAAAATGTAAAACTTTCTCATCTGTTCCGAGTGCCTGGTGTTAACTTTGAGAGTAGCCTTAACAGACAACTGGCCCACCCTCTGGTCCTCTCAGGGCGGCTCAGGGGGACCGCTCTGTCTCACCGCCTTTGGACAGGTCCCCCTGCACCCTGAATATGTGCTTGGCTTCTCACCCAACTCAACTGCATGATGGCTGATGTCCCACAAAGCAACTAATTAATCATTTACTTGGGGGCATTTTATGAATGATAGTAACAATAAACAAATAATAGGAGTCATAATAATTACGGACATTTATTGAGTGCTCTTTTCTAGATACCACGCTGTGTGTTAGATGCACGGCTCATTTTGCTACTGATTTACCTTGCAAGGTTATTACTGTGACAGTCTCTGGAGTCCTTAGAGAGCTTTCCAATGCCTAAGTGGAGTATTTGGTAACACGAGGACTAGACTTTCTAGAAACTGACAAGGCAAGGAAAAGGATCCTCTGCTAGAACCTCCGGGAGGAACCCAGTCCTCCCAACACCTTGCTTTGTATACCACAGGGACCCACGTTGGATTTCTGACCTCCAGGACTGTGAGAGAATAAGTTGGTGTTGTTTTAAACCACGAGGTTTGTAGTAGTTTGTTACAGCAGCACTAGGAAATGGATACAACCACTCCTGGCTGCGGGATCCTGCCTTCTCTCGGGATGGGGGTTCCTGCTTGTTCGGTGACTGTAGACCAGCTGTGGGCCGGCCAGCCCAGTGACCTTCTCTGCCGTCACTGGGCAGCACCCACACCTTCTCCAGTGAGGCCTGACCTCCAGTCCCCTCCAACTCTGTCCTCTTCCAGGTTCTCTCTCAGCCCCAAGGTATTCTCCAGAGTGGTTTGCCTCATTAAAGGTCATCCCTGTTACAACGAATCTCTCTTGATAGTGAACTTTCCCTTCTCAAGTTTTGTTCAAACTTCCCTGTTCAAATTAGATTAAGCTTTCGCTGTCCAAAGCCGAGACTCTCATCCTCACCCTGCCCTGTGCCTTCTCACGACTGACCAGCTCTGCCCTTGCTGTCTCCTCCCCTGCGCCTTCCCGCTCCTCCCTCCGGAAGGCCCTTCCCTCAGAAGGCCAGTGCCCTCCGTCTTTAACCCTGCTCCCTTCACTCTGGTGCCACCTGCAAATACTGCCTGTCCTCCTCGCTGTCGGCCCCACGCCTCCTAGTCGCTCCTCATTAGCTTTTTCTCTGGTGCCAGTTCCACAGCCTCACAGGCGATTTGAACTTCCATGTGGCTCTCCACCTGGCGTTCTGGGCTCACGGGTTTTGGACCTTGACTTCTGTAGAGTTTCTTATGGCTGCTGTAACAAATGACCGCAGCTTCAGTGGCTTAAAACAACCCAGATTTATTCCCTCACAGTTCTGGGAGTCGGACGTCCGGAGTCCGCTTCACTGGACTAAAGTCAAGGTGTTGGCACGGCTGGTCCTTCCGGAGGCTCTGGGGGGGACCTGTTCCCTTGTCTTTTCTAGCTTCTGGCGGCCCTGCCTCACTCCAGCCTCTTGCTTCTGCTGTCACATCTCCTGACTCCTCCTTTGGCCTTCTTGCCTCCTCGTATAGGGACCCTGCGATTCTATTTGGGGGCCACCTGGGTAATCTGGATGATCTTCCCATCTCAAGAGCCTCAACTTAATCACGTCTGCAAGGCCCTCTTTCCATGTAATGTAACATATTCACGGGTTCCAGGGATCAGGACTAGCTTGCGGGGGCATTATTCAGGCGACTGCAGCTCCAGAGACCTTGGTCTCTTGCACTCCTGTGAGCGCCCCTTGGAGCCTGTCGCCATTCCCCAGGACTCCACCCTCTGATGCCTCTGATGTGTCCTCCCATCCTTGCAGATCCCTTGCTCTCCAAACCCCGCTGTCCTGTCATTTGCCCTCATGGAGGCTTCAGCCTCTTGACAGTCGGTTTTTCTTCCATTTATAATACGTCTTGATTTTATTCCTTTCTCTATGGTCCATCATATCTACATCTCTTTTGTGAACATATTAAATTCTGTTACCCTTATCCTTCACAGATGCTTGGTAAAGAGCTGCAGTATGTGTGATACGATATTAAAGTGGAAGCTTAGGGACATAGAGACCAACTGCAAAGCAGGATGGGACTCTGAAATGTGCAGGCCCTGAAAACGGAGACGGGGACGTGGTGCTGCTGCTCGAAATTCCTGCACCCACACTGACAGCGTGCAGGCCTGGGAGTTAGAGGTCAGTCGAGGAGAGGGGAAATTTTCAGAGACTGCTGTTACTGTGCCGTGAGCCCCACCCCGACCCAGGGGAGATCCGGGGCATCCTTCATCTCCAGGCAACAGGGGGAGCCTTCAGTGGGACTGTCTCGAGAGCCTGTAACATACCTCTGCATTTGGAAAACAGAGTGGACTGGTGACTGACCCCTCCCGGGAAATCCAAAGGCTGAGAGATGCTGCTTCGATGGCAGATTAGGGTGAAGGGGACCATGCGGGATGGCCTGCATTACTCAAATTTTTCAGAACAAAGGATATGAGGATGTCTGCCATGGACAGATATGAGCCATGTGAGGGAGAAAGCCAGTGGGATTGGCTTGGATTCTGTCCCAAAGGACCATCTTGAGGGTGAAAAGCCCCAGCAGACAAAAGCTGAAGAAGGCACCACCAGATGCCTATGAGTTGAGGGGACCAAGCGGCAAATTGGGCTAGAGATGTTCTTGCCCTCAATGAGGTGCAGGCGAGAAGTCTCCATCTCTGGGAATGAAGGACTCAGGGCGGTGGAGTCACATCCAGGAGCTCAGATCCCAGAGCCCGTGCTTAGAGGAGAGCCGTGCAGGAGGGCGCCCAACCCACAGCACACTGGGCGAGGTCTGCCCGCTGAGGCTCGTAGTTCCCACAGGGCGTTCCAGCCCATTAGCAAGTCCCCTCCTATAGCCTAGTCAGAGGGTGGTGGGGAGAAAAACGAGATGACGCGGGAAGTGCCTGGCACTTTGTGGGCCCTCGGGAGTGTCAGTGTCCTCCCAGGGTGAGCTAGAGCAGCCCTCGTGTGGTGACACTCGAAAGGGGCCAGCACGTGCACCGAGGGGTGTCAGTGGCAGGAGACTGGCCCTTGCCGCCAGGAAGACAGGTTAGGTTCTCCAAGCCTCATCTAAGGGTTTGTCTTTCCTGTTCTTTCTAATTTGGGTTCCAGTGTTAGGATTATCTGCAGATCTCAACAGGAAGCCACGTCTTGGTGTTGGGCCATGTCAAGGCTGAGCCCGTTCCTTCTTGGCTCCCCTCCCAGGGTGCTTTCTGTTTGTTTGCTTTCTGGCTTGCTTTTTGGCTAGGAATAAAGGCACTTCCCTAAAAATACGGGTGTGCTACAATGTGCTTATGGAGGAGGTGTGTCTTTCATTCACTCAATAGATTTGTATTGTACGTCTTCTAGGAACCAGGCAGGTGGTCTGGGGCTGGGACCCAGCAGAGAACAAGAGATGTGATGGTGTTTCCGCAGATCTCAAGGGGCCCATGGGGGTCACAGAGCATGGGAGAAGCACTGAGTCAGGTCAGGGACGGCTTTCAGGAGGTCACACTGTCAGCCATGGCCTGAAGTGGGAGGTACAGGCAAAGAAGGGGATGCAGGTGGGGGGTGGCAGCATGAGGAGCGGGTGGAGCAGGAGGTACCGGAGAGGGTGATGGATAATGTTAGGTGTGTTTCCACCTTTCTCTAAATGGTTCTCCCCTCCTGTGTCAAGCAGGTGCATGATAATGGTGACATGACAGTCCTGTACATAGAATTTAATTCTTAAAGCATTTCTGAATGAGAACCAGCACATCAATCATGATGCTCATTTATGGATTGTGAACAAGTAGTTAAGTCCCAAGTAAGTGTGTCTTAGCAGCTCCAGCTGCTATAACAAAATTCCAGAGACTGGGTGGCTTATAAACAAGACATTTATTTCCCACAGTTCTGGAGGCTGGAAGTCTGAGATCAGGGTGCCAGCGTGGTAGCTGAGGCCCACTTTGGGTCGCAGACTTCTGGTTGTGTCCTCACATGGGGAAGTGGCAAGGGAGCTCCCTTGGGCCTCTTTTTTAAGGGCACTAGTCCCATTAATGAGGGCTCCTCCCTCAGGACCTAATCACCTCTCAAAGGCCACATCCTAATGCCATCATCTTGGGGGTTAGCTTTCAACATATGAACTGGGGGGACACGTGCAGATCACAGCAAGCATCGTATTTGCTGTGAACCTTCCTGACCATGTGACCCCAAAGCCATACCCCACCTCCTTCTCCTTTGCTGGCTGAAAAGCCAAATACTCACTTTTCCAGCTTCCTTGCCGCTAAGGGTGGCATGTAACCCAGATCTAGGCTCTGAACTCTAAGGTGAAGTTTACAGGAGAGGCTTCTGGGAAAAGTAAAAGCTTTCTTGATTAAAACAAAGGAAAAAAAGCAAAGAAAAGAAAAGCAAAGAAAAGGAGCATGTGAGCTGGTCTAGCCCTTTTGCTTTTCCTTTTTTTCCCACCTTGAACACAGACAAAATGGTGGGAGATGTAGCAGCCATCTTGTGACCTTGAAAGGTAAACCAAAGGAATTACAGAATAGGCCCTGAAATCAGTGAAACGCTGACGCACCCCTGCAACTTCTCACCTCCCAAAAAACAAAAAAATGAAAACCAGTTTTGTTTAAACCACTATGGTGATTTGCAGCCAAAACGCACCTCCTGACTGCTACAGCGCTCTGGGCAGAGTCGAGCAGGGCTTCCCCGGAACTTCTGTCATGTGTCACACAGTCTTCCATTTCATTATCACTGAGTATTTATTACTTCTGATTTGCCCATCTGATTTTCCCAATACCGTGACCTCTTTGGGGTGAGGGACTATGTTCCAATTTTGGTGACCCCCAAGCTACTACCGTGCCTGCTACAGAGGAGTTGCTTGGTGACGCTGCGTTGAGCGCGCGGAGCGCAGGCGGAGTCCCGCGGTTGTGCGGGGCACGGCGGGCGGAGCAGACGGCGGCAGCGAGACCAGCGAGGGGACTGCAGCCGCGAGGCCGGGCGAGAGGCTGGGTTACCGCAGGGCCGTCGGGACTGAGGAGGGGACGGATCCGCGCCATTGAGGAGGCGGAAGGGACAGGACCGGGACGGGCTTGGGGACAGAGGGAGGGAGAAGGCGGGCTCTAGGCTGAGAGCGCCTTAAGGCGCGTGGGGGTGGGCGTCCACCGCTTCCGCGGTCTGGGCTTAGTTGCTCAGGCGTGTGCGTGCCTCAGTCGCCTCATCGGACACACAGGGCGAACAGTAACAGCCCTCTTGGCTTTGGGGCGGTAAGTAGATGAGTCAGCGCGTGTGAACGCGTGCCACCTGCCTGGGACACTGTAAGTCTTCACCACAGGTTATCAGTTGTCATGATCAGCATCACTGTTGGGGCAGGAGCTTGAGGAGAGAGCAGAGTGAGACTGGCGGGGAGGAAGAGGAGGAGGAGCCAGGGGTTTTGCCTCTGTATTACAGGAGGTGTTCACTTGCCACCAGAAAGAGCAGAGTATGAGTCCTTTTTTACCCCACTTTTTTTAGGTGAGGAAGATTGTCTCTGAGCCAACATCTGTTGCCAAACTTCCTCTTTTTGCTTGAGGAAGATTGTCCCTGAGCTAACCTCTGTGCCAATCTTCCTCTATTTTTGATGTGGGACGCCTGCAACAGCATGGCTTGATGAGCAGTGTGTAGGTCCACACCTGGGATCCAAATCCACGAACCCTGGGCTGCCAAAGAGGAGCATGCAAACTTAACCATGATGCCAGTGGGCCAGCCCCATATGAGCCCTTTATGATGGCTAAACCATGGGCAGAAGATGGAGGAGCCAGGGAGAGACACAGCTACACCTCAGAGAGGAAAAACCTCATGCCATGGTTAATTTGGTGTCACCTTCATTGAACCATGGAATGCACAGATATTTGATCAAACATTATTCTGAGTGTGTCTGTGAGGGTGTTTTTGGATGAGATTAACATTGGAATCAGCAGACTACCCTTCCCAATGTAGGTGGGCCACATCTAATCAGTTGAAGGCCTGACTAGAACAAAAAGGCTGACCCTCCCGAGAATGGGATGGAACTCCTCCTGCCTGACTGCCTTTCAGCTGGGACATTGGTTTTTCCTGCCTTCTGAAGCGAACTGAAACATCAGCTCTTCCTGGGTCTCAAGCCTGCTGGAGACAGGAACTACACCATCGGTTCTTCTGGGTATCCTGCTGCCTGACTCACTCTGCAGCTCTTGGGGCCTATCAGCTTCCATAATCATGCGAGCCAATTCCTTGCAATAAATCTTTCTCGTTCCTGCTCTCTCTCTCTTGCACACACACACACACACACGCACACACACTCCCTGTTGGTTCTGTGTCTCTGAGAACCCTAAGGCATACATTGCAGTACAAGTGGTGGGGAAGCTAGAAAGAACCCTCCCCTTCAAATTGCAGTAGAAGGAGACCATATTTACAGTCATATGTGGACTGGGAGCCAATATTCGTTACTCCTCGCGTTTAGTATTAAGGACTCTGATTCCAGGAAAGGGAGAAGTCACAGTGGTGAGGCACTGGCGAGCAGGGCAGCTGATGGCTCTCTTGCTTGGACCCCAGGGGTACGACCACCAGACCTCCACTGCAGCCTCTGTGAATGCTCCAATGATCACGCTGGCATCTGCTGACGGGTCTGGCAGCTCTCCCTTCCCCCAGGCACAGGGTGAAGAGGGAAAGGAGGAGGACGCGTGTCACACGAACAGATCCGCATTAAACGCAAAACCAAAGAAAAGGAAGACGTTTCCATTAATTCCTGGCAAGGGGAGACTGGAAGTTAATACGTGTCAGAGCCCACCCCACTGTAGATTGTCTTTTGTCGTGTATAGTTCTGATTGCTAACTGTAATGATAGTAATGATCATGGCGAACATTTATTGAATGACTGATATGTTGCAGCCACTGTGCTAAGTGCTTTAAGAATATCATGTCACTCAACTCTCACGCTAAATGAAGTCGGCTCTATTATTATCTTACTGTACAGATGAGAAAAGTGAGACTCAGTGAGATTCGTGGACTTGGCCTAGATCACACAGCTACTGAGGGGTCCCACCCAGGTTTCGCCCAGGGAGTGGCTGTGGGGCCTCCGTTGTCAGCTCCCTTCCCTCGGTTAGTGCGGTTTGTCAGGCCCTTTGGGCTGGCTTCAGAAAGCGAAAGATCCCCTCCAAGTTCTGGAAGAGGATGGGCTCCCGCCTGACAACCGCAGTCAAGACTTTTGTGTCCAGACTGGGCTGAGCAGATGCGCACCCTGCCTGACAGCTTCTGCGCTAGCCAGCTTGTCCTGCCCGGGTGTGCCGTCTGTGACGGTTCTCACCAACGGCGACATTTGCTGCCTCTTAGGATGAGCGTTGTCATTAGATCACTTCCAAGTAACCAGGCTTTGGTCCTAAATCCTTGTTCTGTCCTTCAAGCTGTGAAGCCATGGGTAAGTGATCTAAACTTCAGAGCCCGTCTTTGCATCTGTCAAGCAGGGATTCTAGCACCTTCTTCAGAGGATCATTGTGAGGACTAAAGGATAAATGGGTGTCAAGCCTATGACACCGTGCCTGGCCCTTAGAAGGTGCTCAGTGAATGTCTCCCAGAGCAAAAGCTGTCACCTCTCGTCTGTCATCAGCTAGCATGTGGAGGATCTTAGGGTTTTCAATACACCTGAATAGAACCCTTTAGTTCAATCTAACAAATGTGTTTTGAGTGCAAACATCAGGACTCTGATCTCCAAGTGTCCCTGGCTCCTGGGGTGGGTCTCAGAGTGGACCCTGGGTTCGCACTGGTCCAGCGCCTTTGGCCGGGGCTCTCAGGGCCGCCTGGCTCAGGGGCTCTGAGGGAACCGAGACCACCGTGGAGCCTCCGCTTGCCTTTTCAGGGCCTGCAGCGCAGAATCTCTACCCTCGCTGCAGAGATGCATGCACAGGCCTGGTCATGCGGCCGACATCTCGCATCCCAGAGTACAAATTTTGGAAAGTATCTTCCTATTGTGCAGTAAAAAGGACTCCAGTCCTCAGCACCTTGGAGGCGGCATGGGTGGTGTTGTTTTCAGCAGCGGGAAGGAGGCATCGGGATCCAGAAATTTCTGTAGTCCCTGATTTCCCTTTTACTTTCTCTCCCATTTGTTATCTCTTAAGACCTCAAAGGACCTGGCAGAGTCTTTGATTCTTGACTGGTCCATGAAGCGGACACAGGGCCCAGGGTCTGTCTTGTGGGCTGCCTGGTGACTCCTGTTGTGTCAGATGGGCTTGCTCAGCAACAAGCTGTTTGCTCTTTATCCTGACATCTGCTCGGTCCAGGCGCAGGAGCTATTTTTGGTAGCGGTCAGCAGGAATTACCTCCCACCATCCCCAAGCAGATCTCATGAGCCTGTTATTGCTCTGAGCCTCTGTGTGTGTGTGTGTGTGTGTGTGTGTGTGTGTGTGTGTGCGCGCGCGCGCGCGCGCGCGCTTCACAAGCTAGCTCAGTGATAAGAAGTCTGATTTAGAGTCTTAAAGGGCTCCCTGAGGATTTTTCTGCCCTTCTCCATGACCACTGCTTCCTTCTTGTCCACCAGGGGATCAAGTCTTCAAGAAAGAGAACCCATTCCGAGCAAAGCCTGGTCTGAACGTGCTCTTGTGCTCTGCCCCCTGGCTGTCCGCGGTGGACACAGACTCTCCTAGGAGCCGAGGGAGCACCAGGAAGGGACTTCCTATGGGTCTGCCTGTGGCTCTGGGCTTGAGACCAAAGCTAATGGATGGTGGGAGGGAGACTCGTAATCTCAAGGTTCTTCTGCTTTAGAAGTGAACTGTATGACGTGCCATAAGCCAGGCCAAAAAGGAGAAATAACTGGAAGATAAGGAAAATGGAAGAAAAGAAAGTAGATTTAAGTAGTTATAGAACATGTTTTCAGTTATGTGCAAGGAAGAAATGCATCCTAGCAGGTTCAGAAACTGTAAATGGGTTTCTAAGGGAGTGGAACTTCCTTCTCAAAGATGCCATTCACAGCAGCTGCCGCCGTGGCGACCGTCTCGCTTTACGGGCCTTGCCTCACACCAGGATCCAGTCTTAAGCCGGTCTAAACAGGACTCCTTGGGTCCTTATTGCCTCTCCTGATACACGCAGTCTCAGCCCCATCTCACACACATGGAGGTGGAGGCACAGAGTTTAAGCCACTGGCTAGAAATCACCCAGGGATGCCCGGTTTCTGACGCAGGTGGGACTCCAAACCCCTAGGTCGTCCTTTCTCTGGTTTTGACTAATGGGCTTCAAAGCCTCGTCAGCTGAGGCAGTTTGGTGGTCCAGCGCCCCTGCTTGTTTCACAGGCTGCCGCCAGGAGACGCATGGAAGCCCTTGGAGGACCGGGCGATACCACACACCTGTAAAGAGACACTGTTATTATTATCATTGGGCCATTGAATTCTCCAACTCTCCCAATGGATTCTCAGTGTACCTCACATATGCAATCACTAGGGGGAGGCAAGAGACAGCGCAGAGAAGCAAATTTTGTCTTGGAAGGCAAGTGTATTTTTCCTGTAAATGATGCTCAGGGATTTAAAATAGAAAAGCCAAGGTTTGTACTGGGGCCTGGCTGCCCTTCTCATCAAGGTTTGTTCTTGTGCTTGGAGACGGGTGAACCGTCTCCACGAAGGCATCTTAGTCTATCACGAGTCCTTCTGAATAGTGGGTATTGTCCAGCAAACGAACAGAAGACACCAAAGACTAAGCATAGGCTCTTCCTCCTTGTTGTCTGGCTTCTCGCCTTCTGTCTCTTTGTCGCCAGTCCTGGTTTCAACAAGGTTCAGTTTCTCCTCCATTCTCTCCGTTTCATTCAGCTGCAGACCACATTTGTTGGTCATGTGAGGCAGCTAGTAAGGCATGTTCCTGGCCCTCCCATCCCCTAATGGTGCTCTCCCGGCTGGGCCTGTTCGACTATTGCAGGAACCATTCTATGGCTACTTCTAGCTCATTCTTGTCCGCATTTTCCTTTCCTTAGTGACTTGATCTCTTCTCTTTCCACTCTTCTAGAATTCTTCATATCTCTCCTCCTAGGTGGAAAGAATGTTGGATTAGAAGTTCAAGCCCTGTGGATACTACTTACTAGCTGGTTGACTTTGAGACATAGCAGAATCTCACTGAGCCTTTGTTTCAGGGGTAATTACAATTTCCATGTTTACCATCCAGGTATAATAGCACTATTTATTTTGTAACCCATATTAATTTCCACCAGTGGTGTCTGCTCTGCTCTGCTAGGTGCAGGCGATCCCCCAGCCAGAGGAGATTCTTCTGTGGCTTCCCTGGAACCAAGGCTACATGGGGCTCTGTTGCCAAAGGGAAGGTGGCTCTCTTGCCTTCATGTCACCACCTGCTAGAGGGGTCTCTAAGCAGTGTTGCTTGAGCTCCCATGTGTATTGGAGTTCACAGTCATCTCGGTTGCCTCTCTGTCATGTTGAGGACTGGCTGGAGATGGGTGCATATAATAGCCCCACACTTCATCTTGAGAACCTCTACTCTCCTTTAACAACCAAGGGCCAACCAATCGTGCCCTCCCGTTAGGATGGTCCTACCTTTCCGCACCTTCTGAAAACAGGCTGTTGGCCAGACGTAAAATTTTTGAACCCATCAGAGGACAAATCTTGAGTTCTTCCTAAGAGACTTACCATGCAGTCTGTGGACTGTTGTCAGGTCTGTCCCGACGGCTCCGGAACGTGTCTGAACCCAAGTGGTGGATTCAGGGAAGCTCTGGCTGAAGATGAGACCCCTGTTTTAGTTGAAAAGCATCACCATTGTCACCATAACTCTTGTCTTGTCCAGTCCTTTATGGTTCCTTTGCCTTCTTCCACATTTCCCTCAATCTCTTTCTTTCATTTTAAATACCACTTGAGTGTGTTCAAAACCTAAGGGGACATGTCAAGAGGGCACAGGATTTACTTCGAAAGACGCCCCTAACCAAATCTGGGACAACTTGAGCGTCAAAATTAATAATAATAGTAATGGATAATAAGGTACTGCATTAAAAAAGAATCTACCAGTCTACGTTTATACTAAATAAAAGGAGAAGGGGCAAAGGAAAAGCCCTTCTTTGTAGAAGAATGCCAATTCATAAAACAGAAGAATGATAGGATTACAAAACCATCATTTTTCGACCACTATAGTAGTAATAGTTAATTCAGGTAAGAATGATTAATGGATGCTAAAACCATCGGGTGAGGGGTCATTGGGGAAGAGCACATTCATACAGAATGTCAACCCCTAGATTACTTACTACTTACAAAGGGACAAAGCACTTTTGTGATGGAGAAATCTGGTGGACACCACCTTAACTAAGTGACCAAACAACGTCACCAATAATGGACAAGTCGACATCGCGGCCTCTGGTGTGACACGCGGGATTCTCGCCGAAAATGTTGAGCCTGAATCTAATCAAGAAGAAACAATCAAACAAATCCAAATTTGAGGATATTCTGTGAAACAACTGGTCTGGATTTTTAAAAAATTCAATGTCATAAAAGATAAAATGTCTGGGAACTATCCCAGATTAAAGGAGAGTCACAAGACATTTCAACTAAATGCAATGTGTGATCCCTCTAGTTGGAGGGATTGCACAGAGAGTAGGGACAGTAATCCAGAAATGGCAGTCTGATGGGCACCATTATTAGTGGGTGTGTCCCTTCGGGACAATGGTAGCAGAGCCACAGCCTCTGAGGGCAGGGCCATTTCTGTTTTGTTGGACAAGTGCTTCTACAGCACTGGTTTGGGGTAAGACATGTTTACTTCCTTTGGGTTCTAAACAGTTGCTTATTTGAAAAGCACAGCATTTCCTTTCTTTGCTCTTTCTAGCTCAATAGCCGGGGCAGCCGCCTGGGACAAAGGAGGCTCCAGAAATGGGTCACGTGGACCACGTGGCTCCTTGGGCTCCACCATGGGCAATGAAGCCTGCAGTTCCTTGCCAAGAGGAGAAAAGTTGTTGCTATTTAAAAATTAGTATCATTATTATTATTGTTATTATTACTGTTATTGGTATTTGAGTTCTAAAAGTCAAAAATCCTGAAGGAGCATAAAGTTCACTTCATAAACAGTGGATGTGGAAAAAATGGATAATTATGTAAGGAGAATCTTTCCTGCCAAATATAAACCTTTTCTTGGCTTTGGAGAAGTTTCTTTGGTTTTGTTTTTTGAGTTAGAAGAGGAGATAAATTGAATCTGATGCCAGGAGATTTCAGAGAAAGGTTCACACCATCAGAACCCAGCCCCGGGTTGAGGATGTGGATAGAAACCCCCAAGCACAGATGGCTTGTGCTTCCCTCCCCATGGTGTAGTCCAAGGACCACAGAGGTGGAGGGGCCGCAGGTGACCAGGAACAGCCAGGGGCTCTGAGGAACCTCATGGAGCCCTGGGGCCCCATCTTAGTGCAAGGAGAATACCGGAGGACTCGTGCCCCCTGGAAGGGCAAGGACGGGCTGAGAGAGGCCCACAGTGGGGCTGTGGAGACACGCTGTGCAAGGACATTTATTTCAATTTGACAAGACTAAGTTTGCTACCATCAGCAGAATGGGGGCTCAGATACAGAAATTAAATTGATTTATCTAAAATTAATGTGATACCTTGACAGCCTGAGTCAGGCTCTGAAATTTAAATGGCTATACCTAGTCTGTTGGGTTTAGCTGGGGCCTGAACAGATGAACAGATGCTGTTCCGGTGTTACCAAGGGCGGACGGGATCTGAATTTTCTTTGCTTGTTTTGGTTTGGGTTGCGAGGTTCTGTGAGGACAGGCCCTTTATCTTAGCCCAGTTCTGCTGATCCGTCTGGGATTCCCGACACAGACAAGGGGGGCTCCAGGTGATTCGCAGGGCAGCTTCCTCCACCTTTCCAGGGCTCACTCCCCATCCTCACCCGCACTCAGTGGCCTGCCTTGGTGGAGATGACTGTAAGGGCCCTGGGACACAGGGACCCAAGGGTGCCCACAGGAGAAGCCCGGCACAGTTCCTAAGAAGCGGGATGTTCTCTTCCACCAGACGTCAGGAGCAGTGCCGCACTGTTTCTTTCAGCCGCCCCAATAGATAACTCTCCTGGCCGGCGGGGTGCTCAGACTTGAAAGCAGCTGGGACGAGGGGTTGCAGCGAGCATGGAGCCCCCAGGGCTGAGAGGGACCCGCCACAGCTGCGAGCTCCCGCCCTCCTCTCCAGCACCTTGTACAGTCTCTCTCTACAGCATGAAGGGCCTCGCTGGGAGGCCGCCAGCTCAGGAAAGCCACTGGCCCTTTGGGGACTTAAAGAAATTACACAGCAATCTGTAGCTTTAGGAAGCCTCAAGGAAGCTTTAGTTCTGTTTGTATCCTGAGGCTTTGAGTTTTAAATCTGGGTAGTAAAACTGCTTTCCCGAAAGACTCACTGTCCCAGGAAGCAGAATGCGCGTTCGGGGAGGGGAAAACGGGGTGAGGCGCCTCCTCCATGCCCGGAAGAGTGCTGGCTCGGTCCTGGCGGGAGCTGCCCTGGGAGGCTGCAGGGACTGAGGAGTGATTTGTCTAGCTTTGAGGATGCTTACTCCAGCTCCTTCTCCTCAACACTCCATTGCCCCCAGCATTCCAGATGGCGACAGCTGGATCCTGCCTGGCTGGGCTCACCTTTCAGTGGAGGGAGCACCCCTGTCCAGACACAAAATATTGAGGGTCAGTGCCAGGCACCTACAGTAGAAAGGGCATGGGGTGTGGGACAGAAGCCAGCTGCCGGCTTCTTTATTCAGAAAATTGGGTATGGGATGGGGCTGGTTAAAGGAGGAAAGCATGATGGGAAAGGAGGTG
Source organism: Equus przewalskii (assembly GCF_037783145.1). Lineage (NCBI taxonomy): Eukaryota > Metazoa > Chordata > Mammalia > Perissodactyla > Equidae > Equus > Equus przewalskii. The sequence goes on from NC_091855.1 coordinate 3,379,491, forward strand.
AAGGATGCAGCTTATTATGAAGGACATTCACATGACAATGCAAAGACAATGGAGCAGGAAATCAGGAATAAGCAAGTTTGTAGACTGTGAGGTCAGATGCATTTGCAATTTACCTTCCAACTTTTTGGCAGCCATGTTTGTGGATGGAGAGTAGAAAGCCTGTCTCAGGGAACAGGTGCAAAGAAAGCACTAGGCATCTTCCGTTCCAGAAGGTCCCTTAGGGAGGAGGAAGGGCAGGGAGCCCCTTGCTTCACAGCAGGCTTCCTAACCTCCAGACTTTGCCAATTCAGTGATGATTTCAGAATCGATGAGAGCTATGCTGAAAATTAGGAGCAAGGGGTAATAACTTCCTTGAATGAAATATCGTGTCATTTTATTTGACCCATCTCAGGTGCCCCTTCATTCCCTTGGCCTTACCCGCCTCTTAGATGCAGCTGCTTACTCCATGCCGGCTGTTGCCTTGGGGATCGACTCCGGCAAGGCCCTGGCACGGCTCTCACGCCCAGAGTCTCTGCTCTTCTGGTGTGAATGAGCCTTAAGCCCAGGTGGAGGATCTGGCTTCCTCTGGGGCCGGGGCCATTCGATGCAACTCGGAAAGGCAGGGAAGTTAAATGGGCCACATTTTGGCCAATGAGACTGGATATGGGTGGATAAATCCCCGCCCCATTCTCCCCTTTGATGGACAGTCCTGAGGCACACGTTCTCTCTTTATAGCCTGACTAGAGACGTCCGTGTGGCTGAGCAGGTATGCCCATTGGGCAATGGCTGCACTGCTGAGGACTTCTTGGGAAGCAGTGGACAGCACAGTAAGACATCAACCTGCGTCTACTTCCCATGCTCCCCTGACTCACCCCCCTTTCCCCTCGTTTTCCCTGCCCTGGCGTTGCACTCCCGACTGCAGCCTCACCTTTAATCCTCGCGGAAGGAATCTAGGCTGAGAGTAATCTAGCACGGGCTTTAGAGTTCAAAGTGAAGTTCCTTCTGAACTTTTCCTCTAGCTCATTGCCCTATACCTTTCCATTTTAAGGGAAGATGACTCTGTCTATGGACCAGACTGTCCAAGAAGCAGAGCCCCGTGGCTGTGGGGGAGATGTGAGCTCTGCTCAGGGAGTCTGATCTCCACTATCTGCTCGGCAAGTTTGATGGCGATGGGAAGTTCAGAACCAGAGGACTATGACATCTGCCACCACCTTTCGCTTCCTTGCTGTTTACCTGGTCCTGCCTCGCTGGCCCATCCTTTCCCCTCTGTCTGTGCACTGGTAGGTGTGCTTTCAGCCTTCCCACCTTATTGTACTGAGATGGCCCAAATCCCTCCGACTGAGCCTGATGTCTTTCCTTCCTAAAAAGCTATATGACGGCTCAGCGCCCAAGGCCTGCCAAGCTCTGTTGCGAATTTGTGATATTAGAAGGTTTCTACTGTAACTTTCCACTTGAAGCTCTGAACGAATTCCCTTGCTCTGACGTGGCCGCCAAGTTCCTGTGGACTCTTCATGGATGAATTCCAGACAGCTGAGAACCTCACTGGCAAACAGAGAAATAAGAACTGGACCTGTTTCCCCACTGGAGTAAGAAAATGCTGTGTGGAAGTCCTGGTCTCCTATGACGCCCCGCGTCCTCCAGCTTGTCACTTGGTCGTCTGCTGGCTCCTGGCTGCAGAGAATGCTCACTGTGAGGAGCCATGTGGCCACCAGGGACACATATTTCAGATCCCCTTCCATTTGCTCTCCCACAACGATGGCATAACCTAAGACTTCAAGAGCTAGCGAATCTCTCAAAATCCAATTTAAGTCTTTAGGGCTTCTAAAGTGTCCCCCAGTGCTTCTGCAGTATCCTAAGGAAAATACCTGAGCGAAGCCAGCGTTCGGATAGCAAAGCTGCTGAAGCTCCATTGCAAGCTAATAATGAGGGCTGCCATGGTAGTTTCAGTACAAAACACGCAGCCTTATTTGGAGACAGGAGGATTAGTTCACGACTCGAGAATGCCTTAGGCTGGGTCAGATTGGACGTAAGCTAGAGGAACGTCTTGGAGGATCAGAGAAAGCAGCCTAGCAGTACACAAGCCACACAGCTCTGTCCTTTGCCACCTCAAAAATCTTCATGTAGACAGCTCTGAGGCAGAGAGGTGTGTTGTAGGAACTATGCCCCTCAAACTGAGACGGAGCTTCTCCTGGAGCCCCTGCTGGGAGGGAAAGTCACTTACACTGACCCTCCCTGGTTCTATGCCCAAGAAGCTTCACTTGGGCATTTAGTTTCTTGGGACTATTGCCTCAGAAGCCGTCGTCGCTCGAGTCTGCTGTGAAAGGAGCTCATCCGTGGAAAAATGTCAAGGGTCATGAAAGTCGGGAACTTCAGACATCCAAAGAGGAGCGTCAGTTTCTGCACGGAGAGGCTGCTCTGGTCCAAGAGCCAGGAGCAGACTGAGAGTGCTGAGACCCCATTGCCCAGGCCGTGGGTCTCTTCTCCATCCACCATCAACTCTGTCTCCCTTTCTCCTCCCTGGCTAGTGAGATCCCCTCCCCTTGTCTGGTCCCCAGGAGACAGAATAGGTAAGGAGGCCTCTTAGACAGAAGGGTCCCCACACAAGGGCTTGTAGCATCAACACGAGCCCTTTAGACCCTGGAGTTTGGGTTCTTCTGTGAAGAGCTGCCTGCTCTTCCATTTGTTGCTTAACGGATGACCATCAGAACAGCACAGTCCCATTTCACTTCAGGCTGTGTGTGTTCCAGGGACAACCAGGATGAAAACAGTCTGACGCATTTGGAGTCAAAGACTTTTTGCTATAGGGTTTGTTTGGGGATCACCGATCTGTAAGCAGAGATCTTTTCCCAGTGTTTTCTTTGTTGTATCTTTGGTGCCAGGGAGTCTGACTGCTGTTTTGTCTGGAGATGCATCCAGAATTGACTACAGATGCTTCAGCCTGGGGTCTGGTTTCTCTCTCTCTGTAGACTCAGCAGGACTGTGCGTTGATGGGTCACCACGGGCCCTCTGAATGCAGACACAGCCTCTACTCAGCTTCTTTTGTCTCTCAACTTCCTTCAGCCTGCGTGGACCTTTCAATAGCTGGCTCTGACCCTTACCATAAAGACGGCCATGTAAATTCCCATGAAGCAAGGCAACAAGATAGCATTTCCATGGTGGCATAGTTCTGCTGTTTTCCTACTTGTTTTGTTCATGTCTCTTCCTTCCCCTCCGTGGTTTTGTTTTCAGGTGGGTCGAGTGGAGCCCCATCAGGCTGTTGAGGCACTCAGGGTCGAGGGCTCTTCCTGGAGTGCTGAGGGGTAACTGACGCTCACTGTTGAGAAAGGAAAATAGCTTACTCTGGAAACCCAGGACACAGCCCTACACATAGCTGCTTCTCTTTGATGAGGCACATTAAATACCGATTTCATTTTTCTGATAATTTGGGCATCCCCTAGAATGGTGTTTTTCAAGCTTTTTAAAGAACCAGACTCCTCCTCTAGTGAAAAGCATAGCCCTGAAGCATTAAACAGATAAAGCAAAGCCCTTGTTGTGGAGGTGGGACAGATGCTCCAGCCTCTTGACCTTCTCCTCCCCTTCCTGTCTTGGCAGCAGTCCATGAGCCCCTCCATGAAGCCCTGGAACTCTGAGGAACAGTGACAACTACTATGCAGGAAGTGTGAGGTAATATATTTGGGTCCTATGGCAAGAGCATGTAGCCTTAAAGACTATGTGTGTCATAGGTTTGATGAAAGTATTTTTGGGTATTGATGGTACAGGTGCTATGGCTCCTGCACAAACCATTTGATAGTTAGAGTTAGTTCCTGCCTAGAGGGAAGTAACAACATAAGTCCTATGACAGGCACATAGATATGTGTATAGTGGTGGTGTTGAGTGCCCACCACCACACTGGCCACCATGACCTAGCCCAGAAAAATACAAAGGTGTGAGGAAGACCACTTGTAGTCTTGTGAGCTACAAGTTTGCTCAGGACTCAAGCAGAAGAGGTTCTTCCATCATTTCTGAATCACAGCTCCTTGACAGTAAAAAATCCAAAGGACTTCCTTTTGGGTTACCTTGACTCTTGATTGGTGCAGTGAAGCTGGTCTGTTTCATGTGACTTGCAGGTCATTGATAACGTTGGTGACTGTTACATGGTTGTTTTAGGGCTTATGAGCTGGGATTGACCTTCACCTCCCCGACAAGTTTCCAATTCCCCGTATGTTTCTGATCTGCATTGCTAGAGCATACCACAGACCACTCGCCAGCTTGCTGGGGCTGAGTCTTTCTCAGCAAGCACAGCTAGGGAAATGTGGACAGCAGGTGGAAGTGTGTGATCTGAGGATCGCTGACTGACAAGATCTTGCCACGATACTAACCCACCCTGGCCAACCGCTGTTACCCCGGCAGCCTCCACTTAGCAACCTTGATCACAGAAATTGTTAGTTGCAGCCCACTTTGTTGTGTGAAAGAAATAAGGAACAAGGACTTGGAAATAACTTATGGGGTTAGTCTGATAAATCACGTCCCATTAATTTCCAAACATTTCTGAGAAAATAGTTCTATTAGTTCATGACTTAGTGATTGCTAATTGGGTATGCATTTTAAAACACACAGAATTATGTTGAATGTTGTTGTCTTCATCTGGAGAGAGGTTTGTTTTGTTTGACAGAGCACTAGCTGTAACATCTTGGGGTTAGCACAAACCACTTGGTCCTCCATGAAAATTTGTAGATATGGAATTTAAAAATTTCCTTTAGGTGAGTATTAGGGTAATAGGTACTAAATTTTCTCTCCAATGTGTTGGTCCCATCACACTGAAATAGTACCTGTCAGGCCTGGTGGAGCTTGCCTGCCCCATCTGTGGGCTCCCCCCCTCTCCCTGGAGAATGGCATGAGTTCCCGCTCCTGCCTCTACCCTATGACACTTCCCTAAAACGCTTTGCTCCGTAAACTATCTTCCTTGGTTTATGAAAAGGCGGTGCTGCAACAATTCAATATTCAGAGTCTAGCATGCATATCTCGCATTTTGGGGCTGATGAAGTGGAAATAATGGACTGCATTTATGACAGGGATGCTGTTGGTCCCACAGGAAGAGCCCCAGTTTGAGCTGTCTTCAATTAGTGATGATGATTCATTCACTTAGCAAATATCAGTCGATCACCTTCTGTCTGCTCTGATCTGCCCCTTTTCTTTTGCTCCTTCTTTGCATGTTCAAGAACTTGTCTGTTGGTTAATTGTCTGGTGCTAGGGAGATGCTGTGTAATCACAGACAAGAGTAAAACAACATGACTGAGTGAAGAAAGCCCTTGAAAACCTGGAGCAACCGCCTCAACCGCCATTCCCCTTTTCTGTAAGCAGGATTTCAAAATAATGACTCTGTATTAATTAGAGCCATCATGAGGAGGCTAAGAACATGGGCTTCAGCATAAAATTGCCGGGGCTTGACTCCTGACTCTGCCACTCACTGTTTAGGACGCCTTCGGCAAGATTCCTCACCTCCCGGTGCCCCAGTTCTCTCACCTGCAAACTAGGGTGCCTCCTAGTGTTAGTGTGAAGGTTAATGATAGAATCCTCTCACAGCTTATAGAATAAGACCTGGCATAGGGTCAGTTCTTAGTAAATGTTCACATTATTATGGTTATTACAATTGTAATCAATTGTTGATCTCTCCTTTTCCTTAGTTATGGGAAATACAGTTGTGAAGAGCAATCGCTGCATATGAAAGGTGATAATAACATTTTCACCTATCTGATCCCTGTCTAAAAGCTTGCTGCCAAAGATGCCATGCTGGGGTGCAGTATCTTGTTCTCCCTTCTCGTCCCCATGCACAAAAGGTAGGGCATGGCAAGCTGCTGGAGGACTGCGCAAGTCAGAGACACAAAGTAGGATGTTATTTCTTCCTGACTATGAAACAGCTTTGGCTCAATTCTGCAGTCAGCTTCAGGTAATCTTTCCCCCTCTACAAAACGCACTGTTAGAGACCGTGGCAGGTGGCACCAAGAGCCTTGAGACATGTATGCATTGTGGTTTAATATGCATTTTAAAGTATTTTGTATGATGTCGTACAAGTAAGCAAAAGCACACATCCGTGTAAACCCACTGGGCTCCTTGGAAGTCTGTTGACATGGTAGAAAAGAGAAGCCTAGCATTTATTGAGCTCAAGTCTGTGCTAGGCTCTACATATTTAGCTCGTTTATTCTTCATAGAGACTTCATGAGTAAATTGTATTATTCCCAGTTTTCAGATAATGAATCTGAGCCTCTAAGAGTTAAGTGACATGTTTAAGTTCACATGGTTAGTGAGAAGCAAAGAAGGGGTTCAAAGCCAGACCTGCCTTAAGCCTGGCCTGTGTGGTAGTATTAGTGCTGCTTATTTCCAGGCCAGGACATTTAATTGGCAATGCCACATTCTCCTTATGAAAGAGCGATTGTCTTGTGTCCTTTGGTGACTGTGATGAGCAGAATGCCCTGGCAGCCTGAAATGGACGTGTAGTGTGAGCATGAAATAAACCATCATGCTTTTCAGTCAGTAAGACTTTGGGGTTCTTTGTTACTGCAGCATAACCTGGCATATCTTGACTAACACATGCTCTAATAAGGTGATTTACACTGACAGTTAAAGTATCTCTGTAATTTTCATATTTGTCAGGTAGAGGCAGCAGGCTGAATCATCTTGAGGGAGGAATAATGATTAAATGTTTCTAAGTGCTAACGAGGTAGGTCATGGGTTGAAAAGGACATTTTATCACAATTTTTTTTTTTGAGGAATATTAGCCCTGAGCTAACATCTGCTGCCAATCCTCCTCTTTTTGCTGAGGAAGACGCCCTGATCTAACATCTGCACCCATCTTCCTCTACTTTATATGTGGATGCCTGCCACAGCATGGCTTGCTCAGTGGTGCCATGTCCACATCCAGGGTGTGAACCGGTGAACCCTGGGCCGCTGAAGAGGAAAGTTCAGACTTAACCGCCGCGCCGTGGGGCTGGCCCCATCACAATTTTTTCAGTTTTCTTTCTGCTCAGTTCCTTTTTCCTCGCCTTTCTTTCTCCAGCTCCCACCTCTTCCATTGCTTGCCTTGGGCTTCCTCTTAAGTCTCTATGAAGATCGAATGCCTGTTGCCCAGAAACACTCAAATATTTTTTGAAATTGGAGGGAAAATTCAGAATCCAAAGTGTTGAATTCCAAATTCTCTTCTCTTTGTTGACAATTTGGTCAAAAACAATGATGTTTAAGGAGTTTACCCATAAACATTCTTTGGACTCAGTTTCCTGGTTTTCACATATCTTCCAGATTCTTTTCACCCCCATTTCTCTTGGTACTCCATCTGTGAGGCCTGAGGAGGCTTGTTGGCCAGGATGCTTGTGCAAGCAGATTGAGTTTATTTCTGGCTGAGCCCATCCCTGTCTGTCACCCAATTATCATCAATAAGTATTTAAATATCAGGCTAGCAGCCCCCAGTGGAGCCCTGGGTATTAGGCTCTGCTGGTCCCAGCTGACGTTAATGCAATCACTGTAGTTGTAAATTGGCTAAGAACGCACAATGGAAGCAATTACAAGTGCTCTTGTCAATGTGGGCTCACTCCATTGAAAGATGTTTCGGATTTGCTTTTTCTTCATTCCAAGAAAGTATGAGATGCAATTTGCTTCACACTAAATGCTCCTTTAGTTTCTTGTCCAAATATTAAACAAGAATAAGGCAGGTTGGAAGAGCCGTCTTGGGAATATATTGTTCCGAATGATTTGCAGGTTTGCAGGGTCACTTTTCGAGCTAATGTGAATTGGCAGGCAAAATGCTTTCCACTGAGATGAATTATGTGCTTGGGGTTACCTGGCTTTTTATCCGAGTTAGACAGAGAAGTCAGAAGTAGATAGAAATGAAATGACCCATTATCAAATAATCAATGAAAAAGCTGCACTCCTGCAATGTTTCTGGATCAATGTACAAGTTGCCTTTCAGATAGATGAGTTATTCTTGTGTAGTTCAGAGCAGAACAAAGCCTATTTGAGCCAGACTCCCCAAATGCATTGTGTGTGAACACAGAGAGAAGGCATGAACCCACCAGGGACAAAAGAGAAGGGCGCTGTCTGCGCAGCAGCCTTTCCTAAATGGCGCCCAGTGAGGCTGTGCCTGGGAACGTGTTTGGTAAACACTGGTCCAGAGGCACAAGCTGCGGGAGGTTGGGGGATAGTGTAGACAAGGCCCTGGGCAGAGGGCATGTTCAGACCCCGAGGGCAGGAGTATAAATCGGCAAGGCCTTTCTGAAGGGCAATTTCACAGTGTCTATCAGAATTTAAATTTCTATACTCTTTGACCTGGCAACCCAATTCTAAGAATTTATCCCACAAGCCTAGTGACATATGTATAAAAAGGTGTTTGTATAAGAATGTTTCTTTGTTGTGATGGTGGACACAACTTGAAAGTGTCCATCAAAAAGGGAATGGTTAAGTAAATTCTCATGTATCAAGACTGTTGAATATTGTCAGCCATTAAAAAAAAATGAGGTAAATATGTATGTTCGGACATATTACCGTGGGAAAATTATTCAATCTCTCACTGTTTCAGGTTTGTCATTCATAAAACGGGGATAATAACAGTATTTAATAAGTATTAGTTGAGTGACAGATTAAATGAATATATTTCCGTGTGTGTGTTTGTGTGTGTGCATGTATTGTATATATACAATTTTTTATTTTTGGAAAGACCAAAATTTAGAAAAGTAACTGAGAAACCCAGTAGATAGAGCTAAGCTTAGAAACCCTTGATCCTCATCTGGGAGTGGGATTGGGAGATGGGGAGAAAAAAGAGGAAGGAAAGTAGTCTTTACTGAAGACATACACGAGGCTATGCTGTCTGCTCTATATTCACATAATCATATCGCTTAATTCTCACAATCATCTGAGGTAAGGATTATTATCCCGATTTTATAGATGAGAATAATACGTCTCAGAGAAACTTGCCCAAAGTCACGCAGTTGTGAACAGTAGAACTAGGCTTCCAATCTGGCTCTAGTGTCAAGGCCATGCTCCCCACCACTCCTTCCATGCTGAGACCATGTCTTACTCATCCCTGAATAGTCGTTATCCGGCATGGGGCCTGAGGCTTGTAACATTTAATTAAATATTTGCTGATAAAATTGAGGATGCTGAAATAAATCACTCTTTGCTTTATATTTTTTAATATGTGAGAATAATTATTATAGTAGTTTCTTTAATGTGTAAACTTTTCTGTATTTATCTTATCCCATCTGTATCAGTTACCGTGGGCTAAGTTATGCTACAGTAACAAACAACTCCAAAAAAACTCAGTGGACTACTACATTGTCACATGTGCTTCATGGATTGACTGTCACTCTGCTCCATGTTGCCTTCGTTTCAGGACCCAAGCTGAAGAAGCAGCCCCTTCCTGGGACATTGTGTGTCTTGTGGGAGAGGAGAAGATGGATGGAGGAGTCATGCAATGGCCCATAAAGCTTCTGCACGGCAGTAGCGCATGTCACTTCCACTCACATTTCTTTGGCCAAAGTGAGTCACGTGCTCCAACGTGAACACAGAAGGGTGGGAAGGGTACAGTCTCCTCATGGGGAGAGTCTCTGTTGGGAGGGCCAGTTTAGGAGAAGCTGGCAAGAGGGGCAGCAGATATTTTGAATAGTAATGCAACATATGCCACTACTCTACTGCAAGATACATTTTAAGCTCCTTAAAGTAGACTGTTTTCTACTTCTGTTTAGCTTATATATATATATATATATACATACACACACACACACACATATATATATACACATATATATAAAATAAGCTTATATATATAGAATGGAATCTATATCTATATCTATCTATACACATCTATCTATCTATATATATACACACATCTCTCTATATATATATAGAATGGAACTTATGCTTTGAATTCTGGTGCTTTATTCACTGAATAGTAAATTTAAAACTTTTGCTTTTTTGGGAATCAGTCTTATTGAAAACCAGCAGTAATGAAAATGTGTTGAGGGAACCCCAATAGTCCTGGAGATGCTCTCAGGGGGGTCGGTGAGGTCAAAACCATCTGAATAATGCTACAAAGTTGTTATTTGTCTTTTTCACTCTCCTTCTCTCCTGAGTGTACAGTAGGGTTTTCCAGAGGCGACGTGATCTGTAGTATTGGAGCAGATTGAATACAGAAGCAGATAGAAGGAACCAGTTATCTTCCATGAAGCCAGGCATCCAGAGATTTGCAAAAATGTAAAACAATACCACCCCTTGCTAACATTTGTGTTTTGGAAAATATAGTTGTGTTTCATAAAAGCATTAACATGTAATAGATTTTTAAAATAGGATTAACAAATACATATTTAAATTTTTTTCAGTTTTAATTTCTAATATGGCAAATATAGTTACTTATAATATATCTAAACAATAGCTCTTTAGGGTACTTGATAATTTTGGTAAGAGTGTAAAGGGATTCTGAGAACAAAATGTTTGACAACTTCCTCCCTAAAACGATGTGGCAGGCCTTGCCGGACTCCATGAGAATAGTAGTGGAAAGATCACTAAACACAGTTAAACTTCCCTTAGCTATACTGAAGAGAGCGTGGAGCCCAGTGGGTTCTAACAAATACTCTTATTTTTCATAATCATCACCAGTGTTCCATATCTTATACTTCCTGAAGGAGAGATGATTAGTTTGTTAAAGAAGATTGGTTGCATGAATTGTTTCCAGCCTCGCAGAAGTTCACAGCCTGATGTTGCTTCAGTAATGAGTAAGAAAAATGGCGGTACGTCACCCTGAAAAGAAAAATGCTGCTTTCCAATAAGAGGCACCAGCAGTCTAACATTGTCCTGGAGCTTTCTCATCATGTCTCACCAGCTTCAAGACAGAAGAATTGAAAACAAGCCACATGTTTACACTGATGAATACTACTAATGAAGAATACTTTGTGGAAAGCCTTTATTCAGGCCTTATAGTGTTTTTTACGTATGAACTAATTAAGCCCGCTTTCACATTTGCAACCAAACTCAGCTAGTTTTTTAATCTTTCCCCTGCTTTTGCCTTTGCACTATGCCAGTACCCTCCTCCCCAAAGAGGTGTCTCCCAAGAAAATGAATTACCTCTATGGGAGGAGTCTTTTATCTCTGTTGCAGAATTCTCATCAAATAATTTTGTTCTGAAAGTTAGTTCTTAAAGGATAGTTCTGAAGGAGCATCTGGACGTGCATGCTTGTGTGCATGTGTGTGAGTGTGTGTGTTTTGGAATTTAATGCCAGAAAGAACGTTTCTTCTTCTGAGAAGCCGACAGTACTGTTTACCGAGCAGTGGGAGGTATGCTATATTTTGTTTTCTGTCTTGGCTTCCAGGAAACTCAGTCTTCACATGATATTTACTTTTGGCGATTTTTATTCTTTTTATTGCAAGTTACTTCCATTTTGGAAGCAGGCACAAGATGTAATATTAATAAATGAAAAACACAACAAAAACCAGTCAGATGCAGGGCAGCCTTTAAACACAAGTAGAAGCAGTAACCACAACACTTTGAGAGGCTCAGCTGGACGGACACTCCTTTTGAGTACCATGTGTCTGTCACTGTCACCTGAAATTGCCTCCATCAGGGTCCCTCCTGTCAGGTAAGATATTTGGTCCTTAGAAAGCCACTATATTACAAAGAAAGCACTCTACTGGGGAGAGTCATTCCTCAGCATGTTGGTCCTTATTAAGGCCACGGCAGGCATATGTTTATCTGCCTGGCCAGACTGAGAGCTTAGTCCTGCGGAGACAGGGCACGGACTTGGAGTTATTGCAAAGGACTGGCGGCTCACGTGGGGCTATCAGATATCCCAAGAAAACAGGAAGAACTGGTATTGGGGTATATCCAGTGGGGAAAGGTTGGGTTAGCAGTGTAGAAAGAGAATGAGTATCAACATTCTTTGTTTCCTGGTCGTACTGGTTAAGAGGCTATGGCTGGTGTGGCCAGGGCTGAGAGTGTAGAGCAAGCCTTGGTCATTTAAGAGTTTGGTCGGCATTATGCTGATCCTATAGAGAGGTCTATGAGAGCAACGGCTGACACCTGTAGACAGCTATGTAGTTGTTAAAGCTGATATTTATCTTCTTATCTGATTGCCTTAACCACCAGAATATTGCTAGACAATCGAGAGACGCTGGATAACGTTCCTTCTTTCTGCTTTTAACAAATATTTCTACAGTTATTTACCATTGAGTGTTGAGCCAGCTCTTTGGAGATCTACATGTTAATCCATTTGTCCGCCCCTTTCTAAATATCCATAAAGTACATTTCAAATATCCATATTGTCCTACCTTATTATTTTTATTTATTTATTTATTTATTTATTTTTTGAGGAAGATTAGCCCTGAGCTAACTGCTGCCAATCCTCCTCTTTTTGCTGAGGAGGACTGGCCCTGAGCTAACATCCATGCCCCTCTTCCTCTACTTTTTTATACGTGGGACGCCTACTACAGCATGACTTTTGCCAAGCAGTGCCATGTCCACACCCGGGATCCAAACCAGCAAACCCCGGGCCGCTGAAGCGGAACGTGCGCACTTAACCGCTGCACCACTGGGCTGGCCCCTTGTCCTACCTTATTAAGAGTTTTCATGAGGAAAGAGTTTTAAATTTTACTAGTTCCTTTTTTAGGCATGTGTGTATATGATCATGTGGTTTTCTCCTTTGACCCCTTAATGTGGGGTCTCAAATGAACAGCTTTCTTAATACTGAATCATTTTTGTATTTTTGGAATAAAACTTGCCTGATATATTACTCCTTTAATGTATTGCTGGATTCTTCTTGTTAAGGTTTTTTCAGTTTTTGAAGTCAGTAGTATTCAGACTTTTTGAAAAGAATTGGAAAGCTTTACTTTCCCTGTGCTCTGGAGCAGGTTTGGGTAACCTTGGAAGTATGAGTTCCTTGAAAATTTAAGAGAATTCATCCATGGAGCTGTGAAGGGCAGGTGTTTTTTTTGTCAGGGGATATTATTTGCAAATTTTACAATTGCTATCAAGGTTATTGGTCATTTTTTTCCTATATCACTTCTTTGGTGAATTTTGAGAAAGCTTTTCCAAAAATTGGCCATTTCATCGAGGTTTTTGAATTTGTTCACACAGAGCTGTCCATCATATTCTTTTGTTATTGCTTTACACAACATTATATTTAAAGTCCATGTAATATTCCATCACATGTATATGCAGTAATTCATGTAAACAGTTCCTATTATTGGATATTGGGGTCGTTTCTGAATATTTTCTATTTTAAGTAATAGTCTGAAAAACAAACTTGTAGGTTAATCTTTGCATATGTTTTGCTAGTAGTTTTAAGCAGTTGACTGACAAGTGCAGCCAGTTTTATTTCTTGAGTTCTACCGGCAATTCTGCCTCCCCCCCCCCACTCCCGTGTGATCTTGCTGAGAGGGATTAACAAGGAGATCTGGCCTTTGAATTCAAATCTTGTTGCTGCCACTTAATAGATTGGGATCTTAGGGAATTGATCTTTCTACACCTTAGTTTTCTCTTCTGGAGAGTCAAGATCATGAAAGTAATTTTTGTATTTAGCACAAGAAATAGAAACCCTTCCCAGTAGTTTAAACAGAAGGGATTTAATACAGGGAGTTACCTACTTACAAGATTGTGGCGGGCTGGAGGAGCACTGATCACCTGGACCTCCTGGAATGATTCCTTTCACAAAACTAACCAACCGGGGGAGCTGGTACCTCTGAAGCCGCCACGGGAACCGTTGAGTTCAGGAACCTACAACTGAAGTGTTGCCACTGCTTCGGCTTCAAGTGCCCAGGAGGCTGGAAAAGGACCTCAGGGCCGCTGCAGAAGAACCTCACACATCTGCACCCCTGCTTGCCGGACTGGAACTTCCAAAGGGGCAGGAAGTGGCCTCTGCCTCGTTTCTACCTTCCCAAACTCAGGCAAACACTTACAACCAGTAAAACCCAATTCACATACAAAACCCGAGTGAGCTCCACGGGAATCTAAAAACACAATTTTCAGCTTTGCAGCCTAGAGGTTGAGCAAACCAATCCACAGTATCCTCCACGACAGCCTTAAGGAGATTGTTGTGAAGATTAAATAAAATAATTCATATGAGGGCTGGCCCGGTGGCGCAGTGGTTAAGTGCACACGTTCTGCTTCAGTGGCCTGGGGTTCACCAGTTCGGATCCTGGCTGTGGACATGGCACCACTCGGCACGCCATGCTGTGGCAGGAGTCCCATATATAAAGTAGAGGAAGATGGCACGGATGTTAGCTCAGGACCAGTCTTCCTCAGCAAAAAGAGGAGGAATGGCAGTGGTTAGCTCAGGGCTAATCTTTCTTAAAAAAATGAATAAATAAAAGGAATCTTTAAAAAAAAATAATTCACATGAGTGTCTGGTATAGAGTATGATGCAATCACAACTATTATTTATTATTGTTTATTAAGAACAAAATTGTGTGCAGAGACTGCACTCATTTACTGGGGATGGAAAAACTAATAATGTTTCTTTGCTGTCCTCAAAATATTCCCAGTATAAATAGGAAGTAGATATTAAAGAAATGATTGTGTCATAACAAAAAAAGTGCTATGAGAAGGTAGGGGCCTGAGTAGCTCTGTCAGCAGTATGTATTACTTCATTTATTGATGTATTAAAAAGTAAACTCATCGACACCCTCATTCCATGGGCAGGGCCTAGAGCCAGGGAGGCAGAACTGAACCAGACAGGTGTTGTCCCTGCTCTGTGCTGTGTGTCTGTGTGTGTTGGGTGGGGAGACGGGGGACCGCTTCACAGGGGAGGGCACATTGGGGCTAGATCTTTAAGGATAAAGGAGATTTTTGGCAGAGAAGGGAAAGAAGGCAAGTACAAAAATCACAGAATCCAGATTCACAACGCATTTTAGATATCAGCTTAGGGCACCCTCTCCCAAAGTGTTTTCCAGCGAACCAGTGTCCAGAGAGTTTCCTTGAACGACTTAGCCCCTGGAGCAGCCTGATGCGTGTGAAGAAAAGGGGAAGACAAATTTGTAAGTAATAAGGCTGGTTAGACTTCTCAGAGGAGGCGCACGCTGTTCCATACCCCAAGCCGGGTTTATGTTTCCGAAAGGTGATACTTCCAACCATAAAATTTCTGGAGCTTGGACCAGGTGACTCCTTAATTTTGTGGAGTGCAGACCTTGTAGATCACAAATTATTGTGATTTTAAAGCCCTTTTGCTCCCCATCCATCTTTGTCCTGCTCACAAAGATGCACTGAGACCTCTCACAAAGTATTCATTATGACTTTGCCAGGAGGATCTTGACCTTAAGACAATTACATAATTAAAAAGAGCCGTTAAAAAAACAAACCCCAAACCTCCTCTGCTCTTTTCGCTGTGAGTGGCTTAGGCTGTGCACTTTGCTTTCATCCTCAGGTCGGTGTGAAATATATGTGCTTTTGCACACCCGAACTTAAAAAACCCATAAGTCTCTAGGCAGCTGTTTGCATGGCTCCCCTATGTGCATGATTTCTCACGACTGTGGTGATTCTGCTTCCGCAGAGGAGGGAACGGCTTGCTTAAAGGATTGATTAGTCGCACTTTGATGCAGCGGTTTGCTCTTCACAAACATTTAAGACAATACATACTGTGTGCCAGGAACTGTGTGCAGGGCACAGGCAGAACAGCCATAAATGAGCACAGTCCAAGCCCTCAGGGAGAGGACAGGTCAAACACGTATTTGCAATTCAGTGTGGTAAGTCAACAGAGGAGCTGCGAAGACGGGCTGAGCCATCGGCTTTGCCTATGGGAGGTGGAAGGAGAAGGAAGAGCTGAGCAGATGAGATTTATGAGCTGAATCCTGAGGAATAAATAGGCGTTTTCTAAGTGTAGAGAAGGTGGAACAGGAACAGCACGTGCAAAGGCAAAGAAAGATGAAGTGTTATCACTTGTTCAGTGAGAGGCCTACGAAAGGCTACAGATGATCCAGTGGGATCCGGGAAGAAAACAGCATAACGTCTTACCTTTATTTATTTTTATGTGGAAATAAATTTTGCTAATATTCAGTATGTATGTTTATCAGTGAGTGTACATCTTTGGTGGTTACATGCTCAAAAGTGCTTTGCCAAAAGGGGGCGCTCACGATCAAACGAATTTGGCTCCCTCTGCTGCTGTGGTTGAACTAGGGACTCAGTTCATGGCCCCCAACTTGGGCTGCAACAGCACCAACAGGAGTCTAGATGATTGTGTTTCTTTTAGTCCAGGGTACCTTGAAGTGTGGTTCATGGAGATAGAATGCCTAGAGTGCTGGTTAAAAAAGGGCAAATTTCCAAGCCTACTGCAGATCAACAGAATCAGCAGCTTTCAGCAACGGGACCCAAGAAACTGTTTCCACCGATCTCCCCAGTTGATGCTTCTAGTCTTAATCAGCTTAAGCTGCCATAACAAAATACCTCAGACTGGGGGCTTAAACTACAGAAATGTATTTTCTCATAGTTCTGGAGTCTGGAAAGTCCCGGATCATCCAGGTCCAGCCTCTGGTGAGGGCTGTCTTCCTGGCTTGCAGATGGCCAGCTTCTCCACGTGACCTTGTATGGCAGAGAGGGGGCTCTGGGGTTTCTCCTTCTGAGGGCACCAGTTCTATCGGATAAGGTCCCCACCCTTATGACCCCACTCAATCTTCGTCATCTCCTTAAAGACCTTGTCTTTAATACGGTCACGTGGTGGGTTTGGGCTTCAACACATGAATCTGGGGGACACAGTTCAGTCCATAGGACTTAGGCCCACTGAAGTTTGAGGACCGCTGCTCCAGTCCAACCAATAAAGACATGGTTAAGACAGTGATAGCTTCTGGTGTAGGCCCCTTTGTTCCTGAGCCTGAACCCAGAGGAAGAGCCAGAGAAATGTGGGATTTCCAGCTCCCCCTTGCAGACTAGTGCTATTCAATAGAAACGTCATGGGGGCCACAAATGCTAATGACATGTAATTTTAAATTCCCTAGTAGCCACATTAAAAGAAAGTAAAAAGAAGGAGGTAAAACTAAGTTTAATAATTGATTAGTCTAATTAATATATCCAAAATGTTACCATTTCAACCTAAAATCAATATGAAAGGTTATCAATAAGATACTTTACAATTTTTTGTACTACATCTTTGAAATCCTGTGTGTATTATTTGCACTTACAGCACATTTGCATTCAACCTAACCAGATTTCAAATGCATAGGTGGCTAGTGGCTACCGTATTGAAGAGTAGGTGCTAGATTATTACAACCTTCAAGTCAGTGCTTGAGGAGGCCGCACAGAAAAGGCGTGTTGTGAACATGCTCAACAAGTAGCATCATTTCTAAGAGAGGCTTTATGATTGTGATTAGTCCTGAAATGCTTCTGTTAACATGACTCTCCTCTAACTAGCAGCTTAAGACGTCAAGTTGAAGCAGAGAACAGAAGCTGACAGCTCCTCCTAGCAGTTGAAGAAATGGTCACCATTCCATGTTCTGTTTCATTTACATAAGAAATCACAAGCCGCCAGAGCTGGCTGCTGACCGAGTCGGCTGACGGCATGAGAGGTTGCCCCTAAATGAAAACTGAGCTGCATCCGATTAATCACCCTCAGCTGTCACTTCTCACCTCTGTTGGAACTTTCCCAAGACCACAATAAATGTCACTTCAAAGGTTCAGAACTGGATTTCAACTGTGAAGAGCCTATTAATCCTAAATGGCCTCCTTCAAACAAAACAGAATCTGCAGTCAGTGCTGGGGGTGGGGAGAGGATGTGGAAGAAGTTCCTAGAATTTTATATAATGAAGAAAGCATTAGGCTAACGGTGAGGTTAACTTTATCTACATGTCACGAGACCAAGTTTGGGGTCCTCGGGGGCTGCGGGCCTATCCCTGGTGCGGAGGTGTGTCTTGGGATCCACAAGAGCCCAGATGCCTAGTTACTGTGAAGACAAGTCCTTGTTGGATGAAATTGGGGGTATTTGGCCAGAAAAGAGAAAGTTTGGTGAGGAGGGCAGGGGCGGTCCTCCTCATATATTTGAGGGCTTTTGGGAAGAGGAATTAGACTCATTCTGTATAGCCAAAAAGGGCAGAATTAGGACACATTTTTAGTTCAATATAAAGAAGATGCTTTTAGTGAGATTGTGGCATCATTAATATGACACAGACGTCAGATTGTTTCCCCGAGGAAACATTTATTGAGCACCTATTTTGGGTCAAGCACTGTCATGTGCATTGTTTCAACGAAATTTCACTGTAGGTACTAATACAGTAGGTACTGTATTAGTGCCTCCTTCCAGATGCGGCATTCCCGGCTCCGAGGCTGTGATGACGGCAGTCAGCGGGGGAAGGCATCTCCCCACGGCTGGAACTCGCTGAGAGCTCCGCTTTCCTGAACAAACTGTAAGCTCCAGACAGGAAATCACATGGAGATTCCACTTGCCTTCTTCGCTGGATTAGAAAAGAGAGAACTTGTGTTTTCTGTGCAGTGGAACTTGAACTTAACAGATGAGAGAAATGCGTTAAAGCACCTGTACAAATTTGCAGAAGGCTTTTAATTAAACCAGCACTTCCCACCCTCACCGATGATAATGTGCGCCATGGCACAGTCTAAATTTCCTTCCCTATATGCATTTAAAAGACTTCTCTAGCCTGTACTGTACAATGGGCATGTCCATAATCAGTCTCTTTTGCTAGCATTTATCTTTCAGTGTCTAGAAAGAATATGCCCAGAATGCAGTTTTAAAATGGTATTAGTTTTTCTTTTGTCTTCCCAGCAGAATGTGTTGTGACTAGAGCGACCTCCATCTCTTGTGGCAGAAGTGGAGCATAAATACCTGCACATGGTATAACCCATATAATAAAATATTAAATGGCTAGTATTATCAGGTACTTACTATGCAACAGGCCTTGTTCTAAGGGTTTTCTAGGTCTTATCTCCTTGTTCCTGACATATCTCTCATAATGTAGATACTGTTATTACCCCCACTTTATAGAAGAGAAAACCGAGGCACAGAGAGATTACGTAACCTGCCCAAGGTTGCACAAGCAGTAAGTGGTAGGGTCAGGATTTGAACCAGGCAGTCTACCGCAGGAGACCATGAGCATAACGGCTATATGGGCTCTTGGTGGAGCACAGCATAATTTTCCTCCTGCTTACCAGAAAACAAGCACACTGGTAAGGCCCTAGTGCAGCCTTGACTTGCACGGTCCCGTATGGTAACCATGTGTGGCTCCTGAGCCCTTGACTGAGGCTAGTCCCAGCTGACACAGGCTGTAAGAGTAAAATGCATACTGGATTTTGAGGACTCGGTGTGAGAAAAAGGATACAAATATCTCTTTTGTAATTATTTCATATTAATTAAAAGTTGAAGTGATATGTTAGATACATTGGTTACATAAAATATATTGCTAAAATTAATGTCACCTGTTTCTTTTTACTTTTTAAAATATGGGTTCTAGAAAATTTCCAGTTACAGGTGTGGCTTGCCTTTGTGCCCAGCATTTCTACGGAATGGTGCTGGCCTTGACAGTCTGCTCATTCGTTGGTTCCCTCATTCGCTCGATCTGTGCTGGCCCTGCAGGCCCCGACGGTGGCGTGTAGCCGTTCACAGGACAGATGTGGCTCCTGTTCTCGTGTAGCTCAATATTCTGGAAAAGTGGTGGGTTAGGGGTAGGAACAGACCCTGAGAAATAATTATGTAAGTAGTTAATTAATTATCATCATCATTGTTAAATAGGAGAAGGGCTTCACTATGCAAGATTACACGAAGGGCACCGAACCCTTGGGGTCCACTCAGTAAATATTATTCATTCAGTAGAAGTTTGTTGAGTGAAAGAATAAATCTGGGGGATTAGAGGAGGCTTCCCTGGGGAGATAACTTGCAGAAAGAGTTCTGAAGAACAAGGAATAAGAATATTCAACTTTCGGGTAAAATATTCAGAGCTGCTTCTGGGGTCACAGGCCCTGCCCTACAAGCAGCCTTGGCCGGCTCTCCCCTTGTAAGAGGGACAGTTGTCTCTGATCAGTTTCAGTCACACAGCCATGCCCAGGAGTTCTGTGGCGGGGGCAGAGCTGCGAGGAGCTGATCCCGCTGAAAGGAGCGATCCGCAGGTGCTGGGGGCATCTTGGGGAGACGGGCAGCAGGGGAGGCCCCTTCGCACGCATCCTTCAGCATCACACAGCACCCCGCATCCCAGTGCTCGGACCTCAGTTTCTTCCTTGGGCGGCTTTGTGTTGCTGCCTCTCCTGTTCCTCGTCGGCCCCACTGGGTTTGCCTCCGCAGCATTTCCCTTCATCGCACAATCTATTCAGCAGGTTTTTATTTTGTTGTTGTTTCTGCCCAGTGTAAATGAGACCTCCAGTGGGGAGAATGACTTTTAAATCTTTTGTGACCCTGGAGTACAAAACGTTCCCAATTTCTCCTCCTGAGTGGTTTCCATTTCTGTGGCAAGTTACAATGGAGTGCTTATTCTTGTCCATAACAGAGCGGCAGCTCAGGGAGGAGGTGGGGGGAAGGGAGGGACCTGTGCTGGGTGGCTGGTAGTCTGCCGCCTGTCACTTGCCCCAAGTGGAGGGAGCTGGGAGCAGGGCTGGGCTGGGGGCAGAGGCAGTGCTGGGCAGCCTGGGAGGAATGCTGGGCGTCTGCCTGGGGCTTCAGCCTGTGAGCAGCCCCCAGGAGCTGATTCTTAGATGGGTCTCCTTTGATTCTTTGCACACCTGCTCCTAGATTGCCAAGTTACCCAATGAGCCGGAAAACAAGAAAGCCACCATAAACCCAGCTGTGGGCAATTCTGTGGGGTTCTAAGCCTGTAGATCTTGCCTGGATCTTATACTGGGCTTGAACACAAAGAGGGCCATCCCAGGATGGGTAGCAGTTTTGGCAGGGATATTAGGCACTGCGCCCTGAACACACTGTGCACCGACAAGTATTTGTTAACCGACAAGTATTTGTTAAGTCAACGAAGAAGAATTTGCAGTAGGAAATTTATTTTTAGTTAATTTGCTACACATGTACAACCTGGGGGGGAAGTCAAGCCAGCGAAGCACTATAATGTGGTTTGGTAAACACTGTAACTTTGTTCTAGGATTGTCCTAAAAACCCAACTGGGCCTCAGCTGGGCTTGTTGCTCCGGAAGTCTCTTCCCGCTCTAACACTGTGATTCTTTGAAACATGCCTGGTCAGTGAGAAGCTTCTGACCTGCGGAGAGCTGTATTCAAGGCTCAGTGTCTACTTAGCGGTGACTATTGCTTCTTTACAGCAGGGGCTTTCAACTTCAGCACTAGTGTCATTTGGGGCTGGATGATTCTTTGTGGCACGGGGCCAGCCTGTGCATTGTAAGATGTTTAGCAGCACAGCTCGCCTCCTCCCGCCAGATGCCGGGAGCACCTCCTTATCCTGCCCTAGTGGTGAGAAACAAAATTGCTTCCAGACATTGCCCGGCATCCCCTGGGGGGCAAAACTGCCTCTCGAGAACCGCTGCTCTATAGGAATAAAGAGAGAAGGCAGTGCAGACTATCTGAAGAAGCCTGTCTTGCAAAAGCACTTTCTACTGGAATGTGTCGTGCAACCTGCAGAGTTTGTGGATTTATCTCCCCAAGGTATTCTCTTTAGCACACATTAAAATGGCCTGACCTCTCCCAGTGCTCACTCACTGAGGTGGGGGCCGTCGGGGGAGAACCCCTCACAGCGCAGCACCGTTCTGGGGAGGGTGACCGGACACGGATAACACTGTCCTTCTGTCCACACCTCCCTCCTCTGTTCCTATGGGGCAGTGGTTCTAGCCCCTGGACGTGCACTAAAATCACCTGAAGGCTTTCCCAAAAACAACATGCCAGGCTTTACTGCCAGGAGTTAGACTTAACTGGCAGAGCCTGGGGGCTCGGCATGGTGTTCTTCTAAAGTGTTTCAGGTGATTTAACTGTGCAGCCAGGGCTGGCAGCCCCGGGGGTAGCCACAAACATGGGCTTTGAGCGGGCAGCCCGGCTGTAGTCTCAGCTGGCCAAACTTCTCTGAGATTATTGCTGATGACACTGGGGAGAATAATGGCTCCCTGCTGTGGTGACCTGTCAGGAGGTTCCGTCTGAAGGAAGGTCTTATTGGAAGGTGGTGAGAAGTGTGCAGGCCATGGCCCCTCTCCGCCTCCTGCCTGACCTCCTTCCCGGCCCCGGTCCCACTCTCAGGGTGCTCGTGGGGATGTGCGCGTGGCCGAGTCGGGTTGCTGGTCTCTACTCGCTGTGGAGTCGCTGTAGTTCCCAGCGCCTGGAAAGAACCAGTTTCTGCACATTTTTGAGGCACTAGGCCGCGGCAGCGCCTCCGAGTTCTCCCAGTGGGTTCCTGGAGAAGGCCACCTGAGGGGCCAACAGTGAGCTGCCAGGGGGACCGAGGAAACAGGTCCTGGCCAGGGGTGTGTCTCAGTCACAGCCTGCTCTCTATGGAGGTGTATTTTTATGGGGGAGGGGCAGAGCCTATGTATTTAGTGAGTTGGAATCTCAGGGCACAACAGAAGGTGACCTGAAAAGGAGGTTCCATTCATTCTTTCACTAGTTTGTCCTTCTAAGCTATTTTCCTTTTAAAGGGCCCCCCTGTGGATGCCTTGGTTATGTCGAGGTGGGAAGGGATAAATAATACCCTTGGAAAAGTGCCCTTGTGTACGTCTGCTGGCCCTCACGGAGGCTACTGACGGGCCACAATGTTTAACCAGGGGCAGGGGGCTCCTGTGAACATGTGCTCTGTGCCTGAGGTTTAGAAGACCCCTCACTTTATCAAGCAGAGATGAGTGGCCACAGATGCGTTAGTGTGAAGCAGCCTGGTAAATAAGCACAAATGTTACACACTCGCCAAATTATTTCCCCAGTTCATTCTCTTCCCTTGGAAAGCAGTGCTTGTGAAATATATGAGATGAATGTTCTTCAGAGGTTTACCAGAAAAACATAACCCTGGGCAGGTGATTTGTAACCATAAACTCTGGGTAGGTTCTTTGACCTTGCCTGAGAAACCCATTATGGACATTTCCCTAAACCAGGGGTACCAGCCAGGGATAATCTGCCCCTCAGGGCACATTCGGCTATGCCTAGAAAGACTTTTAGTTGTTACCACTAGGGAAGGATGCTACTGGCATCCAGTGAGTAGAGGCCAGGGATCCTGTTAGCCATCCTACAAGGCACAGGACAGGCCTGTCAACAAAGAGTTCTGTAGTCCAAAACGTCAATAGCATTGAGGTGGAGAAACCCTGTTTTAGACAAACCAGCGTCCAGTGCCGGCGCTGTGCTGGCCCTGGGGTGCAAAGTCCAGACAGCTCTGTCCAACCACAGCCTGGCTTTCCCCTGCTGAGACAGCTCATCCAGGGCGGTGAGGGTCATGGTTAGATCTGGGCACACCGCGGCTGAACAACGCTGGTAACTGCGCTCATGACTGTTTCATTAGCACCTACTCTGCGCTGGTCCAGAGCTGGGTCCCTTACAGACATTATCTCACTAACTTCTCACAGCATCCCAGATCATGTAGATGGGGGAGTGGAGCCTCAGACAGTGACCACACAGCTAGCAAGCAAAGGGATCAGGGTTTGTGTCTAGATCTCTTCCCTCCAGAACCGGGGCTGCCTGTTCCAGAGAAAACCAAGGGGAAGGGCCAGGGCTAAGCGTCTAGGTTCTGTCATTCAGCTCTGGGACAGATTTCGCCCAGGAATTGGTCTTCAGGGGATTAAATCTTCCCTTTTGTAACTTTTTAACCTAACTTGATTCATTTTTCATGACTAGTGATTTTGGCTGGTACGCTTTCATAAGTAGCAGCAATATCACATCATACGACGGGCGGAGTGACTTGCTTGAATTTCTCAATTGCAGGCTGGCTAACAAAGTGCGCCGCTCGCTCCTCTCTTCCTCTGATGCCCCGAGATGTTCCTCATGGGGCCAGGTCGCTGCTGCTCCCATCTAGACCAGCTGTGAGGACATGGACGCTCAGGGGCCCTCCAGGCTGCCCATGTCTGGTGTCACGGAAGACTCCTGTCACCCACATGGCCAGTGTGACTCTGAGACCCATCTGGGCAGCTATGGAGAGGTCCCACAGATACCAGGATACATGGGTAGCAGGCCAGACACTTAATTCCAAGAGAAGTTCTAGCAAATAGGTACGTCACACGGCTTCTTTGGGTCTTGGTTCTGCACTGAAATGAGGAAATGTGCTCTTTGCAACTCTTTGCCTTTTTCTATTTCCATAATGCTATGGCTCAAGAGAAGTTTGAGTTCCAGTCTAAGGAATAAAGGTGGAGGGAAAAAGTCCAGGGAGATTTCCATTTGCCAAATCAGCAGGGAGACAGAAACTTCAGACTAGGGCTCCCGTGGTGAGACCTCAGTAAGCTGCTGTGACCTCTGCAACCTCCCACCTTCGTTATTTTGTTTGCTCTTTGTTGATTAGCAGAAAATCCCGAAAGTGGGGTGTGAACAAGGAGGAAGGAGGCAGACCGATTCTGGAACCCTCAGAAACACTGTCCCTTGGATCTAAGTTCATGCCTGCTGTCCCCAGAGTGTCTCGGTCTCAGAGAAGGCCAGAGGGACCTTGGAGCCTTTCTCTGGTGCCCTGGCTGAACACCCTGAGTAAATCCCCACCCCCGCCCGCCTCCCCTCCCCCACTCCCGCCCACTTCTATGTTCTTTGGTCTGACTTCCTCTCCCCTTCCCCCATATCCCCTTCACAGAGAGGGTGAATCTGTCCCTAATCACAGGCCCCGTCACACAGGCAAGCACAAGCTCGGCATGACCCTGCACTGCCCGAATCCCGCCGACAGGTTGGGGGCCACACCTCACCTGAGGGGGAGGCCTTCATTCCTAGACTGGGCCAGTGAGCAAGGTCAATCAGATTCCTTCTCTGGGGAAAGTATGAGTTGGGAGTCACAGGGGAGCAGAGAACACCGAGGCTAAAATATCTGTCGGCTCAGGAGCTGAGATGAGCAGTGAGGTTAACACTCCGTTTCCCAGGTGAAGAAATTGAAAGATGAAAGGTGCTTGCTCAGGGTCAGGATTTGCATTCCTGACAGAACCCGGGGAAGTCTGGATGGGCCAGTTCCTGTCCTGATCCTCTGCTGTGCTGGCTGCTGATGCGGGGTCGGTGAGCCGAGGAGTCGAAAGAAAGATTTCTTAGACTCTCAAGATCTGGCAGTAGTGCTCTTTTATTTAGAGAATAGTGTGGAATAGCATGGGGACAGGACCCATGGGCAGGCAGAGCTCCTGCTGCTGCCGCTGCTGCTGCCCCCGCTGGCATGGGGATAGGACCCATGGGCAGGCGGAGCTGGTGTGTGGGGACAGGACCCACGGGCAGTCAGAGCTCCTGCTGCTGCCCCCGCTGGCATGGGGACAGGACCCATGGGCAGGCAGAGCTGGTGCGTGGGGACAGGACCCATGGGCAGTCAGAGCTTCTGCTGCTGCCGCTTCTGCTGCCCCCACTGGCATGGGGACAGGGCCCATGGGCAGGCAGAGCAGCTGCTGCTGCCCCCGCTGGCATGGGGACAGGACCCATGGGCAGGCAGAGCTGGTGCATGGGGACAGGACCCACGGGCAGTCAGAGCTCCTGCTGCTGCCGCATGGGGACAGGACCCAAGGGCAGTCAGAGCTCCTGCTCCTGCCCCCGCTGGCATGGGGACAGGACCCATGGGCAGGCAGAACTGGTGTGTGGGGACAAGACCCATGGGCAGTCAGAGCTCCTGCTGCTGCCGCTGCTGCTGCCTCCACTGGCATGGGGACAGGACCCATGGGCAGGCAGAGCTCCTGCTGCTGCCCTGAGTTGAGGGTTAGGGCTAATTTTATAAGGCATGGGTACGTGACTTATTTTTACTGGAGAAAAGAAAAGATGATGTAAAAAGTCATTAAATGATTTCAGTGCAGATGGGGTCTGGTTATTGTGCAGTCATATAACTTTAGATACGAATCTGGCCATATAGATCGGCATGTAGATGAGGATGCCCTGGGCTTCTCTCCCTGGGGTGGTCCTAATTCATACCATAAAAAAAGTCCACTGGGTCGTATAGTTTGGCATGTAGGCCAGGTCACCTTGGGCTTCTCTAGCTGGGGCAGCCTTAATCCACATGAGCTGCTTCAGGGCAGACCAGGCGGGTCAGATGGCCCCTGCCCTGGCAAGGCGCCCTGGAGGCACAGCTCTTAGAAGAGGCTCCAACAGGATTTGTTTTCTGACTTGCTGTTTGCTTGAAAGTCTGTCTGTACAAGTGGAATCTGGATTTCATGAGGAGCTGTGCGAGTGTAAAGTCCACCCTTTAAAGCCTGGCTTGGAGCAGGCCCTCGGCCAAAGTGGGACGTCTGTGAGGTGTGTGCTTTCTAATTCCACGGGCCCTTCTTTCTCTAACCTTCCATGTATTCCCGGCTCCACAGCCACCCTTCCCCTTTACAAGATCTTCGTATATAGTAAAGTGAAAAGTGACTGTTAACGTGTTACTAAGTGAAAGAAGCTGATCTGAAAAGGCTGCAGACCGTATGATCCAACTATATGAAGCTCTGGAAAAGGCAGAACCATGGAGACAGAAAGAGATGAGTGGTTGCCAAGGGTCGGGGGGCAGAGAGGAGCGAATAGGTGGAGCCAGAGAGTTTTTAGGGCAGTGAAAATACTCTGTGTGAAACTATAATGGTGGATACACATTATATACATTTGTCCAAACTCACAGCATGTACCCCGCCAAGAGTGGTCATAATGTAGACTACGGCCTGTGGGTGAGAAGGACCTGTCAATGCAGGTTCATCTTTGGTAACAAATGTGCGCTCTGATGGGTGATGCTGATCATGGGGAGGCTGTGCATGTGTGAGGAAAGGGTATAAGGGAAATCTCTGTACCTTCCTCTCAATTGTGCCATGAACCTGAAACTGCTCTAAAATAATAGTCTTAAAAAAAAGCCAAAACAAACAAAATGATCAGTAACACACAGTTACTTATTCTCCTAGATAATTTTATGTTTTGAGGACAAATAGCTTTAAGCCAAAGAGAGAGTTGCAATCGTATAATAGAAAGAACTGTGCATCACAATAAATCTGTTAGCATTTATTCGGCATCTTCTGTTTACCCAGCAATTGTGGTCAGCATTGTAGCTTCCTAACCCGTCAGTCATTCCACGCCATCCCCTCCTTCTTGCTGGCAGAGCACTGTTGTCTGGTTGGCCCCTCCCCCTCGTGTGATCCAGCAAGGTGACTGTACCCTGTTACCAGGAGGTGCAAGTTGCTTTGGTCTAAACCAATCAGGCTACCTGGATTCCTGTTGCCAGGGGATGTGATGCAAACTTGGCCAATGAGAGATAAGGGGCTTCGGGAAAGGTTTTCTTCTTTGATATAAAGAGTCTTTCAGGGCAGAACCTGCACTCCGCTGGTCGTTGTTCCAGAAGGTGATACTCTTGGAGCATCTCCCGTCATCTCGCATCCATCAGGGAGACACACTGCAGATGCAGAATGATGCAGAGGATGAGTCCTTGATGACGTAAAAAACCTCGGAACAGCCTCAATTCTGAACTTCTTATTATAATTCTGTAGTTTTAAAATGATGCTTTCAGTGGAGACCTCTGTTATTTAGAGCCGAAAGCATCCTAATGGATGCCTTGCTAAATGCTTTATATAGATCATCTCACTTGATCCTCACAACTTTATGTTGATGAGAAAATAGTGGCTTAGAGAGCTTAAATAACTTTCTCAAAATCACACAAGTGGTAGCTGGGACCTCACACCCAGACACCTGCCTTCAAAGAGCCTGGCTGTCACCCATCATGGTAAAAAAACTGTCTCTCTTGCCTCTACCTCCCTTGGGGATCTTAAGTAAGTCCCTTAACCTTGCTGGGCCTCAATTTCTCATCTGTGAAGAGAAAGTACTGAGTGGCCTCAAATGTCCTTCCCAACTCTAAAATTCCGGGAATGAAATTCCAACTCTAAAATTCTTGGTTCCCTATGGGGACCAAGTCAAGGCACCATTGCACAAGAATCAAGGTCTGTATTTAGTTGGCTCCTTGCATGCAGATAGAATAATCCAACTCTGGATACATAAGCAGAAAATAAACTTGTTGTGACATATCAGGTGGATCACAAGGTTGTGTCCTGGGAACAGTCCTGGGAGGAAATCACCACTGCCCCCATGGCTGCCCGCGGTCTGCAGACAGCACCAGTGCTGCCAAGGTACCTTGCTGGACACAACATGGGAGGCCCTCACTGGTGGCCTCGGGGGATTCTAGATTTCCCCCAACTCTTCATTTGCTCCAGGGTAAAAGTCTCAGGTGGAAGCATTGAGGTCACATGGACTTAAGTTGTATGCCCTGGTTGCCAAGGGCTGGGAGTCCAAGTCCAGGTGGGGATCCCCCAGAAGCAGCCCCAAAACAAGGATTTGAGTGCAAGTGGTTTATTTGGGAGATGATCCAAGGAAACCTTGGTAAGGGAATGGGAAAACCAGACAGGGAGGGAGTGAAGCAAAAAGGGTGTGTTATCAAGTGAGTTACCCTTGTGAGTAACTAGAGCTTGGGGAGTTCTGGGAGACAGTGTGGACCCGGCGTCTCAGAGCTATGCTGCTGACAGGCAAGCGAGTTACCCGGCCACTCTGGACAGTTGGTTGAGGGCTGCTGCGTGGGAGGCAAAGTGTGCGTTCCCCAGGACTCCCTGCTCGCCCTGTGTCCTGCCTTTGCACAGTGTGCTCTGGGGCCGCCCTCGGGCAGCACACCTCAGGAGCTGGCAGCTGGAGGTGTGCCCGTGCACAAGCACCTGGCATTTGCTGCCTCTCACCAATGTTTGCACAAACATAGGGAGAAAGTTCTGAAGCTAGACAGCCAACATGATCAGCATCCATGGCAGGGTCCTTGTGAACTCGTGTCAGGCAGGCAGCCACACTGTGCACGGGGCCCCTACAGCCCACACAGACCTGGGTCCTTTGGGTATCCCAGCAGCTGGGGCCTGGCCACCTGTTAGAAATGCAGCCAGGCAGGCTCCGAAGTCTCCTGGCTTCCTCACTGTCACCTCGACTCTCATGGGACCACATGCTTCTCGCAGGCAGATGGCATCTTTGGTGGTTTGTACTTCCCCATCTCTTACCAGTTGCATTCTTGACAGTCTTAGGCACATCGCAGCCAGTAATATGTCTAAAAATTGAATTCAAATTTTATAAATGCTATTATTAGTACTCTATATAGGTTGATGGAAAACTAGAGTCATAACTATTTGGAAGGACCCTGTAAGTCAAATACAAGACCTTTTCTACACCAAAACCCCTTGTACAGCATCCCTGTCATGACCGGTAGTCACAGCTATTGTCCAGTGACGTCCAGGGAGCCAGTGTGGCGGCCTGGGGAGGAGTGGCACTCTGCAGTCAGCCTGCCTTTGAGTCCCGGCTGAGCCTTCCCCTGTATGCGGCTTTGGGCAGGTTATGGAAGATTCCAGAGCCTTAGTTTTCTTATCTATAAAACGGGGATAATGATAGTATCCCTTACATAGGAGTGTGAAGATGAAATTAAAAAGCGGGTGTAAACTAAATGTAAATTCACACACACATAACATACATTCGTGTATATTGGATATACCTCTGTCAGTGTAGCCATCTGCCTAGTATTTATATGGATAATGACAGTTAGCGTAGTCAGTGAAGAGCCAACGCTGCATCTGGGGTGGCTGTTATCATTGTTCCAGAGGCAGGCCACTCAGCCTCCCTGAAGACAGGCGTCTGTGTGGGAACAGCGGCTATTGTTAGCAATGCTTCACTGGATCAAGCCCGGATCTTTTGTCCCCCAACTTCCCTGCAAAGGTTCAACATTGAAACTAAATTCTAAATTCCACTCTCCCAAAGGAGTAATTTGTAAACACGGGTTGATCTTGTTTTGCCTTCTGAAACTAGAGGGGATATATATTTTTTTATTTGCATGATTTGCTTTCAAATAAGAGAAGTGAGTTATCACTCTAAGCCAGTGTTTCCCAATGTCTTCTGGAAACTCTACTCTCCAGAGGAAAAAGTCTCTCTTTCAAGTCACAATGCCCATTCATACATTTAAGGCTCTGAGAAGTCCTGCAATAAATCATTCCCCAAGCTAATTTGAGCGTGGAACCCTTTGTTAAATGACATTTATTAATATCCCTGCAATTTTCTGGTATAGATTTTGATTTGTTTGCCCTCTTTTCAACAGGTTTTTGGTGTTGACCACAAATACTACAGATACCGGAAATAAGTGCTTTATTTTCACAAAAAATTTTTTTTTCACTTAAAAACTTCTTTTCCCACCTCTTCCTTGTGCTCTTTCAGAAGGACATTTTTCACTGTCTGCAAAACTGGGAAGACACAGAGGGAGAGGCAAAAGAGCCTGCTCCCTCCGGACCTGCTCTCCCCTCCCCCTCCTCCTCCTCCTCCCTCACCAGGAAAGCGACGGTGCCTCTGGGTCCTAGCTGCTCCCACTGCAGCGGCAGACCACGGAGAGCTGCCCCAGACACCTGCTGCCCTTTTCTCTCCGTGAACCTGGAGAGGAGGTTCCCCGTTGCAGTGAGCATGAAAAACCCAGACCTGAAAGGGAGGGCGTGTTTTCACAGCACCTTCTCCTCGTCAGCCTCTTTCCAACGCTCCTGAAAACCGGCTCTGAGAAGACCTGCTCTGTTCAGACAACGACTAACCGGGCTCCTCACCCAGAGCCCGAGGGTGAGGAAGAGGTCAGTTCCATGATTTGAATGACAATGGCTCCTCCAGGTTGTTTCTGCCTGATAACAGCAGGCTGCACTCCTTTTGCAGGAAAACCGTGTCATTAAGTTTGAGGGACAGGCCTTGGAGAGGCACAGAGACACAGGACCTCAGTGCGGGATCACGAAGTCCAGACTTTCTGGTTTACAAGGGAAGCTGTTATGGCCCAGAGAGGGTAAGAGTTTTGACTGAAGTCACAAAGCAGAGATGGTTTCTTCCTACTGCTCTAATGATACCTGATGCGGGGTCGGTGAGCCGAGGAGTCGAAAGAAAGATTTCTTTAGACTCTTAAGATCTGGCAGTAGTGCTCTTTTATTTAGAGAATAGTATAGAATAGCATGGGGACAGGACCCATGGGCAGTCAGAGCTTCTGCTGCCCCCGCTGGCATGGGGACAGAGCCCATGGGCAGGCAGAGCCGCTGCTGCCCCCGCTGGCATGGGGACAGGACCCATGGGCAGGCAGAGCTGGTGCGTGGGGACAGGACCCACGGGCAGTCAGAGCTCCTGCTGCTGCCCCGAGTTGAGGGTTAGGGCTAAATTTAAGGCATAGGTATGTGAGTTATCTCTTTACAAGACAAAGAATATGTAAAAAAGTTAAAATGGTATCAGTGACCATATGGTCTGGCCATTTGGCGGTCCCACAACTTTTAGATAAGAATCAAACCGGATTGAGTAAATGGCAGAAGTCACCGCTTGAATTTTATCCTTGGCTAAAGACAAAGGAGGATTTGGCGGGGGGGGGGGGGGGGGGGGGGGTGGTCAGTGACATGAGGTTGCCAGACAGTAACCAACTTAAGTTCTTGCCTCTGGCATTGATTAAGAGCTTCTAGAGATAAGACCATCCCCCCTTCTTCCTGGCACAGAGAGGGAGGCATCTTCACAGATAGAGGTTTCCCTTAGAAATGTAAATGTTTCCCAACAAAGGGACAAGCAAATTCCACTCCTTGGAGCCTGAATCTCATCTGTAGTTTTAAAACTAACCAGCCTAAAAATCCTCATCATAAACCATTTTAAAATTAAGCAGCCTAAAAATCCTCATCAATACCTTTCTTGGCTTCCCTTTCTGCTCTTTTCTGTGTGGGGGTTGTGGGGACGTGAAGGGGCACATGGCTCCAAAAATCTGATTTTTACCTTTCCTCATTTGCAGCCAAGAATTATATTGCTGGGCTTAAGATCTTTCTCAATCATTCAATAAATATTTATTAAGTGCTTACTGAGTGTCAGGCATTGTGCCAGGACCTTCTTTCATTGTCCCAATTAAATAAACATGATTTATGTCCTTCTGAAGCTGGTAGGATGAGGCCCTAGGCCAGTTGCTATATGCACAAAAAATGCCATTTTATATTTTCTGGTGCCTGGCACCCCACACTTTGGCCCCAGTCACAAAGACCCCCACTGGTGTCCCTTGAACCAAGACGGTCTATGTCTGAGACCTCGGCCTTGGAGCCCTGCAGAGGCGGTCTGCAGAGTCTCGCATCCCTGTACCCTTGCAGTGGACGGGGGCAGTCCTCTTCCCTGAGCACGGTGGAGGACGGAATGGTCCGAGATTGGCGTACTTGCGCCAGCCCCATCTCCACAGTGTGAGGGACCTGGCTAAGCTCATTGGGGGTGTCCCCTAAATTCTTCCGACTTCTAGAGGTGAGCAGCCTGATGCTTAAAGGAGGGGAAGGGAAGGGAAGATGGATGCTCTGGCCTATAGGGGGTCAATACCCTTGGGTCCCACCTGGAGGTATTAAAACTTAAATTCAACAAATGTCTACAGAGTGTCTTCCACAAGCCGGTCACAGGTCTAGGTGCCTGTACATAGCAGTGAGCGAAACAGGCGAAGATCTCTGCCCTTGTGGAGTGTTCATATGAACGTGGAATGTACGTATAAATGTGGAACATACCTATGGACATGGAATATACGTATGAACATGGAACGTATGTGATGCAAGAACTTAAGTTGTTTACTGTCTGGCAACCTCATGTAACTGACCCTCCCCCCCACAAATCCTCCTTTGTCTTTAGCCAAGGATAAAATTCAAGCGGTGACTTCTGCCGTTTACTCAATCCGGTTTGATTCTTATCTAAAAGTTGTGGGACCGCCAAATGGCCAGACCATATGGTCACTGATACCATTTTACCTTTTTTACATATTCTTTGTCTTGTAAAGAGATGACTCACATACCTATGCCTTAAATTTAGTCCTAACCCTCAACTCGGGGCAGCAGCAGGAGCTCTGACTGCCCGTGGGTCCTGTCCCCACACACCAGCTCTGCCTGCCCATGGGTCCTGTCCCCATGCCAGCGGGGGCAGCAGCAGCGGCTCTGCCTGCCCATGGGCTCTGTCCCCATGCCAGCGGGGGCAGCAGAAGCGGCGGCAGCAGAAGCTCTGACTGCCCATGGGTCCTGTCCCCATGCTATTCCACACTATTCTCTAAATAAAAGAGCACTACTGCCAGATCTTGAGAGTCTAAGAAATCTTTCTTTCGACTCCTCAGCTCACCGACCCCGCATCAGTATGTATGAACGCGGAATGTACACTTGAATGTGAAAGGTACATATGGTGGCTTCCAGTGGATTCACTGATAACTCAGTCCAGAGAAAGAATGAGGCGCAGGACGGGCCCCTGAGGCTGCTCACCAGGATGGAGTAAGGGAGAGGTAATGTGGGTTTCCAAAGGAATACTTTATTTACCTTCCCAACTTTTCTGGGACTCTGATTTTTGCTGTGCTCTTAACATTAGCAGGAATTGCCAGTGTCTTTCCTTGAAATTGAGAACTCTGACCTCCTGACAATCTCCCGTAGCTATGGGCAGCAGGAGGGAGGACCAGCCCACCCATGGCACCTTACTTTCATCCTTCCAGAAGGTGGGGCCTCTTGGTGACTGGGGCCAATGTATCAAACTGGTTTCTGCCATCAGTCTTTTGAAAAGAGTATGGAAGGATGCTCCTATAACATTCTAGAACTCAGAAATGTTAAGGAACAGCATTTCCCTGACTAATCAAGTCAGAAGGCTGGAGCAGAAGCTGTTCCATTATAGCCAAGGCTTTCAACGTATGTATGGTCTTTAAACCAGCAGCCTCAGCATCAACTGGTGTGTTAGTTACATATTGTTGCTTAACAAATTATCCAAAAACTTAGTGGCTTAAAATAAGAAAAATGTATTATAGTTTCTGTGGGTCAGGAATGTGGGTGTGCTTAGCTGGGAGCCTTAGGCTCAAGATCTCTCATGAGGTTACAGTCAAGCCATCAGCAGGGGCGGTGGTCTCATCTGATGGCTTGACTCCATTGAGGGAGAAATCGACTTCCAATCTCACTCATGTTGCTGTTGTTGGGCCTCAGCCTCTCACCACATGAGCCTCCTCATAGAACTGTTTCATAACATGACAGCTGGCTTCTCCCTGGACAAACGATCCAAGAGAGAGTGACAGATCACCCAATATGGAAGCCAAAGTCTTTGTATAACCTAGAGTTGGAATTGACATCCCATCACTTCTACCAGAATCTATGTGTTAGAAGGAAATCAGTAAGTCCAGCCGACACTCAGGGGAGGCAATTACACAAGGCCTGCCACGAGGAGGTGGGGATGATGACACGCCATTGAAGAGGCTGCCCACTACACCTGGACCCTTGTTAGAAGTGCAAATTGCCAGGCCCCATCCGAGACCTATTGAATCAGGAACTCTGAGCACTGGGCCCATCTTACAAGCTTCATCACCTTCTAGGTGATTCCGATCCACACTGAAGTTTGATAACCATTGTCTTAGAGTCAGCGTTGGCAAACTGCAATTAGGCTTTGTGGGTGCTACTCTCTCTGTCCTAACAACTGAATTCTGCCATATAATGGGAAAGTAGTCATAAGAAATATGTAAACAAATGGATGGGGCTGTGTTCCAATAAAACTTTATTTAAAAAAACAGGCTGTCTTAGTTTGGGCTGCTATAACAAAATACCATAGACTAGGGGGCTGAAACAGCAAATATGTATTTTTCACAGTTCTGCTGGCTGGGAAGTCCAAGATCAAGATGCTGGCCCATTTGGGTCCCAGTGAGGATTCCCTTCCTGGTTTGCAGACGGCTGCCTTCTCATTGTATCCTTACACGAGGCAGGGAGAGAGAGCTCACAGCCCTTCCTCTTTTTATACAGCCCCACCCTCCTGATCTCATCTAACCCTGAGCACCTCCCAAAGGCCCCGCCTCCTGATACCATCACATCAGGGTTAGGGTTTCAGCATTTGAACTTGGGGGGATGCAGCCATTCAGTCCAGAGCACAGGCAGTGGGTGGGATTTGGCTCCCCGGCCGCAGTTTTTCCACCAATGTCTTAGAGTAGCGGGGAAGTTTGGTGTGATCAGAGTTGGAGGGGGTTAACTCCATGTTTCTTTTTTTAACTAGGAAAAACTGTTTTCTCTCTTTCCTTCCAGGCTGGTCTGAGATGATACAGACTCCCCAGGTCCTGAGTGAGTACCACGACACCACGAAGGGTTGTGCATGTGCTTGAGTCTTCTAATTTTACTTTTTGTGGCTCTCCAGTGAATCACAAGCTCTTTGAGATAGTATAAGATGGAGGTTAGGGACGTGGGCTTTGGAATCAGACAGATGTGAGTTCGAAACCTGACTCTACCAGCACTGGGAACATGGTAAGTCACTTTGCCTCTCTGTGCCTCAGTTTTCCCATCTGTGAAATAGGATAATAACAGCGTGTAACCTGTACTGTTATCACAAGGAGTTGTTCCAATTACCTACTATAAATGACCTCCAAATTTAGCAAGTTAAAACAACAGCCGGGCAGGTCTTTTGCTCCAGTGGTGTGATCTGGGGCTGCAGTCATCTGTAGGCTGGACGGGGCTACATCCAAGATGGTTTCCTCTGTCACTCAATGCGGCTGCCAGTTGTTGCTGGCTGTCAGATGGAAGCTCATCCGGGCTGTCACTGGAGCACGCCGGTTGTCTTCCATGTGACCCCTCCATGTGGCTTGGTGTTCTCACAACATGGCCTGGTGGCTGGGTTCCAAGAGGGAACATTCCGGTGCATACAAGTCTCAGAAGCTCCCCAGTGTCACTTCTGCAGCAAATCCTGAGACTAGCTCTGTTTCAGGAGTAGGAGGGCAAAAAATTCACTGGCCTCTTTAAGCCACTGTAAGAGTAAATGAAATTAATCACAAGAAATGCTCATCATGGAGCCTGGGCTATGGCAGATGATAAATATTAAGTTCTTGTATTAGGAAGCAGCAACTCTCTTGCCTGGCTGTGTCCTGCACAAGGGTTTACTGCTTGCCGCTCGTCTTTTGTCAGTCAACCAGTGTTTCTCCAGGCCTGCTGGATGTTTTTGGAAGGTCAGAAGCAGGAAGCCTCTCCTCTCTAAACTGTTCATGACCTGGTCAGTTTCCTACATCAGTTCTCAAAAAGCTCATTTCCCGAGACCTCTGCAGGCCAAGTGCTCCTCCCCCACGAGCCATGTGCTTTTCAAAAGCCAGAGAGAAAAGAGGGGAGACGCTGCCGGAGGGTGTTCTGAGGGATTTGATTGATTCCAGGGTCTTGGCCCCTCTCAGCTGCTGAGATACGGATTCTCAGCCTGTGGGTAGATGGAGGGCCAGAGAAGACTTCAAAGAGAGGAAGCGCCCCTCATGCCAATCCTCCTTATTGGAGATGCTGGGAGGTTCATCTCTCCGTTTAGAGCCGCGGGCAGGGGGCATGGGGCCATGCTGATTATTCAGTTCCCATTAGGATACATCCTTTTGAGATTAAGCAACCCCCAAATTTTGCAGCCAAAGAAAAAGAGGGTTGTATTTGGAAAATTGATTTCAACTGGGTGTATAGGTTTATCCCAAGTTAGAATAAAGTACTAGTTGTAAAAAAGGGGCCAGGCATGTAACATGAGTTAAGTGGCAGCATGTAATGCAATAGGGACTGGTAAAGACTAGGGAAAAATGGAGAGTGAAGGCCTCATTAAAGGGGCAACCACTGTGTATTTTTACTTGTGGCCATATAGGCAATTATTGCTAAATCTTCACATTTTTAAAGAATAGCCTGAAATCCAGACTTTTAATTCAAATTTCCCATTTACAAAATGTTGCAACTAATTTAAAAATGTTAAATGGCCTGTGTTGGCCCATTAAATACACACACACACACACACACACACACACACACACACACATCTGGCAGATAACCTGCAAGAGAGAGACACAGGAGACCGCACACTTTTCCTGAGCAACATTTCTCCTTATTGTTTTACTTGAGGGTCACATTACAGAAGAACTAGAACAAGGGCAGGGAGACATTGGGTATTTCTGGAATGTTATGGGACCA
This sequence comes from Equus przewalskii, assembly GCF_037783145.1. Taxonomy (NCBI): domain Eukaryota; kingdom Metazoa; phylum Chordata; class Mammalia; order Perissodactyla; family Equidae; genus Equus; species Equus przewalskii. Next base: position 3,416,382 of record NC_091855.1, read on the forward strand.
AATAGTTCTGAAAAAATAATACAAACTTTTATCCTTCCTTATTTAATCACAAGAAGAATGATGTCGCCTTGTGTGAGTGCTGACCTCTCAGGAAATGGTTAAACTAGTTCTGATGAGCTTCGTACAGACAGCAAAGCAGTGTCCGTGTCTTCTCAACCGGCTGTTTGAGGGCAAGGGGTCTTCTTTTTATTTTAAAGAGGAGAAAATAGTGATTCACTGAGGTTCCTTTAGGAAAGGACCGGAAGTCCCACAGAAATCCAGTTCTTGACCTGAGATAGTACTAAGAATGTCTGTGCTTGCATCCAGGTGAGTCCCTACGTGAATAAAAGAAATAATTATATGAACTGGTAAAGCTGGAAAAGCAGGATGTTTTGTGGTGGTTGCACATAAGGAAGGACTTCAAGGCGCCGAAACAATGGAGAGAAGCTCAAAGTTTTGTATGGTTTTAGCCTAGAGTTTCTAAAAGCAAGAATTAACAGCTTTCTTGCTCATACCCTCTGCGAGCAATGCTGCTCAGAAGGGGGGTTGGCAAAGGAGATGCCCTCTGGATCCTTTTCCATCCTGTGATTTTTTGGGGGGCCTAGCCAACAAAGGCCCCCCAATTTACTAACTCAACAAAATGATTTACCAGCTGTCTCTTCCCCCGGGAGGTAAACATCCAGTAAAATACATTAAATTCCTATTCTTCATTACTTGGCCTCCAGGATCATCACCCACTCCGGGCGAGCACTTATCTCAGAGGCGTGACAGCACGTTTAACGTGGCGTCTCCTTTATTACAAACGGAGCAGAAGACAGGAGCACAACCCGATGGTGATGTGTCTTAGTGTGAGGAAAATTCCACCAGCAAGAACTTGAATTTTGGACAAAGGGAGACTCGGGGTGTGTGTGGGAGCGGGGACAGTGAGATTCTTAGAGGCCTCTCAGTTTCTTCCATTCGACTCCGAGCCTTTCCCAGCATTAGACTCACTTTTGGAACTTTAGGTCCTCATAGAGCGACGGATCTTATGGGACAGTACTTCCCATATTTGATTACTTATAGTCTATCTTGAATTAAAAGCTTATTGTACCAAAATAGGGGGCTTTTGCATGGTGCTGGTGAACAGGGGGTGCTATCCTGTCACCATGACAACAGTCATTTGCATTAGAGCTCCTCAGGCCACAGTCCAATCACGTGGCCCGGAGGGACCCCTTTGAAGCCCTTGTAGTCTTTTCCCCGAGTGTGATTGCTAACATCTTCTGAACATAATCATTAACCATGTTCGTAACAGATAATTAGCTACCGTACTTAGCGTTTTCCATCCCTGAGTGCTCTGTGGAATTCCGAATGCAAGACCTAGTCTGGTGTTACTTTACCTAACCAAGTGAAATAAAGCAGTTTGGCTTCTTGAAACCTAGGAAAAGTTTGCATTTCACACAAAAATATGGTGCTGACCCCAGGGTCAAGCATGTGTGTCTGTCACGTGCTCTGGGCCGTTCTGGGCCTCTGTCTTTGACCACCTCCCCAGGTTGCGCCGGCGATGCTGGGGGCTCCCTTCTCCTGTATGTGTCTCCTCTTTCCCCGCGGTGTCTGCTCACTTAGTGAACTTCCAGTGCCAGCTTGTGCTTCGGGTTTCTTGCACTCACTTGCCAGGATACATAGGGATTTTTTTGTTTTTCTGTTTATAGAAGTTTTCCCTGTAGATTTCTGTTTATCACCTAACATCATTCCTTAAGACTCCCAAGGCTGTGTCGTGACCCCGGGAAGCCAGGTTTCTCTCTGGGCGCAGCCAGCCGGCCCAGGAGAGTCTCAGTGCCGGGAAAAGCCTCCTCCTCTGGGTCCCCTGACTCCGTTTGATCTTTCAGGGCACACTCAGATCAGGGCAGCCAGACAAAACAGATGTTAAAAAGAGAGCGTGTGAGAGGAAAAGGACGGCAAAGAGAACACTCCAACCTCCAAGCCACGATAGAGATTGATCTTTACTAACATTTTCCCAAGGCCTTGATTAAAGCATTGCACTATTCGTATTACCATGTTATTATACAAATAGGACGCAGAATCATTAGAATGATCCAGTGTGCTGAGATGCTTTAAACGTTACCTTGCCAGGGCACCTGGATTCTAAAGATGAAGCTATAACCTTTAATAGCCTGGGCATCTCTTGGGACAAGGGTGTGGGCATGAAGAAGAAGAATATGAATCACACATCACGTCTGCTCCTTGCCCTACTAATCTTTCTTTGCCAACAAAATTGACTAAAATGAGCTTCCAGAGCTATGTGAGTGCCATATGTTCAGGACTCCAAATCAGGACCCACGGCAAAGCCATCATATGCACAGGTGGCAGACTCAATGTCTCCAAAGTCACGTGACTGAAGGAAGCCATCAAAATTCTATTCCAAAAGGGAAAAAGGCCCAGGAGAGGACGCAGAAGGTCAGCCTGCTGGATGAGGGGTTGGGGGTGCCTTGGGGAGGGGCTGTTCCATGCTGAGTACATATATATATATATATATTATGTATACGTATGTGTAATGCATATATGTAATATATATGGGTGTACATACTTTTATATATATATAGTTTTAAAAAATGAGCCACTCAGGTCTTTAAAACAGCAGCTGGCTAGGCCACCTTTATCTCCTCAATTTGCTTTTGGATCCAGGTGCCTGGTCTCTACAACATTACAGCCCCCACCCCCATGCCTAAAAGCCCAGGAAATGGGGCCAGTCCCCTATTTGTGCTGTACTCCAGGCAAAGCTTCTATTATAATGAGCTCCCTTGTGATTCAGAAGCCAATAAACCTCTGCCATGAATACCCCCTAGTGAACCAAATTATACGTTTCTTTCTCCCAATTGATCATTGTTTTATTTAATATGCTCATACCTATCTAATGGGTGGCATAAAATTGTCATGTGTATGGGAAAAACATACTGGGCTCTGATTGTGTGTGTGCATGTGTACTTGTGTGTCAAAACTTTTCTAACGAACACTGCCACAAGTAAAGGTCCTTCTGGGATGAGGCCTTGAGAGTGGGGGCACTAAGACCCCATCCAGTCATGTTTCTGAAGGCACAAGGCAGAGGAAGTCCTTGACGTGCAGAATATGATTCCCCAAAGTGGAAGGCAGCTATGGTGCCGGAGTTAAGATCTCCTGTTCTTACACACAGTGGGGTATTTCAAGAACCTCCTTGTCATAACCTATTGGACACAGCTTCCAGGGATGAATGACAATGTGCTGGGGCAGGAATACAGCAGCTGACTGTTTGGCCAATGCATTGTTCTGCATTAATTTGACTTGTTTTTGTCCAAGCCCTGGTGGTGATGAACTCATTTAGAGTCTCTCTGCCTGCCACATGTCAGTTCAGAAATATTCCAATGTGATGCGGGGTTAGTCATGCAGTGTGGAGTCCGGGCCAGCCAATTGGATCCAATGAATTTCCATAAGCTTTATTCATTGGCAAAACTTATAAGTAGTCACTGTGACTTGAGCCAGTCAGAAGGCAGCTCATTCCTAACAGTTCGGTACCTGTGGGATGAACCGGCCCAGTCCTTGATTGGCTTCAGTCACACGAGTGTTCTGTTGCGTACAGCAATCAGTATGTTGGGGTCCGTAGGGGCACTGTCACAGCTCTGCACTGATATCCATCAGATAAACCGATTAAATCTGCATTAATCACAGGGCCCCATGCAAGTGCTGTCTGTACCCTCGAATATTGCCAGGAGGATCAATTGCTTTGTCTTAGAAAAATAAATACGTTTCTAGTATTGCTGGAAGCTATGACCTGGTGACAGCATTCTAGGATATGGGTATTATCTTTTAATTAACGAGCACTGAGGAGAAACTTCTGACCACAGCCACATGTGTGTAGGATTCAGAGGGGAGCAGGTGGAAGGAGAGACTGAGGAATATGCAGAGTCGTTTGGACGGCCTACAAGACTCCACGTTATTGGCTGTCTGAGAAGCCCTTCCCCCCTCTGTCTGCGCTAGTTCCCTTGATGCTCCTTCTTTCTCGCCTTGGGACTTTGCACTTGATGTCCTCTGCCTGGAATGTTTTGCCACCCAGATATTTGCATGACTGGCTCTTTCCCGTGTTCACATCTCAGTTTCAATGCCGCCTCCACAGGGAGACCTTCCCTGATTGCTGCATAGCAACGCCCCATTCCTTTACTCAGGACATCACACCCTCCTGTTTTCCTTCCTTCATGTACTTACTGCCATCTCAAACTCTTGTCGATAGGTTATTTGTCTGTGATGTGACTCCACTGAGTTCACCAGTGTATCCCCAGCTCTGGCACAGAGTCTGGCACACAGCAGGTGCTGAACAAGCATTGTGGAGTGAATGAGTTTCTCTGGCTCTGTAACTGTTTCTGGAGAAGTCAGTAGACTGTGGGTCAGAGGAAACGGCCCTTCACCAGAGGCTTGAAGGCCTCGAGGCTAAGCCCTGCCCCTAGCCTATGGGGTGGCTGTGGGCAAGTCAGTCAAGCTAATTGACCACATGAGGGCTCCTTAGCTCTAAGACAGTATTTCCAAATGCTGGTGTTTGGTTGAAAGGGGAGCAAATGGGTAATGGATATTTTCTGTTTTAATCGTGAGAGGTTTAACTTTGAAGGGGCTGGAGTGGGCCATGCTCTTGAAGTTCATCCTAGAATGAGATGGTAAGGGCGTGCCTGTTAGGGAACCAGCATGCAAATCGTTTAATAGTTCCCACACATTTAACAGACATCCTGTCAAGATTCTCATCTGGGAGGTTGGTTTTCTCTCTTTGGTGACCTGTGGCCCAATGAATATTTAACAGGCAGTAAAATTAGATTATTAGTAAATGAAAGAATGAACACTCACCATGGACTAGTTTCTGCTAGATGCCCCACGTCCGGTTCCTCTCACGGAGCTTGTGAAGGTTGCTCAGACAAAGCTACAGGGAGAAACTAAGCTCTGAGCTGTGAGTAAAAAGGTCCCTGTGCTCCTCTCCCTGTGAGGGCAGAGCCCGCTCTTGCGTCCTGTGCTGATGTCAGCTGTCAAGCTGTCACCACCACCCCCACCCCACCCCCCCACCGCCCAGGTCTTACCAAACATCAAACATGCACAGGTTCAGGACACCTAGAAAGCAGATCCATGAGGTCAGATGGCTACATTGTTCCTGGCTTTTAAAAGGCACTGCACCTTCAGGTGTTTTAAAAGGGCCCCAGCAACTTGCAAAGCAGTGGATACAAGTGGCAGAGCGCTGGGGTGCAAGCAGAGGTGTTACTCCCAAGGCTGGAGAGGGAATGTCTTGGAGGAAAACAAAACTGAGGCTGTTAACTGAGAACAAGAACAGGAAAATCAGCCCCATGTAAATTCTTCAGAGAAAAGAAGATGCGATTTTCCATAGAAGTTTTGGAGCGGTAGTTTTGTTTCAATAGACATGAGTTGTTCTGAAGCAATTTTCGGATATTATAGCTCATTTCTCACGTAGCAACCCTCCAACCTGCTCCACCACATACCTCTGCCAGTCAGGAGTTTTCCTGTGTTTTACAAGAAAAATACATTTTTTAAAAAAATATCCAGTCAGCCTATGTTCCTTAGGAAATTATTTTATTGGAGGGTAAAACATGATACTTTTACTGAAAACTGTTTTGTTTTTTAAAATTGATTTTTCATGCACGTGTATTAAGTTTCTGGCTATGATAAGCCTTTCACTTGTACTAGACCATTGCTCCTGCAAGGAACACCTAGAAAATGTGGACAAAGTACAAAACAATGTTTATTTGAAAGCATCAGAGAGATGCCAAGCTTGCTGTGATTTGAAGGGCCAGATTCTGGAAAGAAGAAAGGCTCATTGAAATAAGCCCATTTTTCGCATGCTACTTTCTCCCTGGGATATTTTACGAGTATAGACATGGACAAGATGCTGAGAACCTGGGCAAAGGTTTGGCTTCTAAGCATCAGAGAAGACTTCTGAGCTTTTAGTAATCCCATAAAGCTGGAGAGACAAAAATTAGAGTCCAGGTTTGCAAGAAAACCAGGAGTTAAGTGTCCAAGAACCTGGAGAGAAGTGGATCAGATACTGCACTGGCTTTTCCTTTAAGACATTTGCTGATTATTATCTGTAGGGTAAACAAACAGAAAGCTGCTGAACCAGAACAGAATCTTAATCAGTGCTGTGGAGACAAAGCGTGAGTTCAGGGCCAATTAGGAAGGAGGAAGCATAGGAAACATCCCAGATTCTCAGCTGGGACTCTTGGGAGGGTTAATCCCCAGGAGTGGGGAGGAACTAGAAATACAGAGAGCCTAATAAAGACTGAAAACAACTCCTGAGCAAGATCAGATCCTGACTGGGTTGAGGTTATGTGCCTCTACGGTGTCTAGCAGAGAATAGGAAGCATCTTCTCTGGCAGGATATAACGTAGAGACAGTATAGGTTTTCATGCTCAATCTTCAGCATTCAGTAAAGAAGGATATGTCATACCAAGAGAAAAAAATAGACTCTAGAAAAATAGACCAAGAAGTGACCCAGACATAGGAATTATCACACATTGACTTTTAAATAACTCATTAATTCTTCAAGAAAATAGATAACAAAATGAAGAATTTCACTGAGAATAGAATCTATATAGAAAAGCACCAAACGGAAATTTTAGAAATGAAAAAAACCATACACCCGAAATTAAGGGCTGAGTAGATGAGTGTAACAGTAAGTAAGACACAGATAAAGAGAGGGATTAGTGAGCTGTGCAGTAGGTGAGTAGAAATATCCATTCTGGAGTGTGGAGGAAAACAGATGGAAAATATATGAACAAGTGTAAGAGACATGTGGAACATGGTGAACGGACCTAACACCTGAATTCCATCAGCAGAGAGAGAATCAGGTAGAAGAATATTTGAAGAGATAATAGTCAAGAATTTTCCAAAACTGATGAAGGACATTAAGCCATAAATTTAAAAAATTGCTGTAAATCCAAATAGGATAAATATAATGAAAACCACGCTTAGGCATATTATGACAAAACTGATGGAAACCAAAAACAAAGAGAAAAATCTTTAAAGTAGTTGGAGAAAAAAAGACACATTTCCTCTACAGGAACAAGCATAAGACAGTCAGTGGAATTCTCAACAGAAACAACGGGATCCAGAAAACAATGTCATGAGATACGTAAAGTGCTAAAAGAAAATAATTGCTGAGATAGAATTTTACATTAAATTTTTTTTCGTAAGTTCAGGCCAGAAAAAGATATTATAGACAAGTAAAGAACTGTATTTCAGTATCAGAAAGACACCTAATGACATTTAAAAGAACAGTCGAAAGGCATGAACAGATATTTCACAGGAGAAGAAATGCAAACGGTGAGTTAACATATGAAAAGAAGAAGAAAGTAAAGGGTCAAAATAAAACTATTCTCAGCTCCAGAGCATATTTTCATAATTCATGAGATCTGGGGGATGGATGAAATAATAATAGATGCTGCACCAGACCTTGAATTATGAAGCCAGGAAGACAGAGCTTTATTGTTTCATATCGGGAAGAACATTTTATCCCGTTTGCCTTACTATGAGGAAGCACAGGGCCAGAGGTTCAGCCACTTGCCCAAATTTAAGAAGGTGAAGGTGGTAATAAAACTCATACTTTACGGGCCCTGTGGTCTCGGACCATTCATCCCTTTGACTCTTCTACTGTTACTGGGAAAAGGCAGAGTTCGACATTGATCCCCGTCCTCGCGGGAGTTACGTGCCAATCGTAGGAAACAGACGACAAACAAACAAGTGATAAGTATTTTGAAGGAAAATGAAGCAGTTAAGAGGATAGGAAGACAAGAAATTACCTTTTTAGATAAACTGATCAGGGGCCTCCTTTCAAAGGAGGTGGTGTTTGAGCAGAGATCTAAGCGAAGTGAGGGAGCAAGCTGTTTTTTAAATATATTTGGGAGAAGAGCATGGTAGGCTTCAAGCGACGAGGCTAGCATGAGTGGAGCAGAAAGGGCGAAGGGAGAGTGCGGTCGGGACAGTCCTGCGAAGCCACGGTCAGGACTTCCAAGTTCACTTTCAGGGTGGGGCACTTTGGAGGACTTTGAGCAGAGAAGTAACAGGATTTGACCTAAGTTTTAAAATAATTACTCTGACTGCTATGGGGAGAATAGAGAGGGCTAAGAGTGGCTTCAGGGACACCATTTAACAGGGTGCTGTATCAGTTCAGGTAAGGCAGTGACTTGGACTAGGATGTAGTGGTGAGTTAGTGAGAAACAGTTGTATTTGGAACAGATATTTAAAATAAAGCCAGTAGGATGTATTAATGGATTATTTGTGTGCGATGAGGGAAAGAGAGGGGTCAATGAAGAGTCTAAGGTCCTTAGGAACTGAAGGAATGGAGGAGAAATTCTGCATTTACAAAACACTGGGTAAATACTGATACAAATGAAGACACTAGGAATCCAGGACTTAACAGTGGTGTGAGTGGGGTGTGGCCGGGAAAGCTCCTGCGCTCCCTCCATATGCTAGTTTCATTGCCTTTTTGGCGTTGGCTGATCTTGTCTTTCTACTTTGTGAGGCGGTTGGGTTTTTTGGGAGGGATTTAGTATTTCTTTCCTTTTTTCAACTGAGACATAGTTGACGTATGACGTTGTGTAAGTTTAAGGTGTGCAACGTGTTGATTTGATACATTCATATACTGCAATATGGTCACCCGTAGCGTTAGCTCACACCTCTGTCACGTCACGTAATTATCACTTCTTTTTTGCGGTGAGAGCAATTAAGATCTAGTCTCTTAGCAACCTTGAAATATAGAATACTGTATTGTTGACTATAATCACTATGCTGTGCCTTAGATCTCCAGAACTTACTTATCCGCTAGTTGCAAGCTTGCACCCTTAAAAAATATCTCCCTAGTTCCCCCACCTCCCAGCCCCTGGTACCCACCATTCTATTCTCTGTTCCAATGAGTCCAGCTTTTTTTAGATTCCACATATAAGTGGTATCACACAGTATTTGTCTTTCTCTGGCTGAGCATAAAGTCCTCAAATTCCATCCATGTTGTCACAAATGGCAGGATTTCCTTCTTTCTCATGGCTGAATAATATTCCGTTGTATGTATACACCACATCTTCTTTATCCATTCACCCGTTGGCAGACATTTAGGTTGTTTGCATATCTTGGCTACTGTGAATAATGTTGCAGTGACATGGGAGTGCAGATATCTTTTCGATATCCTGTACTCATTTCCTTTAGATATATACCCAGAAGTGGGGTTGGTGGATCATATGGTGGTTCTATTTTTAATGTTTTGAGGACCCTCCTTACTTGTTTTCCATAGTGACTGGGCCAATTTACATTCCCACCAACAGCGCACAAGAGTTCTCTTTTCTCCACATCCTCAATATTTTCTCCCATTCTATAGGTTACCTTCTCATTTTGCTGATTGTCTCTTTTGCTGGGCAGAAGCTTTTTAATTTGATGGCGTCCCACTTGTTGATTTTTGCTTTTGTTGCTGTGCTTTGGCGTCATATCATTGCCAAGACCAATGTCGAGGAGCTTCTTCCCTACATTTTCTTCTAGGAGTTTTCAGTATCAGGTCTTATGTTTAAGTCTTGAATCCATTTTGAGTTAATTTTTATGAGTGGTGTAAGATAGGGGTGTTTTTTTGTTCTCTTCTAGGAATTGTCACTGCCTGATCTTGGCCCACAGACCTTGAGACTAGGTCCAGATTTTACCACCAAACTGACCATCCAGGGGTTCCAGGACTGGTCTCTGGACCTTTGCTTTGAATGCTGCAGAATTCCCAGAAGAACCCACAACTGAGATCTGGCTGACAGGGATGGAGCTCCAGTAACTCACCAGGGAAGACACCTGCTCCTCTTACTGCAACTGCAGGATGATATAGACAGGAGTGTCCCCAGCCACTCTGAGCACACCTAACAGGTCTGCGGTTTAAGCCAGTCAAGGTTCGTCCATGGAGCTGGGAGTAGGGTCAGTTTTTCCCAATGCATATGGTGAAGGTAGATACTTGAATGAAAATCAAACTTCTCTTTCCAAGAGGTAGGGGAAATGTATGCTGAGTTGCCTGAACAGAAAATGCACCCTTAAAAAACATCTTCCAGGTTCCCCAACCCTCAGCCCATGGTAGCCATCACTCTACTCTCTGTTTCAGTGAGTTCTTTATATCTTTTGGATATTAAACTTTTACCTGATATATGGTTTGCAAATATTTTTTCCCATTCTATAGGTTACTACAAGTGGGGAGAGAGGCTGCATACTCAGGGGACAGGTAGAGAGAAAAGAACTTTGGGGCATCTGTGGTCCGAGAACAATGACCCATCCAAGGACAGTTATTGGGAGAATATGATGTCGACAATCAATTCTGAGCTCACTCATAGTTGCACATCTCCAGGGACACAGACTTAAGCAGAACCACATCCTGCCTTTAGATATTAGAAGGAAGTGCTGTGTATGTCTAAGTCAAAGCTAGTCCCACCAAGGAACAGAAGCTTCTCAGAAAGAATGCCCTGGTTGATCTGTTTCCAGCCATCTTAGAAACAAGCCATTCCTCTTTCTGACTGATGGCAGTACTACTCCTGCTTCTGGTTTAGAGAACAGAGCTCAGAGATGGGAAATGGACTGGTCTCTCCAAATGCGCATCATAGGTCATGCCGTGTTAGAGCTGAGATGGATCTCAGAGGCTACTCAGTCCGATCCTTTAATGAGACGAAAAGGAGGAAAAGGCCTAAGTAGAGTCTAGATACAAAATTACATATACATTTGAAGACTTATTTAACCTCTCTGGGCATACTATATGACTATTCGTCTTCATCATTTGTTATTTCTGCTGGATCCATACCTGAATGAAGGGAAACTAGACCCTTATGGTCTACATGCTTTGTCCTTTCCTGTCAGTCATTTACCAATTAGAAAAATGTTCATTGAATACCTATCACACATCTGGAACTGTCCTCAGCTGAGAATACGGCAGTGAACATGACAGATGTGGAGCCTGCCATCAGGGTCTGGAGGGAAAGGATGGAAAAAACTCAAGTGAATAGTCATACATATTATTTAGAAATGATGATAAGTACTATACAGGAAACCAAACAAGGGTGGTATAAACTAGCGAAAAACAGAGGGAGTTACTTTAGACAGGAAGGGCAAGGAAGAATTCTCAGAAGAATGGAGTAATTCAAATAATTTCACTCAAGTAATCGGAGAAAATTTCAACAGGCCTAGTTGAGCTCCAGCCCCTGAGGACAGCTCAGAGCTGGACATCTGAGGTGTCCCAGAGCTATTCTTCTCTGACTTCCCTCAGGCTGAGGGATTCCTAAGCTGCTGGGAGCTCACCAGCTCTGCAGAGCTCAAGGTATGGAGACCGTAACCAGGAATGGCATGAGAACCAGCTGGCTATTTTTGGGGATGCATGTACAGTTGCCAGGTTGTGCCCTGCACAGCTCTACTGTCGCCATTCACATAGACTAAATTGAACACAACTGTACATGGTGGCTTTGACCAAGACAAGGTCCCATATTTGTGTGGTTTTCCCCTTTAAGTTATTGCATGAAAAGCTCTGGGTTGGGGCAGGGGTGGGACCAGGGGAATAATGGCAGAGGAGGTAGATTTGAAGAAGACAGTGAGTTCCCTGTCGTCTAATCTATTGCCCCCTGCATTCAACTCCACAGTGGTGGTCTGGGGGGGAGCAGCGGGACATTCAAGTCTCGTGAACTTTATCTGTGGATGTTTCCAAACAGAATTATCACCTCAGAATATGAAATCCGGAAGCCTGGAGAGGCTCGTAACTAGCTCTTGTTCTGGGAAAGAAGTCCAGAAATGTCATACCGTTGACAAAGCTCCCAAAAATAATGAACAACTTGGAAAGCTCGAGTGTCATCAATGCCACCTTCCCCATCAACCTAATGATAACATGCATTTATTCACATGTCCTCTGCCCTCCCGCCCCTCATACCCCAAACTTAAGCTTCCTGAGAACAGAATCTTTGATTCATTCATGTCTCTCAGGGTCCTAGAACAGCGCTGCCTTACCTATAGTAGATGCTCAGTAACTGTTCATTCTATCAATTAACCTGGCAATCCGCAGAGCTGATGTGATCATGAGTCAGGACCTTTTCAGCTGGGCTCTCCCAGAAAGGTTTGGCTCCTGTCTTTGGGAGTTGGGAACCATCTGCATGCTCCCAGCTGGGGAAGATGGAAAATCCAGCATCAGGGTCAAGATAGGCTGGAAACAAGATGCCCCAGAGCTCGAATCCCAGTGAGATCCCAAAGCCCTTTGCCTGAGCGGGGTGGTAGACAGGGCTGGGGCTTCCCAGGACCCCTTTTGACCCTCAGTGGCAGCAGGCTGAGTGCCCCACCAGCAACATCCATGCAACATGTCCCGGATTCTATCCCAGAACTTGTATCTAAAGGGAACTCTACTTCCTCTTGCTTTTCATTTTCAGCCTTTGAATCAAAAGGAAAGCCTACTTCATTCTAACTCAAGAACGTACTTAAAGACCATTCCCAAAGGGAAGGCAAGGTGCCCGGAGCCCACAGAGTTAATCCAAATCAATTCCTTTCCTAGCATGAAAAACAAATGGAAATAACTTCCCCGGAAGGTGAGCACCAGAGGGGACTCTGAAGGGCGCTCCGGGTACTTCCGATGTTCAGTAGTTGACCTTCTGTGACGCTCAGTGGGACCCACCTTGCTGGTTTCCGAGCAGCTCGTGGGGCGACGTGTACCAGGCTTCAGCAAAACACCGCTGTGAGGCCATGTGAGAGGTGCTCTGCGTGAAGGGCAAACTGGTGCTGGTGTAGGGTGTGTGGCCACGTAAGGCTCAGACGCCTGCGGTTTGGAAGGAATTGCAGTGCAATTAAAAGACTTTTTGAGACTTGGCAATATTGTTCATTCCTTTGCCATTTCATATGAGCGGGAGGATTAATTAGCGTTGGCTTTATAGAGTTATATCTAAGTGATATGCTTTGGGTTAGATATTTCCTTTTCCTGAATTAGTCAGACTTATTCCCAACTGTGCGGGCCACCTCACGGGACTCGTTTGTGCCTGCTGAATGCAGCTTGTTTGCTCGAGCGCGTTACCCTAGGCTCACACCAGAACCATTTACAGCGCGGCCGACTCCGTCCTGGCCTGGCAATATCGCTTTTGAGGAAGAAGTCAGAGGGAAAGTGGGTAAGGATTTAGAATACGCGGGCAGATTCAGTCACAGAGTTTCTGTTGTTTTTGTTCATTTCTGCAAACAAGTTTATAAATGTCTTATTTTCCCAATTGTATTTCCTTGGTATTTCTTTGTTTTCCTACTTTTGTAGAAGAGAAAAAGACAAAACTCTTTGCAGCGGGTGCATCTTTCAATGCCGCTTAGAATAGCTCTCCAGATCTGCTTATTCAGACCTCTTCAGCGTTCAAATCTGAGCCCGTGAGGTTCCTAAGCCATGGTTAGAATAGTTTTTCTTGGATACTTTGGTGACCTTGGAAATACAGGATGTTCCAGAAATAGATGTATTCCTGATTCTCTTTCTTATTGCTCATGGTAATGAGGGTAGTTTGTCTTACTCATCTCCCAGCTTGGGGCTCCCAGCACATGGAGGTATACAATAAATGTTTGTGGACTGAATAAATGTTTGGCTTGGTACTTGGGCCATTATCTGGGCAGTGGTTCTGAATTTGGTCTGCATGAGGTTTGCCAATATGCCTTATTAACAGAGTCATTCTAGGCTCCAGCCTCCCAAGTTATGATTTGGTAGGTCAGAGAAAGGATGTAAGAACCCATATTTTTAACAAATATCCTGATGGAGTTAGGTGCAGTGCCCTTTGACCTCACATTTGGGGAAAGAAACTGCTCTAGGGGAGATGGCATTTCAGAACTTAAGAGGAAAACTTCTCCAAACCAGCTTAGGCTCCTTCCCCTTCCATCCATGCCCATGGCCTCCTCTGAGGACCCCCACGACGGCTCCCTCCCTCGCTGGTGCTCAGGCCCTCTCTCTGGGTGCCACTCCCTAGCCTTCCGCTTTCTGACCATTGTGGAGTCTGCTTTGCTGCAGATCAGATTCTTACTGTTCCTCTGGAGCCACCTGAGAACGGCATGACTGGACCACACCACTGGGTCTTGCTCTGAAATTGTACAAATTTACTGAGTGGCCAGGGTGCCTTGTGCTCGTTAGTCTGGTTTAGTGACCTTTCTAGGCACCCGTGGTGTGTGTCTGACACCAGGCATCGAATGAGGTCAGTCACATGGGCTTAGGTGTATAGATGAGGTGAAGTATTTAAACTTCTTAGCACAGTTCAGGGTGTATGACATATGCTCCATATGTTGTAGATGTTTTTCCTCTGTGGATTATAAACTCCTTGAGGAGTGCGACTGTGCTCCGTTCCAGGGAGGCCCTGAACCAGACCAGATTTTCCAAGGGCTGGAGCCAGAGCTGACATTCACCTGAAAGTTAGACATCAGACTGACACCGTCATAAAATAACTGAATAGCAAAACCCCAGGGATGCATCAAGCGGGCAGTTTTTAGCAACAGCTGATGCCTGCCACGGAGAGGGGTGTTGACAAAGCGATACAGGAAGTAAGCACGCACAAAAGCCTCCTAAGCAGATTCTGCAGGAAGGACAATGTGGTCTTCATGCTCAAAAGCTGGGGATGCTTAAACACACCCCTCTCGCCTCCCCCTGCCGCTGAGGAACATAGAAGGCATTTCGTAGCTGGCAGATTTTGTTGGGTCTCTTTAAGAGTTATACTTTCTAGGGGCTGGCCCCGTGGCCCAGTGGTTAAGTTTGCGTGCTCCGCTGCAGGCGGCCCAGTGTTTCGTCGGTTCGAATCCTGGGCGCGGACATGGCACTGCTCGTCAGGCCACGCTGAGGCAGCGTCCCACATGCCACAACTAGAGGAACCCACAACGAAGAATACACAACTATGTACCGGGGGGCTTTGGGGAGAAAAAGGAAAAAATAAAATCTTTAAAAAAAAAAAAAGAGTTATACTTTCTATAAGAGCATAAACATGTGCTGGAATGAATAGGAGCGAAAGTGGCAAGAGTCATAACGTGGCTACAGAAGAATAGATTTTAAAGTCAAGGCTAATCTACGAGCCTGTGATTCTCTCCCGTTTCACCAGCTCTAGTTCTGTTGCTCCTTAGGGCACGCGGCAGGCGGCTTGAAGAGAAACCCCGGGATGCTCTTTCAAAGCCTGTGGGATACACGGCATCCAGGCTGTCTTCCTCCGCAAAGCCCTAGTCAACTGGACAGAGAGTGGCTTAAAGCACAGGGCAGTGTGCGCTTCACGAGGGGCTGGCGTCAGCTGCTTCAGTTTGTTCAGCAGGGCCGCCCTCTGGGTTGGGGGTTCTTTAATTCTTTTGGCCTTTGTGTCAAGACCACAAGATGGTCATGACAGCTCTGAGGCTCCAACAGTGCTCCCAGAAGGAAGGAAAGGGTCCTCTCCCTCCCCGCCTCTGCCCCCTCCCTCCTCCCTCTCTCTCCTTCCCTCAAGACTCTTATGAGTCTATGGTTAATGGTGTTAGCTTATGGTTCTCTGCCTAAAAAAGGAAGTAAACAAAGAAAACAGCCTTAAAAACAAAGTCATAGCAATATCAAAAGAGGGAAACAACCCAAACGTTCATCAACAGATGAATGGTAATGTAATGGGAGTTAATAAATCATTAACCAGGGACTCATAAGAGACTCATAAGGGTCTCCTGCCTTCCCTGTTGCTCTCGCTTCCCTCTCTCCCTTTCTTTTCCTTTTCCCCCCTTCTCCCTCTTTCATCTAGGAGAAAATCCTTCTCAGAATCTTTTGAAAGGTTTATCTCATCTCTCTTTGACTAGAACCAAGTCGCATGCTCACCTCAAACCAATCACTAGCCAATGCCTATGGGGTTACCATTTTGCTTTAGACCTAGCGCGGCTCCTTTCCTGGGTCTAGAGAAGGGTTCCCTTTTCTGAGCCTGTAGCTGCATGTATGATATCGAAATTCAATAAACTAAGAAAGAAGAGAGAAATGACTGTGGCGTGGGCAGTTGTAATACGTTTCTAGGGCTGTCGTAATAAAGTATTACAAACTGCGTGGCTTAAATAGTAAGAATTGATTGTCTCACAGTTCTGGAGGCTAGAAGTCTGAGATCGGGGTGTCGGCAGGGTTGGCTCCTTCTGAGGTCTGTGAGGAAGAATCTGTTCCAGGCCTCTCCCCTGAGTTCTGGGAGTCTGCCGGCCATGTTTGGGGTTCCTTGGCATGTAGGAGCATCACCCTGATCTCTGCCTTCATCTTCACCCTGACTTCTCCCTGTGTACGTGTCTGCGTCCAAATCTCCCTCGTCTATACGGACACCAGCCATTATGGCTTCGGGGCCCGCTGTACTCCAATATGGCCTCATTTTAACTAATTACATCTGCAATGGCTCTATTCCCAAATAAGGTCACATTCTGACATACCGACTTATAATTTAACATATAATTTGGGGGGACACAATTCAACCATAACAGCAGTCAGTGGTGTCTGCCACTTGAGGTAAAGTGGCTGGGTTGACCTGACCGTGACAACCTCAGCTGCTCTACTTTCTTGTGTCAATTTAGCATTTAATTCAGTCTAAAGAGAACTTGTGTTCTTTAAATGTTAGAGAATTTAAAAAAAGCAGTTGAAAAAGGGCAAGGACTAGAAACTTTAGAGAGCAAAAGAACCTAAAAATATCATCCTTGTCATCATCATCATCACGCTCCAGCCATTTATGCATCCACTGCCTGCCTTGCTGTAACAGCAGTGGAAACCCCAGCCGCTCCATTGGCGAGTGTGTGGCGGCCCTGAGACGGCGTCTAACAAGCAGTAACAAGCAGTAACGCTGGGTCGTTACTGACCTCCAGACTCGGGAAGGTCGTTAAGTGACTCTAGTCATTTACGAAGTTTAGTCTAGTGGAGTCATAAAATTGATTTTTCAAACATTTTTAGTCATTATTTAAACATGTTTTCCCCCAGCCTCGGCCATGGAGAACATAGAAAAGTCAGTTTATTCATTTCAGACATTTTGGAACGACATATATGTCAAAATTTATAAATATTTAAAATACTTTTTAGCACTATAAATGTTGTTATGCAACATTCTTATCTTAAAGAAACTTCTCTTAAAGAAAATTCCCTTAAAGGAAATTTCACGTAAATGTTTACTCCAACTGTTATTTCAATGGAAAGCTCACTTCCTAGAAGACGAGTATGTCATTTTCTACCTAAAGTCTTTTTTTAAAAAAGTGATTGAAGTATCAAACAAAGATCATAAAGCACCCCGAGATAGGATTAATTTGAGCTTATTGTCATCATTTTTCAGTCACCGTTGCTGCTCTCTGGTACTTTCCAATGGGTGCTCATGGCTTGTGGGCAGACAGGAGGAGGTGCCTGACCCGTGGCCTGTTCTGACTGGATGAGAGAAGCTGTGTGGTGGGCTGGGAGGGGGCTGGCTCTGCTGACTTGTCAGCTGCGTAAACAGGAGGTCCACTTCAGGCATTGCCGCACTCCCCACATCGTGAATTTGATGGGGGGCTGGAGCCTCATTTGAAGCTGCTCGGCTCTATTACACTGCGGTCTTTCTTTTTCTTCAGTGATGTGATGTGAATAAGGTAAGCAAAGCTGTCCTAGGTAACTGAGAGCCAGGGCCACCCGTTCTTTGGCTGGGCTGCCAAGAAAGGTTCTGGACTTTGGTAAAAATATGTTTTCTCAAGCCCTTCCCCAGCAAGGGCAGACCTGCTAAAAACCTTTTCATGGGATGTGTCCAGGGTGCTCTTCTGGACTGCAGAGCCTGGGAAATATGTACTGAGCTCCCTCCTTCCCCACGGCCTGCCTTCTGATGCACTTAAGTGTCATCAGTTACTTTAATGCTCCTGCTTCGGTCACCCCTCCTTCATCTGCTCTAGAAGTTACACGAGCATGGAGAGCATCCATTTGAGTGATGCTATAAATTTTTAAAAATTAACACATAGCACACAATTAACCATTTCAAAGTCTGCACTTCGGTGACATTTATACATTTACAAGGTTGTGCAACCATTACCTCCATCTGGTTCCAGAACATTTTCATCACCCCAAACAGAAGCCTTGTACCCAGTAAGCAGTCACTCTCCATTCTCCCCTCCACCTCTGACCTCATGGCCCTGGGCAATCACTGGTTTCTATCTCTATGGATTTATCTAATGTGGATATTTCATGTAAATGGAATGATACAACATGTGGCCTTTTGTATTTGGTTTCTTACACTTAGCATAATTTTTTCAAGGTTCATCCATACTGTAGCATGTATCAGTACTTCATTCCTTTTTATTGCTGAATAATATTCTATTGTATGGATATACCACAACTGGTTTATCCATTCATCTGTTGATGAACATTTGGGTTGTTTCCCTCTTTTGGCCATTGACCCTGAGCTAAAATCATTAACCGTGGACTCCTAAGAGTCTTGAAAAGGTGGCATGCACAGTTTCTAGACTCTGGGGTTCTGAGCTTCAACTGCTCCAGAAAGTGTTTGCCTTCTCTTTCTCAAGGACTTGCTGATTCTGTCGGCCACCCGCTTGGGACTAGCAGCCTTGCCACAGGGCATTCTTCCTCGTGTTGGTGGCACTTGTACATCCCCTGGACGAGTTAGTCTCATCTTCCTTCCATCACCATTCAACATCTCTTCTGCAGGTTGTCTTTCCTGTCCCATAAGCTCGCCCTTCGCTTCTCTTCATTGCTCTTAGAGTTTTCCAAGGACTCAGAGCTTCCCGTACTGCAGGCACAGAACCAGGATTCAGAGGCTATGACGTAAGCCCAGCAAAGTGGCTCCCTCTTTTTGGCATTTAACTTTCCCTCACTTGAAAGTGGGGCCCGTAGGAATGTTAAGCTGCCTCATGGTTTTATAAATGCCAAGTGCTAAAAAAATTATGTGCAAAATGCAAGGCCTAGGTGAGTGTGATTTTTAAAAACCTCAGCAGTTGGGCTCCCCATGGCTAAGGGCGATAACAGACTACGGCCCTGCTGGGCTTTGAATGATGGGGCATAATTCTCCTCGGCTCAGCTACTGACTCCACAAGCCAATGGAGCCCATCTTAAGTTTTACATGTCACCAGGACCCCCGTTGGTGTTACAGCGCACATCTGCCTAAGAATTCTCCTTGTCAGTTACATCAAGTGTGCTCCAATACGGCTGTCCCCTGGATGGCCAGTCCTTAGGGCTAACGTGTTTTGGCTTATTTTCCATGTCCAGAGAGTTTAGGATCGTCCAGAAGTGACCCTACACATGTATAAAGCCCCAATCTGCTGACATGATTAAGTGATAATTCTTTCAATGTGCAGAATGTTTTTCTACCATGCAGCCCAGACGGGCCTTGATGACAAATGGGAAAACCACCTCCAGCTGCACAGCGTCTTTGGGGGCCTTGTCAGCCTCCTGTTCCCCACGCCACAGAGGCCCTGTCTAGTTTGTACTTGTAGCATTACAAGAATCAGAAGATCACATCACAAAAGAAAAAAATCTTAGGTCTATTCCAGATGAAGGCAAAACTTATCCTACCCCTCCCCAACTGAACATGCCTAATGGGTTGGAAACAAATACCTACAAAGCTTTCCTGTCCCCTTGTGCTCGAGTCACCTGTTTATTCAGGCTTTTCCTGAAGCTGGGCTGACTGACATGGTTGGGGGGATGGAAGGGCCTCATGGGTGATGTCTGGGACGCCACATTTTCGGACAACGCCTGTTGGCTCAAAGCTGGGGAGAAAGGAGAATGTCTTCATTCCAAGGTTTCGTGCAGCTTTATGAGGAAAGGAACCCAGGAAACCTTCCGACTCCCAAATGACACTGCCGGCACAGGACCAGAGGCGGCATCTGTCTCCTCCGTTCCTTCCTGCCCACCCTCCCCCATCACATGGCCCCCATCTGCTTACAAGCAAAATCCAGCAGAAACTCTTCCCTACTACCTCCCGCCACGCCATTACTAGGGGACCTTCTGGAAAGAACTTGAGGGCCAGTTCCGAGAATTCCAGGGCAACGTGCTTTCCAGGGCCTTGTGACCTGCAGTGGAAGGAATTTTGGGCCTTGTGCCCACAGGCTGACGGCAAAAAGGGTAACTAGTGTTGACAACAGAGTGGGGGACCCCATCAATAAACAGGAGGAGGTAAGACTAGTGACTGCTTTTGCGGCATGATTAAATGGGGAGATCTATGCTGGGAAGTTGTCCACCCTTGTGGGGCTCACCCTGGGTCCATAGGGCCGGCATTAGCCTCCCCTCCCGCCCCTCCCCGTCTCCCACGGTGTACCCGTCTTTCGTGCAGGCTGGCCCAGTATTGTCCAACAAGCTCACATCCTAACGGCCTGTTCTGGACAAAAGCAATCACTCAGAAATGTTTCTCCATGGAACGCCATCGGAGTCCCTGAGGTCCTCGGCCTGGGCGTGGAAGGAGGAAGGTTGGTGAGGGAGAGAGCCAGCACCTGCGAACCCCTCCCTGCCCTGCTCCAGGCCCTCCGCTGGGCGGCCTGAGCCGACTTTATCCTCCCCACGATTCTGGGAAGCGGGAATTACCACCATCATCTTTCCTACTTGAGGAAACATAGTCTCAGATAAGCTACGTTTCTTTATTGTTCCCCCTGCTCTTCTTTGAAAGATTTGAGGTAGTTAGCAAAAGTGCTTACGATTTGAAAGGAAAACAATAAACACTTGATGCAGAAGGGTGGAGGGAGGCGAAGCCTGGGAGGGGTAGTAAGGTGCCTGGAAATACTCAGCACGCTGTGGAGTTCTTAGAGGTGCTGTAAATCTGGCTGGGGTTTCCTAGAGGCCAAAACAGAAGGAATAACAATTTATGGCTGGAAAAGTTTAGTAACTTACACAGTAGTTAGAGGAGCCAGGATTTGAACCCAGTTTTGTCTGACGCCAAAGCTCATTCTCTCATTTACAGGCTGGAACCTGTGCTGTGGTCAGGAATGGTGGATGAGGCCCAAGTCTGAAACAAGAAGCTAAGCACCAAGTCCTGAGGATTTGGCCCAGACACCCCATGCCAGCCTTATCAGGAAGCGCAGGACTGGGCCTGCCACCACCCACCGCCTTGTCCGGGCCCCTCCCCGCGATGTTGGGGGAGCACTGGGACGCAAGGGAAGGGGGTCTTCCTAGCACTCAGGCCGCGTGCGTGCATGCGTGGTCAGGAGCTGGTATCTCACCATGGGGATGGGGATGCCTTCCCTTCTCCCGTGACAAGTGCAAAGACTGGTGACCCATGAGAAGGGAACCAGTTGCTGGAAGTTTGCAGAGGCACAGAACCCACAGGCTCGCCCTGCATTGTCACAAAAATTCAGCATGGTGGAGGAGCTCTTGGGGAGGCCAACCTGGGCCCCCTGAAGGTGAGGGAATGTGGACATAAAGACTGGTTCCCACACTGGCCTAGAGAGTTCTGAAGACACATGGCTCACTGGAGCTGCTGGTGCCAGTGAGACTTATGGGATTGTGGGGCAGTGTCCCTGGGATGAGGAGGCAGCAGCTGCCACCCTGTTTTGTTCTCCACAGCCCTTGGAGGATAGTAAAAGTACCCCTAAAGCTTGTCTTCGTCTGCATTCATTCTTAAAAGTGTTACCTGGGCAGGTAAAAATAAAAATCCCAAACCAAAAACTGTTAACTTAGAGACTTTGAGCAAGTTGCTGAAATCCAGCATGCTCAGTTTTGTCATCTATAGAATGGGCACAGGACTTCCCCTCATCCCCCAAGATTTTGTGAGTCTTCGGGGAGACCAGCATGGGTGCATCTCACAGGCCTGGCTCGTGTGGGTGCTCAAAACGTGATGTGGACTCACTGTCTTTGCTTCCTTTCTCTGAATCTCTTCTATTCTGAGGAATCCCCAGGAGGTCCTCTCCCTGTGATTGCAGCCCTCTCTGTTTAGGCCTATTGATTAGAATCTTTAGGAGAATTGTAAAAACACAGATTTCTGAGCCCACTCAAGGCACTTCTGACTCAGTAGCCTGGAGTGGCGCTTAGGAATCGGAAGTTTTAAAAGCTCCCAGGTGATTCTGTTTTATAGCCAGGTGTGAGCACTTCTGCCTTAGGCTGTACTTAAAAATTATGATTTTTGTGGCCTTTTGTATAGTTTGAACAGGGTGTCACCTACCCCTTGGTCAAATATCAGTCCTCTGGTTCTGCAAAATGTGTGAAGTTCCCACGAGGTTTTCACCTTCACCTGAAAGGCAGTTATTTCAAAAGGTGGGTGCAGAGGGCCTCCCCCTCAGATCAGCGCCCTCAACCTCACAGGTCCCTGAGGGAAAGGGACTTGGCATAGATTCCTTTTGATGAGCAAGAGGGCGAGGATGGTTCTAAGCCAGGGAATCCTGCTTGGAGACCAGAACGCGGCCCTGAGAAGTCAGGGGATAGCCAGCAACCGGTGGTACCTTGAAGAAGGGAGGAAGAGGGATGGAGAAGGAAGATTGTCATCCCTCACTTAATAAATACTTACATCGTTAGTATTTTTTAACTTTTTGCTTTGAAATAATTTCAGGTTTACAAAAGGAGTTGCAAAGATCGTACAAAGATTCCCTATACCCTCCACTCTGCTTCTTCAGATATTGAACACAAAACCACCGTCCAATGGTCAAAAGCAGGAGATTAACATTCAGAAGAGACTAGTAATTAATCTATAAAGTAGTCTGTAGAATTAAATCCAAATTAATTTCAAATTAAATCATTCGACTTTCTCCAACTGTCCCACTAACGTCCTTTTTCTGGTCTGGGATCCAATCCAGGGTCCCATAGTGCGTCTAGCCGTCACGTTTCCTTAGCCTCCTCGAGCCTGTGACACTTCCTCAGTCTGTCTGTGTCTTTTGTGACTGATGCTTTTGAAGAGTCCCAGCTAGTTATTTTGTGGACTGTCCACCAGTTTGAGTTTGTCTGATGTCTCCTCCTGATGAAATTCAGGTTATTCATGTTTGGCAAGAATGCCACAAGAGACGATGTTGTTCTCAGGGCGTTGTAGGCGGTGGCACAAGATTAAAAGTTTGCTTTTCTTCCCCCCAGGAAAACTCCTTAGAAGGACATACTCATTTTAACAATTAACAAGCAATTTTTAGCAATAACAAAGAAGAAGTGAAGTCTCTCCTAAACGGATGCCACGTGGGAACCTGCAGCATCTGTCAACCTGAGGACCACCTCTCCTGTCCCCGTTCCCCGCCCCCCCCCAACCCCCGCTGCCCTCCTCAAGCTTGTCTGCCTGGTGCGGGAGGACTTCTCTTTGGGAGGGGAAGCACTTGGGGAAAGAGCTGTACAATCTTTCATGAAAACAGGTCCAAAGAGTATAAAAATGTGACTACTGCCTTTACTTAAGCCTGATTTTCTTTGTAAGAAAGTTGGAAGTAATAAAAAGAGTTGAATATAGTTGAAGAAACAAAGATATTTATGCTTGTGTGTGTGCAAGATTTTCCAGTAGGGAAAAAATTAAACAAACCTCAGAAAATATAGTTGTTGGTACAAAATTAGCTCATGTTCCAAGGGGCTGGGAGAGAAATACTTCCAAATCGTATAGAGAGAGAGCAGGCCAAGTGGAATTGTGAGTGAGAGCGTGAGACGGGACTTTTTTTGCCTGCCCTGCACAGTTAGAGGTCATGTAATTTTAGGATGACCTTTGTTAGAGTGACAACATCCAGAATGTGCTTGTGTTACGGGGGTATGCCTTTTGCCTTGCTTGGGTCCTTTTGGAATAAATTAAGAGCTTTAACAGAGGAAAATATTAAGAGCATCAAAGAGGAACGTCAATTCCTATACTTGTTTGTCTGTTTGGTGCTGTTGACTCAGGTGGAGAAAGAAGCAACCAGACAACAGGAGGTCTTTATTCTTAGGCTTGAATGCCAATGACCTTATTTTTGGAGAAAATCATATTTGCTCAATTTAATAGAGTGAAACAAAAGAGAAAAGGACAACATATACAGAAAAAAGGAAGTAAAAATTTCTGGGATTGAATAGTTGTAGTATTTGGGCATCTTTTAAGATCTCTTTCTATCCTTATCCCCACAGAGAGGTAAGTCGTATTGTGCAGACAAGATACTGCACATGCTGGTTTGTCTTCTGTTCCTTCTTTGAGTCTTTATCTTTTTCTGATTAAAATTAATAAATACTTATTGAACAAAAGGAAATATTTCAGAATATGTGACGCAGAATGTGAAAGTCCCCCCAGTGATCAGCATTTTAATGAATAGTTTGGTGTATATTCAATCTGGTTTTTTCTATACTGTCTTGGAACTTAATTTTTTCACTTAATGTGTCTTGGAATCAATGGCTTCAGTATTCAAAGTGTTTTTTGTTTGGATTACGGTGGTTAAAACTGTTTATTGATCACTCGCCTTGTAAGAGTTCCTTTTCTCATCTTGTTCAATGTTTTGAGAGCATCTGTCCCCACTGACTGCCACGACCCCCTTCAAAGCTTTCCTGCTCTGCCTTCGTGACGCTGCGCTCCATCTCGCCGCCGACCCTGGCGTCTCCCTTCCCGTCTCTGCACACGTTCTCCTCTCTTCAAACCCAAAGCTCCTGCCCATTTCCTGATCCCTTGTCCAGTGCTCACTCTGGCTTCTCACGTTCTCTTTGCCCTCATTCTGGTTTGCTCCTCCCTCCCCTCTCCGAATCTTCATGAAGGAGACTACACACCGCCTGCGACTTCAGCTCTTAAACTGATCCCTGGTGAGGAAACTGCCTACAGTGGTTTCCTAGGGCTGCTGTAAAAAAGTGCTACAAACTGGGTGGATTAAAATAACAGAAAGTTACTCTTTACCAGTTCCAGGGGCCAGAAGTCTGAAATCAAGGTGTTGGCAGAACCACGCTCCCTCTGAAGGCTGTAGGCGAGAAATCCTTCCATGCCTATTCTGGCCGCTGGTGGTTGCCGGTAATCCCTGGCGTTTCTTGGTTTGTAGGTGCATCACTCCAGTCTCTGCCTCTGTCTTCACATGGCCTTCTCCTTCCGTGTGTCTGTGTCAAAATTTCTCTCTTTCTGTAGGGACACCAGTCATTGTATTCAGGCCCACCTCAATCCAGTATGACCTCACCTTAACTTGACTAATTATATCTACAAAGAGACTATTTTCAAATAAGGTCACATTTCGAGGTTCCAGGCGAACAAGAAACTTTGGGGACACTCTTCAGCCCAGTACACTGCTCTAGATCCATATTACCACTTTTCCTTTAGATGTTTCCTTGTGGAAACTGGTGTCTCCAAGTCAACATGTCAAAAAATGAAGTCATTATCTTACAAGTCCTGTAAGGAGCTCTGGCAAGAAGTCGGCTAAAGAAATTCAAAGTTATCAAGAAGACTCTGAAATGTAAATTTTACATACAATTTTTGTTACGTAAATGTACATTGTACTTTGAGAATGTGCTTCTGCAAGAAGCCATCATGATCAGCAAGACATTTAAATATTACAATCTCATCCTTTTTAGTTTATATTTTCCTATATCTTTCATAATATATATATGTATATAGTATGATACACTAATATAGTAGGTCAGGTACGTAATTTATAAGTTAATAAATGCGTATACCTGTATTAGGGTGTGTACTGAGAGATTTTCTTAATGAATAGGGTGTATGGTCAAAGGTTTGGAGAACAATTGTCTACAGAGTCAGGGTCATGTTCCTTAGCACTGCGTGGCAAGGCCTTTAGTTTCAGACTCCAACCTTTTCATTTTTTTTAAAGATTTAATTTTTTTAGAGTAGTTTTAGGTTCACAGCAAGATTGAGAGGAAGGTACAGAGATTTCCCCATACCCCCTGCCCCCACACAGGCACAGCCTTCCCCATTATCAACTCCCCCACCAGAGGGGTACACTTGTTACAATTGATGAACCTGCACTCACACGTCATGATCACCCAAAGTCCATGGTTTCCCTTGGAGTTCACTCTTGGTGTTCTGCATTCTGTGGGATTAGACAAATGCAGAATTGCGTGTATCTACCATTTTAGTATCGTACAGCGTAATTTCACTGCCCAGAAAGCCTCTGTGCTCTGCTTACTCATCCCTCTCTCCTCCTAACCCCTGGCCATCACCGATCTTTTTATTGTCTCCATAGTTTTGCTTTTTCCAGAATGTCACGTAGTTGGAATCATGCAACATGTAGCTTTCAACCTTGTCTCTGCTGTGTCCCTATGCCCCAGGCCTGTGCCCCATGCATCCGTTGACACACTCCGTTCGTCGCCTTTGGCTGTTTTCTCCAGCTATCAGAGCTCCTTCTCATGGTCCCCTCGCCTCCTTCTACAGCCCTTCTCTTCTCTCCCAGGTGGGGTCAGTCCGCCTCCTGCCTG
Organism: Equus przewalskii; assembly: GCF_037783145.1. Classification (NCBI taxonomy): domain Eukaryota; kingdom Metazoa; phylum Chordata; class Mammalia; order Perissodactyla; family Equidae; genus Equus; species Equus przewalskii. The sequence continues at coordinate 3,442,579 of NC_091855.1, forward strand.
GGTCTGTCTCTATTCTCAGTCACTCTGTCATTCCCCTCTGCTCTCTCTCACATGGTTTCTCACACTTCTATTCAGCTTCTCCACTAGGGCAGGGTTGTTGTTGGCTGTGTGTGTGTGTGTGCACGCACGCGCGTGAGTTGACCTTGCACTAGGTGGGAAGGTCCTGAGGATAGAGCCAGTGACTGTTCCTCATTCTTGGTCCCCCTGATCTCCCCTCTCTAGTCCAACAGGGCACTTGATATTCATTCAATACATTTGCAGAACTGATTTGTTATTTAAAGGTTCTCAAATTAACGACTTTTTACATTTGAGCACTGTCCTCATTTCCTATACAAAGAATGAGGATCATTAGTAAATGAGGAAATGAGAAAATCCAGCAGTTTGACACTGTTTCTTATCTGGGACCTCCCTCTTTTCCTCCCCAGAGCTGCTAACTGGGTAAGCTTTTACAGTGATTGAACATGGGGAAAGAGCTGTGGACACAGTCTCAGATGGGACAAGGAGATAAAACTGGAACATTTCCATTTTGGTTCTTTGGTTACAAAAGCCTTGTTTTAAAAACTGTTTTTCTACTTGCAGTAGCAGTAGTCACTCCCCCTAGGTAGAAAAACATTTTCTTTCCTTTTTTCACTTCTCTAAGACTTATATATGTTTCATCCATTTTTAGCATTCTTTTTTTGGCAAAATAAAAATTTTTTTAACCAGGTATGAATAAGTTGCAAATATGAAATGCAGAAGAAGAGATCTTTTGTTGTCAATATAACCTGTGTTTGTACCCATCTCAGAGACGGCTACTGAGGTGAGCAGTATGTGACAAGGAGCTGCCGGGAGGTGGCCGTCCCGTTTGCCTGCCCTCGTAGTACTGAGGGCTGCCTAGAATGACATTCATTGTTTATACTTGGGCTGCACATAAGAACCAGACAAAAGGGTAGTTTTCAACCATATCTCTCTTATAGTGTGTTCAAGCAAGTGTAAGAACATGCAGGTATATCATGCTATACAAATCGTAAAAAGATAATATCTAGTTTTGGCTAAGTGGTGGAGCAAAGTACACTGTCAGCTCCCGTTGGCAGGAGTTGAGTATAACTTTTTGGAAAGCAATTTGGAAAAAGGCATCAAAAACTGATAAAATGTGTGCATTTCCTTGGATCTAACAATTCCATTACTAGCAATGTATTCTAAAGATATCATTGTAGTTTTGAACAGCGATTTAGTACAAAGATGTTCATTGAAGCATTGTTTATAATAGTGATGAAAATTTGGAAATGACTTACATGTTCAATAATAGGAAATTGGTAAAAGAAATTATGTTTTTCCCATAGGATGGAATACTTAGCAGCCAGTACAAATTGCACTGTAGAAAAATTTAAAATACAATATATTGCTAAGAGACTAAAGCAGGCTATAAACAGTAAGTTCAGTTTGATTTCAATTTGTTACTAAAAAAAATGTGTTTAACTTTGACTTTCCAGCTTCCTCTAGCCTCCAGAGACTACATTTGCCTTTGCTATTCACATCCTGTGGCTCTAGCCACGTCCAACTTAATTTTGCAAGAGGTTCTTTCTTCTAGAAGATTCTCCTCCCCTCTCTTTGTCACCTTAGCCTGGAGCTTTGCTCCTTTGCAGATCACCTCTTGTGCTCTGGAAGCCAGCTTCTCCAGGCTCTTTCCCCATGAAGCTTTGCAGAAACATGGACAACAACTGGTTCCCTTAATTGCCCTAGCACGGGTAAGACTGAGCTGTGATGCTTAACAAAACTTTCCTGAGTGCTTGCGTTTAATAGATGGGAATGGCAGAGCCAAGAAAGGAGAACTTAGATATGTTTGCTCCCAGAAAACAGATGCTTGGTCAGTCTCACCCAGCTGTCCAATATTGGTTGTTTCTCTCCTTCTGTGCCTGCTGGTTGCCATTTTGTAAGGACTAGTTTATTATTTCCCTCTCAGGAGTGTCCTTAAGCTCATCCCCCGACCCAGGAGACCTTGCTGGCAATCCCTCTGGAGAGAGGAAAACTGCTTTCCTAAAAGGAAACATAATTTGTAGAAATTAACTCCACCCATTTTGGAATGCAAAAATTTCTTGTAGTAACAAAAGGAAATATTGTACCTCTGCTCTGTGCCTTTGCTTTTTATAGAGTGTTTCGAAAAATACAAAGGAATTTAGTTTCAACTAAAACACTTATTCTGCATATATATGGGTGTGAGAAAACCCTTGAGGCGATATACCCTAAAATATAAACCATAATGATCTCTAGGTGAAGGGTATATTAGTTCTCTATTGCTGTGTTAGAAATTACCCTGAAACTTAGCAGCGTAAAGCAGCAGATGTTTATTATCACACCGTTTCTGTGGGTCAGGAATCTGGATGCAGCTTAGTTGGGTGTCCTCTGGCTCAGGGTCTCTCTCAGGCTTCAGTCAGGGGGGTGGCTGGGCCTTAGTCTTCTCAAGGCTCAACTGGGGAAAGATGTGCGAGAGACAGAGAGAGAGAGATTGAGAGAGAGAAAGAGAGAGCGGGGGAGAGAGAGAGAGAGAGAGAGATTGAGAAAGGGAGATAGAGAGAGAAAGAGAGAGAGGGAGAGAGAGATTGAGAAAGGGAGACAGAGAGAGAGAGAGATTGAGAAAGGGAGAGAGAGAGAGATCGAGAAAGGGAGACAGAGAGAGAGAGAGAGAGATTGAGAAAGGGAGAGAGAGAGAGATCGAGAAAGGGAGACAGAGAGAGAGAGAGAGAGAGATTGAGAAAGGGAGACAGAGAGCGAGAGAGAGGGAGAGAGAGAGAGGAAGAGAGAGATTGAGAAAGGGAGAGAGAGAGAGGGAAGTCATAGGCTTTTGGTAGCCTAATGTTTCAGGGGGCCCTAAGACCCACCCCCAGGTTTTATGATTCTCTAGGGAGGCCCACAGGACTCAGAACATAGTCATAGTCTATATAATCACAGCACACAGACTTTGATTGATGACTATGAAAGGACACAAGGCAAAATCAGCAAAGGGAAAATGTGCACGAGGTGAAGTCTGGACACCAGGCGCAGGCCTCCAGGAGTCTTCTCCCAGTGGGGGCACGCAGGACACACTGAACTCCCCCAGCAGCGAGTTGTGACTACATGTATGAAATATTGTCTGCCAGGGACCCTCATTAAAGACTCAGGGTTTTTACTGGGGGCTGGTCATGTAGGCACCCTCTGCCTAGCATGTATCAAAATTCCAGACTCCAGAAGGAAGGCTGGGGTTCAGCATAAGCCGTACTGTTTGCACAAACAGTTTAGGCAAATGAGCCCTTCTTATCAGGGAACAGCAGGAACCTTTCCTCCTGAAATCTGAGTTTCCAGAAAAAGTCATGGATGTCACATCAGAGATTTAGTATCTGTTCACTAGGAGTGAGTCACTAGGTCCAGCCACAGGCAAGGGGTGGGGCTTTCATGAGGAATGAACGCCAGGAGGAAGGGCCGCCGGGCCATCCTGGAGCCCACCCGACAGGGGGTGACTGCTTTTCCTGTCTGTATTTTCTGTCTTCTCTCTGAGACATGTAGAGCTTTCGTAATAGGAAAAAGCTGTTTGAAGGTCACGATTAACCATATGCACAGTGGTATGTACTGCTGGTGGAGGAAGCGGTATATTTCTTGGTGGGAGAAAACTGGGATTTCTGTAGATACCATTCACACTCGTAGGTGTGGATGCTTGTTGGTGTTTGAGATGGTGAAGTTACATGGGAAGAAAAGTTGGAATGTTTCTAGTTATATCCATTTGTCTGCAGAGGGTCAGCATTGTTGTGTGCATTAGTTGCCATGGAAGATCACTGTCCCTTGGTCTCCTTTCTCATCAAATCCAGAACAAAGGCCCTACAAATGTCACTGAACAGACCCAACAGGGCCTTCTCACTGCTCTGGAGATTGGAGACTGGTTTGTGTCCCTGTCCTTTCAGAGAAGGAAAGACGTAGCCAGACATACGTCATTCCACCGGGTCTTGTTTGCTGGGCAGCTCTGCAGCCTTCCCCTTCACACAGGGGGGTGTGGGTAAGTGTTCAACATCGGTTCCCTGAGACATAAAGAAGCTCTGATTTGTGGTATGTGCCAGCTTCAGTGGTGTAAGTACTTTCACCAGGGCTGACTTCAAGCTATCAATGTGATATCGCTGAACGTGGAGTTGGGAAGAGGTGAACCCAGTCAGTTCGTTCAAGATGTGGGAATGAGGCTGGCACAGTGGCGTAGTGGTTAAGTTTGCGTGCTCCGCTTTGGTGGCCCGGGGCTCACGGGTTTGGATACAGAGCGTGGACCTATGCATTGCTCATCAAGCCATGCACACAAACCAAAGGAAGGTTGGCAACAGATGTTAACTCAGGGCGAATCTTACTCACTTAAAAAAAATGAAAAGATGTGAGCATGGGCTCTGGCATATCACTGCCTTTATGGGGCAATTACACCATCACTGCTCAGCAGAGCTTCTAGGCAGGACTGCTTAGGAAGGAAGGGGTTTTCTCTCATGAATTCGCTCAGCATGACCTCTCTGCTGAGATGTCTGCCTCCTGAGAACGCAGCATGTAAGGCCAAAGTTGTGAGCTTGAACCTACGGTTGGGAATCTACACAGGAATTTATTGGAGAGTCGGGGAAAGGATGGTTAAGAGCCCAAGCTAAGCCTGTCTGGTGATGTACTTTGTGACCATATGTGAAGTTGTATTGAAGACAGTACCTTCAGGCAACTCGGACACTATCACTTGTAGCCTGATGGAGCTGAGTACATGCACATTTGACGAGATCAGAGTCAAATAACTAGTGTCTAAGGATGGAAAGATGCATGTTAAGGAGAAAGGCAAAGGGGTCTGGCAAGTTGGCAGCCTTACAAACAGAAGCTACGAAATCAAAACTAGCGAAGCTCCCTCTCCTCTGGTGGGCTGACCCATCTCATTCTGAGTGGCAGGTTGCAGATAGAATACATTCCTGGAAGCCAAAGCAAATACTGATCAAGGTGATTGTGAAAATAATCTTGAATTCTGGGCCTGTTTAGAGCTTGCAGGATGGAATGTGGTGAGGGAGTGTGCTGCCAGAGTGATGACTGCGCTCATTCTCCTCTAACCAAGGACGGTGGGTTAGTTAGAACGACCTAGCTGCTAGAACAAACAAACTCCAGTGATGTAACACAACAGTGTTACTTCTTAGGTCCTTCTTCCGGTCGGCTGGAAGTGGGGTGGCTCCACTTCCCATAGGGATTCAGGGATCCAGGCTGACAGAGGCTCTGCTGTCTTCAATGTGTGGCTCCCAGTATTTCCCGCCATCAATATCCAGGCAGCAAATGGGGGAAAAAGAAGTAAGTAGAGAGGGCATGGCTGCTTTTCTACCACATCCACTCCACCCACAGTCCTTGATGGGCCCTCTTTTGCAAGAGGAACAATTTCTTGAACTGGATGAGCATCAATTGAAGACTCTCTACATTTATGACAAGTTCTTTGATTTTTAGATGCCTGAGTAGCCCTGAGTGGGCAGTCGCTTCCCAAAAACAACTTTACACTCTAGAGGGGAGCAAATCTTTGGTGGGCAGTCAGCTCTTCTTCCAGACAGGAGCAATTCTGTGGTCAAATTGGTGCTGACAGAATTTTCTTTTGCTAAGAGCATCTTTACTTAAACAGATTGGGCAAGGTAGTGTTTTGTCTCCTGTTTCCTTTCCAGAGGAACCTTGCATTTGTCAAGAAAGCACGGTTCTATGTTAAGCTGTTGGGCACCAAGAATTGCTTCCCTGGGGGAAGTTCTTGAGGGTGTGGCCTTTCAGCACTGGGGGAGCCATTAACTGAAGTCCCCCTGCCCTTCCTTCCATAGCAACTTCTCTGATTCTTAGATCCCTAGGCTCTTGTTAACTCCACCAATTTACTAATTTGCTGTCCTGGGGATATTAATTGAAGCCAGCATGAGTAACAGTTAAGGTCTCCTGGCGATTATTGGGGCAAATAAAGGAACTACCACCCCAACTAAAGCCACTAGCTAAGCATTCAACCTCATCCATTTGTTTTCATGCTCAGAGATTTCTAGAAGATTTATTTCTCCAGGTTCAAGCCTTGAGAGACGAGGAACAGTAGGTGCATACGTTGAAAACTGACTTTCTGGCCGGAGGGAATACTGTGCCTCAATGCTTTGCACATGTAGAAGGAAAGTGACTCACTTCATTTCTTCCCATTTCACAGAAAAGCAGATAGTTAATTTAGCATGTGACAATCGATGTCGATTTCAGGTCTACACTGCAGCCAGGCAAGAGTGCAATGCCAATGGCAACTGGCAATGGTAGAGACAGGCCATGGTCTATGCAGGAGAGTTCTGGTCTTCAGTTACCCCCAAGAAGGTCAGCAGCTCTGTGTTGAAACGTGAAGATCAGCAACTTCACACCCTTGGGGTTCTTTTCGTGATGTTCCAAAAGGCTTTTGGTGAGCTTTAATCTTTGTGCCTGGGACAAAGTCTTCCAGGCTTCCCCAAACGGATCATAGATTAGTGTTTCGAAGTATTTCGAGGTAGCTCAGGCAGAAGGGCTAGAAACGTTGACAGTTCCTGTACTGAAAATCTACTCCCCATCTCACTCTCTGTTGTCTTTCTGTGACTTTTTTTTCTCTTTCCCTGCTGTCCTTGATATTTGAGATAGTTAATTTTAATGTGTCGACTTGATTAGATCACAAGATGCCCAGATATCTGGTTATACATTATTTCTGGGTGTGTCTGTGAGGGTGTTTCTGGAAGAGGTTGACATTTGAACTGGTAGACTGAGTGAAGCAGATAGCCCTCCCCAGTGTGGGTGAGCATCATCCAATCCATTGAGGGCCTGAATAGAACAAAAAGGTGGAGAAAGGGACAATTTGCTCTCTCTGCCTTACTGTTGAACTGGAACAATAATCTTTTTCCTTTTTTCGGTGCTCCTTGTTCTCAGGCCTTCAACGTTTGACTGAAATCTACACCACCAGCTCTCCAGCTCTCAGGCTTTTAAACTGCACAACTGGCTTTCCTGGGTCTCCAGCCTCCATAGTCACGTGAGCCAGTTCCATATAATAAATCTCTCTTTATATATAATCTCCTTTTGGCTCGTTTTCTCTGGAGAACACTGTCTAATACAATACTTCACATATATGAAGTTGATGGGAGAGCATGACACCCAGATGATGAACCAGATCCTAGACACCAGGCACTCTAGATTTAGCACTGATCAGATGTGTCTAATTGCCGGGGTGGGAATATGTCTCAGAGTTGGATTTCTTCTACGTGGTTGGGATGAGAAATTTGATGGCTTTCACAGGATCTAGAAATGTGTGTTTGCCTGCCTGGACTCCAAGTGGCCTGATCTTAGGGAGTCTTCACTGAGCAAACGCCTTTCCTGCCCTAGTCAGGATGATCAAAATCCAGATTCTTACACAGACAAGATTAAAATAATCAGTCATGTTTAGATTTACCTGCTATGGATGATAAATAGTCCACCTTTTAGTATTTCCCTTACTACAAAAGTTACATGTGGAAAGATCCTAGAGTTTGTGTGGGTATGGCAAATAGGTATTATTTCACATGTGAGTGCCAACAGATTGACGTGCCGGTCTGGAGAGTCATGATGAGAAGCGTTTTGATACTGCATCCAGTTTTAGTATGAAAAACTGTCACAATTGATTAGCACTGTCTTCCAGGAGTGCAGAAGTCAAGAGCAGTGACACGTTTGCCACTTCCATTCATTCACCCACCAAATACTGAGTCCACTGTGTGCATGGCACTGTCCTAGTGGCAAGGGCACTGTTTTAGTTGCCAAGTCTCAATTCTAGGTGCAGGGGCACTGTTCTAGGACCTGACTATTTGCTATCCCTGACTGATCCATCATTTTATAGGTCTAGTTGGGTCAAATGACTCAGCTGAGTCCACAAAATTACTTAGAAGAGAGTCAGTCAGAACACAGAACAACTTCTTGGTTGTCCATCCTGTAAGAGCTGATTGTAGGCATTTTTATTCTAGGCTGTAAGTTGTAGAAAAATCCTTGACCTTCTTGCATCTCTTTGATAAAGGGTTGAGCCTCCATTGGGCTGCAGCCCAGGAGTAAGGAGACTTTTCCTTCATTCTTGAACCCTTCTGTGCTGACTTGCCTGCCACTTTTGAGAATGTAACAGAGGCAGCAATGCCTGTGGAAAATTCTTCTTTGTTGGCAAAGATCAATGTGGTATTCAGTTGAAACAGAATAGTATCTAGACCCTATAGGAGTTACAGAGGGCCTGAGTGGGTGGGAGCTCCATGGATCAAGGTATCAAATGGTAGTTGGGTGAATTTTTCCATGGCTGGATTCCAGGAAACTTTTCCCTGATATGGTTCTGTTGTTGAGTCTGCCTGTTGCTGCCCAGGGCCTGTGAGAGTGGCATGTCCCGATGGTGGGTGGAGGGGCACGTGGGAGGAGAGATTATTCTTTCTCATTAGGTTCCAGTTTATTCCACCAGTTCCTGAGCTCCCTCTACGCTGTGCTTGGGGGAAGGGTGTGTGTCTCCCTGCTGTGCTTTTAATCTGAACTTCAAAGCTTTGCCAAGCAGGCTGCTCTATCTCTTTTCCTGCTTGGTTTCCATGGAAAACTGGTGAGATCTGACCTCCTCCCATAGGGTCCGAAGCAAAGTGTCTGCTCAGAACTCTGCAGGCCCTGATTCCAATTCCAGGAAGGACGGAACTCAGGCCACCAGTGGGGAAGGCTTTGCTTCGTGCTCCTGAATCTTTCTTTCAAAGAAATCATAGAAAGGCTGATTTATATAACCATGTCTACTTAAGGGTCGTTGAAAGGATTTCTAGGAAGTTAAGACAAATCTGAAACAGATGTTCTAAAACGCCGCTATCCATGGGCATTGTTCTAAGAAGCTCATTACTGGTCACTAGAAAGCTTGATGGAGCAGGAGTTGTCCAGCCCAGCTCAAATCCCCTTGCCCCACCCTGAACATCACCCACAGACAGAGCGCGTGCAGGCCCAACAACTTGCTGGGCTCCCTGCCTGAGAACCTTCTCCAGCAGAGCTTCCTGGTGTGAGTGCTGGGGAGCTAACACCCCAGGAGCAGCCCTTGGCAGTGAGAGAGAAGAGTTGTGGGGGTAGATCCCCCAGCTTCTTCACTCACAGTGATTGGTTCTGAGATGGTTCTACACAACCTCTTGGAGGTGCCAGTGGGATGGACCCCAGTATCTGTAGCCGTGAGTTTCTTATTTATGCCCCTTAACTGGCTTGCCTCCTTTCCCTGTCACAATTTCCAGCTCTGTCACTATGTGTTGGTCACCTCTGAATATATCGTTGCACCCAAACCCTGGCCGCAGGCTTATGAAGAAACCCAAATAAGACCTGACAAACCTCTGCGTCTTTTCCTGCCGGAGCTAGTGTCTGGAAGGGGGCGGGGCAGCGGCTCACGGCACCTTGGGTTGTCATGGCTGAGCTGCAGGAACTGGCCGAGGGTCGCAGCTCCTCCTCGCTCCTGTGTTGGTAGGTAGGTAGAAGGATGTTTGCCCAACTTGGGGTTTATCTTCTCTGGGGTGGGAGAGGACAGCACCTCAGTGTGAACAAAGTAAGAATCACAACTTGGGTGCCAGCCGCATGGCCAGGTGGTTGGGTTGGCGCTCCGCTTAGGTGGCCCAGGGTTTCCCAGTTCGGATCCTGGGTGCCGACATAGCACCGCTCATCAGGCCATGTTGAGGCAGCGTCCCACATGCCGCAACTAGAAGGACCCACAACTAAAAATATACAGCTATGTGCTGGGGGGCTTTGGGGAGAAAAAGGAAAAATAAAATCTTTAAAAAAAAAAAAGAATCACAGCTTGATGGGGAAATCAGATTGACCCGGAGAAGTTATATCATTACTAAACACAGTGTTTGCCTTGGCGGAAATAAAGGACGAGTGCTGGGCCTCAGGGGCCACCAGGACGCCCCCCAATGTTCCCTGAAATACCAGGTGGTGTCTGTGGATCAGAGCTCAGAGCACCTGCGGGGTGTGAGAGGAGGTTCAGGGCAGCTGGCGGGTTTGGGAAGTTGAGGCCCTCTCTGCTGGGGTAGGGCATGGGGAGCGGGGATGACAGAGACCCTCTCTGGTCCTGTTTCCTTGTGAAAATTAGTGTCCCCCTTCCTTTTGGGGAGCCAGAAAAACTATCTCCCAGGAAATGCCAAAGCCCAGGGCACAGTGGCCGTGTTTCCTTGGTGTGTAGAGTATTAACGGTGTCATGGCCTTGAGCCCATACTCAACAGGAAACTGACTTTTCTTCTCTTTTTGTCACATCTGAGATTAAATAATATGACTTACTGGACATTTTTGCCTGCCCTGTTTTTAGGTAGCACAGCTAGGAGGAAACCGTCGCTTGTAACCCAGCGTCAGGCAAGGGGGCGGAGTGGCGGGTTGGAGCACTAAGCTGCCCTGTCTACAGAGCATCCCTCTGCCGTCTGGCCCCTGCTGCTTGGTGACAGGTAGAGGGCCTGGCTCAGTCCTGGGCTTGGCAAGGATGGAGGAGTGGAAGGGGGAAGGAAAGAACCCTCCTGGAAGGGGTAGCTCTTATTTAAGAAAGAGAAGGTGCTACTTTCCTGTCCTGATTCCATGGGATTGACTGTGACATTTCTTCCTTCTGTCACTTTCCCATGGTGGCTCCCCTATACCTGTCCTTCTCCGTGGTCTTGACCTTTCTCCATTCTTTCAGGACCTGGCTAAGCTGGGAAACTGGTGCCTATTGGGAGGAGACCGAGTGCTAGTGGGTTAACATGTTGATAACAGTTCATGTTTGTGGGGTGCCCACTCTGGGCTAGGCCCTCTGCTCAGGACCATACAAGGATTATCTTGTCTAATCCTTTAACCACCCCAGAAATTAGACACTAGAATTATTCCTATTTTTAAGACAAGAAACCGAGGCACAGAAAGGTTAAGTAACTTTCCCAAGGTCACACAACTAATAAGGAGCGGGGCTCGTACACGAACTCCATGTTTTCCACAAAGATTTATTCAGCAGCTCCGATGTGCCAGGCACTTGTTTTAGGTGAACGAGGAGGGCAACGTCCCTGCTCCCCTTCCAGCAGGTAAAGATCCAAGGAGCAAATCTATGAACAACTCTCAGACCGTGATTAGTGCTGTGCAGAGGACGAACAAGGCTGATATGGTGGAGCCACTGGGTGGCCACTTGAACCTGGGAGAAGGTCCTTGGAGGAGGTGACATTTAAGGTGCAGTCTGAAGGACAAGGAACCAGACTCCAAAGGTGATGGAGAAAAGTTCTGCAGATGAAGAGCCGAAGAAGTAAAACAGCAGAAGCAAGAGCAGAAAGGAGGGGACAGAGAGTCCACAAGAGGAGGGAGGGGCAGGAGGGCCCCTTCCAGAGCCCCCCAGTTACTGTTCGCCATGTGATCAGGGTCTTTCGAGACTCAAAGGGGCCCTGAGGTGGCCCTGTGGGAATTAGGGGGCAGAGGGGCCTTTGCACCATGTAATCTCAGCCAAATGGGTAACAATGTGACTAGGACCAGGGTGGGAGCTGGTGCACACCCAGCCTGCTCCCAGCTCAGCGCGCTCTACCTTATCCGGAAAGCAGGGCGGTGCTGTAGGGTGGGAGCCCCAGAGATGGGGAGAGAGGGCTTTGTATCAGGCCCGCACTATCTCCAGTCCCTGGCAGGACAAGGCCTGTTCAGCCGCCTCTGGGCTTGGGGCCAGTGCCTCTCATTGAAAAACAGCGGGGCTGATTGCAATGATGTTTTGCAAAGGAAACAGGGCAGAGAACGTGACGTGGGCTGAGATTACAGCTCACAACATTTCAGGCCCAGGCCAGTTCCAGGAGCGAAGGTTCAGACTCCTCCCTGAGAGCGTTTCCAGGAAACCCCAGGGTATGAAACTACAGTGCCAGATGTTCCAGTGAAGGGAAAACCTCCCAGAACAAGTAATAACAACAGCAGAAGGGCAAATTAATCCTGAGGTAGGCGAGGGAGAGAGAGCTCCGGAACCATAAGTAGTAGGCATCTAGGTGGTGTTGGACGAGTCCCATATGCCACATGCCTTGTTTCTTCTCTAACTCCTCCCTGTGATTAATGGGTCCAGCCCTCCTAAACTGAGGTCCCTGTCACAGAGAGGCAAGCAGTGGAGAAAGGGAATTTGCAGCCATCCACAAGCAACACATTTCATACACTAAGAAAGATACTCCTGATGTCGTGTGTAGATGGCATGGCCAAGGCAAAGCTCCCTCTCTAGATCCTGAGTTAGAATTCTGTGCTATGAGGGTGGCGATGTGTGGCATGCCAAGTGAACGATGTCCCATGGCGCTCAGATGGGACAGCGTCCCAGAAGAGAGGTATGTGAGTTGCTTTGAAGAACAAATGCCCTGAGAAAAGTGAAGGACATATACAGGGGTAGAGGGGATGTGAAGAGCATTAAGCAAACCTCATCTACCTTAGGTACTTAGAGGCAGGTCCAGAAAACTGTTATGTTCACTCTCATCCCAGTATAAGCCTGGATTTTCCCTTATGCTCAAGTCTTAAGATGTTCTGACAAAACCATTGCAATCTGGGCAGGGGTCAGAGTTTCAATGGGATGGGATCTCCTAGTCTTCATGTTTTTTGGCCATGGGAAGGACGGGACTGTGTCATGGATTGGTATAGGGTCAAGTGGGATCTCCACGCACGGTGGTGCAGATTGTATCCTGCACAAGGATGTTTGGCCAAGTGGGTACATGTGGAGGACAAAATCCAGCCAGCTCCATTGGCAAAGTTATTTGCCCTGGTGCAGAGCTGTATCAGCTCAAAGTAGGGACACATTTTTAAAACTGGTTCTTCTAGCAGGATACCTGTCTCTAATTCCCAGAAATGTTGTCACGTGAGTCCTTGTCACGAAGAAAAATTCTTCTCATATCTCCCTTCTGTGTTCCTTCACTCCTTTTTTTTTTTTTCTTAAAACACTTCCTCAAAGCCCTCTGAGAAATCCATAGGTGATATGTAAAACCAGGATTCAGTGGTAAAATAAGTTTGGGAAATTCTGGGTTAATCACAGACAGATTTCTTTTAATTGTAGGATTTCTCAGTGCATTTAGTATATGACCTGCATGATGAATCTCCCAGAGGTGGTTGCAACGAGCAGAATTTCCCAGATGTCTCTTGGAGGACTAGTGTTCTCTGAACACTTATAACATTTTTTTACGGAGGAATAGATGCTTCATTCCTTAGATTTCCAATCAGGAGAAGGTTGCCCGGGAGCTTGTCATTGTTTTATCAGATGGGAGTCTAGCACAAATGTCAATCAACCATGTTGACTTCCCAGTAGAGTCATGGCCTCCTCAGCGAAGGAGACAGCATGCTTCTCTGAAAACACTGATGGAATATTTGAGGATGCACAGAGCCTTTAGCACATGGGAGGGCATCTCCTGGAATAGATGCTTGTGGTTTGACAGCCCCGTATCCTTCTAATCCTCCCTATAGGATTCTTCCAGCAGCAACAACCAAAATGGTCCCTCGGGCACTAAGAATTTTTGGTGCTCTTTCAAGAAAGAATAAGAGAAGGTAGAAGAAGGAATTCATTCTGGAAACCCTCATGTTTTAATCTTTCTAGCAATAAGAACCTTCTAGACAATATCTTTGACACGAGTCTTCCAAATATGGAGAAATGTCTGTGCCCCCCACAAACAAACAAACAAATAAGATCAGGATGTTGCATGCTCCCCTACTTCTTTCTTGCATACCTCACTAGACTCTCTATAGGATTGAGAGAAGTTTGTGGAGGACTAAAGAGTTTCTAACCGGACCCATGGACCGCAGCTCTCCCTGTGGCCCTGAAGGACACAAAGGGCTTGGCTGCCGAGTGGGTCCTGTCCTCATTAGCACAAGCTCTCTGCTCCACTGCGGTTGGCTGGGGCCCAGCCTAGGCTGCAGCACAGAGTGGAATTTGAAGACGTGCTCTGTAAGGATAGTTACTGCACCTGGGGAACTGAAGAAGCGCAGGCTTTCATTTCAAGGCCTCCGAGAGCCGGGCAGCTGAGATAAGCCTCCGCTCACCCCCACGTGAGGTCCTGTGGATTATCCTTTCTAAATTCAGACAGACTTGCTTGTTATTTTATTTTGCTCATTCAACTGTGTGATTCATGCCATCTGGAAGCATATTGACCCAGAAAATCACCAAATATATAGCAGCTACCACTGTATTTTTTGCTAAAAATATTCATTTTGGTTTGTTCTATATGGATTTGGAACTAGACAAAAAAATTGAAGGACATTACAGAATCGTAATAATTACAGCACACCAGTGAGCCGTATTTCTGCTTCTGTGCTTGGAGAAGGGAAGCTTTCTTATGCCGATTGGGAAAGCAGATGGATTCAAATGCAAACCCCCTTGCCTACATTGGGGTTAGAGAATGTGTACATTATAATAATTTAAATTTGGCTGTATTTGTCTTCTGAGATTTTTACTCACATCTATCCTCTGTGTGTTTGCCAACCAGATAATGAAGAACTTGGTGCGTTTTAAAAGTAATTTCCCCTTTTGGACCCTGAGATAGCCCCATGGAAGAAGTTCTACAGATTTATGAGTAGAATGACCATACATTTTGGTTTGCCCAGATAGACCTGGTTAATGCTTGTTGATTGATTAGTGATTGTTAATTATTTTTAGCTCCCAACTTCACTCTCCTAAGTGTCCCATTTGGATGATAAATTATATGGTCTCCTTACTCATGAGTGGGAGAAGTGTGTAGGTAGAAGAAATGCCACAGTTGATAAATCTCTGACTATAAATGGATACTTTTCAAAGGAGTTACAGGGTATCAGCTGTTTGGAAAGAGTGTAATTAAGGGCAAAATGACTGAAGATTCATGTGCCAACAACCCATGTGGAATGGCACATTTTAGGACAGTCAAAGAGAAATACCCTCCAAATGAAGTGAGCAGATTGTAGAGAGAGAATTGGAGGAGGTAGCTATGATGACTGTGCAGGTATGGCTGTATCAGAGGCTACAACATAGCAAAGCTCATGATCATGTTTCTTGCAATTCCTATATTTTGTTGCCCATCAAATTCTACACATAGAAATAATATTGAGAGAGGCCCAGGAGGCAGGAGATAGTTGACTCTGTATGCCACCCTACTGTTATAGGAAATCTGTTCTCTGCCATTCCTGATTTGAACCTCAAAGTCCTCTCTCAGAGTTCCACATCATCCTCACAGGCAGCCTTCTTAGCTGGGAGCTGAGCAGAGTTATTTGCAGGCATCTGTATGCCAATCACTGCTCCATCTATTCCAATGTGACTTGCCTCTGCCATGAAGGTCATTATGCCAGTTTTCAATTTATTGCCTAACAACTCCAATTTCACCTTTCAATACCTGTTCTGCAATAGTGGATGGAATTCCTTTATTTATTTCTCCTTACAGTAAGCACACTGTTAAGCTTTCTTATTAGAGGGCACTGTCAGGACACTGCAGAAAGAAGGATCTTCTGGCTGGTTCTGGCGGCTGCACAGTTGACCATGGGGTGGGTGTGAGGACATCTAGTGGTGCCCCAACTATGAGCTCAGAACAGGTGGTCCCTTGGTAACCTTGTAGCCTGGCTCACCCTCGTGTCCACCTTCCCACAGCCCTTTCAATGTGGACACTGTGCACTCCAGCCTCCCATCCACATGGCACCTTGCCTATTCTCTTCAGGCAATCCAGTGAACTCCCCTGCCATCTAACAGACTGCAGCTCTACCCCTTCCATTGTGGTCTGAAGCTCAGCCTCTCCCAAGATCATCCTTTCTTGGTACTCTCCCTCAGCCCTTCAGAGTTCTCTTTCTATCTTACAGTCATTCTCTTATTGTGGCTTAGTAATTTTTCATATTAAACATTCCATCTTTTTATGTGATTTATTAGGTATATATTGCTAAAATCAAAAAATGTATTAAAAACTCTAAAAAATATGTAATACATACTCACGCTGAAAAATGCAAACACTATAGCAGGGTGTAAATTGATAATTGAAAATCTCTTTCCTCTCCACTCTCTCCACTTTTCTTTTACAATCATTTTCACTTCCCAACTGTAAAAATCATTAGTAGCTTATAATGCACTCTTCTACAAACTTTCTGTGCATAAATAAGCATATATGTGCTAACCTTTAGAAAACATCCTTATGCTCTAAACACTTTTGAGTCTTACTTTTTCTTTGGTTAATATCTTTTGGCCATCTTCCCTCTCAGCACATCTCATAGTTGTGTAGGAAAGTTTTCCCCATAGATCCTTTCCTTGAATGGGATGGTGGATTTTAGGATTTGTTTAAGTAGGTGAGCTGTGTCAAAAGCCAGTCTGCTGTATCCCCAGCTGCAGACGATATGGATTGAGTCCTCTGAGATGAGGGGCAAGTGGTGTTCATCCCCACCCTTAGCAGGAGATGAGACTCCACAGAGCAACAGCTCTTTCCTGAAATCATTAAATGGAATCTTCCAATTTTAAACCCCTTTTATATTTTCAATGTGCATGAAGGGCTTATGAGTTGATTAGCTGATTATCAGCCACCTACATTGAAAACTACTTTATCTTGTTTAGTATTCTATTTTGGAAAGCAATGTCTAATTGAATCTTGTTGTCTCTGCCAAAATTTTCATTTTAACATTTTGTTTTCATATCTTTGAGTATTTACGATAACACACATGTAGGGTCATATTCCTGGAAGTGCCAGAGGGTGTTCAGTCTTAACTTGGGG
The DNA here is from genome assembly GCF_037783145.1 of Equus przewalskii. NCBI lineage: Eukaryota > Metazoa > Chordata > Mammalia > Perissodactyla > Equidae > Equus > Equus przewalskii. The sequence continues at coordinate 3,459,207 of NC_091855.1, forward strand.
AATCACTGGCTTAGCTGATGGGTGTGGTTGGGGCTGACTCCAATAGTAGCCATCTCAGGGCTCTTTAAACAATTGCAGACATTGCTTCTCCCCACCTATACCTCCTTGAGTCACTGCCTGGAAGTATCTATATGGCCAGGGGAGGGGGAAAAGCCCTACTTGGGAGGGGAATCTCAGGCTACTGTCAGCTTCCCTCTGATTTGCTGTGTGACCCTAGGTAATAGCCGTGAGTGCTCCTCCCGGCCAAGAGCTTCCTGTTGGTCAGGCCCTGTGCAAGCCTTCTGTAAGTGTATTCCTAACTCTTCTCATCCAGCTCCACAAGGGCAGTATCATAATCACCCCCAGGCTTACTGAGGTTCGTAAAACTGTACTATGATGGCTGCACAACTCTGTGAATATCCTAAAAAACCCTGAATTACCTACTTCAGTCTCCACATGTTTGTCACTTTCCCAGACTTTTTCTTGTAGTTGATTTCTAGTTTCAGAAAAGATGCTTAGTATGATTTCAATCTTCTTAAATTTATTGAGACTTGCCTGGTTTCCCAACAGATGGTCTATCTTTGAGAATGTTCCATGTGCACTTGAGAAGAGTGTGTATTCTGCTGATTTTGGATGGAGTGTTCTGTATATATCTATTAAATCCGTCTTGTCTAGTTTTTCATTTAGTTCCACTGCTTTCTTGTTGACTTTCTGTCTGGTTGATCTATCCATTGATGAAAGGTCCCCTACTATTATTGTGTTGCTGTTGATGTCTCCTTTTAGGTCAATTAAGAGTTGCTTTATGTGCTTTGGCGCTCCTGTGTTAGATGCATATGTATTTATAAGTGTTGTGTCCTTTTGGTAGAATGTCCCTTTTATCGTTATGTACTGCCCCTCTTTCTCTCTCATTGTCTTTTTTTTATCTTGAAGTCAACTTTATCTGATGTAAGTATGGCAACACCTGCTTTCTTTTGTTTGCCGTTAGCTTGGAGTATCATCTTCCATCCCTTCACTCTGAGCCTATGTTGCTCTTTAGAGCTTAGATGTGTTTCCTGGAGGCAGCAAATTGTTGGGTCTTGTTTTTTAATCTATCCAGCCACTCTGTGTCTTTCAATTGGAGAATTCAATCCATTTACATTTAGAGTGATTATTGATGGGTGAGGGCTTACTGCTGGGATTTTATTGCTTGTTTTCTGGTTCTTTTGTATTTCCCTGGTTTCTCGTCCCGTGTATTTCAGACTGCCAATTCAGTTTGGTGGCTCTCTGTGATGGTTTTCTCAGTTTTCTCTGTATTTATCATTTGTTTCTCTGTTCTGATTTTTGTTTAGTGGTTGCTGTGAGGTTTGTACAAAAGATCTCATAGATGAGAGAGTCCATTTTCTGATAGTCTCTTATTCCCGTAGTCTAAGCAGGTTCTATCCCTTTCCTTTTCCCCTTCAAAACTGTCACAACTTATTCCGTTTTGTGATTAAAATGAAGTGATTATAGTTATTTTTGATGTTTTCCTTCCCTTTAACTTTAGAGTTATAATTAAGTGTTTGCTAACCTGTTCTGATAGAGAGCTGCAATTTTCTGATTTTGTCTGCCTATTTATCTCCTTGCTCAAGGCTTTGTAACCTCTTTCTTCTTTTCTTCAGGTATGAGGGCCTTCTTGATCATATCTTGTAGGGGGGATCTTGTGGGGGCGAACTCCCTCAGCTTTTGTTTATCTGGGAGAGTTTTTATTTCTCCCTCATATCTGAAAGATATTTTCACTGGATGGAGTATTGTTGGCTGAATCATTCAGGATTTTGAATATATCTTTCCACTCTCTTCTAGCCTGTAAGGTTTCTGCTGAGAAATCTGCTGAAAGTCTGATAGGAGTTCCTTTGTAGGTTATTTTCTCCCACTTTTCTGCCCTTAATATTTTTTCTTTGTCATTGACTTTTACCAGTTTTACTAATATGTGCCTTGGAGAAGGTCTTTTTGCATTGATATGGCTAGAAGGTCTATTGACTTCATTTACATGTAACTCCAGCTCCTTCTCCAGGTTAGGGAAATTCTCAGCTATTATTTCTTTGAACAAGCTTTCTGCTCCATTCTCCCCTTCTCCCTCTGGAATTCCTATAATCCTTATGTTGCATTTCCTAATTGAGTTGGATATTTGTAGGAGAATTTCTTCATTTCCTTTTAGTCTTAGTTCTCTCTCCTCCTCCATCTGAAGCATTTCTATATTCCTATCTTCTAGATTGCTAATTCTATCCTCCATAATATCAGCTCTGTTATTTAAGGACTCCAGATTTTTCTTTATCTCATCCATTGTGTTTTCATCTTCAACCTTTCTAATTGCTTTTTCTGTATAGTTTCAATCTCTTTCGTGAAAAATTCCCTCTGTTCATTAATTTTGTTCCTGATTTCATTGAACTGTCTTTCTGAGTTTTCTTGTAACTCACTGAGTTTTTTTATGATAGCTATTTTGAATTCTCTGTCATTTAGATTGTAGATTGCTGTGCCTTCAGGATTGATTTCTGGGTGTTTTCTTTTTCTTTCTGGTCTGGAGTATTAATGTACTTCTTCATACTACTTGATGGAGTGGTTTTGTGCCATTGCATAGTGATAGTGTCTGAACTCAGGGTCCACCTACTACCACTAGGTGGGGGCAGGAGCTGTGTATTTTGAGCCCGCTATGATCCCTGTCAGCTGTTCCTGAGCTTGGGCCACTCCTTGGGACCATGGTGGCCCTGTGGGCTCTCCCACCAAATTGGGAAAGCAATTACACGGGGGCTCAGAGCTGCTGCTGCCTGCTCCCACAGTCCTGCTGAGATGCACTCTCCCCTTTGGGGCTGCAGTGGCACTGTGGGTGTTCGTGGCAGCCAGGGGTTCACCCATGTGTGCAGATTCGCTGCTATCTGCTCCTATGTCTGCTCCTAGGTTGCACCAGCTGTTATGCTTGGTGGGCGGGGCCTCCCCATGGAGTCCCAGCCAGAGCCATTCCCCAGGATGGCGGTAGGACTGTGGGCTCTCCCACTGGTCCAGAGAGCAATCACACAGGGGCTCAGGGCTGCTGCCATCTGCTCCCACAGTCCCACTGAGATGTGCCCCCCACTTTGGGGCCACAGGGTACTATGGGTGTTCGTGACAGCTGGGAGCTCATTTGCCTGGGCATGCAGATCCACCACTGTCTGCTCCTAGGTCACACCAGCCATTCTACTTGGCAGGTGGGGCCTCCCCATTGGGTCCGAGCCTGAGCCACTCCCTGTGGACTGTGCTGCACTGTGGGCTCTCCTATCTATCTCCACTACCTCCTCGGGGGTTAGCTCCCACCTTCAGATGTATAGCTGTGTGGGTCTGTCAGGCATTCTGATGTGCTGTATGGGTATCCTCCACTGATCAATGAATGTCCATTTAGCTGTAGTTCGAATGGAGAGAGACAAAGGGAACAGCTCACTCTGCCATGTTGCTGACATCACTCCCAGCTTTTCCAGAGCCTCAAGGATCCCCTGGCGGCTGCCTCGAACCTGAGTTCCTACACCTGCTGAGCAGGTCACCCATCGTCTCTTGCATGTCCCCCAGGCCCTCTCCTGAATTACCCAAATTAAATGGGGGAATTCTGTGGTACATGAATTATATCTCAATAATGATCTTATTAGTTCTTTTTTTTTTTTCACCAATCTGAGGTGTAAGGTTAAGCAGCTTTTCTTATGCATAGTGGTAATTTTTCTTTTTCTTTTTATATCTTTCATTCACTTAAAAAATGGTCTTTTGCTTACTGGTTCATAAGAGCTCAGTGGTGGTCTATCATACATGTTGCAAATATTTCTCCATGTTACTTTATTCGTGTTCCTTTTGCCAAGCAGAAAATGCTGATTTTAATTGAGATAAATTTATCCATATGTCCTCTGTGGGTTTGGGGCTTTATGTAGTGGTTGTAAAGGCCCGTCAGAGGCATTTTCTCCTTTAATCTTCAAAATAGCCTAGCAAAATAGGTTTTTCCCTTCCCATTTTACAGTTAAGGAAGCTGAGATTGGAAGAGATTGAATAACTTTTCTTAAGGAGCAGTAGTTGGTAAGTGGATTAGGACCAGCTCCATTTGACTCCAGAAGTCATAGTTTTCCCTCTCTTTCTAAGTTTATTTGGTGGTGGCTTTTCCCTCCTAATGGTTTTTGGGGAGCATGTCTCTTTCTCACAATGCCTGACCTCTTTTTCTCTCCCCTCCTTATCCATTTACCCAGAGGCTGGTTCTGAGCAGTCCACTGCTAGGGCCTACCCTCTCTGGTCCATGACCCCCATTGTCCCCAGCACCCGCAGGCCTTTGAAGAGTCACCTCTTACTTCCATCCAAGGTGAGGATGAACTGTCTGAGAAGGAAACCAGCTCCTATGTGCCAATGGGAGGGGCCAGCCCAGGCTGGCAGCACTCCTGCCTGTCTCCAAAGCAGCAAGTGGGCATTCAGCAGGGGCCTCCAGGACACTGCTGTGTTTGTGTTCACTCCAGAGGGAATAAGATGAATGGTGGGAATTGGGGTCAGGGGGAAAGGCTACAAGAGAGCTGCTGCTCAGAGAGATGCTTGGGGTTCAGACCACGGTGTCAGAGGCTGCCTGCTTGGCTTATGGGCAGAGCAGGTTCAGTTCATAATCCTATTTAAATTTTGTTATAATCTTGCCATGGTGTATGCTCTTTCAAATGTTTTTCTACACATGCACCTCTCCTCTATACACATATACCTACCCTTTTCCTTTTATAAAAATAAGATGGTACTCAGTATCAGTTTTGATATACATGTCTCGTGGTATTGAAGAGTCTTCCTCCACATCATTTTGGATGCATTCACAAGAGTCATGTGAACGCTTGTCAGATGTTGTTTTGGCATGGCCTATGGCTTAGAAATGAGGGAGTGGGCAAGCTGGGGATGAGAGGCACATGGTGGCACCAAGGTTTAAGTGACTGACCCGAGACTACCTCGTCAACCTATGCTATCTGCTCAGACATAACTGTAAGTTAGGACAGGAAGGAATGCCAGCCATGACTTCATTGGCCGCCTCCTTTTGCATTTGGGGGCACTGAACCGAGGTGGAGGCTCTTGGCCGTGGTCACTGAGGCTGACACTGGCAGCTCGGGCCCAGAGCCCAGGATTCCGGAATCTTTGTCCAGAGCTTTTTCTGCTCTTTGACTAACCACTGTCTGTCATTCTTAGAAGAGTGTGAGGAATTTGGAAACTTTTTACTTACCATGGTCATGTAGAGGTTGGAAAGTGAGCGCTTTGAGGAGAGACAAAGGAGAAATTATTTAGAGAACAGAAAAACAAATTGTGAGTGATCATGATCATCATTAAGAGTTTGAAATAACAGCATAAAGTGAGCATGACCTCTTAGGCATTCCAATTGATTATAAGGAAGAATTGAATCGAAGGATCTATTTACTTATTGTTGGCAAGTAGGTTATAAAGGGTTACAGCTGATATTCACAATAGCTAACCGAGTGTCAGGTAGGGGGTTTTAAAGTAGATCTTCAAGGTTAGTAATAGTATTTACCGTTTACTATAATAATAATTACTTACTATTAGTAAACACTCCATTTTTTGAAGGAACAGTAGAGGCCTAGAGATGTTCAGTAACTTCCCCAAGATCACAGAGCTATGACTGGCTACTGCGAGGGGTGACTGGGTGTTCGCTTTCACAGGACCATCAGAGATGTCAGAACCATCTACCTGGAGAAAGAAGGGAGGAAGCATCTGTCCATTGGCTTATCTCCCCTGGGGTCGAGATGTTTCCATTGGTGTTAATTCTCCTGCCCTTCTGGGTTGTTCTTGTCTGAGGCCATGCTTCCTGGTCAGACAAGCCCCAGAGGGGATGTGAACAGCTTGTGTAGGGTGCTGCTGTCAGGTTGTACCTGCATGAGTTATTTGAACCTCTGCAGAACTGGTCGCAGCATCTATGGATGAATAAGGGTGAGGCGGAGATGTGGAGCTGTGTACAAGAAGTATTCTGTGCATTCAGACTAGAACTCTAAACTGGCTGGTTCCAGATAGAACATCCTGGACACTGGAGACTTCTTTTATTTCTAAAGACCTTTCTGAAATATGATGCCTCAAAGCTTATACTCTTTCCTTTATGGCTGGTGGGGTGCCATGATTGTTCTTGCTGGGGTCAGGTGCCGTTTCTAGACAATCACTGTGGCCAGGGAGCAGGGTCAGTAAAGTGACAGCTGCCTTCATTCAATCATGTTTAGAGTTGGATTAAAGGTACATTCCTCAGAAGAAAAAATGGTAGGTGTCCGTTAAGCCAGCAACTAATCATAATGCGCTTATCAAAACTTCTTTGATCCAAAGCTCGAAGTGCTTTAAGTTTTATTTAAAGCTCAGTCTTCACAGGAACTCAATGGGGTCATTAGGTAGGAAATGTTTCATATAGGAAATAAAGAAAATCAGTGCCCCTTGGGAAGGAAGTCTCTAAAACATTTGCAGAGTCTCTCGTTTCACCCCTCCACCAAGTGCACCAAAAGAATACCTTGAATATTGCATCCAGACAACTGGGCAGAGTTGGTTCTGTTTGAACCCAATTGGAAAGGAATTTCAGAGACAAAGACTTAAGAATACTTTTAATAGCTATATCCTACAATAGCCTTCCAAGACAGATTCAATTCAGCGTTGCCTGGTGGATACAAAGTTGAATGAATCTCAAAGGGATTATTCCACCAAACTGACCAGGACAGTCTAGACAAAGGATGTGAGTCTATTCCAGAGTCCCCTGCTGGCGGGTTAAATGGCAAAGCACACCTGTCTGCAGCTCTGAGCCTCCCGTCGCTGGCACCTGTGTTCATACTCGGAACTTCTTTGGGCGGGGGCAGGGGCAGACTCAAAATCCTCTTGCTTGTTTTGATTGGACCTTTAATCTCATCCTTTGTCCTGGTTGATTTTGCTGAAGAAACCAAGAGGAGCAGGAGACTTCATGTAGCATAGCTGGCTTTGTTACTGTGAAAGGCTGTGATTAAAACGCATTTCCCAACCTAGTTCTAAACTCAGACCTACCTTTCTTTCCTAATCCCACCCCAGATCCTTTTCAAAGATTTGTTTTGTTTTTGTTTTTTTTTTGTTTTGGTAACCAGCTCAGGAGGGACATCTGCACTCACATTTCCATTTTGCATAGAGCCACATCATTTCCTCCAGTAAAAAGTAGATTTGCTTTCAAATGCATTTTCTTGTTTTTTCTCCTATTTATTTTTCTCTCATTCTGCAGCTCCCAGGCTTCCAGATAAGTTCTTGGTATTTCAGCCACTTGAGCTCTGTGTTGGGGGTTGGTTTCCCTCTCCCCTGATCTCAGCATTTGCCTCAACTCCTTGTTTTGCGTCTCTGTCTCCCTCGATTTTTCTTTACCCATTTAGGCCTTTCTCCAGAAATCTTCCTATAAAGCAGAAAGGAAAAGAGATGTTCTTGATTTGACTTTTGGTGCTGGGTGTGAGGGTAGGAGAAAGAAAGAAAGAATATTTCTTTATCCTGAGAATGAAGGAAGGGATGCGCGATGGGCAATCCTGGAACACTGGGTGTAGTTTAGTTTGGGGCCTTTTCCCTAGAAGAGGAGCAGTGTGCTGGAGCCAGCTCAGACTCTGAGTTCAGGGGTCTCATTTTGGTAGCTTGAAATCAGTCATGGTGAACGAATTTAGACATTTACACACTGACGCACATCACAGGTCTTTCTGGAGTGCTGGTTGTTAAACCTTTACCAGCGAATCGTAGGTGTTCCCACAGACAGCCTGCTTTATTACAGCTGGGAGGCCATAACGTCTTCGTAATGGATTTTCTGAAAAGGCCCATTTGTTCCGTTTCCCCTCCCCACGTCAGATCCCACTGGGTGAAGTGCCTAAGGCTCTGTGCCAGATGTTAGGAGAACAGGTTCCCATCGAAGCTGTCGTGTCTGCCTGGAGCTCTTCCCCAGATAGCAGCATGGCTCATGTCCCTCTTCCAATCTTTGCTCGAAACTCCCCATCTCAACAAGGCCTTTTCTGACTACCCATTTACCCCTGCAAATGCTCCTGTCCCTCTTACTCTGTGCTTCACTTTCATTTTCCATGTCCCTTATCATCTTCTAACACACTACCCATCTGCTTATTTATCATGTCTGTTGTGTGTCTCCCTTGTATTCTTCTGGAATACAAGCTCCTCCACCTCAGAGATCTCTGTCTGTTTTGTTCATGGATATGTCCCAAGCACATAGAATAGTGTCTGGCATATAGTAGGTGCTGAATAAATATTTGTTGAGCAAATTGAACGAGTGAATAATCCTGTTTCTAAACAAATTGGCAGAGGCTAATTTATAGAAAGGCAACAATACCCTGGCCCCCAGGTCCCTGGCCCTCTCTGAAGAAGGCCTCCCCGGGGAGTCCCCTGAAGGCCTCATGGCTGGAAAAGGTTGCCCAAAGGATGACGGTGGAGACAGACAGATTACTGTCTGCTGCTGGCACTGCCCTGTGACCAAGAGGATGTTGTGAGCCAGACCAAGTCCCTCAAGGCTGCCTTCATCACCTGTTTGCAGGCCAAGCAGGCAGCAGAAATCACTGAACTCCCCAGCGCTGACTCTGATCAGCCCCCCTACATGCAGCACATCTGCCCCGTGAGCTCTGAGAGTCACGGGTTCTCTCTCGCCCCTGACCTTCTTGTCAGCATCTCCAACATTTCTCCCAACCTCATGACTGTCATTGCCTCTGCGTGAGGCAATGGTCACGACCTTGGTGTATTTGCTTGAGGCTCTGCAGAAAAAATAAACACAGGACAACCCCACCAAGCAGAGGAAGAAGCTGCTGAAGGGGACAGACTCTGCTGCCAGACAGTCAGCCTCTAGCTCTCCTGCCTGCCTGGGTCAGTGGGACCAGTCTCCTTTGGGCAGTGTGCTGCTACCCGTATATTTACGTGACACTTCAGCCCAAGGAGAGACCACCAACTGATGGACTCAAAGACACCTAGGGACTGGGTTTCTCCTCTTTTTGGAGAAAAGGAATAGGGAAGTGGAATTCTTTTTTGGGGGGTGGGGGCAGAAGGCATAGAATGCAGCTGCAGTCTTCTAATCTGCAAAATTATGAGATATTCGGTTTTATTTCATGGGATTTTCACTAGGCTCAAATGGGATAATAGACAGGAAAGTTGTTCTTTAAAAGGACAAGGCATTTTGCTAAAGGAAAAGGCATTTGTATTGAGCGCAATAAATTCCTTATAAAAAAACCAAACACATTATCTGAACTCGAACTAATTTTTCTCCCCCAGGAATTACCTTCAGAAGGAAGGAAGGACCGAATGAAGGAAAGAACGATGTGGAAACAAAGGGAAAAAGAGAATAACAAGGAACAGAACCGCTGCCCCAGACTGAGTCTGCTCTGGTTAGTGTACCGCGTGAATGCACTTCCATTATTAAAGTAAGGGGCGAAACTGCCCCTCAGGCTTGGCTAATGGCCTGGTTAGGCCATAAAGAAGTCATTGCTCTCTGGGAATAAACTGCTGCTCTTTTGAAGACAGGAGATTCTTAGAGCACCAGGAATAATCAGTAGTCACTGGTACCTGAAAAATGAGATTCACCTCACATGGGAGGAAATGATGACTTCCTTAAGAGCCGCTTCTGTGACCGGAGATAAAGTCTAGTGATTGTAGAGTTTTATGTATTTATGAAATACCTGTGGCACAAAATGCGCAGTTATAGTGTGGTTTTACAGAGAAAACTATAAAATAAGTTGCCAAGGAGAATCCACATCCATCCATCCATCCATCCATCCATCCATTCATCCAACCAACCATCCATTCATGCAACCATCCATCCATCCATAACGGTTAAGAGCAGGGACTCTGACCCAGACTTTTGGGTATGAATTTCACCTCCACTGCTTAATAGCTGCACGACCTTGAGCATGTCCCTTAGCCTCTTCATGAAGTTTCCTCGTCTATAAAATTGGAATAATATTAGTTTCCACCTCATAGCATTGGTCTGAGGATTAAATAAATTAATATATGTAAGGCTCTCAAATAAAGCCTAGCAGATATAAGGATTATATGTGTTAACTATTATTCATTTAACTTGTATTTATAGAACCCCCACTATGTACTGGGCACAGTTTTTCCTGTCATTAAATATTCATCTACAACAACAATTTTAATGGTTGCATAGTATTCTATGAAATATGTATGGATATCCCTTAGTACAGTGGTTCTCAAATTTTAGCCTGCATCAGAATCACCTGGAGGGCGTGTTCAAGCAGATTACTGGACCCACCCCTAGAGTCTCTGACTGAGTAGGCCTGAGGCGCTTCCTAAGAATTTGCATCCCTAACAAGTTCCCAGGTGCTGCTGATGCTGTGAATAGGGGACCAAACTTTGTCCCCTCAAATATACTAAGACCAATACCTTAGTATATGTAATTAATTTAGTAGTTTTGAATATTTAGATTGTTTCAGGAAGTTTCTGGGCAACCAGAATTCTTATCAGTCACTGACAGATAAGTGTGAGTTAGCTTATCAGATAAATGAAAAAGATGATTTAGACCATCTCTAAGATCCCTATATCAGATACCTCCTATGTATAGCTGCAGAGCCTTTTAGCCACACCTGTGTGTTATCCCGGCCTCTGCTGTGGGGATCAGCTCAGGGAGAGCTCAGACCAGCTTCATGCAGGTACAACAGCTGCGCCTCATCGCAGGCTGCCGTCCTGCATCTCTCAACACTCACCGCAGAGCTTCTTTGCTGATGTCTCAGCTTGGGATTCCTCAGATATCTGCAGGGCTCGCAGGTTGTGCCATCCAGGCCGGTGCATGCCCCACCTCCTATAGGCTGGCACACTCCATAATGCATCCTTCACGCCACCGGCCTCCGTCTCCGTGGGACCACACTTCCCAATCAAGCTCTTGCTGTAAAGCCTTTGTCTCAGGCTTTGCTTTGTGGGGAATCCGGGTTGGCAATCCTTTTCAGTGCAAAACTTAAACTTTCTGACTGCTTTCCCCCATGACTGCTTGGTGGGAGAAAGGCAGAAAACAAGAGTTCTTAAATTGGGAGAGGTGCATCAGGCTTCTGGCGGTCCGAAAACTGTCTTCAATTTAATGCAAAGTTGTGTGCGTGCATGTATTGTTTTCTGAGAGAGTTCACTGCCTTCAACAGATCATCAAAGTAAACAATTAATAACAGAAAGAAGAGGGAGAAGGAAGGAAAGGAGAAGTTTGGGTTCTAAGGCAGTGTTTCAGAGAGTAGATATAGATGGGACACCGTGGTGTAGATTTCCAGGTAGCTGGGTGGTGATGGCACCAGGGAGAGGAAAAGGGTGGAGAAAAAATCATTTCTCTGATATTACAGCTGGACCTAGGTCAGAAGCTGCCTTGGGGCCGGCCCCGTGGCCGAGTGGTTAAGTTCGCGCTCCGCTTCGGCGGCCCAGGGTTTCGCCGGTTCGGATCCTGGGCGAGGACATGGCACCACTGGTCAGGCCATGCTGAGGCGGCATCCCACATGCCACAACTAGAAGAAAGGACCCACAACTAGAATACACAACTATGTTCTGGGGGACTTTGGGAGAAGAAGGGAAAAAAAAGCTGCCCTGACACAGACTCCAGGCTTTCACCTACTGTTCAGAGAGCACACGCTGAACATCCACATCGGAGAACCCTCCCATCTCTGTAGCTGGAGCCTCCGTTTCCTGATTTGTCAAAGAAGAGGGTTGGCATTAGCGATTTCTAAAGAACTTCCAGCAAGGAAATACTTGCATCTTCTGGTTCATGTCCCTGTGGTGTGATTTCTAGTGGCTTTTCCCTTAGGAATACCTGGCATTTTCTGGTTCCGCCAGGAGTAGAGGACCCCAGCTGGGTGCTCAGCTCTCACCACAAGAAGTGTCACACTGGAAGAGAATTATGTTAATTGCATTTGGGGGGTGCTGTGCCTTTGGAACAGGTGGCCAGAGAGTCAAAATCTAATTTGCATACTGAGAGGAGTTGAAAAATGATGCCTTCTAATGAACAAAATGCCTGCAATGGGTCTGGCTTGATTAGCATAAAAGTGTTTATCACGTTGACATACAGTCAGAAGGCTGGGTAAATTTGCCTCTAAAAATCACCGAAGCAGAGGTCTCTCCACTTTTGATTTCTATACAGCCTGTAAGTATCATGACAGGCCTGAAAGCAGGACCACAATCTGATTAAAGACGAGTGTCTGACGCTATCCTGCTGATTGGTTTGTGTTCATTTGATGGGTGAGAGCCCTGAAGAGTGAGAAGGGAAACCCCCGACGTCTGTGCAGTGGCAGCTCATAAGGGTTTTGGATGGAAGATCCTGGTTTGGGGAGGGCTAAGCTTCTCCCCTCCCTCTCTGTTGAAATGAGGAGGCTGAACAGCTCTAGGCTGGCCAAACTTCTATCTGTTTCACTGACCTGTTTAGAAACTCAAAGTTTCTTTTCATAATGCCACCCAGCTGCTTGAGTTGACTTCCGCCCATCACCAGAATTGACAGGCTGTTTCAGCCTCAGGTCTCTTTCGCCCTTACAAGGTTTTCCCCATCCTCTGTTAAGGTAGAAGGTCGTGATCAGATGTGCATTGTGTGTGTGTGTGTGTGTGTGTGTGTAAGATTACTCTGAATCTGTACATGAGTGTTCATAGCAGCTCTATTCACACTAGCCCAAAGTACAAACCAACCAAATGTCCATCAACAGATGAATGGATAAACAAATTATGGCACATACACACAATGGAATTTTACTCAGCCGTAAACAGGAATGAGGTACTGATCCACGCTACAGTGTGGATGAATCTTGAAAACATTATGCTAAGTGAAAGAAGTAGACACAAAAAGTAGACACCAAAATATTTCATGATTCCACTTACATGAAATGTCCTGAATAGGTAAATCCATAGAGACAGAAAGCAGCTTGGTGGTTACTGGGAGCTGGGGAGGGAAGGCGGATTGGGAATGACTGCTTGATGGGCGTGGAGTTTCCTTTTGGGATGATGAAAAGGTTTTGGAACTTGATGTAGGCAGTGCATACACAATATTGTGAATAAACTAAATGCCAATATATTGTAGACTTTAAAATGGTTAAATTTATGTTATGCAAATTTCATCTCAGTAAAAAAGAAAACCAGATTGTTCTGAATACAACGTGGAGGCTGCTAGAAGGGCAGGTTTCAAGGCCATTGCAATAGTCCAGGAGAGAAGTTATGATAGGTTGGACTAAGATGGTGGCTATGAAGATGAAGAGGAGCAGATGGACCCCTGAAATGTTTAGAGGTAATTGTAAAGGACCAATAACCAACTCTCATCTCACAGGAGCCCCAATATGATGTCAAAATAAAGAGAAAAGGGAACTGGGAGAAATTCTTCCCTGGGGTGTTCCAGCTGAATTCCTTGCTTTCTGCACCTAGAACTCATTGATTTTACAGGTGCATGTACAGTGAAATAGATTCTACTGGCAGCCATCGTGCAGTGATGCCATCGTGGAGAATTTGAGGCTTCCTGTGGGAGAAAATATATGGGAGCTTGTGTATTGGTCACTTTTCTGCCACCTTACTGTGTCTGAGAGGCCTCTCTGGAAGTGAAAAGCAGCTGTGTTAGAGGCACCCATCAGCCCTGGACGAGTGCGTCCCCCCCACGCACATCACACATCCCCTAGGAGGCCAACAGCATGTGCTGTGTGTGCAAATGGCACAGGTGAGTCAATAAGCTTGTTGAAACCAGGGGGAAAAACCCATGATGTGTTTTCCCTGAACACTCTCAAGAAAGTGCAAAGAACAGGGAAATTGTTCGACCTGACCATGTGTAATTAGACCACGTGAATTCCCTGCCGCCCTCATCCCCATGATGAGCCTCTCCAAAATTAGCTTTTTGGATATGTATTCAGGTAGTTTCCACAGCAGGAGAAACTAGTCTGGAGTATCTTCTGTTTTTCTTGTAAAAATAGTCAGATTAACGGGGCATTGAGTGGCAGTGGGACCGTCTAGCAGAGCCCGTTAATCTGAATGCATCACACCTGAAATGGTTCAAAAGTCCTCTTCCCCTCCCTATCTTATCATCTTTCTTCATGATAAATATTGTTATTTAAAAAAAAATTCCAGGGCAAGGAAGTTCCCAGTGAGTATTTTTATCATGAATTAATCTCCTTTCTGGGACACTGAAGGCCCTCTGGGTGGGCCTTCGTGCTAATGCCATCCTGAGTGTACAGTTACCTTCTAACAAGCATAGCCTCCATCATTATTGCTTAATAGCTTAGTTGTATTACGGAGGATGAAGGCTGTCCCAGGCCTAGTCAAAGAGTTCCGAGAGTGTACTCTGGTCTGAGGTTTCCCGTCAGAAGCGCTGGCCACCCAGCGCAGGATGACACTCCTGGGAATGGAATGTTGAACGCACGTGTGTCTCCAGCTCCCTGGGCCAGGCCTGCCCTGCCTGTAAAGCACTCAGCTCTTGGCCCTAGGGCTGGCCCAAAGGACCCTGGCCCCTGCCTTGGGTGGTCTGAAATGTAAGCGGTGGGGTGCTCCTGAGTTCAGGCCTTTCATGTATTTAAAAAGTGGTGTGAGGTGTGGTAAGGGTTACACGACGAAACAAACCCGAAACCAGCAGTGAAATCTAAATAGATTTAAGAAAAAAATGATAGGAGAGAGATTTTGAAAGTACATCTTTGGAAAATTTCTGAGGAAATACATTTTTTCTTTCTTTAAGTTTTTTTAATTACCAAAGACATGCTTGAATGCATCATGGTTATAAAAATTTTAGTCACCACAGATGTAGCTAATTATTTGCCCCCACTGCCAATACAGAGGTCACCCTGCACTCCTGCTTGTGCCATGCCAGCGCAATAATTTCACTAAGAATAGAATTCCTGAGCAAAAGTGAAATTGTTTGTATATTACACATGCACTGAAGCAATTTGGGTCTGGTTTGAACTCGCCACATGCTGAATATTTTTTTTGAAAATTTCATGTTATTCTGCTTTAAAGAACCCCTGACTTAATGCTGGCATAGAATTTTACAAGAACTTGAAGCTTTTAAAAGAATAGTAATGTTGTGAGAAATCCAATGGCCCGGTTAGACCACTGAAGTGATTAAAGTTTAAACGGGGAAAGCAGTCCAACTCTTAGATCAAAAAGACACAAACAATAGCATCCCGGCTGTGAGAAGTGGAGTAGACCTTTGGGGTCGTGTGCCCTATTTTGTGGACGACGAAACTGAGGTCTTTACAAGATGAAGATTTTCTCAACATTGACCCTCCTGCTACATTTATTGTCCTTGATATTTAAAGTGGTGCTTTTTGCCAGTCAAATCTAATTTTCTTTCATCTTCTGATTGACTCACTTTTGTTATCCCACTGACCTCAACACATTCTGCTAATTCATTCAACAAACGTTACTTGGGAACCCATTGTTGCCAGGCCCTGGGGGGACCAAGTTGGGGAGCCCAGATTTTTCCCCTCAAGGAACCCACCAAGTACACAGTGATGACATTGAGTTCTATTACAAAGACAAAAATAGCTACATTCTTATTTTTATGCTTCTGTGTTTTTTTCCTGTCTTTATTTCCCCCCCACTCCTTTCTATCCCTCGCATTACCCTTTATGACATAGCTATCTTTCCAGTCTATGCTAGTCCACACTGATTCTCCCGTCTTGTGTCCCTGTTATGCTTACAGTTAAGGTGCCCAAATTTGAGAAGTTGATTATTGTATCAGTCGGGATAGGCAAAGCTACTCTTGAGTAATAAACAACCTCCAAATCTCTGTGGTCTTTCATAATAAAATGTATTTCTCATTTCTACGAAATCTCCCATGTAGGTCAACAGGGAGCCTTTATATGTCACAGTCACTGAGGAATCCAGGCAGAGGCTGTATCCTGACATGTCTTTCTGTGATGAATGCCACGGGGGAGGGAGGTTGGAGTTGAGCACCAGTAATTAAATGCCTTCACTGGGAAAAGCAATACCCATCACTTTCCATTGCCCAAACAAGTGACACGGCTGCACCTCCGTCCCAGGGAGGACAATCCTTCCTTGTGTGTGGAGGGAGGAGAATCTGGATGCTTCTGAACACATAAATGATTACCACAATTGTATGGTCCTTATTAATATGCTAGTATTTCCAGTATGTTCATCTCACTTCACCAAATTATAAGAATTTTGTAGGTGGAGGACTGTGTCCCTCTTATTTTGTAAAACCATAGTGTCCAGCAGAGGGCACAAAACCAGGCACCCAGTACGTTGATGTTTGACTTGAGACTGTGAAATCCTGCTGAATTAAATCCAGTTTATGTTTTCTTCAGATTCTGACCTTAACATGTGGATTAAAGTTTTAGAGAAATCTAAGGTCTGCCCTGGCTTGTGTGACTTGCTAGCAGAGCCAAGTGAGGGGGTTCCAGGCAGGAACCTCAACTTGCCAAGCCCTTTTCTAATTCTCAGGCCTGTCTAATTGTCCCCAGTGATTGCCAGTCATTTAACACCACTCCCAAACACAGTCATTTGTCCCACTTGTGACAAACCGGGCAGCCGACAACTCACATTTATCAGGTATCAGAGGAGTGCACAGACCAGATGAGCTTTGAGATGCCTTCTGAGATCCTTTAAAGTTTCCTTTGGGGAAGATAGTGATGAGATAGAGCCAGCACCCTTACGCTTGCTGAGCCCCAGGGCCAGCCAACAGTTGGGCACCCAGCTTTACGATGAGTCGGTGTTTTGGGCTCTTGAGTCCCATCTGTCCTTGTGCCCATCCCCCAGCCCTGTTCACAAGCACCCCACTCCAGAGCTCTCACTCCACCTGTTGTCTGTGATGCCTTCCAAAACTGTGTGTGCCTTGGACAGACTAATCGTTCAGTGCTCTTTCAAACTGAGTCTTTAAGTTTTATTCAATGTGTATTTGAAGGAAAGGCTGTGTGGGGAAGAATAAAGAAGCAGGATGACTGATGGTAGCACTCAAATTCTCCTCTGTTGCCCTAAAAAATTTCAGCTCTGGCCCTGTATCAGTCACCCATGGCCAACATAGCACTGTGTAACAAGACACCCCAGAATTACTGCCTTAAAACAACAGCCATTAGTTATTTCCCATGAATCTATGGGTTAGCTGGGCTCATTCATGCATCCGTTCAGCTGGTGAGTCAGAAGAACACCTGGGCTAGGTGGCCACAGCTGGGATTGCTGAGGTCTTTTCCACGGGTCTGTCACATGCACTTGTCCCATGTATCTCTGGGGCAGGCTAGCTCAGGCATGTCCCCAGGCTAGCCTGCACGTGTCCTCACGTCAATCACAGAGAAACAAGAGAGGAAGCAGAAATGCTCACTGTGTAAAACCTCTGAAAGTGTCAGGCTTGCTACTGTCCCATTGGCCAAAGGAAGTCACATGGTACAGCCTAGAGTCACAGTGGACAGGGCCGAAGTTACAGGACAAAGAGCATGGATATAAGGAGGGCATTAATTGGGGTCTTTAAAGCAACCGATCTACTACAGGCCCCAAACATGCATATCCCACACTGCAAAACCAAAGCCCTGCAGTGAGCAGGGCCCACTCTCTCAGAAGCCAGTTTATTGTTGAAAGAAATCTATACGCTGTCGCTGCACAGTCAGGAAACTGCCAGGATTTCACTGCTGGGGACTGAGAGCTGGCCGGGAGAGGTAAGACTCAGGGCAGGGCATGGGACCACTGGACACTTCTTTCATTTGAAATAAGCAGACCCCGGCTCCTCTGAATCAGTAGGGCACTCTTGTTGAGTGATGAGGAACTGGTCGTTGTCATTATCACAGTGATGCATTTGCAGATGGATGGCAAGGCTGACGACTCTCCTGTTGCTAGGACTTGAATTTACAAGGGAAGAGCAGGGAGGGCAAAGTTTTCCATATTATGGCTTTATCCCCTAAGGAGATGCTATCAGTTTTGGAGAGCCAAATAACGTCCTCAGTCAGAATTCAAGAGCCACTGAAATGGTGTAATGCAAGCAGTTTTTTTTTACCAAAGGCTACAGAGACCAATTTACAGGCTGTAACTTTTTGACCCTCCCTACCTTTCCAACAGCAGGAGGTAAGTGATAAATAATACTAAGGTATTATACAGCTCCGGAGGAAGCCCATAACCTCTTCAACACTGCTCTTGTATCGTGTTATAAAACTTCTCTTTAATTTGGCAGGAAACGTGTTTTATTTTATACATAGTTTTTGGAGTCCATGAAGAAATGCCTTGTTTAAAGTGAGTTCCTTATCTCATCTGAGCAGGGACCTGCCTGACAGCTAGGCGCGGCCACACTAACTGCATGTCACACGCGGCGCCAGGGGCAAACAAGCTGTTGCTCAACAAGGATGCACAATAGCTAATTGCATTTTAGACCATTGGTTTGTACTGTGACAGTGCCAAGTAACGGTTTCAAAAGCAAAGCAATGAGGTCAAATCTGATTCACTTATGAGCCTGAAAATCATAAAGCAGCCGCTCCCCAGGAATACGATGTTCTCAAGGATTTTGGCTTGTACTGTAGTGTATCCTGTCCACTGCTGGACTTGACTGGAATCTGTGTCTGGAATATATTCTGGCTCTTTGATGTCAATCATCAGCTGTCATAATCCTCTAATGCACTTGCTTAGTCTTTTCTCACTTTCTGCTTCAACAGCCCGTAGAAACAAAGCCTGCATACGAGGAGGCAGTGTTTAACCTCCCTAATTAATGGCTTTGGATGAAAGAACATCTCCAAGGTGCTCAGGAGGAAGAGATTCTGAGAGATTTACGCATCGCTCTTTTGAGATGCTTTGCATGCTGCTGTGTAATTTGCAAGAACATAAGGAAGTGAATGCTCAGAATGTAATATTCAGAGCTCATCTATTTATGTTTGTATTTATTAAGTTCTTTGTAAATCTCAATTTAGCAGATGTCTTCTGACTCAAAATAAAGCTCTTCATGAGGGAGTCAGTGTGGCTGTACAACAAGTCAGATTATCATTTGAGTACAAATATTTGCAAAATAGAACAAACTGGAAATTAAGGGAAAAAATACCCACTAGAATTTGTGACTCATTAAATTGTCATGTGCATGACATATTGTGAAAAACTTTGTTCAGCCCCTGCTTCAAAGGATCCTTTCTCTCCTCCTTTCTTGGCTTTTGGCGCTAATAGAAACTTTATGGGAATGTGCAGTGTGTGTGTGTATCCTCTCATGCCCCACTCCACTCTTTGTACTAGAATATGTTTCTAGAGGATGTTATAATGTGTGCATGTGTGTTATATTTCATATTCCAAGGTCCAAAAAATACATGGAAAAGTCACTGGTCCATTGGCAGGTGCTGTCTCTGAAGGAATATATCTTGGCTTTGTGCCCATAACAGCCTGCTCCTCGCCCATGGTCAAGTTCTTACGCCTAGACAAGCTCCTATGTTTGTGCCTTGAGACATCTCTCCAGTCTCCACCTCCTTCTTCTCTCCTGAACTTGCTTGTTTTGTTTTGCCACTAAATGCCATTCTGTTATTGCCTATGTGCCATTCGGGTTATCTCAGTTCTGGTTTTAGTCCAAGAGGTTGATATTCAGATCTCTATCAGCTCCATGTTCTGTAAGCTGTGGGCAGACTTGTCTTACCTCTGCATTTATCTGAGGATTGGGAGGTCCTGGCTTTTCTGGGAGGTGACTTTAGGCAGAAAGTGACACCAAGATTTACAAATCTCTCCAGGGCTTCAGGCTTACAAAGCTGGTTATGTTCCCCCCAAATAAAAGTCCCTTGCTAATCTCCATGGCGTCTCCACTGAGGAGTGGATCCAAATAATTCTCAACCTGATTTACGTTTTTGGCCTCTGTGACCTCTAGAGCTAAGAATTTCACAAGTTTACTACCCACTGTGTAAAGTAATATTTACTTTTCCGTCCTCTAAGGAAGGATATCGTCCTCCAAGCCCTGGTTCTGGAATTCTGAGGCTCTGGACCCTGATGGCTCCACCATTACTTTTTCTGGATTTATGAGTATATGTGGGTTTCCTTCAGCGTTGGAGTTTCTGGATTTGAGAATCTTATTTATTATCATTGTTGGACAATGTTCCTATTCACAGGTGCAGATAAGACTCGGAAGAAAGATGCCTGGCCAACAATTCTTTCTTCAGGTATTCAGAAAATAATTACTTTTATTTGTCGTTGCCATGGTTCAGTCTCCTCAATCACTATCTCTGAATAAGTCCCCCATGTCTCACGTTCAAGTTTCCTACTACCAGTTAGATTTTCCCCTTTGTCATGATTGTTGGTGTATGGTTTACACTGTCTGATACTGTATTTATCCTATTGAAGCATTTTTCTCTGTACTGCCAATTGTTCTCTCCCCATGGGTGTGTTGATAGGGTGATTCACATCTTATGAATCATCCAAGTAGAGATAGGAAGTAGGCAGTTAAATATTAAGTTTTGGAGCTCAAAGGAGAGATCACAGGTGGACATACAAAGTTGGAATCACCAGAATTAGATAGTATTGAAGCCATGAGAATGGATAACATCCCCCAAGGAGGTAACATAGAGGGATGAAATGAGAATGTTGGTATAGCTCAAGGCACAATGCCATTGCAATTCTACCCAGCGGATGTTCTGCTTATCTCCTGATCGTTCTCATTTGTTCATGTCTTCCCTTGCATAGCTTTCATCTTCTGGCACAATATTTCTTAGTCGCCCTCAAATGTTTGATTTTTAAGTATGGTTGGTGGTTTCTTTCTCGGTAATTACAATTATTTGAAAATATTGTCCAGAAAGTATTTTTTTCTCCCTGGGGATCAGTTAATGATTATGCCTCTCCAAGAGCCTCTGTTCCTCTCTCTCTCTTGCCTCCCTCCATTCTCTCCCACTACCACTTCTTTCCTCACCTGGTTCAGAAGTCCTGAAGAGAGTTGTACAAGTCACCAGTATCTCAGGATTAGGAGAAGCAAAGGGCCCCAGCAGGCAAATATTTCTCAGGACCATGGTCAGCAGCACACGTGTCCTGATTTCCACTCCTCTCCTTAAATTTTAATCATTGCTTTGCGATGACCTGTGAGTCTTCTTCCTCAGCTCCTGGTCTCAGTCTGGTTTCTGCCTTTCTAGGGGAAATGACCAGTGGATAAAGTGTTTCTCAAAGTTTTCACTCCTGCTTTTATCCAATCATCATATCTTCCTTCACCCGCATCAAAACTCTAGGGAAAGTTGAACATGAGTTGCGCCTGAAATGTTAAAATGCCGGGTGAAATTGAGAAAACTTTACTTAAGGACACATATGTAATCCATGTGATTAAGTTCACGATTTAGCCAAGAGAAAATGGTTCTTCTTTATCTCTCAGTAGGTCTTCAGTTTGTGTGAGAGAGAAATGGACAAGGACTCTTGGAGAGGAATAGCCATTGAGAGATTGCCAGGGAGGGGAAAAAAAGCTTTTGGGACACCATTCCAAATAAGCGATTTATTATGAAAGAAGCATATACCAACCACTAATGAAATATGAAAATGACCCTAAGGAGAGTTGAGAAAACACTCAAGAAGGAAAATGTGAGATCTGTAGCAGGTTCTTCAAACAGAAAGAGTTGTTGTTAGCCCCCACTCCGTTAGAGATGGACCTTGATGTCACACTGAGGTCCCTAAGAACATTTAGAATCTCTTGAGCAGGAATCGTGTGGTGGCTTAGAGGACACGTTCAGTGATAGCCTCAGCCCTGAAGCCAGTGGAAGATGTTCAGCTGCTCTTAGGATTGCCTGGATGCGGAGCAGTGTCTCATCTTGGATGTCGTGTTTGTGTTCATAGAGGCTGACTCTGCTAAGTGATTCGTAATTGCGTGCATGCCATCATGGCTGTCCTCTGGAGGCACCCTCATGTGATTACAGAAATTTCTTAATGACTCTTTCTAAGAGATCTGGTAAGGTTTATGTGTCAAAAGATTTGATTACATGATACTTCCTGCTCTATTGCTGCACCCTAAATTAGAATAAGTCTGGCCTATTTTTAGGACATTTCCCTAAATGGACATTTGGGACACTGTGTGTGTGTGTGTTTATAAATTATTATGGTAAAGTAAGAATGCGTATTTTCAGTTTGGTAGAAAAGGCCACCCAGGTCTCCAAAAAAACGCCCTCAATTCACATAGTAAAAATGTATTCTTGTTAGAGTTTAACTATGGCTGAAGGGTGAGGAATAAAGAGCAGTCTCTGGCGTCAGCAGGATTGCCCACAAGCTTGTATTGCCGGTATTCATTGCCCAGATCTCACAGGCTTTGATGGAGTGATTGGTTCCTGTAGCCCTGGCTGTGGGCACCTGTGCTCTCAGCTTATTTCAGTTCCTGCCTGCTGCACTCCTGCTCAGCCGAGGACACTGCGGTTTGCATCCTGTGGGTGCAGTCCCGCTCCGGAATGGAGCACAGGCAACGAGAGCTGGCTTGGCATTCTGTCAGAGCGAATGCCCACCAGGAGGTGATGCCTGCATTTAACCTGCTACCTGAAGGGATAATCCTTTAATTATCTGAAGGGCGCTGGGTGCCCAGGAAGCTGTGGCCTTTTTTCCTAGTTATCCTGTCTGTGTAGGGAAGCTTCTGTCCTGCTTTCAGTTTGTCCACCATAGTGGTGTCAGTGTACCTCACCGCCAAGCCAGCCCACGGTATACCACCAACATATTTGAAACAGGGCATTCTTACTCTCACAAGTCTTCTTGTATTATGGATAGATTTCATTGGTAGGGTAGGTTACAGGCTAAATTGTGGCCTCCTGTAAGTTTGCATGAACAATTTTAGGTTGAGAGAAAATAACTCTGATATCATTATATTATTAATAACATAAAATCAGTTTATTCATCCATTGCACAAAACAGAATACACAGTGGGACAGCAACCATTACAGATTTCCTTGACTGTGGCTTCCCTCCTCACCTGGTTCCCTTTGGGGGAGGCATGCTGGGCTGGTTGGGCCAGCTGCCCTTGTGATCGCACGATGGCAGGGGAGTCATGAGATGGATCTCACACACGATCTTTAATCTGGGGAGCCAGGTTATGGGCACTGCATGCTAATGATTACCTTGCAAGGATTAACTAGGCACGTGTGCCCATCTCTGCCTTCCCTCCTATCAGAGATCACCTGCTTCTTTCTCCACAACTCTGCTCCTTCCTTTGCATCTACTCTCTCCTACATCATCAGCTTCTCTTGGTTGACAATGTCTATCAGCATATAAACATTCTCTAAGATCTCTCATATTGAAAACCTTTCCCTTGGCCCCACTCATCTGTCCCCTGAATGACTGAACTTTTAGAATACATTACCTGTGTTCACTGCTTCTCTGCCTTTACTTCTCATTTGTTCTTTAACTCTAGTCAAGTTTCTGCCCCAGCACTCCACTAAAACTGCTCTCCTTAAGGGAGCGTGTTCCCAGTCTTAAGGGCTGTTCTCTGCATCATCCGATTTGACCTCAGAGCAGCATCAGCCACTCCAGTTGCTGGCTGGTCGACCACGCTCTCCATCCACCACACTGTCATCTCTCAACTTCCAAAGCACTGAACTCTCCTGGGTTTCCTCCAATGTCACTGCCCGTTCTTTCTCAGCCTCCTTTCCTGGTTACTCCTGTTCTACCTAATTTCCAAGTGTTGGCACATCTTGGAGTTCAGTCCTGAGCTCTTCTCCAAGATTTTAATATATTTCCTGGCTAAGTCTAACTTGGACCCATCCCCTGAGCTCCTTACTCACATATCCAGTTATCTACCTTCTTTTCCCTTTTGAATTTCTCACTGAATTCTCTAACTTAATGTGTTCAAAATAGTTTGTGTTCTCTCACAAACCTAATCTTCCTCCAGCATTACTCTCTCAATAAATGGCACCACCAAACTCTCTGCTGCTCAAGCCAAATGTGTAGGAGTTACGCTGGATTTCCCCCTTTGCTTCAACCCTCTTCACGTCCAATCAATCAGCAAATCTTGTTGATTCTATGTCCAAAATAGGTTTAAAGTCTCTTCACTTCTCCCCTTCTCCATTATTACCACCTAGGTCCAAGTCATCTTTATCCTTTATCTGAATTTCCACAGTTGCCTCTTAACTGGTGTCTTAGGGTCCACTCTTCCCTTTTCAACCCACTTCCCCTTCCTTTCAACTCATTCTTTAGGTAACAACTAGAGAGATTTAAAAAAATAACAAATCATTTATGTCACTTCTCTGCTTAAAATTCTTTAGTAGCTTTCTATTTCTCTTAGAAGAAAACTTAAAGTCTTACCCTTGACCTATAGGGTTGCGCCTGATTTGGCTACTGCCCTTCTCCAACATCATTCCACACCTCGTTTCCCTCTCACTCGCTGCTCCTGACTACACTGGCCTTTCTGTTGCTCAGGTACACTGAAGCCTACCCTACCTTCAGGCATTTCTTTCACCAGTTAGGAATCCCATTCCTTCATTTTCTCACAGCCACCTCATTCTCATCCTTCAGGTCTTGGCTCAAATCTTCCCTTACTAGTGGGCCTTTTCTGACTACCCCTTCTTGGGTGGCCTCTCCAAATTATTCTCTATCACCTCACCTGAACTTTCCTTCCTGCTGCCTATTATAATCTGTGAATACCTTATTTATTTAGTTATTTGCTTGATTATTTTGTCCCCTCTCCCCTCATGGGATTGTAAGCTCTATGAGCAGGGACCTTGTGTGTTGCGATCATCAGCATAGTGCCTATCACACAGTCGGTACTCTGTGAATATTTGTTGAGTAAATGAATGAGTGAATGTCTCTGGAAATGACACTATTATAGAGCCTCTTCAATAGCAATTTGCTTTTACTCTGCTCCAAGATTTCCCCCCTACACCTGTCACTGATTTTCAAGGAAGAAAAAGCAAAGTGTCCAATTATCATATTCTGCATAGAGGTTGAAAGCACTATAAAGGAAAAACTGGCAAACATAAGCTCTCAAGTGCCATTAAATTCTTGCATCGTAAAAGGACTCATGGAGACAGTGGGCCCTAGTTGATATCTGGACAGGGGATTTCTGACCATTTGTATTATAGATGTCTATTCATAAACAGGGAGTTCTTGGAGAATAAGACACAGCAAATAAAATTTAGTTGATTGAGGAAGACTGACTCTTTTAGCCAACCTGGCTTCAGTCTCTTTATTATGAATAACATTGATCATAAAATCCAATTTGATTTGGCCAGTCATATCATCGAAGAGTAGCCTTGTAAATGACTCTAGACAACCAATCTTACTTATGATAAATTAGACTTCTGCTGTAAAATTCTCTAAGGTAAACAAATATCAAGTAAAGATCATAATTTGTTTTTTTATGCTAGCCTAGTGTATACGACTCAGTCAAGTTTATGTCGACATTATCATGTTGCATACAAATCTGCATTTTGATTCTAGACACTCACAGCATTGCCATTGTAATACAGTTATCAAACCCAAAGGGATTTGGTCAAAATGATGCTAACACTTTAATGTTCTTACTTCTGTTTTTTTTTTTTTATTGAGTTAATGATAGGTTACAATTTTGTGAAATTTCAGTTGTACATTAATGTTTGTCATTCGTGTTGTAGGTGCACCACTTCACCCTTTGTGCCCACCCCTCACCCCACCTTTCCCCTGGTAGCCACTAATCTGTTCTCTTTGTCCACATTTTTAAATTCCTCATATGAGTGGAGTCATACAGAGATTATCCTTCTCTAACTGGCTTATTTCACTTAACGTAATTCCCTCAAGGTCCATCCATGTTGTTGCAAATGGGATGATTTTGTTCTGTTTTGCAGCTGAGTAGTATTCCATTGTATATATATGCCACAACTTCTTTATCCATTCATTTGTTGCTGGGCACTTAGGTTGCTTCCATGTCTTGGCTATTGTAAATAATGCTGCAATGAACATTGGGGTGCATAGGACTTTTGGAATTGCAGACTTCAAGCTCTTTGGATAGTTACCCAGTAGTGGGATGGCTGGATTGTATGGTAGTTCTATTTTTAATTTTTTGAGGAATCTCCATACCGTTTTCCATAGTGGCTGCACTAGTTTGCATTCCCACCAGCAGTGTATGAGGGTTCCATTCTCTCCACAACCTCTCCAACATTTGTTACTATTAGATTTAGATATTTTTGTCATTCTAATGGGTGTAAGGTGATATCTTAGTGTAGTTTTGATTTGCATTTCCCTGATGATCAGCGATGATGAGCATCTTTTCATGTGCCTATTGGCCATCCGTATATCTTCTTTGGAGAAATGTCTGTTCATGTCTCCAGCCCATTTTTTGATTGGGTTGTTTGACTTTTTGTTGTTGAGTTGTGAGAGTTCTTTATATATTATGGATATTAAACCTTTGTCAGATATATGACTTGCAAATATTTTTCCCAGTTAGTGGGTTGTTTTTTTATTTCAGTCCTGTTTTCATTTGCCTTGAAGAAGCTCTTTAGTCTGATGAAGTCCCATTTGTTTATTCTTTCTATTGTTTCCCTTCTCTGAGAAGACACGGTGTCTGAAAGGTTCTTTTAATACTGATGTCAAAGAGTGTACTGCCTAAGTTTTCTTCTAGAGGCCTTATGGTCTCAGGTCTCACCTTTAGGTTTTTGATCCATTTTGAGTTTATTTTGGTGAATGGTGAAAAAGAACGGTCAATTTTCATTCTTTTACATGTGGCTGTCCAGTTTTCCCAGCACCATTTGTTGCAAAGACTTTCTTTTCTCCATTGTATGCTCTCAGCTCCTTTGTTGAAGATAAGCTGTCCATAGATGTGTGGTTTTATTTCTGGGCTTTCAATTCTGTTCCATTGATCTGTGCACCTGTTTTTGTACCACTACCATGCTGTTTTGATTACTGTAGCTTTGTAGTAAGTTTTGAAGTCAGGGATTGTGATGCCTCCCGTTTTGTTCTTTTTTCTCAGGATTGCTTTAAAAATTTGGGGTCTTTTGTTGCCCCATGTGAATTTTAGGATTCTTTGTTCTAATTCTGTAAAAAATGTCATTGGGATTCTGATTGGGATGGCATTGAATCTGTAGATTGCTTTAGGTAGAATGGACATTTTAACTATGTTTATTCTTCCAATCCACGTACATGGAATGTCTTTCCATCTCCTTATGTCGTCATCCAATTCTCTCAGAAAGGCCTTGTAATTTTCATTATATAGGTCCTTCACTTCCTTAGTTAAATTTACCCTGAGGTATTTTATTCTTTTTGTTGCGATTGTGAATAGTATTGTGTTCTTGAGTTCTTTTTCTGTTAGTTCGTTATTAGAATATAGAAATGCTACTGATTTATGCAATTGATTTTGTACCCTGCAACTTTGCTGTAGTTGTTGATTACTTCTAAGAGTTTTCCAATGGATTCTTCGGGGTTTTCTATATGTAAGACCATGTTGTCTGCAAACAGCGAGAGTTTCACTTCTTCCCTCCCTATTTGGATTCCTTTTATTCCTTTTTCTTGCCTGATTGCTCTGGCCAGGACCTCCAGTACTATGTTAAATGAGAGTGGTGATAGAGGGCATCCTTGTCTCATTCCTGTTTTCAGGGGGATGGTGCTCAGTTTTTGCCCATTGAGTATGATGTTGGCTGTGGGTTTGT
The DNA here is from genome assembly GCF_037783145.1 of Equus przewalskii. Taxonomy (NCBI): domain Eukaryota; kingdom Metazoa; phylum Chordata; class Mammalia; order Perissodactyla; family Equidae; genus Equus; species Equus przewalskii. The sequence continues at coordinate 3,486,614 of NC_091855.1, forward strand.
CATATACGGCCTTTATTATGTTGAGGTAGTTCCCTTCTATGCCCATTTTGTTCAGAGTTTTTATCATAAATGGCTGTTGGATCTTGTCAAATGCTTTCTCTGCATCTATTGAGATGATCATGTGGTTTTTATTCCTCAGTTTGTTGATGTGGTGTATCATGTTGATTGATTTGCAGATGTTGAACCATCCCTGTGTCCCTGGTATGAATCCCACTTGATCCTGATGTATGATCCTTTTGATGAATTGCTGAATTCTGGTTGCCAAAATTTTGTTTAGAATTTTTGCGTCTATGTTCATCAGTGATATTGGCCTGTAGTTCTCTTTTTTCGTGGTGTCCTTGTCAGGCTTTGGTATCAGCATGATGCTGGCCTCATAGAATGTGTTAGGAACAGTTCCATCCTTTCTAATTTTTTGGAATAGCTTGAAAAGGATAGGTATTAAATCCTCTCTGAATGTTTGGTAGAATTCCCCAGGAAAGCCATCTGGTCCTGGGGTTTTATTCTTTGGGATGTTTTTGATTGCTGTTTCAATCTCTTTCCTTGTGATTGGTCTGTTCAAATTGTCTGCTTCTTCTTGAGTGAGCTTTGGAAGATTGTAGGAGTCCAAGAATTTATCCATTTCCTCTAGGTTATCCATTCTGTTAGCACAGAGTTTTTCGTAGTATTCTCTTATAATCCATTGTATTTCTGCAGAGTCTGTTGTTATTTCTCCTCTTTCATTTCTGATTTTGTTTATTTGAGTTTTCTCCCTTTTTTTTCTTTGTAAGTCTGGCTAGGGGTTTGTCAATTTTATTTATCTTCTCAAAGAACCAGCTCTTTGTTTCATTGATCCTTTCTACTGCCTTTTTTGTTTCAACATTATTTATTTCTGCTCTGATTTTTATTATTTCTCTCCTTCTGCTGACTTTGGCCTTTATTTCTTCTTCTTTCTCTAGTTCAGTTAGGTGTAGTTTAAGATTGCTTATTTGGGACTTTTCTTGTTTGTTAAGATGTGCCTGTATTGCGATGAATTTTCCTCTTAATACAGCTTTTGCTGTATCCCATATGAGTTGGTATGGCATGTTATCATTTTCATTTGTTTCCAGGTATTTTTTGATTTCTTCTTTAATTTCTTCAATGATCCATTGCTTGTTTAGTAGTGTATTCTTTAGTCTCCATATCTTTGTGCCTTTCTCAGCCTTTTTCTTGTAATTAATTTCTAGCCTTATAGCATTATGATCAGAGAAGATGCTTGTTATTATTTCAATTTTTTTAAATTTGTAGAGGCTTGCCTTGTTTCCCAACATATGGTCTATCCTTGAGAATGTTCCATGTGTACTTGAGAAGAATGTGTATTCTGCTTTTTTAGGATGAAGTGATATATACATGTCTATTAAGTCCAATTGTTTTAGTTTTTCATTTAGCTCCACTATTTCTTTGTTGATTTTCTGTCTGGAAGATCTGTCCATTGATGTTTGTGGGGTGTTGAGGTCCCCTACTATTATTGTGTTGTTTTTAACATATTCCTTTAGGTCTGTTAATAGTTGCTTTATGAACCTTGGTGCTCCTATGTTGGGTGCATAGATATTTAAAAGCGTTATTTCTTCTTGACGAAGTGTCCCTTTGATCATTATATATTGTCCCTGTGTGTCTCTCTTCTCCTGTCTTATTTTGAAATCCACTTTGTCTGATATAAGAATTGCAACACCTGCTTTTTTTCCTTGCTGTTAGCTTGAAGTATTGTCCTCCACCCCTTCACTCTGAGCCTGTGTTTGTCCTTGGGGCTGAGGTGTGTTTCCTGGAGGCAACAAATTGTTGGATCTTGTTCTTTAATCCATTTTGCCACTCTGTGTCTTTTTATTGGAGGGTTCAATCTGTTTACATTGAGGGTGATTATTGATGCATGTGGACTTAAAGCTGTCAATCTGTTGCTCATTATCTGGCTTTCCTGCTTTTCTCTTCCTGTGTGCTTTATCCTACCATTTGATACTGCAATTTCTTATGATGGGGTTCTTAGATTTTTCCTTATTTATGATTTGTGACTCTGTTCTGTTTTTTAGTTTAGTGGCTACCCTGAAGTTTGTATTTAGAATCTCGTGTATAATATAGTTTATTCTCTGGTGGTCTCTTACTTACTTGGCCTAGGCTAATTTAGTCCCTTTGCTCTTCCCCTCCTAAATTATTATTTTCATTTCTTGTTCCAAGTTGTGTTATGAGTTTGTAGTTAGCGTGATAAGATTGTCTTTGCTTTGGTAGTTTCCTTACCTTTATCCTAATGCTATAGTTGAATATTTGCTATCCTATTCTGGTTCTATCCATCGGCCTCCCTAGTCTGTGGTTTGTGACCCCTTTCTCTCTTTTTTCTTTTTTCAGGTATGAGAGTCTTCTTGAGGATTTCTTGTAGTGGAGGACTTTTGGTTACAAATTCCCTTAACTTTTGTTTGTCTGGAAAAGATTTAATTTCTCCCTCACATCTGAAGGATATTCTTGCTGGATAGAGTTTTCTTGGCTGAAGATTTTTATCTTTTAAAGCTTTGAATATGTCACTCCATTCTCTCCTAGCTTGTAAGCTTTCTGCAGAAAAATCCGCTGACAGTCTGATAGGGGCTCCTTTGTAGGTTATTCTCTTTTGTCTTGCAACCCTGAGTATTCTTTCTTTGTCATTCATTTTTGCCATTTGTACTACTATATGCCTTGCAGTAGGTCTTTTTACGTTGACAAATCTAGGAGATCTGAAAGCTTCCTCTACACATATTTCTCCCTCAATCCCTAGATTTGGGAAGTTCTCTTCTATAATTTCATTAAGCACACTTTCTGCTCCATTTTCCTTTTCCACGTTCTCGAGAATTCCTATGATCCTTAAATTCTTTCTCCTCATTGAATCTGCTATCTCTCTAATACTTTCCTGATTCCTTTTAATCCTTAGCTCTCTTTCTTCCTCTGTCTGGAGCCATTCAGCCTGTCTATCTTTGATTATGCTAATTTGCTCTTCTGTGGAGTCTACCCGGGCATTCAGGGAATCCGTATTCTGTTTTATCTGGTTCATTGTGTTTTTCATCTCTAGTAATTCTGTTTGATTCTTCTTTATAATTTCAATCTCTTTTGTGAAGTAACTCCAGAACTCGGCTTATTTCTCTATCTTTCTCTCTACCTCATTGAGTTTTTTGATTATAGCTGCTCTGAACTCATTTTCACTTAATTTACCTATTTCCAAGTCCTCAGGACTTAATTCTGTGTTTTTATTGTTTTCCTTCTGGTCTGGGGCTTTTACAAATTGCTGGATAGTAGAGGAGCGGTTTTTTCACATGGTGGTAGAATTTGGTTGCAGTAACAGGCTGTTGCCACTAGATGGGGGTCGAGTGCCACGCGTTCTGAGCTCTCTGCCTTCGGGCAAGATGGCTGCGCCCAGTGCGGTTGCTGGGGCGGGGGCGGTTTCTCTTGTGCACTGGTCTGGATTTGATCAGTTCTGTTCTCTGGTCTCCTGGGGCCCTGGGTTTATGGGGTCCCCGCACACGGAAGCTTTCCCCTGTCAGTGGGTTTCCACTGCACTGGTCCTGGGACTCCTAGAGGATCCCCTGGTCACGTGGCCTCTCCCCCGCTCCTTCCTGGACCTGAGCAGCGATCCCGGTTTCTAGGGGAGTGAGTGATGTTCTCTCCTACCCCGTTCCCGCTCCTCCGAGGTGGGCAGCAGGGGCTCCATCCTCTGTCTTTTGATACTGTAGGTCTCTGAGTCCTGGCATTAGGTTCATTAGCTGAAATTCAGGGTTTTTTTCAGTCCTTTGTTGTACTTTGGAGGGGAGAGAGTCCCGGGTCAGCTTACCCTGCCGTTTTGCTCTGCCTCCTTCCCCTTACTTCTGTTTTCAAAAAATTATTTCTTAAATCAATATGCAGTAAAATGGACTTTCTTTATATGTATAGTTCTATGGATTTTAACGTGTGACATTTGTGTATCTGCCCTCACAGCCAGGGTACAGATGGTTGCACCACCAGAAACATTTCGTGGTGCTACTTCTCCGTCATCCCCTCCCCTCACCCAGGCCCTGGCAGCCTCTGATGTGTTCTCCATCCCTATAGTTTCGTCTTTCTGAGAATGTCATTTAAATGGAGTCATACAGAACACAACCTTGTGACACCGGCTTCTTTCACTTAGCATAATGCCTTTGAGATTCATCCAGTTTGTTGCATGCGTCAGTAGTTTGTTCCTTCTTATTGCTGAGTAGTATTCTATTGGGTAGATTTATCACAGTTCACCCTTTCACCTATTGAGGGACTGTTGGGTTGTTTCCGGTTTTGAGTGATTAAGAATAGAGTTAATATTAACATTTGTGTACAGGTTTTTGTGCGAACATAAGTTTCATTTCACTACAGTGAATTACTAGGGCTGGGATTTCTGGATCATATGGTAAGTATATCTTCAACTTTATAAGAAACTGCCAAAATGTTTTCTAGAAAAGTTGTGCCATTTTGCATTCTCACAGAAACATATGAGAGCTTTTGTACAAGGATCCACATCCTTGTCACCACTTAGTATTGCCAGTATTTTTAATTTTAGTCATATGTGTGTAGAGATATCTAATTGTGGCATTAATTTGCATTTTTGTGATGCTTAATGATGTTGAACATCTTTTGGTTTGATATCCATGTATCCTCTTAAGTGAAGTGTTTGTTCAAGTCTTTTGCCCATTTTTAAATTGTTTCATTGTCTCACTGTTGAATTTTGAGAGTTCCTTATACATTCACGATATAAGTCTTCCATTGCATATGTGACTTGCCAATATTTTCTCCCAATATGCAGCTTATCTTTTAATTTTTTAAATAGTATCTTTCATACAGCAAAAGGTGATACTTTTGATGAAGTCCAATTTATTAGTGTTTTCTTTTGTGGGTTGTGCTTTTGGTTCATGTCTAACAGCTCTTTGTTTAACCCCAGGTCACAAAAGTTTTCTTCTAAAAGTTTGAGAGTTTTATTTTTACATTTAAAACTGTGATCCATTATAATTTTTTAATAAGTTATGAGGTTTAGGTCAAGATTTGTATTTTTACATAAGGATATCCAATTGTTCCAACCTCATTGTCAAAAAGAATATTCCTTTTCCATTGAATTGCCTTTACCTTTGTCAAAAATCAGTTGACTATATTTGTATGAATTTATTTATGGACCATCTATTTTGTTCCATTGGTCTATGTGTCTACTCTTTGACCAATAATACTATATTATCTTGATTATTGTAGCTTTTAGTAAGTCTTAAGTTTAGGTAGTGTGGTTATTCTAACTTTATTCTCATTTTTAACAATTGTTTTGGCTATTCTAGTTGCTTTGCCTTTCCATATATGTTTGAGAATTAGCTTTTCTATAAAAAATCGTGTTGGTATATTGTTTGTAATGGTATTAAATCTCCAGAGCAATCTGGGTGGGATTAAAATATTTACTTTGTTGAGTCTTTGAATCCATTAACATGGTGCATTAGTCCACTCAGGCTGCTGTAACAAAATACCATAGACTGGACAGCTTAAGCAACAGAAATTTAATTTCTCACAGTTCTGGAGACCAGAAGTCCAAGATGAAGGTGCCAGCAGGGTCATTGTCTGGTGAGGGCTCTTTCTTTGAATTGTAGACAGGCTGCCTTCTCACTGTGTGCTCACATGACCTCTTTGTATATGTGGAAGAAGAGAGAGAGAGAAAGCTCTCTGAGTCTCTTCTTATCAAGATACTTATCCTGTTAGATTAGGGCCCCACCCTTACAACCTCATTTAACTTGACTTCCTCAGAGGCGCTATCTCCAAATACAGCCACACTGGTGGTTAAGGCTTCAGCATATGAATTTTGGGGGACACAAACCTTCTATCCATAAACACATGGTTTGTCTCATATTTAGGTCTTTAATTTTTTCATCAGTGTTTGTAGTTTTCAACATATAGATCTTGTACATTTTGCTAGATTTATACCTACATATTTCATTTTCAGAGCTATTGTAAATGCTACTGTAATGTAAATGGTACTGTATTTTTAAATTTTGGTTTTCAATGTTCATTGTAGTATGAGAAATATGATTGATTTTTGTGAGGTGACCTGGTATGCTGAGGCCTTGCTAGCTTATTTATTAATTTTTTTTCAGATTACTTAGGTTTTTCTATGTAAACAATTGTGTCATCTATGAATAGGGGCAGTTTTATTTCTTCTTTTCTATTTGGTATGTCTTTTATTTCTATTTCTTGCTAATTGCACTGGCTGAGACTTCCTGACATTGATTAGGACTGATGAGAGTGGACATCTTTGCCTTGTTTCCAGTATTAGGGATAAAACCTTCAGCTTACCCTAAGTGTGATGTTGGCTGTAGATTTTTTGTAGATGTCTTATCAGGTTGAGGAAGTTTCCTTGTGTTAATTTGCTGAGAGTTTTTGTTATAATGGATTTGGATTTTTTCAAATGCTTTTTCTGCATTAATTGATATGAGCATGTGCTATTTCTTCTTTAGGATGTTAAGATGGGAGATTACATGATAGAGTTTTAAACATGAACCAGCCTTACATTTCCCTCATAAACCTCACTTGATTGAGGTGTATTATTCTTTTTAGGTATTGTTGGGTTCAGTTTACTGATTTTTTTTGAGGACTTTTGCACATATGTACATGGGGGATATTGGTCTTTAATTTTCTTGCTTGGATTTTCATTGGTTTTGTCTGGTTTTGGTATCAGGGTAATGACCTCTGGACTCATAACATGAGTTGAGGAGTGTTCTCTACTCTTCTATTTTCTGAAAGAGATTTATAGAATCTGCATGATTTCTGTTTTAAACGTTTGGTAGAATTCACAAGGGAAGACACCTAAAGGTTTTTTGTTTTTGAAAATGTTTAACTATCAGTTCAATTCCTTAAGACTTATAGAACTGTTCAGATTATTTATTTCATCTTGAGTGAGTCTGGTTAGTTTGTGTTTTTTGAGGAATTTGGCCATTTCACCTCCATTGTCAATTTTGTTAGTAGAGTTGTTTGTAGTATCCCCTTATTATCCTTTGGATGTCTGTGTAGTCTGTACTGAGACCCCCTCTTTCATTCTTGGTGTTGGTAATTTGTGTTTTCTCTCTTCTTTTCTTTGTCAGTCTTGCTAGAATTCTATTGATCTTTTCAACGAATCAGTTACTTGTCTCACTGATTTTCTCTATTTTTTTTTGTTTCAATTTCATGGATTATTGCTCTTTATTATTTCCTTCCTTTGGCTTGCTTTGGCTTTATTTTGCTATTCTTTTCCAGTTACTTAAGGTGGAACCTCAGGCGGTCTATTTGAAACCTTTCTTTTCTTCTAATATAAGCATTTAATGCTATAAATTTCCCTCTAGCACTGCTTTAGAGGCATCTTACAAATTTTGATGTGTTTTATTTTCATTTTCATTGAGCTTAAATGTAAAAAAATATTTCCCTTGAAATTTCCTCTTTGAACCATGGATTATTTATGTGTGTTGTTTAATTTCCAAGAGTTTGGGGGATTTTTCATTATCTTTCTGTTACTGGTTTCTAGTTTAATTCTATTATGATGAGAGAACTTATGTCCATGATTTCAATTCTTTTAAGTTTGTTAAGGCTTAGTTCTAAGTAAATGGTGAATATTCTATGTGCACTTGAAAAACAATGTGCGTTTTGCTGTTACCAAGAGGAGTGTTTTCTAAACATCACTAGAGCCAGTTGGTTGGTTGGAGTTGCTCAGGGCCTCTTTGTCTTCCCTGATTTTCCATCTACTAATTTTATCTGTTACCTAGAGGGGCGTGTTAAAGTCTCCAAACATAATTTTGTTTTTTCTATTTCTTCTTTCAGTTTTGTCGGTTTCTGCTTCAAATATTTTGACGCTGTGTTGTTAACTGCGTACACATTAGGGAAGGTGTGTCTTCGTGGTGAATTGACCCTTTTATCATTATACAGGCATGCACTGTAAAAGAACATTTTGGTCAATCATGGATTGCATATACAATGGTGGTGCCATAAGATTAGTACCATAGGGCCTAGGTATGTGGCAGGCTATACCATCCAAGTTTGTGTGAGTACACTCCACGATGTTCACACAGCGATGGAATTGCCTAACAACACATTTCTCAGAATCTATCATTGTTAAGCAATGCATGACTGTGTAACGTCCCTCCTTGTCTCTGGTAATTTTCTTTGCTCTAAAGTTACTTCATATGATATTAATATTGCCAGTTCATCTTTTTTTTCCATTAGTGTAATGTCCCTCTTTTTCTCTGGTCATTTTCTCTGAAGTTACCTCGTATGATATTAATAAAGCCATTTCATCTTTTTTTTCTCTTTTATTAGTGTTCACATGGTATATCATTTTTCATCCTTTTACTTTTAACCTAACTATAATGTTACGTTTGAAGTGAGTTTCTTACAGACAGTATATATAGTCATGCATCACTTCACGACAGGGATATGTTCTGAGAAAGACGCTATTAGGGGATTTCATTGTTTTTTGAACATAATAGAGTGTACTTTCACAAACCTAGATGGTATAGCCTGCTACATACTTAGGTTTGTATGGTACTAATCTTATGGGACCACCAATGTGTATGTGGTCTGTCATTGACGGAAACGTCACTATGCAGTACATGACTGTAGTTGGGTAGTTTTGTTTTTCCCCTTCTAAGAGATTATTACTCCATTTTTCATTTGGTATGTTTAGGCCATTTACAATTAGTATAATTGTTGATATGTTTGGATTTAGCTACACCATTTTATTGTTTGTTTTTTGTTTGTTCTCCATATCTTTTATTCCTTTGTTTCTCCTTTCCTGCTTCTTCTGGGTTACTTGAATATCTTCAGCATTCCATTTTAATTCTGATGTTTGTTTTTGAAGATGGTGATCTTGGTGACATTTTTTGAAATTTTGCCATGAAGAAATATTGTTTATTAATGTTTAAAGAGTTTCCATTTCTTTTAACTCAATAATAATAATAGCAGTTATGATTTAGTGGGCACCTGATATGTGCCCTTTCCATATTTCAACTATAATCGTCATAACAATGCTGCAAAGTTGGGTAATTTTTTTTTCATTTTATAGCTGAATAAAACTGAGAATTAAAGGGACTTAAATGCCTTGCTCAAAGTCACTTTAGTGTATGGAAAGGAGTCAGGGAGTCAACCCCTATTTAGCTCCAAAGCTTGTGTTCTTTTTACGGCAACTTTCACAAATTTGGCACATATGACTTCAAGATATAGAATTTTACTAATTGTCATGGTTATGAAATTACCTGACTGTTAAAATGATCAATGCAAAACACATTTTGTACTATGGCAGATAATCCATTTTCCCTCAGGTTTATGCCTCATGTGGTAAAGACTTTTTTTCCCCCTGTGACCAGGAAACTCACCGATCGCCAACGCCTTAGTTAAGCTTCCCTGATGATCTGTCCCCAGCTATAAGCAATACCACACTACTAGTTTGGCTCTACTAAAGATAGTTTAGTTACACTTGGTCATTCTCTTTTTCTTTTGCTCCAGATGGTATCCCAGTGTCTCTTGTACCTCATTGTTATGTTGGGATTGTATGTTGATGCAGTGGTCTCTTTCCATTTTTATTGGATCACAAAACTCCATAAAGAGTGGATGGTGTATATTTTCTTTTGATGTTAAGTCCTAGGACTCTGCCAGTGGATATTTTATAATGTCTGCTGTATTTATCAAGTAAACAGTTTTACCAAGAATCTCCCACTTGCTGTTTATGCTGGGTATTTAGGCTCCAAGAGATGCTACAACTACACAACCTGTAAGTTCCGCGTTTTCCAGAAGCTTTGGGTTATGTAGTGGAGATGGTCCATTAAGCCACTTAGATACCATGCATCAATTTTATTTTGCTGGTGATAATCAGGAGATGGTCCATTTATCAGGAGGCATATATTTTGATGTGATCATCTGAATGTGTTCTGCCCAATTTAAAAACAGTGTTTTAGATGTTAACAAGGAGAAAAGAAACTAGCATTTGTTGAGTGGGCATCATATAGAGTTACTTTGCATGTATTATCTTCAATAATTCTTTCATTGAGTCTGAAATGTAAGTATCGTTACTATCTTATTTCACAAATTGTGTAATTTATGCCTGGAAGGATTAAATAATTCATGCAAGGCCATATAGATTAGAACTGGGGGAGCTGATATCTAGTTTAAACTATATGACTCTAAATTCCATAAATACTTCTAGTAATGTATCTGCTCTGCCATTCCCCATGCTGGTTGTCATCAATCATATATCTCTAGAAAAATTCTGCATTTTCTGTTATTTTTGCATCTGACTCTTAGTTTTACTTCTGCTCCATAATAATAATAACTGGTAATGGTAAACTGTGTAATGACTAATAGCACAGACTTTGGAGCCAGACTATCTGGGTTCAAACTCCAGCTTACTATTTATTAGCTGTATAACTTTGGGCAAATTGTTTAATTTCTCTGTGCCTCAGTTTCCTCATTCAGTAATAATAGTACTTAATTCAGAGTCTTGTTATGAAGCCTAAATGAGTTAATATTTGGAAAGTTCTTAGAATAGTGCCTGGTACGTTCTAAGTGCTATTCATACATGCTTGTCAAATAAGTAACATTTGTTTGTCATTTATTGTCTGTTGGATAGTTTGCTAAGCCCTATAGACATAATACCAAATATAAGGAAAGAACTATTATTATCTCCATATGAACGAGGACACTGAGGCTTAGAATGGACAGGAACTAGTCCCAGATCATACCAGCAGTAAGCTCATTGTGGAAAACCAAAAAGAATATGAGAGGAGACTAAAATTCCCCACAATCTGTCACCTGGAGACTATTATTGCTAACATTAGGAGTATTTCTCTCATTCTAGCCACATCATGTAGATTCTTGAAATCATTGAATGTGCAATTTTCCGTCTTCATTTTGTCCTTTAACATTATATTAAAAATTTTTATCTTATCATGTCATTGAATTATTTTTTGTTAACATTGTCTTTTGTGGTTGTGGAATATTTCATTGTTTGGATATAACATTTTATTTAATCCCTCACATTTTGGACATAAAGTTGATTTCAGGCTTTTTGGGTAATAAATAATGTTACAACGAACATCTTTGTTTGCATTTTGGACTTTTTCTCAGGATATATTTCTGGGCTTAGAATTACTGTGTGAAATGATCAAACATTTTTAAAGTCTCTTAAATATACAAATAAGCTAATATTTTCAGAGAAACTTACATAAACTTATAAGCAAAAAATGCAGATAAAATGTAAAAAAAAAACAACTAAGTTCTCGAGATATATGTTTTAAAAAAATTAGATTTTTTCAGTTTGAGATAATTGTATACTCACATACATTGGTAAGAAATAATACAGAGAGATCCTGTGTACTATTTACTCCATTTCTTCCAACGGCAACATCTTGCAAAACTGTAGGACATTATCATGACCAGGATACCTTCATTGATACAGTCAAGATAGAAAACATTTCCATCACCACAAGGATCCCTCATGTTGCCTTTTTACAGCCATACACACCTCCCCCCAGGTCCCATCCTGATTCTTGACAGTCACTAATCTGGTCTCCATGTCTATAATTTTGTTATTTCAAGAATGTTATATAAATAAAATAATAAAGTGTGTGGCTTTTAGGATTGGCCTCTTTCGCTCAGCATGATTCCCTGGAGATTCCTCCAAGCTGTGTGTGCGGATAGTTTGCCCTTTTCGTTGCTGAGTACCATTCCACTTTATGGATGTACCACGGTTGGTTTAACCATTCACCCACTGAAAGACATTTGGTTTGTTCCCAGGTTTTGGCTCTTATAACGAAGCTGTTATGAACATTTGTGTACAGCTTTTGATGTAAACACAAATTTTTATTCTCTGGGAAAAGCCCGAGTGCCATTGGTCGGTTGTATGGTAGTTGCATGTTTAGTTTTGTATGAAACTGCTGAACTGTTTTCCAGAGTGACTGTTTTATTTTTCATTCTTAGCAGCAATCTACGGAAGATCCAGCTTTTTGGCTCCTTGGCAGTATTTGGTACTGTTACTCTTTTTCGTTTTAGCCATTCTGAAAGGTGTGTAGCGATAGCTCACTGTGTTTTTGATTTGCGTTCCCCTAATGGCTCACGTTGTTTAACATCTTGTCATGTGCTTATTTGCCATCTGGATATCCTCTTCGCTGACATGTTGTTCGTGTCTTTCGCTCATTTCCTAGTTAGACTGTTTGTTTTTTAATGTTGAGTTTTTATATATTCTAAATTCTAGTCCTTTGTTTATATGTAGTTTGCAAGTATTTTCTCCTAGTCTGTGACTAGTCTTTTCATCTTCTTAAGAGAGTCTTTTGCAGAGCAAATTTTAATTTTTTCCTGAGTTCTAATTTATCACTTTTTCCTTGTACGGGTTATGCTTTTGTAGTCAAGGCTAAGAATTCTTTGCTCAGCCCCAGGTCCCAAAATTTTGGTAGGGATTGCATTAAAGCTATATATCAGTTTGGGGAGAATTAGCATCTTTACTATGTTGAGTCTTTCAATCAATGAACATTGTATGTCTTTCAATTATTTAGGTCTTCTTTGATTTCTTTCACCAATATTTTGTAATTTTCAGCATACAGATTCTGTATATATTTTGTTACATTTACATCTAAGCATCCGTTTTCTTTGGTGTGATTGTAAATGATTTAGTGTTTTTAATTTCATTTTCCATTATTATTCCATATCATTATTATAGAAATGTGATTGATTTTTTTATATTGATGTTGTATCATAGAACCTTGCTGTTCTTACCCTTACTAGTTCTAGGAGGTTTTTTTTGTTTTCTTTTTTGCCAATTCTTTGGGATTTTCTACATAGACAGTCATATTATTTGCAAGGAGAGACACTTTTGTTTTCTCCTTTCCAATCTGTATTCTTTTTATTTCTTTGTCTTACTTTATTGTAATATAAACTTCCAGAACTATGTTGAATAAGAGTTGTGAGAGTCATATGTTGAATAAGAGAGAGGAAAACAACCTTGCCTTTTCCTGATCTTAGGGGAGAGACATTCAGTATTTCTTCATTAGATATGAGAGTTGTAGAGTTGGGTTTTTTGTAGAAACTTTGTATCGAGTTAAGGAAATTCCCCTTTATTCCTAGTTTGCCGAGAGTTTTTAGCATGGACAGGTGTTGCATTTTGTCAAATGATTTTTAAGACATAGGCTTTTTATCATTAAAAATTTTTGTAAGGTACTCAGGCAACGATTTTTGCAGGCTGTGCATCTCCTTCCCTCAAGATGGATACAAGGCACCAGACCTGGCCCAGGACTTTTCCTCTTCAGTGACCTGTCTCACTGTGTGAGGTACCATTTTATTTTCCCAGGCTCTCAGGAACTGGTCTATTTTTCATGTTCTGTGAAAAATGTGAAATCTTTGTTTATTAAAATGCAAATATTTTCCTTATTCAGACCTCCCAGCTTTTTCCACTCAAGTTTTATTTCTGGTTTGGGAAATGTATCTTCTTCAGAACTGACTGTCAGGGTGGTGATACAGTGAGGGATATAGAAGCTGATTTAGACCTCTCTGTCTTGGATTATTCCCACCATTCACCTGTGGAGCCTTCTAGAATAACTTACTCAGGTGACTTACCCACAGTGGTGTGCTGATCAGCTCTCAGAAGTGGTGGCGACCTCTGATTTGTTGATTTCCATGATGTAAATACACCCACCATGGCTGATTGTAAGCTACCATTGTGACTTCACTGAACATGGGTTGGGAAGAGATGTGCCCACTTAGCCCTCATGAACCATACAAGCCAGCTCCACCACACAACCACTTATACATAACTTCATGCAACACCAGTGACAGCCACCCCTAACACAGACTGCCCAGGTACTTAATTTCCCAGACTATTATGGGATTGCTGCATTCTTTTTTCTTAGCGTCCTTAAGAGTATTTGAAAGAAAGTACAGGTGGTCAGCCCTATAGGAAGGGAATTTCATGAGCAGCAAGTACAATGTTTTTGGCGTATATCAATAGTTCATTCTTTGATATGGATGAGTAGTAGTCCATGTATGGATGGACCAGTTTGTTTAACTCTTCACTGACTGAAGGACATCTAAGTTGTTTCCAGTTTTTGGCTATTTAGGATAGAGCTACTACGAACATTCACGTACAGGTTTTTGCATGAACATAAACCATTTTTTTAATTTCCCTTTATTATCGTCCTTCTTTCCTCTTCCCTCCACCCAAAACGACTGAAATCCAGGAGTTACATTTTATTTTCCTTGTCTTTTAACTCCAAAACAAGATGTAAAAGAATTACTGGAAAAGTCTACCCTTAGCAATGAGATATTCGAATTTTAAGAGAAGTTGGCTACTGGAAGCTCCTGCTCTGGATATGGACAGGTCTTGAGCCACACATTAACTGTAGCGAAATGTCTGTCAGCGTTCACACAGCATCACGGGAGTGGTTTGACGCTTACCCTGCTCTCCCACTGGCTTTTAGGACCTGCTGACATCTGCACACCCACAGCATGAGCTTCTCCTGCTCTGCGTCCAGGTCAGAGAGAATGAAGACTTTCTAAGCAAATAAACTGCTGGGAACCCAAAGCCAGATCCCGCATTATGTGGCTGAGCTCTCCCAATCATACACTCTCGAAATGCATCTTAGATGCCTGTGTTGACTGATGTTGGGCTGGGATCCTGACTGAGCAGATTTTCATTTCTCTGAAGCATGGCCTTCATAAGGGGGCACAATGGCTGAGTGACTAGAAATGTGGGTCCAGGGCAGGCAGCCTGGGTGTGAAATCTAGCTGTGCTGGGGATTAGCAGTGAGACCTTGGGGAGTGTCTCTCACCTGTCTTGTGCTCAGGTTTATCATTTGTCAAACAGTATTTGCCTCCTACAGTTGTTATGAAGGTTAAATGAGGTAAGATGTGTAAAGCACCTAGAAAAATGTTTGGCACATTGTAAGCACTCAGTACATTATTATAACCATCATCCTTATTCTCCTTATGCATGTCTTGGGAGTGCAGGAGAATCACAGGGCCCATTCTCTCCCTTGAGGGCTGTTCGCCTCACAATCTTGGCCCTCCCTTCTCTGTGCAGACGTATAAGCCTTGAGGTGGATGGCTTCTTGGCTCAGCCCCACAGCTCCCACTGCCCTGGAGCTCTGCCGAATACACGAACTTTCGGCCCCTCCGCCCTCTGCACTGGATCCTGGAGGTGCTGCTCGCTCCTCTCTCAGAGCTGGCCTGGCACATGGCTCACACAACATCTTGGAGGCAAACAGAAGCCAGCTGACCAACCCGGGAGGTGTGCCCTTGGTAACAGCTCTCCTAGGCTGCCTGCCACCCGTCAGCTCCACCTCCTTGCACAGCAGCCAGTCCTCACAGGCCACCCAGCCTGGGCTCAGCTCTCAACTGGCATGTCTCTAAATCCCTGGTGGTTTCTCCAGCGGGTAGGGGAGCTGTGTCCTGCCACCAGCATCCACCGCCTTGTTCTCTTTCAGCATCCTCTGCAGGTCTTTTCTCTCTAACCGATCCAGACTCACTGCCCTTTGGCACCTCCTTCAACTCCGGGACTTGCATTTTCTCCACATGTAGCTCGGGGGCAGTCTGCATGTACATGGGGTGGCAGTGCTTCGCCCAGATCCTATCAGGTCCTTTCATTGCCACTGGCCTGCAACTCCTTGAGGCTGAAGTGCATTAATGTTTGTGGCCTGCCAAGACCCAGCAGAGTGCCTCTATACAGTAGATCAGTATTTATTAAATGAATGCTTGAACAAACGATGAGTTTTTTAAAGCATTGGGGGAAGAATCCTGCTAACACGGATCCCTGCCACCTCCCAGGGACCCGCTTTCCACGGGAAAGTTGGCCCATAATCCCGGCAGCACTCCTTGGCGGCTGACTTTCCAACTGTGGCTTTACACCTGTTTCGTTTTATGAAATTTATTGGGGAAGCATTTTAGCTGCTATTAAAGTCAGATATCATCCATGACAAGCCATTTTCCTCGAATTAGCCCAGTGAGAAATATTTCTAAAGGCGTTAAATGAAATGATCCAGATGCTTCCCATGGCCAGCTGGACTAGCAGCCCCGTTCGGTCCCCAGGCTTGAATACGAGTGGGTTATGTTTTCAGTCTACTCCAAGCAGCAAAGCTGCTGGTAATTCTCACACTAATAAACGAGTCTTTAACAAATTCTACCAAGCAGAAGTAACAGGAGAATTTACAATTGTGTTTTCAGTAACTTAAATGAGATAATACAGTGCCTGGCATATAGTAAGTGGCCAGTAAATGCTAGCTGTTGTGATACTGGACACCACTACCAAGAATTGTTGCAGAAAAATAACATCAAAGAAAGATGGGGGCTGGTAGGGTAATATATTTTCAAGGTTTAGTAGAAAATAAAGTCATCTAAATAATTTGTTTGAAGTGAGGAATAAGGAAAGTAATGCTGAAAAAACAAAATCACTTTAATAAAAATAAAAGCCATGAAAATATAGGAGTTAGGAGAATTGATATAAAGCCAAATAGGCAATGTGCATTTCATAACCTGTGTTTAAAAACATGAATTACATGCTTATGCACTCACCCTAGAACATTTCACACACTTAATCAAATCACAGTCTCAAACTGCTGTTCCAGAAAACTTGAGATCCACCAAAACCACATCTCCAACAATGCCGGAAGTGGAAAATTGTGATTACATCCTTGCATAGTTAGTTCAAAGGTTTTTGGGTAAATGCAGAAATCTCCATTGAAACCTGAAGCTGTGAGACACGTCCTACACAGCTCTGTGATTCCACTGTGGCTGTGAAAGGCCACCTGCGATGTCATCAGAATGCCTGAACTCGTGGACTTGGGGAGGGCAGCTTTCAAGACTCCAAGATTTGGACCCTTTCCCCAAAATACCTTTTTTTGGCTTCCTGATGGCACTATTTCTTTGCTTTTGTTATTAGTATGAAGAGATGATCTTGATCAGCTTTAAAGTAAGTTATCAGCTTTTGTTTTAGTAAGGCCTTTTCAAGGTACTACTTCAACCGTGTTAATTTTAGGTGTACCTGTCTCTCACAACTTGAGTTTATAAGCCTGGAGACAGAATTTTATAGCCTGATGCCTGTTGATGATTATCTTTCATTCTTGGGTGAATAGAATGCTGACTCGTACACAGCCTGCGAGCAGGAGTGGTGATCTTGGTGGAAGAAAATGGAGCATGCTGTCAGCAGCCAGCCATACTGGGTCATCAGCCAAGAGACAGACACGGACCAGGTCTTTTTCTTAATTAAAAAAATTGTTTTTAACCACTTTATTGAGGCCTGATTAACATGTAAAAAGCTATACATAGTTAATGAATACAATTTGATGAATTTGGGGATAAGTATACACCCATGAAACAATCCCCACCTTCAAGGCCACAGACACATCTATCACCTCCCAAAGTTGTCTCTGGCCCCCTTTATTATTGTTATTATTATTATTATTATTATTTCATGTTTATATGTGTTGTTAGAACACTTACAAGATTTATCCTCTTAGAAAGTTTTAAGTATACAGTACAGTGTTAGCAATGGACACCGTGCTGGAGAGTAGATCTCTAGGATGAGGTTTTATCAGAGCAATACTGTTGGACAATCTAAATGGAAGAGAAGATGTACCGCAGCCCAGACTTTCTGATGGGGACCGCTTTAAAGACGGTGGCCATGACGCAGTGCAGGGCCGACACTGTGGGGACCAGACCAGAGATGACGTGGTGCTATCAGCTCAGAGGAACGAGGCCCACGAGGGACAGTGGGCATGGAGCTGATTTTGCCCTGGGTGGGAGAGCACAGCCTGGCACGATGGGGCCTCCCCACCTCATCCAGCAAAAGGGTGGCAGGATTTTACTCCAGCAAAAAGCTAGAAATGGATAATATTTTTGCTTCAGAAGTATACCTGTGAGGTAGTTTCAGGGTTTTCTCAATAAGTACACCCTGAGCAGAGGCAGTTGTCATAAAGCAAGACAATTAGTGAACTTTCCTAGGTAACTTATTCATAGTACAAGGAAAATCCTCATTTCCTCCTGAATTTATTGGTTGGTCAGTCAATTATATTTACATTTTCAACTCACAGGAAAATATCAGTAACTTTTTTTTAATCAGGGAAACAAATAAACAATGACAACAAAAAATAGAAATTTTTTTTCAGAACTTGGCAAAAAGGCAGTATTTTTAAATAAAAATACAAGACTTTTATGGTTTATCTCAGGGGATTAAAATGAATGGGAACTCACCTTCTGGACGCTTGCCCTGTCACAGCAGCATCTTATTTAGCACAGACAACTTTCTTCCTTTGGATTTAGAAGCAGAGCTTAAACCGAACTGCTAATTGACATTTAGTGAAAAACAGTGTACGGTACATTTTATTTCCTCATTGCTATAAAACTGGTTTAAAAGAATGAGCCTCATGAAAGGATATGACCCAGACCATAAAATGTACGTATTAGAGTTCTTTGATAACTCACGAAGGGGAAGTTCTCGCCTCTTAGTAAGTGCAAGATCCTGCGATGCGGCGCGGCCGGCGGCGCCGGCCTCCGTCTCCGCCGCCGCCGCCGGGGCTCAGGAAGCCGCGCGTCTCCGAGGGGCCCGCCTCCTCCCAGCGCCTGCTCTTCAGCATCCAACCTGGGGTCCAGACACCGCGAAGCTCACGGCAGGGCAGGAGGGAGATCCTGGCCAGGCATCCTATCTAGGTCCTGGCAGACCCAGAAGATAGAAACGGCATTCCCAGGATTACAGAAGTCAAATTCGAGGCTAGCAATGCCCCTCCTGGGGCTGCACTGGTGCAGGAACCTCATTTACATATTCATTCCTTCATCCATTCTTGTGTGTGCGTGTGTGTGTGTGTGTGTGTGTGTGTGTGTGTGTGTGTGTGTGAGGAAGCTTGGCCCTGAGCTAAAGTCTGTCGCCAATCTTCCTCCTTTTCCTTGAGGGAGGTTGGCCCTCAGCTAACATCTCTGCCAATCTCCCTGTATTTTGTATGTGGGACCCGGCACAGTAGGCTTGACGAGTGGTGCTAAGTGTGCACCGGGATTGGAGCCTGCGAACTGCGGGCCACTGAAGCGGCGCCCGCGGGCCCTCCTTCATTCATTCTTCTGTTTGTCCTTTCCCCAAATGTGCGTTGAGCATCTGTAACGTCTCAGGCCCTGTGTGGGGAACACTGCAGACGTGGTCTCCACCCTCGTGGACTTGCAGTGAGAAGAGGAAGCGTGCTCAGCGCTTTGATGGGGGAATATAGAGAACAGTAGGGACTCAGAGCAGAGAGGAAGACTCCAAGGACGGGAGGCTCTGGACTCCACAGAGGCGGGGGAGGCAGGTAATGGGCACCTGAATGTCCTAAGGGATTGTGTACCCAACTGGGTGGTGTTTTACTGGTCACACGCACTGCTGTCAAGAGGATTCTGGGCCAAAGAAGTACCAACCGCTGCAACCTCAAGGAGGTAGGGAGGTGCTGAGGGCCCCAGCGAATGAGCAGGGACTTGGGGCGGGTGGAAGAGGTGGCCAGAGTGGGGACCTTTGAGACCAGGGTCAATCAGCTGAGACCACAGCAGGCCTATCCTTCGGATGGGATAACTGGGCAGCCTAGGTTTAGAAAATTTCTGTCTTTAACAGTATCCCACGGGTGCAATGGAAGATGTCAACAGCATAGCCTCCTTTCAAGTGTGTTACCTTGGGTGACCCTAACACTGGTTGAATTGCCTGGGAGCCCCACACCTTTCTGGGGACGGCCCTGACCATAGCGGTATACAGTGGGTGCTATCGTGGGTGGATTTTGCTCATTGCACCTCAGCATCCTCAGTTGGGGGGCATGTCAGACCTGCCGCAACACTGGAAGTCCCAGATAGGGTCCAGAAGTCCCCACGGGAGACGCATCTGAGCACCGCTCTCCTTGGTCACCATAATGCTATATAATCTGTACTCTTTCCTGCCAGACAGCCAGACGCCTTCTTAGAAGTTGTGGGAGAGAGATGAATATGAGATGGAGCATTTTGCCTAGAAAAGAATATTATCTTTCAGGAATGGTTCACACTATGGGATTGTACCGAGATTATGGAATTGGACTAAATTATTTTTTCTCCACCAGCTGGCAAATGGGTCCACTCATGACCCATAAAGAAGCCATGTTTAGGGCCGGCTCCGTGGCCAAGTGGTTAAGTCCGCGCACTCTGCTGCGGTGGCCCAGGGTTCGGATCCTGGGCGCGGACATGGCACCGCTCATCAGGCCACGTTGAGGCTGCATCCCACATCCCACAACTAGAAGGACCAGCAACTAAGATATACAACTGTGTACAGGGGGGGTTTGGGGAGATAAAGCAGAAAAAAAAAAAAAGATTGGCAACAGTTGTTAGCCCAGGTGCCAATCCTTAAAA
The DNA here is from genome assembly GCF_037783145.1 of Equus przewalskii. Lineage (NCBI taxonomy): Eukaryota > Metazoa > Chordata > Mammalia > Perissodactyla > Equidae > Equus > Equus przewalskii. Next base: position 3,506,939 of record NC_091855.1, read on the forward strand.
AAAAGAAAAAGGGAAGATTGGCAACAGTTGTTAGCCCAGGTGCCAATCCTTAAAACAAAAAAAGGAAGATTGGCAACAGTTGTTAGCCCAGGTGCCAATCTTTAAAAAAAAAAGTCATGTTTATTCGTATGTGTGAGTGTAGCTAAGCAATTTTGTGACCTCTGCAATTTGTATAATGGAATATTATAGGTCTGCTTAAAATAATGATTTAGGTCTATATTTAATAACCTAGAAAGCTGTCCATGACATGTGAGAGTGAAAAAAGCAGGTCCCAAATCTTTAAGTCTGCTTTGATTCTGTTTATGTAAAATTGTGTGTGTGTGTGTGTGTGTGTACTCATGCATAAAAACAAGTCTCAAAAAGTGTCCACCAAAATGTTCACATGGGTTCTCTCTGAGTGGTGATATCAGGTGACTTTTTTTGTTTTTCATGTTCTCCTCCATGCTTTTCTGGATTGCCTTAATATATCTCTACAGTGAGAATGTTTTGTTTTTTATAGAAGCTATTTTCATTTTAAAAAACAAAATAAAAACTTCGTAGCTTTTGGGAGCTGGATCATTATTTACTAAATTCGTGTCAGACTATCTAAAGGCTTGGATAGGACGCTAAAATCCTTTTGAGAGATGGATGGCCTGGTTGAGCGCGATTTCTGTGAGCAGTCTTTATCCCTTCTGAGACGCTGCCTCATGACTGCCTACAGACCAGCCTGCTCCATGACCTGTACCTTTCTCATATAGGAAGCAATCTTTCTTTGACGTCACTGTGGCAGACGCTGAATCCTGCGACACTGGCTCTTCTCATATACTAGTGACTGAATTCCTCAGAGATGTGAAGAGGGAAAATAGCTCATGAAAGTTGTTGATATTATTTTAATTTCCTTAAGTGCGGGATAAAGTCTGAGTAAGTCATCAGAGGAAGAGGTAAGAATTCAAATAGGGCTCTGGCTCTTCGGGTAAGGAGTGGCTCCAGGCTGGGTTTAATTTGCGTCCTAGCCCATTCACATTTCTTAGGGGTTTGTCTATGAGTTCACTAATTGTTTCTTCTGCTTAGCTGTGTCTGATGTTGAAGCTCTCTGTTGATTTCTTCAGTTCAGTAATTGTAGTATTGAACTCTAGGATTTCTGCTTGACTTTTCAAAACTGTTTTTATTTCTTTGTTGCTTCTTCTTTTGCTCATTTATCATTTTCCCTGGAGGTCAGCCTTTCTAATGAATACTGCATACCAGGCTGTCAGCAGCTGGTGTATCAGAGAGCCTTCTGGGAGCTGGTGGTGAACACCAGACCTGATCAAAAGCAGAGCGGAATTCAGTGTGTGAGAGCACTGTCCTTTCCTCTCCCGGCCCGTGGAGCCCATCGCACATCAGTTCAGTGAGGAGTCACTGTGTACCGTGTCCAGCTTGCCATGGATATCCTGGTGTAAAGTTACAGGATATTGGAGGGAAATTGTTTTTTAATCTAAAATGTGTTTAGAGTTCCTAAACTTGGCTTAGCATTCTAGGAGTGAATTTTCTAGATGAGTCAGGGAGATGCTGGGTCCTGACAACATGCTGGCCATATCGAGAGCTATTTAAGAACCAATGCCCGCTTCAGGCAGTTCAGACATAAGTCCTGCTCGCTCTCCAGCCCCACACCCTTGTAGGCTCGTCTGCAGCCGCCCCCAGGCCCAGCCACGCCAGCCTCCTCTGCTGTTCCTCAGACACACCAGGCCCACTCTGACTTCAAGGCATTTCCCCTTTCCTTTCCTCTGCCCAGATCTTCTCAGCTCAAACATCACCTAGCAAAGTGGACTTCCCTATAAAGGTAGCCGCCCACTCCCTACCCAGTTACGCCTACACCCTGTGACTCTGCTTGATTTTCTATACAGCCCTTATCCCCACCTAACATACTGTGTATTTGCTTATTTGTTTACCCCACAGAATGTCAGCCCCGTGAAAATAACTATCATCTGTTTTGTTCACTACTGTGTCCCTAGCACCTAGAACAGTGCTTGGCACATAGTAGATACTCAATAAGAGTTTGCTGAATGAATGAATGCTTGAACTCGATTTACCCACTGGACATGTTCCTGAGCAATTGTGTATAAATTAATTATCACCAATGGAAACACGTTTTATTTATTTATTTTTTTTTGAGGAAGATTAGCCCTGAGCTAACCACTGCCAATCCTCCTCTTTTTGCTGAGGAAGACTGGCCCTGAGCTAACATCCATGCCCATCTTCCTCTACTTTATACGTGGGATGCCTACCACAGCATGGCTTGCCAAGCGGTGCCATGTCCACACCTGGGATCCGAACTGGCGAACCCTGGGCCGCTGAGAAGCGGACCGTGCAAACTTAACCGCTGCGCCGCCAGGCAGGCCCCCTGGAAACAAATTTTAAGTGCACTAGGAGAGAGCTGTTGTTCAAACGGACCTTATATCTCATCAATCCCTTAATAGGAATTAGGATTCCTAGTTGGGCTTTTGTTTTGACCCAAGTTTTAGAGGTAGATTTTCCTTCAAGCAAGATCTGCCTGCATCTGACTACATGCATGGTGGAGAACATTTGGTGGGTCATCCAGACTCATCTGAGCTTTCTGTATAGATGGCATCATGAACAGAATGATCGCTACTTCTGGGTCTATCGGCCCCTAATGAAGACCAGCCAAACTGAAGGGCTTCGTGGAAAATACTAGTTGGAAGGAGGGATGACATTAAGACATTAACAGCCAGGCTGGCCCCATCTGCTGTGTCAGGTCAGCCCTTCAGTTGACGGTCCTGGGGCGCTGACACAGCAGGGTGGCTGTCTCCCCTGGGGAGGGGTTTGCAGACTGCTCAGGCAGTGTGCCGGTTGGTTTCATCAACAAGTGTCAAAGCCATGTAGCCCCTTTGGCTGTGAGGTCCTCCCGGCATGCACTGGGAGTGCCTGGCCCGGAGCCTGCACTTGGTGGGTGCTTAATTAATGTTCGATCAATGATTTCATTATCCGAGAGACCGTGGGGAGCAAATCTACCTTGAAAGTGCTTTTTCACCTGTGGAGGTGCTTTCATCCCTGGCAGGTTAGGGCTTTCTCACATCAGCAGCCCATGAGGCCCCGTTCTTTCTTTCAATCACCAGGAGAGGGTAAGAATAAGGGCTGGGTGGGGCAGATCCAGATTTCGTGGAGCCAGAACTGTTTACAATTTGAGAGAAAGAGTACGAAATTAGGCACAGGGTCTGGGGAGCCGCCTGGAAGCTTACGTTTCAGTAGTTTGACAGTCAATCTCCTTCTGGGGCTGGCCCTTAACACCCTCTGGGACCGGCTTTGTCAGGGGCCTCCTGGGTGGGCTCCCGGAGGCCTGTTTGCAGGCAGGATGGGCACTCCCTGGGAATGAACCTGTGCTAAGGAAGAGTCAGGCTTGCTAATAATAATAATAATTAATAATAATAATAGTAATAACGACGGCCCCGTTGTCAGAGGACGAGTTCTGAGAAGAGTGTGAGGACTTTTTCTCAGAGCTGGTCTCTCTCTGGCTCTCCAAGATATTGCAGCCCAGAGCAGCACCCAGGCGCCCAGGGATAAAGTCCAGAATGAGACAGGAAAGGCGTCTTCCTGCCTCTGTCAGGAGTGGGCTCCAGTGCCCAGAGAGTACTGGTGTCACGCTAAGGTGGGGACAGCTGGACACTGGCCCCAGAGACTCCAGTCCCGGCATCTTCTCATGGCCTCACGGGCAGCAGTGAAGGCTGACAGACTTGATAATAACAGTAACAGTTGCCCTTGGCGGGGTGCACACGTGTGGGTGACTTCGTGTCCACTCTCCCTAATCCTTACAGGAACTCTGCAAGGCAAATCTCATCGCCCCGTTTACCGGCGTCTAGCATGGCGGACTTGCTCACACACACTCAGGGCAAAAGGCAATGTGGACGATTCTCTCCAGCTGACCTGCACCTCCCGATGAGTCCCCAGCCTGCTGGGTAGCACAAAACTGCGTCTTGCCAGTTAACAACCCCTAAGCCTTCTTCTGGTTTTAAACCCTTTCCTGTCTAAATAGTCAGGCCTTCTAAGGTAAATCGCTGTCAGGGCTGTGTAATGGTCTCCGTTGGATGCCTCCCTCTCCCTTGGTGACCACACACTCCTGCCTCTGCTCTTCACTTCTCCTTCTCCCTGGAGACCTTCCTGGGTGTTGGCAGGACCCACGGGGCCTCCACAGTCAGGGGACGGGATCTGGACACTCACTGCTCTACTCCACGGGCCAGCCATCAGGGAGGGTGAATGGACTCGTTTGTTCTTCCTGGGTGACACGTGTCTCACGCTGGCGGAGTCTGGTCATCTGTGCTCTTGCACAGTCTGTATGAGGCAATCACTGAGCACCTTCCTGTCTGTGCTGGGGCCCACGGAAACTTCTGGAATCCCAGATCCCATGCACAGGCCATGGGAGCCTGAGGAGCAGCCTCGGCCCACTTGTTTGGGGGGACACTGCACTGACTCCCCACTCTCTCTGGCTCTCGCTGACCCTGATCCCCAGGGCTGGAAAGGGCCACAGCTGCCACCTGTGTCACCTCTGCATGCTCTCCCGCTTAGCATGTAGTATAACCCTCTGACATAGCCCAGGGTCTATCTTCAAACTCTTTCTGTGTGACCCCTCAAAAACTTCTGGAAAGCTATGACCTCTTTTTCAAGTTGATATCAGATGTTCTTCATCTAAATTAAATAGTCACAAAGGATGTAATTTCTGTCATAGTGTAAATATTGACATTTTAGAATAAAGCTGTTATAGCACTCTTTTAAATTTACCCAATGAAATCTAAATACCGCAGTGATTTAATACCCACAGTTCAAAAACCACACAAACTCCTTTTTTTTTTTTTGAGGAAAATTAGCCCTGAGCTAACATCTGCCACCAATCCTCCTCTTTTTGCTGAGGAAGACTGACCCTGAGCTAACATCCATGCTCATCTTCCTCCACTTTGTATGTGGGACGCCTACCACAGCATGGCTTGATAAGTGGTGCCATGTCTGCACCAAGGATCCGAACCGGTGAACCCTGGGCCACCGAAGCAGAACATATGAACTTAACCACTGTGCCACTGGGCCGGCCCCAAAAGAATTCTTTTTTAACAGTGGGAAGTTTTAAGATGTTTCTTTTTCTTCCTGAAATTGTATTTCCATTGCACTTGTCCTGCAGAACTTTATCCTAATGTGATATATTTTTATGCTTGAAAGTCTTTTATTAATCATCCTATCATTCTTCACTTCAACAAAAATATGAATGTACATTGAAAGTTTTAAATTGTTAATTTTTTTGGTCACCACAGCGCTCTGTTAGAAAATGTATTATGGATTAAATTCTCATTAGAATTATTATTAGTACACACTTGATCAAGGCAATATATACACACACACATGACATATTTTTATGGTTAACTATTAGACATAAAAACCATTGTGCTGGAAATGTCTGTCCAGGAAATGGGTGGGAGCCCGTCACGGGGATTCAGGTGGGCTCAGCAGACACCGATATTTCAGTGCCCTTTCATGTGTGCTTAGAGGGTTTTGCACCTCAGGAAAATGCGTCTTAGTAAGACTTCAGGTGGCTTCCTTTCTCTGTGGCATGAGGCAGGAGAGAGGGAAGGAAGTGTGGCACACATCACACTGATTTCCTTGTAACTCTCCAGATCTGGGCTGCCTTGGAATGTGAGAAGCTTCTGGAAGTTTGAAGACCATTATCCCCAGCTCTGGCTTCTTGGAATAAAAGGGGAGCGATCCCACAGGTCCCACCCTCTTCTTCTCTGGGTCACTAAAGCTCATGCAAAATGCTCGGGCTTAGAAGGCAGCAAGAAAGTACAAATAACAACCACTGCTTTAAACATGTCAGTGGATTACCTATACAGTAGAGATGAGGAAATTAAGGCCTGGGGATGTTAGGAGAGCTTGTCTAAATATGGAGTCAGTTGGTGGCACAGTAGGAATTTGAATTCAGGTCTGGAATCCTTCCTCTTTACAGGACTGTGATTTCAAAGCTAGCCTGAGGTGGCTGCATCAGAGTCGCCTGAGTCCCCTTGTAAATGGTCTAAAATTCCTGGGCACCACCTTCAGCGGGTCTGGAGCTGGGCCTAGACGTTTCTTGCTGTAAGAGTTCCCCAGATGATTCTGAAGCGGGTCAAGGTTGAGCCATGGAGCACACCCGAGGAGAGTCTGCACCGTTCATGAGCAGAGAACGTCCCCTCCCTGACTCACAATCGAGGCCCAAGAGGGAGGGACTCGGCAGGCGGTCTCCGAGCACGGAGTCAGGCGAGCCCGGAGGCACCTTCTTGGTCTGTGGGTACCATTCAAAGGGCTCCGTTTGGAAGCCCAGGCTCCTGGGACCTGGGAATCCTGGGTCTCCTGGGTCACGGGGAAAGCAGGACGGAGCACCTTTCTTCTGGCAGCTTCCGCTTTTAAGGCACCTGCCCAGGACTCTGGGGCCCTCCTTCTGATCTGTGAGAATCCCTGTGGCCCTTGAAAGTCAGTCTGGAGTGAATTCAATATCTTGGGAGAAGGGTTGCCAGCTATCTCCAGTGTGGAGCACTGGAACGGCTTGCTGTGAACCCATTTCTTTGCTAGATTCAGCTCGAGGACGGCCCTCAGCACCTGCTGGCAAGGCAGCATCTTCCTCTGCGCTCCTCGCTGGGTCCCTCCTCACGTCCTGTTTCCTGGGCTGTTCTGACGCTGGCAGTCCTCCAGACTAATTACCAACCTCGAAGGGCAGCTGAGAGGGAGGGTGAAATTGGATGCTGAGAGTCTTTGAGTTTTCTTCTGGGGTGGAAAGACCTTGAGGAAAATCTAGTATCATTAACGGTCGCCAGGCTCCGAATCCAGCTCCGTCCCTACCCTCTGCTTTAAGCTCGGCTGGCAGAACAGTGGCAATACATGCCTCTCCCTAGCACAGTGCTCCTCGAAACGGTTTTCATACCCAGCAGGGCCAGAGGCTGGGAATTACAGCACAGGCAGACACAGGAGATCAGTTTATCACCGGGTTGTCACTTTAAGGGAAAACAAGCTTTATTCCCTCTTGCCTTGGGGCTCAGGTGGATGCCAATTGAGTTGCTAAATCTCTACCTGAAAAATTGTGCCCAGTAGTAGAGCCTTCAGGGGCCTCGACATCCATAATGGGAAAGAGCAGCAGAGCAATGAAAACCGGGCTGCCCTTCTTGCTGGGCGTGCTGACTCCAGGCCCCGTGCACACACTCGTTTACTCATCTTCTTCTGGAGACATGCTCTGGACCTGGGAACCTGAGGGGTCCTCCCAACAGGACTTCAAGATTTCCATTAGGTCCGCGCTGCCAGGCACTAATGAGGCCAGAGTCCTAGAGCAAAGCGCCACCCCTCCCTTCTCATCAACTCAGTTTCACTCTGTCTCTGCCAACTCTGGCAATTGGCTCATGAGAAGTCCCATTACAAGATTTGTTTTCCTCTCTCCACACCTCATAAAGGTTGCAGAAAGGTGCCGTAATGGTCTGGCAGACATTTACCCAGTGAGACGAATTTTCCGTTGTGAAGGCTGCTATTCCTCAAGTCAGCCCGAATGTAGACGGCACGGAATTCCTCACCTAACTTCCCGAAAGTTGCTGAGACAGAAATAGAACATGAGGGGCCCAGGGGATTTGGGACTGGGTCACTAAGGGCCCTGAAATTTATGGTATATCAGCATTTTAGTGGGAGGTTGAAGAGGAATCGTAAGAAGATTCAAATTGGGACTCTTAAAGCTATAATTTCCTTAAAAGCATGAGACAGTGGGTATAATGGACATTCTTGTCCATGCAGCAAAAATTCCCCATCCTCAATGGGAAAGGGAGGATAAATACTTAAGGATGTACTCTCAACAAGAAATAGTTTAATTTCAGCTCTTTTGCCTAAAGACAGGGACGTGACCTCTGGTCACAGAGAATAATTACTGTCCCTAACATCACAGGGAACTGAAGACATAACAGTTGAGGCCTTCCACTCCTCCAGGAGAACAGCTGTCACCAGTGTCTTCCAGAATGCCTAAAGCAAAGAATAGGTTTCTCGATTTCTTTACCACATGGCAGTGCCACATTCATTCGTTTGATCATCCACTCTTTCAATAAGCTACTGTTGTGCTGAACAAAACAGGCAGGTTCTCTGGATTATGGCTGGGCAAGAGGGGCATTAGGGATGAATGGGGAGGCGATTGCATCGTCCAACAGAGAGCAGGAGGTGGCTTGAGCTAGGAGCCAGATGCTACCAGTGGTGTAGAGAGTAGCACACAGATTTGTGGTATATTTTGAAGATTAATAGAACTCCAGGAAGAATTGGAAGCGGAAGAATGGTCCTCTAACTCCCACAAAAGCGACTTGGAGGATGCAGGTTCATGAGATGAGACAGAGAACACAGATTTTCTTCCTCCTGTAGTTCTAACTATCTGTTCCCAGTTTTCTTTGTGTTTCTTTTATTCTGCAAGTCCTTTGAGTTTGAGATTTTCAAGTGATTTATCCTTGCCCTCCTTCTCTCCTCCCTGTGTGATTTCTTGCACATCTATGGCTTCACTATAAAGCACATAACTCCCAGCACCACGTAGACAGCTCAGGTCTGTCTCCTGAGCTCCATATCCATATTTCCCACCAAACACTGGCCTTTTCACCTGGATGCTTCTTAGGCATTTGAAATCCAGTGGTTTAAAAACTGAACCCCTTTTCTTCCCCAGACATCTCCCATTGCTCTGCCACCTGTCCCTGAACTTCCCCTGCTCCTGTATTTCCCCACCTTGGTCGTTGGACCACTGCCCTGCTGGTCATCCAAGTCAGCGTCCTGGGAATCATTCTCGATCTTTCTTCTGCTCTCTCTGTAATCCTCTCCTCACTGAATTTTATTGCCTCTCTAGCTTATATATTTCTCATCCCTCCCTCTGCTCTTCATTTCCCCCTCCAGTTGCAAGTTTGGGTCCTTGTCATTCCTCATCTAGGTACCACAATGTCTTCCACTGGCCCCCCTGTCTCAGTCTTCATCCCTTCTGATACGCCCTCCTTGATGCTCCCAGAATTACCTATTCTTTCCTCTAAAGCTGGTGGGTGGGTCACTTCCTTCAGAATAAAGACTTTTTCAAGTATTTAAATCCTTCCATGACCCCACTCCTGTTAACAACCTTGTGTCATCTCATTTTGTCCTTCGTGGAAGCCATTCCTGCACCTTCCTCACTCCTGTCTCTTGACCCTCCCCTGCTACATGCCCGAGGCTCGAAGGCCTCTCCTCCTCCTCCCTTCTTCACTTCACTTGTGTGCACCCTTCAGACTCATCTAAAGCCTCACTTCTCTTGGAACCTTCCCTGAGCCCTGACTAGCAACAAGCGTATTAAATGTATCTCCGTTCACTAGTAAGAGATGCATTTAAAATAAGAAGGACATGGTGCCCTTCCCAGTGTTCTTATCCCATTACTGGGCACTTTGCACCTCAGGCCTCCTCTGCCAGGCTACAAGCTCCTCGAGAACAGCCACTCTTTCTTGTTTTCTTCTGTGTTCTCAGCACCAAGCACCAACACACTGCTAACCATCAATAAGTTTAGTTGAATCAGTGAACAAACTGGTTTTTATGCATTTTTCAGGGAACGTCTATGAGAAAAATCTATATAGGTCTGTCATTTTTTTTGTTTTGACAAAGCCTATTATTTATTAATACCTCTCAAACTGATTACACTGAAAATGCAGAAAGCTTTCACTGAATCCAAGTCTCACCTGTGAAGGATAAGACCGTGAAATGCAAACATACTTCTGGAAATCACACACACCCATTAACTACTATCCTCTCTTAATCTTGGACGGCTTCCTCTCTGACGATTTACAGTCACTGTGGAAGTGTAAAGAGCATTCTAAAGCGTGAATGTTCAGTAGCATCTGTACGTCATCTGTAAGTAAGGGAATTACTATCCTGGGAAAGTTGGGAAAGGGAAAGCAAAACCAAAAACAAACGCAAGAAAAGGAAAGAATTAGGGAGAGCTCAAAATGTCTGTTTACCTTAACTTCTGCCGCATTGTGACCCTCATGGGGTAGGAACACGGTCTGGGTCACTCTGCATCCCCAATGCCAAGCACACTGCTTAGCACATAATAAGTGGAGAAGGAAGGAAGGAAAGAAAATAGGAATAAAGGACGATGGAGATTGGCAGACGTGGGGGCAGCAAAGGCTGCATTTTTAAATACGTGTGCCGGTGCTCTTGCACAAGAAATGCAAAGGATTTTCGATCGGTGAGTGTGCCAGATACCGTCTGGCCGCTCAGGTCCATCCTTACCCTTCCTTACCCATCTCTACCTCTGGGGTAGGGAGCCTGTAAACTATGTTTCCCAGACGTTTTTGCCAGCTGCTTATTAGATTCTGCCGATGGGAGGCACTGACAGGAGACTACAAAGTGGGGAGTGGGAGAAACGATTTTATCTTTCAGCTCTGGGCAGCAGTAGTGGCACTGAAAGCAGCGTCAGCGGCAGCAAGGGCCTCTCCTGGTTCTTGCTCAGCAGCCAGATTGCGACCGTGACAGTGAACATGCGCATGTCTCCTTTCTCCTGTAGGGGCTTTTTACAGTTTCTTATCTCTGAATATTTTGCGTTTTGGACTCGCTAATTTCTCCACCACCTTTGTGGCCAATTACCTGTATTAAATCCCCTCTGAAATATCTGTAATACTTTTTTTTTCTGGCTAGACACTGGCTGCTGCACAGCCACTGACCATTACACATTGACAAATGAACAAATCAATACACAATCACATCCTTATTTGCTTAAAAGTATATGTACAAAACCTCTTTGAACTATGAATTGCATTTGAAATCAAATAATACAAGAAATAAAGAGAAAAGTGACTAGCAACAGGTATACTGAATGTATCTCCATTCAATAGTAGGAGATACATTTAAAATCAGAAGAATATAATTGTAAGAAATTCAGTGAGTCATAGGGGAATCAGAAGGCCTCCAAACCAGCGCATCTGCTAGCCAGCTCCCTGCCTTTGGCAACCAACATCAACTCCTCTGCCTCATTTTCACCCTCTGTGAAATGAAAGGGTCAGATTCGGTCAACTCTCAGTGTGCTTCTCAGGCTGGAATTTTAGGGACGTATGCTTTTGAGTAAAATCGTCTTTGGACAGCTGGATGGGAAAATCCTCCATTTGTGTGGGGAGGCTGGGCTTGGCTGGAGTTTCCAATTAGCCTGACCCTGAAATGCACGTCTGTGAGCAGCCCCTGTTAGCACATCCCGGGCCCCGTCCATTGCCAGATGTTTGTCTTTGCTGTGTGCACAGAAACTATTTCAAAAGCTGTGGATGCCAAGCCATTGCCATGGCAGTGACCTCTAATGACCCTTCACATTATACTCACAAATGCAGCAGCGCAAGTTCATGCAAGGTGCATATGATGAAATTAATAGCCCTATAATGAATAGGAGGATTGTGCCAGGAATCTGTCACATTATTAAATACAAGAGAACAGTTTTAGGCATTGCAAGTCTGTTTTTCACTGTAAGTTTGCTCTGCTATTTATCTTTGATTTATGTCCCTTAATGTGTTTCCCCATCACCATATATATTTTGTTGATATTAATGTATTCATGCATCTTGAAATTGTCTAATTAATTCTTGCTTTCCCAATGAGTTATGTAAGTTGGTGGATTATTTTGATAAATATTATAATGAAGAAAACAGAAGAATGGAGCTAAAATACTAACTTAATTTACCATACACATGGCAAAGAAGTTTAGGCTATGATTTCCCCTCTGAAATTAACTAATATTTCTTACTGCTTTTCCTAATTAAAACTTATCCCTTTCCTACATCCTAAGGGTACCATTTTTATTCCTACAAATATTTAGGAGCTACCACGTATCAAGTCACTGTGTTGGATGTTTTGGAGGATATTAAATTAAACATAAACAGACCTCCCTCCCCAAGGTGATTTTTAAACAGGATCTCTCAACCTCATCACTACTGACATTTGGGCCCAGATGATTCTTTGTTGTGGGGGGCTGCTGTATGCCTCGTAGGCTGTTTAGCAGCATCCCTGGCCTCAATACCCTAGGATGTCGATGACACTCCTCTCCCCCAAGTTGTTACAACCAAAAATATCTCTAGACATTGCCAAATATCCCCTGGAAGGAGGCAAAATTTCCCCTCACCCTGTTTTGGTCACTTTGGTGTACTCAGCACCTAGCACCGTGCTTGGCACATAGTAGGTCCTAAATAATACTTGTGGAGCGTTGAACTATACTGCCAAACAGCCTAAAGAGAGGTACAGATAAGATACTAGAGGAGTCTAGAAGAGGACTTGCGCCTGGAGGGCTGGGGGTCCAGGAAGAAGGATTCCTGGAGGAGATACCATGGGGAAATGGGGTTGTGGAGGACATCTTAAGCAGGAGTGCTCTGAGTGGACAGGCAGCTGGGACACCAGTTGAACTGGACTGCAGGTGGGCAGAGGGGCGGGTTCAGGCCAGGGTAGAAGGGACTTGGATTCAGATCATGGAGGGTCTGGAATGGCAGATTTGAGTAAAAGCGGGTTCACAAAACCATGGGAAATCATAGCAGTAAATGAGTAGGGACCAGCATGTGTCCTGCTGATGGTGTGTAGGGTGGAGAGACCGTAGAGATGGAGAAACCAGTTAGGATATTTTTATCAAAGGGCATGAACCAGGCTTGCACAGGCCCGAGAGCTTCCAGGGAGGTGGAGCCAAGTAGGGGGACTTGAGGGAGGCCCCTTCCCTTGTGAGTATGACGTCTGCACTCCTTAGCAGGACGTTTGCAGCCCTTCCGTACTCCCCAGCCTCTTCTCTTGCCATATCCTCTGTTAATCACCCCCTCTCTCCTACTCCCATCCTCTTCTTTTTTTCCTTTAAGATTTTATTTTTCCTTTTTCTCCCCAAAGCCCCCTGGTACATAGTTGTATATTTTTAGGTGTAGGTCCTTCTAGTTGCGGCATGTGGGATGCCACCTCAGCGTGGCTTGATGAGCGGTGCCATGTCCGCGCCCAGGATCCGAACCCGTGAAACCCTGGGCTGCTACGCAGTGGAGTGCACGAACTTAACCACTCAGCCACGGGGCCAGCCCCCCATCCTCTTCTCAGACTCAGCTGACCCTTATTCCCCACAGCGTTAAACCAGAATCTTTCAAACAGCATCTGTCCTTTACACTATTTCTGGAACACTCTCTCTACCTTCATCTGCTTGGAAAACTCTTATTCACCCTTCAAAATGCTGTTCAGGCCCCATCTCCTTCACAAAGCATGCTTGGGTCAGTCAGGGTGGAGTAGACACTCCTCTGAGTCCTGTGCATATACCTTTTTACACAGACCACATTGTATCATGATTACCTTCTGCATCTTCTACTAAGCTGTTAGCTCCTTGAGTGTAAGAATTGTGTCTTGTTCCCTTTGTATTTTTTTATTTGCTTGGCACAATGACTAGAAAATAACATTTGTAAAATAAGATCCTTTAGGTTTGGTGCTTAGGAAGTCCCTGGTAGCTTTCCAGGAGAGTGTCAGTGGATAGCACAGGTGGGAGTTGGTTAAAGGAGACTGGAGGGTTAAGGAGCAAGTCAGAGGTGAGAAGCAGAGACACTGTGGAGACGGCTCTGTTGAGAAGTGTGGGGCGAAGGGCAAATATAGTGATCAAGCTGTGTTCAAACCCTGGCTCCACCATGTACTTGTTGTGTAAACTTGAGCAAGTCGCTTAACTCCTCCTGGAGTGTTTATTTCCTCATTTGCAAAAAATGGGCAAGATAACCCAAATCTTCCTTATAAGGTTGTCAGGGATTAAATTAGTTAATCCACGTAAAGAGCTTAGGATAGTGTTTGACACATAAGGAGCGCTCTTTTAAAAAGCAGACCAGACAAGAATGAGATAACTGCCAGGGATGTGTTGGTTGAGCGCTTGGGTTTCGGCTTGGCAGGCTTGGCATATCTGTGGGCTGAGGGGAAGGAGCGAGTCCGGAGGGATGGAGGCAGCAAGCCAAAGGGGGAGGATACCTGGTGGAAGAAGGCATCGCTGAGGCAGCCAGCCTTCCCTGAGGTTGAAGAGAAGCCGGAGACGCATGGAGAAGCTGGCCAGAGGACCGAGATGAGGGAGCACACTCGGATGTCATTTCTCTTTTGTGAGATGTGAGAGACGTGCTATGTCTTATTTAGCTTTGCAGGCAGGTTCTGTTCCCCCTTGTAGCACTTCTCTTATGATTTTTTTTTGTCAAAATCCATTTTCCCTTGCACATATGTGAGATGATGTATGCGTAAGTTATTGCACTCTAGCTTATAATAGCAGAACGTTGGAACCAACCTAAATGACCCCTGTTTTGGGACTGGTTATATACATTATGAAACTCGAGAGAATACTATGCAGCTGTAACAAAGAACTCTATGTACTGATGTGGAATGACCACCAAGAGCTGTGGTTGAGTGAGAAAAGCAAAATGCCCAGCAGTGACATGGCATGCCACCATTTTGCCACCATTTTCAACCATTGTAATAAAAAGAGGAAGGGTGAAATCTAAAGAGATGGATTTGTAGAGGCCTAAAATATTCCTGAAATATATACAAAATATTGATAAAATTTGTTGCCCTCAAGGGGAGGAAACTCAATGGCTGGGGGACCAGGGTGGAAGGGAGATGTCTCACTCTATATGTCTTTTTGAACTCTTTGAAGTTAGAACATGAAAATGCACTTTCTATGCAAAACAACTCAATTAAAAATATTGAAAGTGTCTACAAATGGTTCCAGTTCTGTTCTCGATGTTTGGTGTGGTTTCTTGGGGGTTACAGGTATAACAACAACAAGGAGAACCGCAACAGCAGTGTCAACCACATCTGCTGTTCATAACACCAGCTGTCTTCTAAGGAAAGTCCTTGCTGAGCACTGCAGGTTGCCTTGTTCTACTGGGCACTGCCATCGTTTCGTACACGTGAATTTGGGAGTAGGTGCTCTGGAGAAGCAGAATTTCCCTGCATAGGAAAGATGTTCCTAGACAAATCCCAGACAAAATAAGTGAGAAGGAAATTTGGGATGGGAGACAACAGAAGCAAATAAGATGGAGGTGCAGATGGGGTTGCTGCTGGGGATAGAAACATGAGAAACGGAAGGCCAGGGCAGCCCGACTGACTGGCACAATTTTATGTTGTTCTTCTTTTGTGCAGAATGTGACGTCATTTCCCTGTGATCCCCAAATCTTAATTCTGCTACAGACAACAGTTATAGATATTTTTCAAAGGGTTGTTGTGAAAATCAAATGAGCTAATACACATAGGTGCTTTGAATAGTGTTTGATACATAGTGAGCACTCAATAAATCTTAGTTGTTAATAATAAGGCTAATTATTTGAACTCATTTTGAAGGTGGGGACTTTGGAGAGTGAGTACCAAGTTTGGGTCAGTTCTGGAGTGGAGATAAAGGGATGCAGAGTGGACAAAATTTCAGCAGACACAGGGAATTGGGGGTCAAGGACAGTATAAATGTGGAAGCCTGTGGGGAGCTGAGGAGTTTTGGGGAGAGGGCTGTGGGCTTTGGTAAAAGGGTGTAAATCCATCTTATCTTGATTTAAGTGGCTATGAACCCCCAGCTAACATCTGAGTTACAGAGCCAGCTGGTGCCCCAAGTTCATTTGACTCCAGTAATTACAGAGGGACAGCAAAAACATCCCCATACGCGTGACTGGAACTCAGCACCTGCAGTGTCCCTGGGGGTGGACGTGGAGGAGGCTGCTGGGGAAGAGTCTGTCCTTTTGCTGTTCATTTAACACTTTATAGCTAGTTTTGTAATGTGAGCCTAATGAAAAACCAATAGCAAGTTTATACACTGGAATTATCCAAATTTTTTTTTTTGCACTGAGGAAGGAAGCCCTGAGCTAACATCTGTGCCAATCTTCCTCTGCTTTATATGCAGGTCACTGCGGCTGACAAGTGGTGTAGGTTCACACCTGGGATCCGATCCCATGAACCTGGGCCGCCAAAGCAGAAGGCACTGAACTCAACCCCTGTGTCACGGGGCGGCCCCTGGAATTATCCAAATTTTATAGAAATTGTTGCTATGGTTTGGTAGCTTAAAAATGAATGTAGCTTCAGGAGGAGCCCATTCAAACATATCTAGCACTTCGGGGTGTCTGTTACATGTAGAAAATGGAGGTCTGATTAGCCTCAAGGTCATTGTTGATGGCCAAAGACCCCCAGGATTTGACGCCGTTCCTTAAAGGTCTGTCTTCAGGAGGACGTGCATCTAGGGATGCACATACCACCACCAGCCACTGTTGTGCAGATTTAAACTGAATTTGAGTTATAGGAAAATGGCTTTATGAGTCAAAAAATGTAGTATCACCTCCTATGTCAATTGCCTGAATGTGTCCTCATTGCCCCCAGATTATTTAACTCAATTTTGGTTCTACAGCCGGTTTTCTGTCTTGGAAGGAACTTTTTAGAGAAGGAGTAACTGAGTATCCATATTTATTTCCCTAAGGCTATAATTCAGGTACAAGTGCAACCTGGGATGATGATTGGGGGTCAGACAACCTGTGTTTGAGGGCTGGCTCTGTCACTTGGCTGGCAAATTTGAGCTGTCTCACGGATTTCCACGTAGAGGCTTTTCCTTTGTAAAGGTTTATATTCTTTTTTTAAATGCTCATACTTCTTGGGAAGTGTCATGCCTTAAACCTCTCTCTCTCTTTCTCTCTTTCTTTCTCTCCCCATCCATCCATCCATCCATTTATCTGTCTATGTATCCAATCTATCCCTTACTGCTAATTAAATCTTTTTCTAAAAGCAACTTCTGGGTAAGGAGGGCAAGTAGAAGAAGTGGCTGGTGCTTAACAACACACCTCAGGGTGTCTCTGCCCTTGTCCTGGGGTGGTGCTGACCTCCTGGGTTTTATGTGCAGGCCCTGACCCTCCTTTTTAAACTAGGCATATCCTGGCAGCAGCAGGCCATGGTAAGGAGATCTCAGCAGCGCTGGTTGCTTACTCCAGACAAAGACACACCCTTTTTATTCTGGGCAAGCTCCTCCTGGATAGATCCCTGGTCTGTCCTGGAACATGTCCTCCAGGGCAGCCTCATCTCATTCCAGTTCAGATTCCAGGCATTTGTCAGGATGAATTTATATGCCCAAAGATGGATC
This sequence comes from Equus przewalskii, assembly GCF_037783145.1. Taxonomy (NCBI): domain Eukaryota; kingdom Metazoa; phylum Chordata; class Mammalia; order Perissodactyla; family Equidae; genus Equus; species Equus przewalskii. Next base: position 3,524,009 of record NC_091855.1, read on the forward strand.
GGTGCCTCTGCTAGAGCTATGAAATCTGCCAGTTGGCAGCCTCCTGGCAGAGTGGGTCTCAGAAAGTCTGCTTAAGCTGGGTGATTAAGCTCTGGTTGCTCCCAGATTTGAGGTAGGCTTGTATGCAATGGGTGGCCTGCATTTCAGATTCATGCATTTGTACATTCCACGTGTATTAAGCACTCTCCAAGAACCAGGCACTCTGAGCCACTGAATATTGGAAAGTGCCCAGGACACCTCCCATCACCTCTGTTCAGTTGCTGGAGCTCTGCACTCACTGGGAGGTGGGCCTAAAAACTCTGCGACCCTTCCAGGGCTAAGTGGCACTTATTCGGTGGGAGCAAGCTGGTGGGGGACCTCAACGGCTGACCTTGAGTTGGCTGACCAAAGGGTTATACTTCCTGCCCACGGCTGGAGCACGAGGGTCTGCAGAGCTGTGTCTGCTTCCTGATGGGAAGGACCATCAGGTAAGGAGTAAGGAGGGGAGGGAGTGAATTTCCATTCTCTCTGTCAGGGTGACAACAGTCTGACCTGAGCCTCTACATGGGCTTTATGGGTCTTGCCTCAGCAGGCCTAAACAGGGGTTCTGATGGGCAGTAGAGGTCAGGACCTGGTAGTTTGTGGAGAGGAGGGACGAATGTGGCCAGAGAGATATATTCAGGACTAGAGAACTGACCAGAGCCCAGAACGGAGTAGAGACAAAGTCGTAGGTGGGATGAGGACCAGTAGCATGGGCAGACAGTGTGGGTACAGGGCCCAGGCAAGGGGAGGAGGTTTGACCCTCCTGGCAGGAGGAGTTCGATCTTTTTCCTTATATTCCCTGCACCCAGCACAGCACTTAGTACAAATGGTAGTTAGTTTGAATTAAGTTCCATAGACAATTCCTTAAATCCACTGTCTCTCTATCAGGTGCACTAAATTCAGCTGAAGCTCACAGATCACTGTCACCCATGATGCGAAGGATGGGGGAAGAGGCAGTCTTTGGGCACTGCCTTCTGCCAAGCACAGGGCTAAGTAGTTTACATTATTGATCCATAGGAACCTTTAATGAACCTCACAAAGTAGATAAGATCATCTCCATGTAGATGAGCAAGCTGAGCCTCAGAGAAGTTATTTGCCCAAGTTCACATGGCTATGCTGTGGTGAGGATGGGGCTGTGCCGTATGGGAGTCCAGGATAGGACAATTTCCAAAGCCCAGATCTACGCACACCTCCCCCAAGAGCCCCTTGGGGGCAGAGGTCATGCCTTGGTCATCTTTGTGCTCCTGCCATGGGGCCTGAACATGGAAAACAATCAATATGCTTTTGAAGAATGAATGAATGAGTAAATGACAAGTGAATGATGGATGGAGTTGCATCTTTGTGGACAGACATGTGTTTGATGAGTCCTTGGCCATGAAGTTCACACACATGGGATGGATGGAGACTCAGTTTTCGAAGTCCTATCCATAAAAGGCAGGGACCACCGTTTCGGTTTCTTTGACGTCCTGTGTTCAGTAGGTGCTATGTTAATACCCTATTGATAGTAATGCTCCTGCCACCTGAACTTTATCAGGAACAGCTGAGGTGTCCGAAAGACAGCATCACATATGTTCGAAACCAGTGGAAGTTTTGAGCATTTGTTCAGCTATGGGAGGAACACTTGGAACTTTTTCTTCCTTTATCTGAGCCATTTTTATTGCCTCACGAAACCAAAAGATGACAAGCACATTTCCAACTGTTTCTGGGACTTAACGGCTGCTCCCTTCTTGAAAGCAATTCAAAATCTGTCTATGCAAACACACGTTTTCTACAAACGAAAGTTTATCAGCTACATATAGAAAAATGTCACCAGAGGACTAATTTGGCAGCTTTGTTGATTACCCATTGTAATGAGCCTTATTACATAATTAAAAGAATTTTTTTTCCTAACTGCATTTCACTACTAATTAACATTTTACACATTCTTCAGTGGACACTTTGGGTTGAATCAGAGACATAATTATGTCATTTCTATGCAAAGAGCAGCTTATGAATTATTAATTAATATTAAATCTCTTGATTAAAGACTAATTCATAAGTAAACATATTACAGCTCCCCACATATTGCTCTCTAGAAGCCGTCCTTTGCGATTTCTGAAGTTCCTTGTCTCCTGCTAAATATCAAGGACTGAAGAATGACAGAAGCTGGCCACACAAATTCCAAGGAGCAAAAGTCATCCATTTCAAACTCTACTTAAATGTTTAACTATGACTAAGCTTTTTGTCTTTCAGTTGCTTTTGAAGTTATGAAGCACGTGCAGGGGGCAAGCAGGCTATGGAAAGCAAGACACTCACTCCCTTCGTATATTCTTCAACTCCGCAATGGAGAATTGTCCTCTCAGGTGCACAAGCTGCTCTGCTGCCTGAGGCCACACCACCTGGATGCACTGGGAATGACAGTCTCTGTGGTGCCCGGGGCAGCCCCTCCCAGGGAAATCCCTGGGACCCAGTCAGCCCCCAGTTGGGGAGGAGAAAACTCATGGGTCCTCCTGCAGGAAAGTTTCTTCCCAGCCACCTCGGGGCGTCTCAGCTGTCTCCTCCCTTCAGGTCCATCCTCCAGCCCGGGCCCTGGCTGGCGATGCTCTGAGCTGGCACTGACCACACCCGTGCAGGCTTTGAATGCTGCTCATATCACACCACGGGTGGCACAGCTGTGGCCATTCTCTCCCCAGTAGACAGCTGGCGAAGCTGACGAGGGACCTCTTCCTTAAGTACACTTTATTTCGGTTCACAGAACTGTTTGCTTCCTATTCCTGGTTTCCATCACACCTCCACCAGGCTGTCTGCTCTGGAATTAGGGCATTGGCTAATATTTGTAGATGATTCCTAATTTCTGCTTTCTCAAGTTTACTGTAAGTAGCAAGCTTTTGTAAGTTATTTCTGTGGGAGGGTATTTTTTAAAAATCACCAACATAAATTCTAGAAATCCCTGACTATTTTACTCATTTACCATGGGTGAACTTTGACCTGCGCCTTGGCCTGGCTGTTCTGTGTGTGTTTTGTTTCCTTGGTGGGAAGAGTTACTTTAGGCTGCTTGGAGGGTCCAAGCTGAGAATTATTGGGTGATATTGTGTTACTTTCCACATTGTTTAACAAACTCATACACACACATACATGCTCTCACTGCTGGCAACATTAGCACAACAATGTTTTGTATTTATATGTATTTAGTAAAACTGTCCACATCTATCACCTCATTTGATCTTCATAATTCCCATGTAACCGTAGAAAGCATTGTTACTCTGATTTTATCCAAAAGGAAGTGGTATGTCACAAAAGGCTAAATGGCAGGGCCCTTGTCCTATAGCTACTTCCTCTTGAAGGTAGGAGCAGACCTTTGTCCTTAACGTCAACTTCACTGCTCTTCTCAATACCCAAAATCCCATTAACCCTCTCCGCAGCCCCTCCTTACATATGTCCACCTGGTGAAAGAGGAACCTGGGGGGAAGCCCAGTTAATAGGTTTCTCTTCTCCATATCCCCGTACTTCTCCAACCTGGTTGATCTGTTATTTGGGCTAAAGACTTCTCATGACTGGTTAAAGAATAAACATCCCTGGAATGAACTAATATATCCCTATTATATCATCAAAGTCACTTCCCACTAGCATGCCAGAGTTTAATGATTTCTTTCCCGAGAGCACGCTTTTCTAGAAGTGAAGAAAGCATCATCGACTTTGATCATGCAAAATTGGAGGTCCAGGATGCACTTCACAGTGGATACAGAGCTTCAGACTTTAGCGTGGGCCATAAAGTCCTAAGCTGACATAGCTGGTTACAGAGCTGAACGACTGGATCTCGCAGGAACATTGCTGGCAAAGAAGGCTTCACTTGAGACCCAGGGACAGAAGGAGGGAGTCAGACACCTCTTTGTGTTGGCTCTGGTCACATGTGATGGCCCCTCTTCATTTCATCCCTTAGCTTTCAAACAAAATGTCTCCCTATCTCCTGACTTGGAGGGCCCAGGCCTTGTCATTAAAACTGGAATTCCAGCTTTGCTCTGAGGACACAAGACCTCCTGGCCTTTTGACCAGGAAATGATGCTGTCCCTCAGCCTAGTCTGGATTTCATGTTGCTGATCAAGTTGCTGCAGTAACAAGACACTTCCTTGAAGAGCAAGACTCAGCTCTCTGACCTGCTGCCCTACCAGCCGCCACATTAGAAACTCTTATGCTGATAACTACACCTGGACATCTGGTTGAGCATGTCCCTTGCCCATAGATCATGGCTTTTACCTGTACTTCTTCCTTCCCCCACCTCCATGCCCTTCCCAGCCATGGACTGTTCAAGGTGGGGAACTCTAAGTGGCCCAGTCCAAACACTCGTATGAAATTTCAACAATTTCAACAAGAGAAGATCTTGTGGTGGGGAAATATAGCCATATACCCTGCTCTTGATTTCCATTTGACTTAAAAAAAAAGAGTATACTGCTTCTTTAGGCTCTTATGTAGCATCAAAATTCTACATGCATAGTTCCTGGAACTTAATAGGTGTTCTATAATTATCTAATGAATGAACGAATTTCAGCTCCTGACTGCCCTGAAGACCCATCCTACCTCCAATAGCTTTCTCCCCCGCCTTGGCACACTCAGTGCCAAAATGCTTCTCTGAACCAGCCCCACTCCCTCAGCCTCTGAGATCTTCCTGTGCAAACTCAATCTCCTGGAAGGGGGTCTAATCCAGAAGTCCAGGACAGAGTTTCTTCAGCCTTCTGCCACTTAGCCTGGCCTGAGCTGTCCTTGGCAATGGGGATGGAGTTTAGGTCCTGGTCAAAAGCCTGGCTGTCAAGACTCCAGCCCATCCTGGGGCTGAGGGGAGAGAACTGCGGAAGGTTATTGCAAGGACTCAGGAGACTCTACTTCAACCCACCCTTGTGTTGTCCCTGGGAGATGACACGGATAAGGGAGTAACCAGGAAGCTGCAGAAATAAGACTCCCAAAGGTTTACCAGGTAAGGTTAGAAAGAAAGCCTCAGCTCGTCTAGAACAGAGCCCAATGTTCCTCCCAGACTTAGCAATAGAACCAAACCCATGAGAGTGATCCCAGTGAGGTTTTAATACAGTTTCCCAGCTTCTACCTCATCAGCCCCCGCCATGACCACACATTAGCTCTCCAAAAGTGTCTTCGTCCTGGTCCGTGATTCAACCTGCATCCACATTCATGATGACTCCCAGAGCTCAGCTTAGCCCACCTTCCTAGGCACCTTCTGCTGAATTGCCTAGTCCTGCCTGAGGCATTTCTGCTGCTCTGTTTCATATAGGTGCTGTCCTGACCACTCACACCACTGCTGTTATTCAAGGCACTGGTGATCCAGTTGAGGAGCAAACTATTTAGGGAAAGCTGAGCTGCTGTAACAAGATCCAGCAAAAATTCAGTGGCCCCAGAAATTCAGAAGTTTGTTTCTCTTTCATATCCTCATCCAGGGAAACGTTCCAGGTGAGTAGCCGACTCTCCTTATTATTTAGGGTTTCAGGCTGGTGGTGCCTCTTCCATCTTCGACACCTGACTCCCACGGTCACTTGTTCTTTGCCTTTCCCCACCCCAAGGGAAACAGAAAAGAAAGCATGGAAGAGGTACAGCCTGGTCTTAAGCTTCCACATCCTGGAAGTGGCCTGCATCACTTCCATCCACATTCCATTGTCCATTAGTTCCATGGCCAGAGTTAAGTAACAGCAAAGGAGGCTGGGAAACACAGTCCAGTTGCATGCCCAGCTACATACTGGAAGAAGTGGGTTTGGTGAACAGCTAGCAATCTCTGCCACAAGGAAAGAGGACACACACATGTGACACTGTAGGTCACACATCTGAGACATGAACCCAGGGAAGAATAACACCAATTCTGAGTAGCAGGAAGCTGTGAAGGAGATCAATTTCTAAAGACTTTATGAAGATATTTTGCTTTGATTATGGTGGTAAGGGACAGTGTTAGCAGAGGAGAGTTAAGATGTGGACATATGCACCTGTTCACTGTATCCATCCACTCATTCATTCAGCTAATCCTTTGGAATGCCAATGATAGGAATAAGAAGGCAACGTCTAGGAGCCAGAACACAAATGAGCTTGAACGGATGACGGGGACTGTGTTGGGGCGTAACATGCAGAAGAAGCTTGTGAGGCTGATGAATTAGGGAGACCAGATGAAAGGTCAATGTCCCCTAATGGAAATCAGAGCTCACTACCAGACAAGAGAAAAGTTCTGTTTGATTGAGCTAGCAGCTGTATGTGGAATAATAGTAGAGAGAAATCAGATGAATCAGGATAAGATGGAAGGCAATTGTCAAAAAATTAGAGATAAGGCAATGAGTCCTGGATTAAGAGTGCAACTAAAGAAATAAAAAGGAAGATATCAAAAGCAAAGAAAATGAGCAAGACATGGTGACTGATCTGATGTGGGAAGCGAAGAAGAATGAATTTCTGAGCCTGAAGAATGTAGGAACATTGACACAAGGAAAAATTGGGAGAGGAGGGTGATCAAGCAGTGCTTGGCTCGTTAACTTTTTATATCCAAGTAGAGACATCTTATGGATAAGTGGAGATACAAAACTCCGGAGAGAATGAGAAATTAGGGCTAGAAATTGGAGGCTTGGGAGAGATGCATGTGAGCAATGTTGAAATGTTTATATACCTCAGGAATGGGTAAAGAGACAGAGAGAATGTCTCAGGATGGAGCCAGGTGTGACAGGCACACCAGCGACACTTTGTGTCTGGTGAGATATTACTAAGATGGCTTTGCCTAGGGAATCCTGACCCGGGAAACCAGCCACAAGCACAGGAAGCAGTTACACATTCCATTTTTATCGTCTCTTTCATATGTGGACACAAAATGTTTTCTTAATTGAATGTCCTCATTTTTTCTAAATTCTGCGAGAAAGCTTCCAGGGAGATAAGGCACGAGGAGGTGAAGTCATTGCTTTTAGTCTCGTGAGTTACTGGCTGTAGTAGTAATACAACTCGAGACCATATCCATTAGGACAGTGTTCCCCGAGCCTGAGAATCGATCAGCCATGGTTTCATTAAGCGAAGGCATGATGCTTGAAGACACAGCGGTCACTGTATTTCCTGGCATCACAAAAGTCATTGCAGTATTGAGATCTTATCCCTATTGTTCAGACAGTCACACTTTCTATGTATTATTGAGTGTTTGAATCCTGAAAGCTAGCCTCAAGGAATCTTCCAGCAGCTGGACTGGGCTATTTGAGTCTCTCATCAGGCTTCCATTCATTTCATCTCTGAAATCTAACCATCTAATCTAATAAAATTATAAAAGATTCTAAACTGCTCAGCAGTTAATCAGCTTAGGCCAGAGAATTAAATCAAAGCCCTAGGTGTGCACATTTCATCGCTCAGATGAAATCTCACCCTGGGAGACAATCTCATTATTTGGTTACTTATTATTTGGGAGGCTGGAAGGTTGGGAGGGGATTGCATGCGTTTTAAAACACGTGCCAAGAACCCAACAGGATGGAGGCAGCTCTGTGGCTTGACTGGTGAAGGCGGCGTAAAGAGTAGGGGCCTGGGCTATAGACAGATCTGAGATCCGATCCACGTGCCACCACTTGTTCGTTATATGACATTGGGAGTTCCTGAAACTCAGACTCACCGCCAGTTGAATTGAACCGGATAACAGAACTACCATGTTAGAGTTATCGTCAGGATGCATGGAGATTTTATACATATATATAAAAAGCTTTCTTAGCATAGATATGTACATATGCACACATATGCATATACGTAGTCTAGCAGTGTGTGCATGTTATTCCAGCAGTGTCTGTCACAAAAATATAGGTTGTCATTGTGGTTATTATAATTACTAATTATTATATTTAAAAATATTTTTATTATATATTTTTTAAAAATAGCAGTGGGTCCACAGAGTGGGGGAAAGGCTACTGAACACAGTGTGGGGATCCCCGTGTTCTGCCTGCATCGTGACAGACTTCAGGAAGCCAGAACACGATGAACGTTGGGTTCTTACGGTCCCTTCTTAGAAGAGACCCAACTGGGAGAACAGCTCCGGTGATGGTTCTGAAAGGTAACTGCCGCTGAGTGCAGTCCTCAGAAACTTCTGGGGGCAGTTCACTTGGTGCCCTATTCCAAGTTTGGAACAGAGCCGGCCTCCTTGGCCTGGGCTGGGAGAATCCCGGAGTCTCAGCGGAATCTCCCCCAGGGCCTGGCGGGCTTGTGCAGCCTGTGGTGTGGGGCAAAACGCTGTCAGCATCAGCCCTGGGACAGGCACGTTACTCTGATTCCTTTTCGACAAAAATTCAGTTTCTCAACTTAACACTCTGCAAAAACGGGATCTGCTAATAACCAGAGAGGCCCCCTCAGGAAGTGATAAATTCATCCGCTCCTGGACACGTATGGATGCCGGGCTCCGTGCAGGCCCCGGGTGTGCCGCGCCGGGACACGCCATCCTCCTCTTCTCGGCAGCCTCCCAGCGAGCCGAGGCGCCAGGACACGGCCAGCCGCGCGGCCCTGCAGGAAACACGGTGGTGACGCGGAGCCTTGGCCGACAGCCCCCGGCCTGCAGGCTAGGGAACAGCGATGACTGGCATGTTGCTTCCTGGAAGGAGTCCTTAAATCATCTCACTACTCACAGCATTTCTTTTATGCCTCAGGATCCTATGGCAGGCTTTGGGCCCAGGAGCTATTTTAAACTTTTAATAGTGGATCCCGTCGTGAGTAAGGACTGCCAAAGTAACAACTGGTATTGTGGGGCTGTTTATAAAAGTGCTTTGTCTTCTCCAAAGGGAGGAGTGTTTAACACTGCAAAAAGAGGAGGTAATGGCACTGAGTACTGTGCCCTGTGCTTCTGCAGACCCTAGTTTCGGTTCTATCTACATGCATTCCGGATAATACACAGCTTCTGACATTTAGCTCCTCATTCCCGGTGACCTCTCAGTCCCAGTGCATGATGATGGCTCTGCAGCTCAGGAGTCAGGTACCCTTAAAGCTTCTGTCTATGTGAAAGGCACCCTCTAGAGTCACGCAGCGCACAAGTTGCCCGACGGCATCTGACTGTCTTTAATTCAGGCAGTTTCAAATTCCAAAGGAGAAACTTCTCTTGCCTTCCCTACTGTGGGTCAGGATTGATTAGAAATACTGCATAAATGAGAATGCATTTGAGTCTCTTTCCAATAACACGCAACTTCTTACTGTCTTTTCTCTCATTATCTATGAGCCATATATGAGGAGCCAAGTCACTTGGATTTGCATCCATGTTCTGTCTCTGGGACTTTGGGCAAATTACTTCACCTTTTTCAGCTTCATCTGTAAAATGGGATAATATGGCTAACACTTAACGAGCTTCACTGTATGTCAGACAAGGTTCCATGTGCTTTGTCTGAGTTATCTAATTTAATGCAAAATGCCACAGCAAGGTGGTGTTGTTATCACTTTTTCTACAGTAGAGGTAAGCAAGGTTTAAACCTTGGGATTGAGGTCTACCCAAGGTCACCCAGCAACTAAGTGCAGGGGTCAGGACTTGAACCCAGCTCTGTCTGGCTCAGGTGCCCCTGCATTTCACATGGATTGATGTATTACAGTCCCCATACAAAATGGATTTCTCACTTAAGTTAGCACATTGTCATTCTGGCTCATCATCGTTTTAAAGCAGACATTGTTGATGCTCACCTTTGCCTTGAGGGGTCTGCTTCTGTGAACACGTAGCAACACTTCCTCCTGGTACTATTTTGACTTCATACACTCTGCAGGATTCAAGAGCTGTAATAAAAATTTTACTTTATTTTTACATTACACTTTGTGTTAATGCTAATACATATTTAGTTCTCCGTCCTTCAAATGAGATTTGATTCTCTACTGCTTGGCATTGTCAACAACAAATTTCATGAACTTAAAATGCTATCCCTCTGTCTGAGTAATTAATATATTCTAGCAACATCAATTACTGAAACTTTTGGCTACACACTTTGATTGTGTTCATCCAGTTGGACAGATCACCAGTTGTAGCAACTTGGGGTTTTCTAAATGAGCCCAGTTGTCTGGGCTGCTTTCCCACGAAGAACAGGTGTTACAAAGTGATGGAGTCCCTGACACTGTCCCTGGAATAAAAGAGAAGACAAGCGAGCCGGGTTCCCACACGCCCACGGAGCCTCGTGCTGAGGGCTCCAAGTTCAAGGCCCTCCCCAGGCCCTGTCCAGCACGCTGTGCTGACTGAATCATGTTAGGGTTTGTTTCTCATCTTCATGTTTTCTTCACTTAATTTTTTGAGTAACTTTTCCTGATTATAAAAGTAGTACATATTTGTTATGCAAACTTTTGAAAAATAACAGCACAAAGAGAAACATAAAGAGACTCAATGCAGTGTCTAAAGATGACTGCTATTAACATTTCCGTGCATTTTCCAGTATATATATGTAGTTTCCTAACTGTCATACTTTCCTGTTGCTCCGCAAACTTAGCTTGTTACAACCTCACGGTTATGATCCTGTAGTTCTAGAAGCCAGGCAGTGTGAGTCTCACAGGGCTGAACTCGAGGTGTCGGCAGGGGGTTCATTCTGGAGACTCCAGGGGAGAACCCATTTCCTTGCTCATTCAGGTCATCAGCAGGATTCGGTGCTTTGCGGTCGTAGGACTGAGGTTCTCATTTCTCGCTGGCTATACGCCGAGGTTCCATGCCCGGCTCCTCACGTGTCTCAGTGCGTGGCACCCTTCCCCACCTTCAAACTAGCAGCCATCGAGGCCTTCTCACATTGCACCTCTCTGACTGCAGCTGGGAATGTTTCTCCATTTTAAGAACTCCTGTCATTATTTGGGGTACACCCAGTTAATGCAGGCTCTGCGCCCCATCTCAAGGTCCACAACCTTAATCATATCTGCAAAGTCCCTTCTGCCATGTAAGGTAATTAGGACACATACATCTTTGGGGGCCACTATTCCAGCTACCAAAATACCTTGGGAACATCTATTTACTGAAGTGGTTCCTGACCTTCAGTGTGCATGAGATTCACCTGCGGAACCAGAGGTCTGCAGTGGGGCTCAGGAATCTTCATTTTGGCACGCTCTTCCTGTGATTCTGGAACGTGTGGGCCGTGAATCCCACTTAAGAGAGCTTGGCCATGGCATCAACTATCTGTCTACCATGTATCTTTTAATGAATGTGTGGCATACATGTATCATTTTTTCTTTAATAAGTAAGTCTTTCATCCTTTTGGTTATTATATAGTTGTACCATCCGTGTTATTTCCTTATCACACCTTCCTTTAAATGAAAAAAACTTTTCATATTTATGAACAATTCTGTGCCTGGGTGTGTACTGTTTTTGCGGTTGAGGTGTTTGTGTTTGTTCACATACTGGAGTGTTGAGGAGGCCTGGGCCTCTATCCCTCCAAACCTTAAGAAGATGCTGACAGCATCATTGAGCACGTGCCTGTCACGGTGACTGGCCACTTCCTGCTCCTGCAGCATCTGACCACTGCATTTCCATAGCCAGAAGCTGCACCAACCCCTGGGGATGGCAGTGGATGCATTTTGCCAACTTCATAACTCACCCAAACCTCCTGGGTTCAGCGTTTCCACCTAGAACTAGAAACTTCAGATGTTCAAGTCAATCTACTCTTAAAATAAAAATGTCATGTTTCTAAGAAAAAGAGCTCAGAAAAGCCCTCTCAAACGGTTTCCAAAGGCATCAAAGGGTTGGTGGCACACAGCATTAATGACTTAAGTAGAAAGGAATAGTGGCACAAACATCTTCCTTAGATTACTTAGGTTTGAAACTGGAAAAGTACTGGGCAAAAAAGGGTTTACGTTTTCTTATACTTGGGGCTTGGAAAATAATTGTGAGCTACCCAAGGAATATAATCTGACATTCAAACCCGTTCAGAAACCTCAAAGTCTGATAGGCTCCATTGCTCACCTTTCTCCATAAATCATTTACACAGCTTTAAAAAGATCTTGGCATTTCTATCACAAAGATTTATTGTTTGTTTAATTGTTTTTATCCTAGAAAGAGATTGGTTATGTTGAAATTTTGGAAATTTAAAGTACATGAGGTTTTTTTTCTTCCTGAGTCAAAATCTTTGCAATGAAATACCTCGTGTGCTTTCTTCATTCTGCTACAGATTGAAATTTTATTTTCTGAGACAGGAATTGATAGCATTAAATGAAACATAGCCGAGACAATTTACATTTTATAAAGCAATGGATCTGTTTACCGGTGCAGTGGCCAGCGGCTGTGAAATTGGTGACTGGCTTACGAAGGGAGGCCAAACGGCGCTCGAGAGTGACTAGAAACAAGCCCAGAGGGAAGAACTCCAGAAGACGAGCCAGACAGTTCCACCTTCTGAGCACTTGTTGAAAAGAAAGTCCTGGAAACTAATACTTTAGTGTCTAAAGGAAGCTGCTGGGTTTTTTTTTCCTTTCCTTTGTCTGTTGTAAATAAATTATTCCAAAGCCACATTTGTCCAAAGAGAAGGAGATTTTAAGTGTCTATATTTGCATGTGTGGGTTGTGGGGAACTAAACAAGAGGAATCCCGATGTAGAAGAACTTTCTCTGGCAGACAAGCTCCTGACATCTTTTGAGCACTTTTGATTTTATTTTAACTGAGGTATAATTGACATATAACATTGTGTATGTTTAATGTGTGCGACGTGTTGATTTGTTACATTTATATATTGCAATATGATTATCATCAGAGTGTTAGCTAACACCTCCATCACATAATGATCATTTCTTTTTTGTGGTGAGAACATTTAAAATCTAGTCTCTTAGCAACTTTGAAGTATATAATACGGTGTTGTTGACTATAATCACTATGCTGTGCATTAGATCTCCAGAAGTTACTCATCTTCTAGTTGCAAGTTTGTACCCTTTGGCCAACACCTTCCCAATCCCTTCCCCCCCGCCCTCCAACCGCTGGCAACTACCATTCTACTCTCTGTTGCTATGAGTTTGGCTTTTTTAGATTTCACATATAAGTGAGATCATACAGTATTTGTCTTTCTCTGTCTGACTTGCCCTCAAGATCCATCCATGTTGTCACAAATGGCAGGATTTCCTCCTTTCTCCTGGCTGAATAACATTCCATTGTATATATGTACCACATCTTTATCCATTCACCCTTTGATGGACACTTACGTTGTTTCTACATGAGCACTTTGAAAATGTATTTAAAACAAGTTCTGGAATTTAATAATAAACACTTTAACCTTACTTCTGCCCTTCAGAGACACTACATGGGAGGGTAGTTCCTAAAACTTGGAGGCAGAGGGTGAGAGAAGAAGAAATTCTAGAAAGGTCCAAGTAAAATAGAAATGACTTATTTAAAATGAAAATGTAAAACATAGTTACATTTAAAACAACTCCAAGTTGTCAGAGAATATATGGAGCCTCAGGAACTCTTACTGCTGGTGGAACAGTTGGTCAGTTTCTTAGAAAGTTGAAAATTCACTTGTCCTATGACCGAGCAATACCATTCCCAGGTATTTACCTAAGAGAAATGACAATGTGTCAATATTCATAGCAACTTTATTCGTAATAGTAAAAAATGGGAAACAACCCAAAATGTTCATCAATAGGTGAATGGGTTTTTAAAAAGGTTTTATATTCCTTCAATGGAATACTGCTGAGCAATAGAAAGGAATGAGTAACTGATACATGCAACAAAATGGATGAATATCAAAAATTTTGTTGATCTAAAGAGGCCAGAACAAAGACTACATGTGGTATGTTTCCATTTAAATAAAACTCCAGAAAAAGCAAATCTAATCCTGAGCAGGTGTGACTATGGTTGTCTGGGGCTGGAGGTGGAGGTACGGTTGACTTCGAAGGGGCACAAAGGAGTCTGGAAAGTTTCTACATCTTGATTCAGGTGGTAGATATACGAGTATAGACAATTATCGAAATTCAGTAGGGCCCGGTCCCGTGGCCGAGTGGTTAAGTTCTTGCGCTCCACTTCAGTGGCCCAGGGTTTCGTCGTTTTGGATCCTGGGCGTGGACATGGCACCTCGCATCAGGCCTTGCTCAGGTGGTGTCCCACATGCCACAACTAGAGGGACCCACAATTAGAATATGTGACTATGTACTCGGGCGACTTGGACAGAAAAAGCAAAAAAAAAAAAAAAAAAAAAGGAGATTAGCAACAGTTGTTAGCTCAGGTGCCAATCTTTAAAAAAAAAAACCCCAGTAAACTGATAAAGTGTGTCTATTTTATTATATGTAAATTGTGCCTCAATAAAATTGATTTTAAACATATAGTTACGGGAATTAACAAAGTGATGACAGTGTGGTTCAGAACCACTTTACTGTGTTGCAAATAATTATGGCAAGAAGTAAAAACACTTCAGGGTGGTTTTAAGATGTGCTAATACAAGGCTAATTGCTCTGTCATCTGTGAGTGAGCTGTTAGACACTTCAAATCCCGGGAAGGGAACCCCCTCCATGTTTCAGGTGAATCATGCACGTGCGCGCGCACACACACTCACACACACTGAGATGGTCAAGGGAGAAGATGAAAGTGAGAAACGCCTTGGCCTCATTTCTATGTTTTATTTCAACAGCCTTGTTGAGCCGACATCTATTGGTTCTGCCAGGTACAGGGTGTTCTAGGAAGAAAACACAGTTCTTGACTGCCAAGGGCAAACAGTCCAGCAAAAGATGCGGGGTTTTAACCAGGACTCAGCACAGTGGGATTAGTTAATAATAATGACAACAATAACAACTGCTGTTTATTGAGTGTGTTCACCCTGTGGCAGGCACTGAGCGCCGTGATCAATGTGTTATCTCATTTAATCTTCACAACGGCTTTACGACATGGCTGCTGTTAGCTCCCTATTTTATAGAAGACACACAGAGGCTCAGAGACGTTAAGTAACCTACCCAAGATTACACAGTTAATGAGTAGTAAATGGCAGAGTTGAAGTCTGCTCATCACCATTACATTGTTGTCCCAGCTGTAGAATATGTGTAACACTAATGAAGGGCGTTTATTTGACATGAAGTTTCAAAAAGCATTACAGTCTGCCCAACCTGATCAGTTCCCCCATCAAATTCCAAGCTGGCCAGAGAAGCACAGGTTTCTTCCCAAATAGACACTGAGACACTATTGTTACCTCTGTCTGGGTTCTCTCAGAGATTGTCTTTCTGGACGACAGGCTGGCCTGTCTGTAATTCCTCACGCTGACTTCTTCCACCAGGGCGCCTGCAGAGCTGAGCAATGTTCTTGGGTTTGTCTCTCTCATCTTGTCACTGATTAGCCCTAACTCTTCCTGGCAAGGCTCCTGCCAGGCTATTTCAGGAAACAAAAATTCATTATACACATCCTTATTGATTTTCCCTCTCCTTTGCTTATTGCTGAAATGCTTTTCCCTCTCCTCTTGAAGAAACAGCACTGCAATTACTGGAAGCTCTGTGGTCCCCGGTAGCCTGCCCCCAGGACCAGAGGGCCCTGCTCTTGCTCCTGAGAGGTGGGGGGAGGGGGTGTCTCTGCTCTGTGACTGTGGTGGGGGGGGGGGGCGGGGAGCTGCTTGATGGCTTCATTCCAAAGTGGCTCCTTAGATAAACATCAGAATGTTTCCAGGGGTGGCCTGAATTCACTCGTTTCCACAAGTTCCTTCTTCAGTAGTTTTGGGTGTAAATGCAGCAATGAATATCCCAGGAAAACCACTCAGCTTTGCTTGCTAGCTCAGGAATGCGTGACTTACCATTGGGGTCAGGCAAGAAACTAATTTTTATCACATAAAAATGTTAATTGGAAATACTCTTATTGAGCACCTACTACGTGCTATGTCCTGGGGACACATGTGAGCAAGACACCTATGGTCTGTGCTCTCATAGCTGTTATAGTCTGGTGAGAGACATCAACAACAGCAAAAACAATAATAATAATGAAGTCAAAACACAAAATAATTACAAGCTGAGATAAGTACAGTGCCAGAAAGGCAGGTGGCTGAGACAGAAAAAACAGCTAAGTCTTGTTTTAGACTCTGTGTCATGCAATCTACATTCTCCCTGATCTTGGACACACATGAAGTAGGTTGCTCCCGGTGACACAGTGGGAGCTGAGCAAGGCCAGGTCTGTCTGACTCCAAGGCCAGTGCTCTTTCCCCAGGTCTGTGTTCTAAGGCGCAGAGACACCCGCCCCTTCCCGACCCCCCGGCCCCGGGAGATGGTTGAGTTTCCAGGCGACTGTCAGCTCTTGGTTCCATGTCCCGTCTGCGAGCTCCCTGCCTGCCGGAAGAAAAGAGAAACCCAAGTCCTCCAAACAAATAAATGGTGAACTGGCCCCGGGGAGGCGCAGATGTCAGCGCCCGGCCAGGCTCGGCCGGTGAGATCCGCACGGGCGCCCGGCGGCTGGAGACAGCGCCCTGCCCGGGGCCGCCCTCCTGGATCCGGAGCGCTGCGCGCTCGGGGCGTCTGCCCCGCCTCTGCTCACCCTACGAGGCCCTCGTGTCTCCTTCCAGCGCTGCCATTTCCGCCCAGGCGCCAGCGTCAGCGCCGCCGGCCTGGAAGAGCTCGGCGAGCGGGTGGGCGCGCGGGGGAGGGCTGCGGGCGGGCCCCTGGGAGAGTCGGGGGAGGGCTGCGGGCGCGCGGGGGAGGGCTGCGGGCGCGCGGGGGAGGGCTGCGGGCGGGCCCCTGGGAGAGCCGGGGGAGGGCTGCGGGCGCGCGGGGGACGGCTGCGGCCGGGCCCCTGGGAGAACGGGGGCGGGGGGAAGGCTGAGAACGGGCCCCTGGGAGAGCCGGAGGGCGCGCGGGGGAGGGCGCCAGGCTCGGCGTGTCCGGGAGAGGAGGAGGCCCGGGCAGCGCGCGCTCGGAGGCCAGAACGCCCGGGGCTGGAGGGCGCGTCCCGCTGGCCCCGCCGGCCGCTGGCGCCTCCCGTGTAGACGGCCTTTCGCCACGGGCATTCCGCGGGTTAAGGTCCTGGGTGCAAGGCAGACGCCAACCCTCACTCCCCACGGCCACAACAAGCCCGCTTCAAGCCCAGGGGAAATCTGGACTCCGTTCCAAGCGGGCTTGGTCACCGCAGTGCTTTCAGTACTTTCACGTTCAACCCCAGTGAATCCAGGATAACTACCGCCACCCCTTTCCCCTCAGGGGCCCCAAGAGCCCTGGTCTCACAGGATGGCAGGGGGGGGGGGGGGAGAGGTGGAGGGGTGAGAGCGTGCTCTGGCCTTTGGCTGGCATTTACCGGGTGCAGATCCTCTTGTCCGGTTTTGTTGACGGGCTTCTGTCCCATAAGTGACTCCTGAGATGCTCACACCTCTCATTTGCTGTTGGCCAAGAGACTCTCACAGGTCCCTTGACTGTTATAGCTGTTATTATATACGCATATATTATATACAGATACATGACATACATACATACAGATCACTTGACTCTTACAATAGTAACTATTAGTATCTAATTTTGGAGTTGTGGAAGAGCAGTGTGGACTTGTAAATCCATTGCCTGTCCAGTCTGTTTTGGGGACTCTCTTCCCCCATCCTTTGCCTGGCCAACTCTTGCTCATTCCTTAGGCTCCGGCTAAAATGTTATATCTCCCTCAATCTGGGTTGGTGGCTGCCTTCTGTGAACTGCGTACTTTCCTTTCATGATGTTTGTCAGAGTCTGTAAACATCTGGCACACATTGTCATTCTCTGTGTAAGGTCGGTCTCTCCTCACACGTCCACCCGCCTCCATCGTAAACCTCATAAAGGCAGGGATTTTTGATTTGTATTGTTTTTTGCTCCTGAATTCTCAGCACCTTGACAAATGCTTGGTATGTAGAAGGCACACACACACACACACACACACACACACACACACGCAAAAGAAAAGAAAAAGGATAAAACTGGCCCAAGATCCTGTGGCTAATTAGTAGAATGGCAGCGCTTTGACCCGAGCCTCTGGTGGCTGCTAACAGGGCTCTTTCCAATACACCATGCCAAGTGGGGTTGCCTTTGACAAGGTGTTAAAAATCTGGCTAATGCCTTTCAGATTCTAAAGCCCTGTTTTTCTTTCTTTCTTTTTTTTTTTTTGAGGAAGATTAGCCCTGAGCTAACTACTACCAGTCCTCCTCTTTTTGCTGAGGAAGCCTGGCCCTGAGCTAACATCCGTGCCCATCTTCCTCTACTTTATATGTGGGATGTCTACCACAGCATGGCATGCCAAGCGGTGCCATGTCCGCACCCGGGATCTGAACTGGCGAACCCCAGGCCGTTGAGAAGCGGAACGTGTGCACTGAACTGCTGAGCCACCGGGCCAGCCCTAAAGCCCTGTTTTTAATTAAGCAATGACAGAGTGTACGATTGAGGTACGAAAGGGGGTGCCCAGTGAAAAGTGGCCTGGACTGCTTGGATTTCACTCCTGGGTCACAGTGCTCCCAAGAAATCCTTGATGTAGGACCCGCTGTGCTCATGTCTGAGAGCCAAAAGCATCAGGAGGGAGAGGCAGAGCCTCTCTCTGCTGACCTTGTCGGGAGACCTGTCCTGTCTGCGCCTCTGGACAAGGGCTCTCAGAGTCTCTCTGGAAGGGCTAAAGTCAGAGGCGACTGGGCAGGGCCGATTCCAGACGAGAGATTGGCCTGAGTCTCTGATTGTGGGGTTGCTACCTTGAGCCCTGCTTGACCCAATGGAATGTTGAGACCATGGTGGAGGGGGGACGTGCCACTGGTAAAAATGTGACCTCCGTCCCCTCATCTGCTTATCGTCCTGGTCGTTGGGATGGGCCTCTCCCTGGGGTTTGGTGGAGATGTGCATGGACATCTAGATGGGCTGGGAAGGGCAGAAAGTAACTTGTTTTCCTCACTAAATGAGGCTTATTCCCTCTTCCAGGCTTGATCTGTGAGGGGATTTGTCACCGGCTTCCTAAGAAGGCGACTGGGGCAGAGTTGGTTTGCTTGAAGCTAACTTGGGTCATGTAGCTTAAATCTGATCCACTCTAATGCAGGCTGTGGAGCCTGAGCATCCTGGCGCTGAATTCAGGCCTGGGGCAAAGCAATTAAGCAGCAAGATCAAGAACTTTAGCTACTAGGGCATTTGAACTTCATCAGGCCATGCTACTGACCTGCAACCCCGCATTTACTTCCTTTGTCCCGCTGTCACTGCTGCACAGCAACATGCCCACAGTAGTGCTGAGAACAGGAAAGGCTGATGTTTAATTGTTATCACACTCCCCCAACAGCTGTAGGTCTCTCTCAAGCTTTAACTGCTGACACTCCAGTTAACTCCTAATTATTAGCTGTTACAACTAACTCCTTATTATTTAACGTATTGGTAACGATTAGGTTCTGTCGTATTAGAGACCTGCATATAGTAGCTTAAGTACACAGTGGCTTAAATTCTTTCACTTAAAAGAAGTTTGGAAGAAAGCAGCCAGGGTTTGTATGGCAGCTTCATGAAATCATTAGAGAGCCAGGCTCCTCTCTCTTCAGCACATGGTTTTTACTCCCAAGGTCTTCTTAGAAGAAGGCTGCTGAAGCTCTAGCCATCATGTCTGTACCCCAGACAACAGAAAGGGGGCGGGAGGGGGAGAATAAAGGGCTCTTTTCCCAGCAGCATCAGACAGGCTTCTTGGAAATCCCATATGGTATTGCCAATCACATCTCGCTGAGCAGAATGTAGTCACGTGGCTGCAGGTAACAGCAGCCTTTCAGTTGTGGGTTTCTGGACCAAATAAAATCAAGGTTCTGGATTAAAGACTAAGGAAAAAGAGGAGGGTGGATACTGGGAGACAAGTAATGGTTTCTGCCACACAGCACTTGGGTTTCTTGGGGCTCTTTGTTTTTCTGTCTTCCTGATACTGGGACTTTGCAAGGAGAAAAGGAAATAGAAAAAAATGAAGGTTAGACTAATGTGCTTTGTTACTTGCTGTCAGATCTGATTTCAAAAACATTGTTGGAGGGTGACATCAGCAAAATGGTGGAGTGAGAAGTTTTCTTTGTCCTTCCCCCTTTGAACTACAACTATTAGACATTCATTGATCAACAGAGGATACTCACACAGCACCTCAGGATGCTTGAGAGACCCGCGCTGCTATACATCGGAAGGTGGATGGAGTACCCCTGGGAAGGAGGTGGAGATAAGTAAAAACTCTGCAGGCCCCCGGAGAGCCTAATACTTGCAAGCCACTCTCTCTTGGCTGGCATGGTCATAGCACTGCCATGGCCCCAAGGGTAGGCGTGCACATCAGCGGTGTGACTGTGGAAATGGGTGACTATAGCCCTAAGCCCCTTGTGATTGCTCCTTAGTCCAGTGGGAAAATCCATGGTCCCACAGCGGCCACAGGGAAAGTCTCTGGTCGGCCCTAGTGGAGAGGCCCTGCCCACCAAACGCAAAGGCTGGGAGGCCCTGGGGCAGAAGTGGCTCGGCCGGGTGAGCTACCTGCTGGCTGCATTAAACACACACAGCCCTGCTGTGGCCCCGAGGGGGCAAGTGAGATCCAGCGGGACTGTGCAAGTGGGCTGTGATAGTCTGGAGCCCCAGTGTGACTGCTCCTTGGTCTAGAGGGAAAATCCACCGTCCCATAGTGATCACAGGGAGAGCCTCTGGTCAGCCCTAGTGGAGAGGCCCTGCCCACCAAGCACAAAGGTTGGGTGACCTAAAAGCAGAAGTGCGCGGCTGGGTGAGCTAACCACTGGCTGCATTCGATGCCCATAGCTCTGTTGTGGCCCACAGTAGGCAAGTGAGATCCTGCGGGAGCAGATGGTGGCAGAGCTGTGAGTCTAGGGGAATCAGCTCCTGGCTGCTGCAAAAGCCCATAACACAGCTGCAGACCCTAAGGAGGGAGCGTGTCTAGGTGGGTCTGTGAGAGCAGGCACCAGCAACCCGAAGGCCCCATGTGATTGTTCCCAGAGCTGACGGGAGACCTCACAGGGCCACTATGATCCTGAGCAGGGGCTCAGGCTTGGTCAGTAGCAGCTGATGGGGATCCTAGTTGAAGCAGATTCCACAGCTGCTGCCTCCTCTCCCCCAGTGACAGCAAGTGGAAGCAGTAACCAAACTCTATCTCTATGAGGAGGCACAAATCCATCCCAGCAAGCACTATGAAAAAATATATTAAATCTCCAGAACAGAAGGAAAATGACAAATGCCCAGAAAACAATCCTAAAAACACAGAAATCTATAACCTAAATGACAAAGAATTCAAAATAGCTATCATTAAAAAACTCAATGAGTTAAAAGAGAATACAGACAGAAAACTCAATGAGTTCAGGGGCTATGTCACAAAAGAGCTTGATACTATAAAGAAGAACCCATCAGAATTGTTGGAGATGAAAAACACAACGGAGGAGATTAAGAAAAATCTAGTTTCCCTGAACAGTAGGGCTGATAATGTGGAGGACAGAATTAGCAATTTGGAGGACAGGAATATAGAAATGCTTCAAATAGAGGAGGAGAGAGAACTAAGACTAAAAAGAAATGAAGAAACTCTCCAAGAAATATCCGACTCAATTAGGAAATGCAACATAAGGATTATAGGTATCCCAGAGGGAGAAGAGAAGGAGAATGGGACAGAAAGCTTGTTCAGAGAAATAATAGCTGAGAACTTCTCAAACCTGGGGAGAGAGCTGGAAACCCATGTGACAGAAGCTAATAGATCTCCAAATTTTATCAACATAAAAAGACAACCCCAAGGCATATAGTAGTGAAGCTTGCAGAAGTCAACTACAGAGAGAAAATATTAAGAACAGCAAGGCAGAAGAAAATAACCTGCCAAGGAACCCCCATCAGGCTGTCAGCAGATACCTTACAGGCTGGGAGAGAGTGGAATGATATATTCAAAACTCTGAAAGACAAAAACTTGCAGCCAAGTATTCCTGGCTCTGTCCAGCAAAAACATCCTTCAAATATGATGGAGACATAAAAGCTTTCCCAGATAAATAAAAGCTAAGGGAGATCATCACCACAAGACCCCCTCCCCCCACAAGATGCTCAGGAAGGCGCTTATACCTGAAAAAAGAAAAAAGAAAAAGGAAAGGGATTACAAAACCCTGAGAGAAGAAGATAAGTTGAAAGACAAAATCAGAGAATTGCAGCTCTCCATCAGAACAGGTTAGCAAATGCTTAAGTATAACATTAAAGATAAAAGGAAGGGAAACACCAAGAATAAATATAATCTTGTCATTTTAACCACAAACTCACAACACAGGAAGATAAAAAAAGATCTGACAATAGCAACCTAGAAGGGGAAGAGGAAAGGAATGGAACTGGCTTGGTCTAAGGAAATAACAGGCTATCAGAAAATGGACTACCTCATCTATGAGATGTTTCATACAAACCACATGGTAACTACTAAACAAATAACTAGAACAGAGACACAAATTACAAATAAGAAGAAAACCCACATAGAAAACTACCTACCTGAGTTGGTAGTCTGAAATTCATGGGACGAGAAACAAAGGAAAGGCAGGAGAACTGGAAAACGGGTGACAAAACGGCAGCATTAGGCCCCCACATTTCAATAATCACTCTAAATATAAATAGATTGAACTCTCCAATCAAAAGACACAGAGAGTCGGGGCTGGCCCTGTGGCCGAGTGGTTAAGTTCACGCGCTCCGCTGCAGGTGGCCCAGTGTTTCATTGGTTCGAATCCTGGGCGCGGACATGGCATTGCTCATCAAACCACGCTGAGGCAGCGTCCCACATGCCACAACTAGAAGGACCCACAACGAAGAATATACAACTATGTACTGGGGGGCTTTGGGGAGAAAAAGGAAAAAAATAAAATCTTTAAAAAGAAAAAAAAGACACAGAGTGGCGGATGGATTAAAGAACAGGACCCAACTATATGCTACCTCCAGGAATCACACCTCAGCCCCAAAGACAAACACAGACTCAGATTGAAGGGATGGAAGACAATCCTGCAAGCTAATAGTTTACATAAGAAAGCAGGTGTGGCCATACTTATATCAGACAAAGTAGACTTCAAGGCAAAACAGGTAAAGAGAGACAAAGAGGGGCGGCTTATAGTGATAAAAGGGACACTCCATCAAGAAGACGTAACACTTATAAATATATACGTGCCCAACCCAGGAGCACCAAAGTATGTAAAGAAACTACTAACAAAGCTAAAAGGAGATATCAACAACAATACGATAATAGTAGGGGACCTCAACACCCGACTAACACCAATGGATAGGTCATCCAGACAGAAAGTCAACAAGGAAATTGTAGATTTAAATGAAAAACTAGATCAGATGGACTTAATAGATATATAGAACACTCCATCCAAAAACAGCAGGTTACACATTCTTCTCAAGTGTGTGTGGAACATTCTCAAAGATAGACCATATGTTGGGAAACAAAACAAGCCTCAACAAATTGAAGAGGATTGAAATAATATCAGGCATCTTTTCTGACCATAATGCTGTGAAACTAGAAATTAATTACAAGAATAAAGCTGGGAAAGGGACAAAGATGTGGAGATTAAACAGCATGTTACTGAAGGACCAGTGGATCATTGAAGAAATTAAAGGAGAAGTCAAATATTATCTGGAGATAAGTGAAAATGAAAACATGCCATACCAACTCATTTGGGTTACAGCAAAAGTGGTCCTAAGAGGGAAATTCATCACAACACAGGCTCACCTCAATAAAAAAGAAAAATCTCAGATAAGCAATCTCAAACTACACCTAACAGAATTAGAAAAAGAAGAACAAACCAAGCCCAAAGTCAGTGGAAAGAGGGAAATAATAAAAATTAGAGCATAAATAAATGAAATTGAAACAAAAAAGACAGTAGCAAGGATCAATGAAACAAAGAGCTAATTCTTTGAGAAAATAAACAAAATTGATGGACCCTTAGCCCGGCTAACCAAGAAAAAAAGAGAGAAGATTCAAATAAATAAAATTAGAAATGAAAGAGGAGAAATCACAATGGATACCACAGAAATACAAGAGATTATAAGAGAATATTATGAAAAACTGTACGCCAACAAATTGGGCAACTTAGAAGACACGGATAAATTCTTAGGCTCCTACAACCTCCCAAAACTGAATCAGGAAGAAATAGAGAATCTGAATAGACCAATCACAAGTAAAGAGATTGAAACAGTAATCAAAAACCTCCCCAAAAGTAAAAGTTCACAGATGGCTTCTCTGGAGAATTCTACCAAACATTCAAGGAAGATTTAATACCTATCCTTCTCAAACTATTCCAGAAAATTGAGGAAGATGGAGCACTTCCTAACACATTCTATGAAGCCAACATCACCCTGATCCCAAAACCAGAAAAGGGCAACACAAAGAAGGAAAACTACAGGCCAATATCACTGATGAACATAGATGCAAAAATCCTCAACAAAATATTGCAAACTGAATACAGCAATACATTAAAAAAAATCATACCAGGGACACAGGGATGGGTCAACATCTGCATGTCAATCCATGTGATACAGCACATTAACAAAATGAGGAAGAAAAACCACATGATCATCTCAACAGATGCAGAGAAAGCATCTGACAAGATCCAACATCGATTTATGATAAAAATGCTTAATAAAATGAGTATAGAAGGAAAGAACCTCAACATAATAAAGGCCATATATGACAAACCCACAGCCAACATCAAATGGGGAAAAACTGAAAGCCATCCCTCTGAGAACAGGAACAAGACAAGGGTGCCCACTCTCACCACTCTTATTCAACATAGTACTGGAGGTTTTGGCCAGAGCAATTAGGCAAGAGAAAGGAATAAAAGGAATCCAAATAGGCAATGAAGAAGTTAAACTCTTGCTGTTTGCTGATGACATGATCTTATATAGAGAAAAACCCTAAAAAATCCATTGGAACGCTACTAGAAGCAAGAGCTACAGCAAGGTAGCAGGTACAAAGTCAACTTACGTAAGTCAGTAGCATTTCTATATTCTAATATCGAACTAACAGAAAGAGAACTCAACAACACAATCCCATTCACAATTACAAAAAAAAAAAAGAATAAAATATCTTGGAATAAATTTAACCAAGGAAGTGAAAGACCGCTACAATGAAAACTACAGGACTTTCTTGAAAGAAATTGATGACGACATAAAGAGGTGGAAAGACATTCCATGCACATGGATTGGAAGAATAAACATAGTTAAAATGTCCATACTACCTAAAGCAATCTACAGATTCAATGCAATCCCAATGAGAATCCCAATGACATTCTTCACAGAAATAGAACAAAGAATCTTAAAATTCATATGTGGCAACAAAAGACTCCAAGTTGCTGACACAATCCTTAGAAAAAAGAACCAAGCTGGAGGCATGACAATCCCTGACTTCAAAATACACTACAAAGCTATCCTAATCAAAACAGCATGGTACTGGTACAAAAACAGGTGCACAGATCAATGGAACAGAATTGAACGCCCAGAAATAAAACCACACATCTATGGACAGCTAATCTTCGACAAAGGAGCTGAGAACATACAATGGAGAAAAGAAAGTCTCTTCAACAAATGGTGTTCGGAAAACTGGATAGCCACATGTAAAAGAATGAAAATCAACCATTCTTTTACACCAATCACAAAAATAAATTCAAAATGGATCAAAAACTTAAAGGTAAGACCTGAAATCATAAGACTCCTGGAAGAAAATATAGGCAGTACACTCTTTGGCATCAGTCTTAAAAGGATCTTTTCGGACACCATGTCTTCTCAGACAAGAGAAACAATAGAAAGAATAAACAAATGGGACTTCATCAGATTAAAGAGCTTCTACAAGCCAAGGGAAAACAGGATTGAAACAAAAATGCAACCCATCAATTGGGAAAAAAATTTGCAAATTGTGTATCCGACAAAGGGTTAATCTCCATAATATATAAAGAACTCACACAACTCAGCAACAAAAAATCAAACAACCCAATCAAAAAATGAGCAGAGGATATGAGCAGACATTTCTCCAAAGAAGATATACGGATGGCCAATAGGCACATGAAAAGATGCTCAACATCACTGATTATCAGGGAAATGCAAATCAAAACTACACTAAGATATCACCTTACACCCGTTAGAATGGCTAAAATAACCCAAACAAAAAATAACAAATGTTGGAGAGGTTGTGGAGAAAAAGGAACACTCATACACTGCTGGTGGGAATGCAAACCAGTGCAGCCATTATGGAAAACAGTATGGAGATTTCTCAAAAAATTAAAAATAAAAATACCATATGACCCAGCCATCCCACTACTGTGTATCTATCCAAAGAACTTGAAATTAGCAATTCCAAGAGACCCTATGTTCATTGCAGCATTGTTCACAATAGCAAAGATGTGGAGGCAACCTAAGTGCCCACCAACCAATGACTGGGTAAAGAAGATATGGTATACATATGCAATGGAATACTACTCAGCCATAAAAAAGGATAAAATCGTCCTATTCACAGCAACATGGATGGACCTTGAGGGTATTATGTTAAGCAAAATAAGCCAGATAGAGAAAGACAATCCCTGTATAACTCCACCTATATGTGGAAGTTAAACAAGTGGACAAAGAAAACAGATTAGTGGTTGCCAGGGGAAAGGGAGGTTGGGGGGAGGGCACAAAGGGTGAAGTGATGCACCTACAACATGACTGACAAACAATAATGTACAACTGAAATTTCACAAGGTTGTAACCTATCATAACCTCAATAAAAAATAAAATAGAAAAACAAGCAAAACAAAGCGAAAAAAAGGTGACAAACTGTTATTAAATATTTTCTACATAATACAAAGTATATTTAGGATATTTCAATGAAATCTCCAAAATTAAAAAGAAAAAAATGCTGGAAAAGAGATCTGAATCCCGGCCTCTATTTGCATTAGAGTGTAGACTTCTCCACACGTTCCTGTTCCATATGTTCTTTCCCACCCACAAGCCTGGAGGCAGTATGTGCTAAGCTTGGCTGTGCCAGGCAGACAGAGAGCTCTAGGGCTGGAGAGAGAGGTAAGGGTTGGCTACACAGATCTGGGGGTCCCCAGGGTCAGATAGGGTGGAAGCCTTAGGAAGCGAGGAGTGAATATGAAAAACAAGGAGAAGGGGCCCCACAAAAAACCCAGGGCAACCCTAACATATATTCCCTCTGACTGTTTATCTCCCACTTTTACAATGTCTCTGGCCATCCATCCTCATTGGAGAGTTTCTATGACAACCCTGGGCAATGTCTGTAGTGTGTTCAAACTACCCAGCAATCAGTCATTCGGCTAGCACAAAGGATTGGTAAGAACTTCTGGCCAGACTTCAAGAGATTCTCGGAGAGCACATGCTATTTTCCTTGAAATGCCCATTTCTTCCAGGAGTAATTTCATCTCTAATCCCGCAGCTTCACACATCAACAGATTTACTTGACGGTGTCCTGAAGAAGGAAGACAGTGTTGACTTTCAAGTGAGAAGAACTAATAAGGATAATAGGTTTTATTTTGGTAAAAACGAAGGTTCCAGCATGCGTAGAGTGATACGTTCTGAAAGCTCTTCTCAGCACTCTCGCCTGCCGTCCTTCCTGCCGCCCATCACAGCTGTATGATCTTGCATGAACAGAGGTCACCGATGGCAGGGAGCTTTTTAAATAAACTGCAGGGTCTCACAGCTCCTCCAACATCCTCCTCCCTGCTCCTGCTCCTGTGCTCCCATCTCTCTTCCTGCACCACAGCACCGACTGGTGATTTGTCTGCTTCAATGTCTATTTCTCCCACTGGGCTGTAAGCTCTTGGAAAAGAAGAACTGATCCCATTTAAAGTTGACATCCTCAGCATCTAGGACAGTGCCTGGCACTTACTGAGTCCTCTTCAAATATTTGTTGAATGGATGGATGAATAAATAAAAGAAAAACTCCAAATAAAACTCTTGAAGAAACTGAAAACACTTCTATTGACAGGCCAAGATTGGCTGGCAAGTTTTCATGCATGGACTGGGTTGACATGACATAAAATTTTATTGCTTGACTTCTGACACACTCATGTTGTGTAGAATGCCAGGTATGGGTCATGAAACTTGGCCATAAAGAGAGAGAGAGAAGGAGAAAGAGAAGGAGGAAAAGCTTATGGTTTCCTAAATTCTGTGCTTCTGGAAACACAGGGATGCACTTCAAATGATGTTGTATCTTACAGAGTCATAGTGTTACCAAAAAGAAAAAACCTAAACGAATGAAACTAACAGCAAAGTGGTTTGTGGAGGAAAGGCTAAATAAAATGCATGTTTTTCTTGGAAGAGAAATGAGAATCCTTTCATCAATAGTTAACTGACGTGATCTGTAAGGTGGTGAGAAGGGGCCGTGAGTCGCTAAACTTGACTCTGGCTCCGCATCCCCTGGCCAGCCTATCTCTCGTGCTCACCTTCTATGAAACGCTTCGATTCGCCTTCGATCTTTGTTAAAGGATCCTTTCCCAGCTGACCAGCCTTGCCAGCACCGAGCCACATTTCCTCAGATGGCATCTTGGCCATCTGGGCTCTGTCTTAGTGACACTCAGCCCATCTCTCTGGGATTCTGTCATGACCTTCCCTTTGGTGGTGTCTCTCTTCAGGCCACTCAGGCCATTATCACAGTTCTTGCTTCAGATGCCAGCAGCATCCACTTAACCTTATGTCTTACTCCTAAATGAGATGAAAAGCTGGGTCTTGAAAGAGCTGGGGGCGGAGGGGTGAGAGAGACTTTCACTGCTGCCTCTGACTCCCTGAGGATCTTTCCACAGCAGCAAGCTTGCTGATCTGAAGATTCCAACTTGGGAAGCAGTGTCCTGGTCTTCTCCCCATCTTTGATTTGGCCATTTGATTTCTGGAGCCTGGGGAGCCCTGAAGACTCTGAGAGTGGGTCCTTACTTAGCTCTGTTGCAAAAGAATGATGCAGATCCTTGTGGCCAGAATGGATTGTAGCTGGGGTTGGCCAGTGCCCTAAACCCTGGGACAGTATTTGCTGTGGTGTCGTTTGGGGACAGCATACCCAGACATAATTATTAAAGATATGGATTCCTGAGCTGCCCCTCAAACCTAATCAGAACCTCTAGAGAAGGCAACTCTAGAATTTTCATACGGGAGAAGCTCAGGATCAGCAATCTGCTTGGTCAGGAGTAATGAGGCTTGTCGTGAAACTGTTTCAGCAGTAAATGCATGTTTGACTTAGAATGAATTTAACTGAGTAAAAGCCCAAACTAAAAACAACCAAATGTCCATCAACACGGGAATGAATAAACAAATTGTGGTCTGTCTTTAAAATGGACAACGATTCAGCAATAAAAAGGAATAAACTAGTGACATATGGAACAACAAGGACAAATTTCACAGACACTGTGCTGAGCAGAAAGAAGACAGACAAAAGAATACACGCTGCCTGATTATATTGATAAAAACTCCAGAAAAGACAACCTAGTCCATGGTGACAGGAAGGAGGTCAGCCGGTGCTCCGGGCTGGGATGTCGGATAGGGACTCACCGAGAGAGGGAATGGAGGGGGACTTCGGGGTGGAAATGTTTACGTTTGGAAATGACAGTGGTTGTGGTTACTCAGGCATATAAAATTGTCAAAACCCATCAAAAGTTGCACTTACAATGGGAGCATTTTATTGTGTGTAGATTATATCTCAAGCAAGTTGATTTTTACAAAGAGCAATGCTTTCTACAGATTCACACTTTACAGAAGAATAATGAAATTTCAGTTGCCCGTATCATGTCAACGTACATTACTGTGTCTGTAAAATTTGGCGTGGCTTGTGATGCTTGGGGGGATTATGGGGTGGGGGCTAAAGCTGCCCGAACACTGATCCCTGCGGCTGAAGCCCAGGTTCTAGACTTGAACATGGCTGTAGTGACTTTTGTGCTCTCTGCCGTTGAGCTGCTGACATCCCAGCTCCCTGAGGATTTTTGAACTGTCCTTGAGTGACTGCTGAGCTGCTGATGTTGGCTGGATTCAATGAGGTTGGGGGCTGAAAAAAACTGTTGTTACTTTATTCAGTTCATAAACTTCAGTATTAGTTACGAGGCCTTACTGACAAACAGCTGCAATGTATTTTTGGCCAGTTTGCATACAGTAATCTTATCTTGTTAACCGAGAGGTGGTGTTTACTTTGTCTGAGCATCATCCTATAGGTTCCAGAATGCTTGAACAACCAAGTGTCATCCCAGCCAAGCAGTCTTGTAGGAATTGGTGCTCTGTATGGCTCACCACCTTTTCCAGATCATCCTAGGGTTTCCCTTTGGGAGGACAAAGTGGATGGTATTGTGGGGACCTGAAATTGGCCACCCCAAGACAGGTCTCTTTGGCATCAGGATTATTTGAGACTGATTGCTTTTGATAAACTGGGACAGGGAAGGAGGCTCTGAGGAATGGAACTTGCCCTTTGTTAGCACACATTTACATTTGTAAGGTAAATCTCTATCTGTAAAGGTGCCTCCCTCTCTGTACCAGGAAGAAGAAAGGAGATGACCTTCTCTCTAGAAACTCTTAATCAATACCAAAGGCAAGGACTTAAATCTGCATTTTATTGTGCTTGTCTGGTAACCTCCTGTAGCTGACTTCCCTCCCCCTCCCAACGTTGGCATTTCTTTAAGGATTAAGCATCTTTCCTTAGGCTAGGAACTGATTGCTGCGCTCACCTGTGACCACCCAGCTCCAGACAATCGACTAGCCTCCTGCTACACCCACCGAGACAGCAGAGCACTACCTGCTGTGTCCATCAAGCGCTGTGCCGCCAGGGCAATCTTGTGACTATTGTGGGAGGGACATTTCAATCACATGTGAAACACCCTGTTTGGGGGTATATAACCACTCTGTGCACCCCACTTCTTGGGTGCCCTTTCTTCCTTCGGGAAGAAAGGCCCCAGGCCATGGTTCCTCATAAAGCTTTGTTTAATTTTCTCTTGCTATTCTGTCTCATGTGAATTTAATTCGTTCTCCGGCCAGATGAACCCATCTTTGGGAAGAGGAAATGTCTTCCTCCCCTACAGTATCATAATGACATCAGCTAACACTTACTGCGTGCTTAATTACTGTGTGTCAGGCTGAGCACTGGGTAGTCATCAGCTCATTTAATCCTCACACTATCCAAATGAAGATGAATCTGAGATTTAGAGAGATTAGGGGACTTTCCAGAATGTTCACGCTGCTTTAGTGCCAGAGCTAGACTTCAAGCCACACGCAACTCTAGAGACTTGGACCTCAGCCACGCTTTCACACTAGAATCACCTGGGAAGCTTTTAACACTCCTGATGTCTAGGCTCTACCCCAGAACAATTAAATCAGAATCTCTGGTGGGGTGACCCGGGGATCAGTACTTTTTAAAGCTCCTGGTGGTTCTAATGTGCAGCTAAGGCTGGAAACCACCCTCCAACTTTTGGGCCCTTCGCCACAATGTTATAATGAAAGATGGTGAGCATAGTGCACCAGGCTCACCCTGACACTGACTGATGTGCTTCTTTTCACGTCCTTATACTAATTATTGATGAGGATTTTTAGGCTGCTTAATTTTAAAATGGCTTATGATGAGGATTTTTAGGCTGGTTAGTTTTAAAACTACAGATGAGATTCAGGCTCCAAGGAGTGGAATTTGTTTGCCCCTTTGTTGGGAAACATTTACATTTCTAAGGGAAACCTCTATCTGTGAAGATGCCTCCCTCTCTGTGCCAGGAAGGGGGGGGATGGTCTTATCTCTAGAGGCTCTTGGTCAATGCCAGAGGCAAGAACTTAAGTTGGTTGCTGTCTGGCAATCTCATGTAACTGGTTTAGGGTGGTGGTGTCTAACCTTTCTAACCTTTACTTAATCCGATTTGATTCTTGTCTAAAAGTCATGGGATCACCCAATGACCAGACCCCACCCGCACTGATACCATTTTAACTTTTTTTCATGTTCTTTCCTTTGTCTTGTAAAGAGATGAATCATATACCTATGCCTTATAAAATTAGCCCTAACCCTCAACTCGGGGCAGCAGCAGGAGCTCTGACTGCCCGTGGGTCCTGTCCCCAAGCACCAGCTCTGCCTGCCCATGGGTCCTGTCCCCATGCCAGCGGGGGCAGCAGCAGTGGCTCTGCCTGCCCGTGGGCTCTGTCCCCATGCCAGTGAGGGCAGCAGAAGCGGCAGCAGCAGAAGCTCTGACTGCCCATGGGTCCTGTCCCCATGCTATTCCACACTATTCTACTCTCTAAATAAAAGAGCACTACTGCCAGATCTTGAGAGTCTAAGAAATCTTTCTTTCGACTCCTCGGCTCACCGACCCCGCATCAATTATGACCCTACTTCCTCTCATCTTGTGATTTAACATTGGTTCACAGGAATAGACTTTTAGGGAGAGCTTGTTGTGTAAGAGAATATAATGGATGTCTTCAAAGGACCTTTCCTTTCCTCCTCTCTCACATGTTTCCCAAGTGCCTGCCATGCATCAGGCACTGGTGATACAAACCTGAACGAGCCCCAGTCATGCTCCCAGGAAGCTTCCTGTCTTCTGGGGAGACAGACCTATGAGTGGTGATGGAAAAACTAACATGTGCCCTGATGGGGGAAGGAAGCACAGGGCAACAGAGGATGCACAGAGGAGTCAGCGAAGGCTCCCTGGAGGAGGTGGCAGCTGAGTGAACTGATGGATAGAGGTCAGCCATGTGCAGGGAGAGGAGCATCCTAGGCAGGGGGTGGCATGAGCAGACACAGGGCTTGAGATGGCAGAAGCTTGAGGTGGACTTCTGGGTGGCTGAAACCACATGGGAGGCAAACAACGGAAGGAAATAAGCCAGAGGAAGATGGATGACCTTGAAAGCATGTCAAGGAACCTGGACTCTGTCCTATAGGAGACAGTAAGTCACTGAAGTGTTTTAAACAGGAGTGTGATGTGATCAAGAATCAGCATTTAAGGTGATGATGGAGAAAGAGAAACCCAGGGAGAAAATGGAGGAGAGGCAGCAAATATGCCTTATAGCTTTATATCCTATCTGCCACTGAAGCCTAAATGTCCCCATGAGAGCGGCTGATAGGACTGTTAACCTGACCAGCTTATTGAACAGACTGATAAAGATCGACTGATAGTAGCTGGTAATGACAAGCTCCTTTCCTTCTTGGCCAAGCAATTTTCTTAAAATTGGCGAAAGAAGATGCTTGTCAGCCTAGGGAAGGGTTTTCATACCTAGCTCCAGGGATCCATGAAGCCTCTGAAATTGTGTGCAAAATTCTGTGCATTTTTCTGGGAGAGGGTTGTAGCTTTCATCATACTTTCAAAGGCTTTCAGGACCTACGAACCAGGTAGCTGAAGATTAAAATCCAAAATTTGAGATAAGGATAGTCTGTCCTTTCAGCTGACCTGGAGAAAGGCTTTGGGAGAAAGGCCCAAATGGACTTTCACAAATATTTTAATGGTGAAATTTTAGGTAGCAGACTCCTTGCACTGTCTACATTAAATACACACTTAAGTTCATATATGCTCATCTCCAATGCAAAAGCCTTTGTGAGACTATTTTCTAGGCAAGGTGTGTAAGCCTGATCCTTGACTCAAGCTTCTGAACTGGAAGAGACGAGCCTACAGGAACAAAGGGATGAACATTGCCCAGAGGGAGTTCCCAATAGGAGCCGCAGCTGCTGAGATGACTGGTTTTGCATGTGCAAGAGCCGTGATCTGAGATCTCTGCCGCCTCTGAGGCCCTGATGGCCTGCTGAGAAGTCACGAAGGTACCCCGCCTCGCCTAGGCTTTTGTCGTTGCAACTGCGTATACACACAAGCAAACATGTGCTTCCCGCCTTGCCTTGATTCACATTGACAGTTTCTTGGTAAAGCAGGTGGGTAAGAGTGATTTTCCCAGCAGGAAAAGCCTGCTCTGCTGCTTCACGACCAGCTAGCCAGTGATAATGAGCTTCACCCCAGGCCACCGCCAAAGCTGCTGTCCCCTTCAGAAGCAGCCACATTAGAGAGAGGTTAATGCATTCATGGTGAGCTCTGTAGGGGTGGGGGTTGGTATCCTCTTTTGTGTGTGTGTGTGTGTGTGTTTACATTCAGAATCTGGAAGATAGTTATTGAAAGATGATGGTCTCCACTAATTAATTAATTTTGTCCTCTCCAAGGACCACGAATTTATTGCCAATGGTTTGAACTTCATTTGGGGTCTAGTTTCCTCCTTTGCAAAAAGAGGATGTTGCACAAACATGATAACGTCACTCCTGCCTAATACCTCCATTAGCTTCCCATTCCTTGGAACCAGAGAATCCTGGGGTTTACGTCCAGACACCACTAATGTTAACAAGAAAGGTCTTAGGTACTCCAAGTTAGGGCAGCTCTGTCTTTAACTGTTTTATATGTTGGATTTCCACAAGATTTTATTTGATGGAAGGGTTCACTAAAAATTAGAAAGATTTCAAAAAGTAAAGTATGAAAACTATTGGTCCAGACACAAAGTCTGATAAGAGGTGGGCTAACCTAGGAGCGGCTCAGGAAGTCTATCTCCTAGTTACAAAAACGGTGCCGGGTAATTCAGGTTTCCATGTGCAAGTACTTACATGTCTGGGAAATAGTAACTTGATTCCATTCCCATTGCAATGGACAGTAGCCCACACCGGGAAACTTAAAAACACTCGTCCTTGGCTGCCCTTCCTCTGGTAAGTACTTTGCTCTATGCATGCAAGGTTTCAGTCAGTGGAAAGCTGGCAGGCAGCTGAAATTTAGAACCCAAATATGCAGGTCAAGGTATTGTTTACCACATAAGAGTGATTTATTTTTATCATTGAAATCTTAAAACCTTAATATGCTTCCCAAGAAGATGGCTAATTTAGAAAAGGCCAAAAGAAAACTGAAGAGAGAAAAAAAACTACGGAAAAGTGAGAACCATTTAACTGAATTCTTTCCAGAAGTTAGACTCTTCTTTGGCTGGTAAAAATGGATTAGTATATGTATCTGTTTTGTTTATTTGTTTCATGCAGTTTTTACTAATAGATTTTCAGTTCAACTCCAAACCCTACTGAATAACTGGAATGTTGAAAAAATATTTAAAGACTACTGGTTTGAAGAAACATCCAACTGTTGGTCTGCCCAAGGAGCCCATGTGTCTAGGCCTAGCTCTGCCTGGGAAATAAGAACTTATTCCTTAGTCAGTTGTCAGCTCCTTCACAATTGGGCTTCAAATTCTATTTTAAGCCTTTTCCACAATCATTTCCCCCAGGAACAGCTAGGGATTACCTGGACCCATCATCTGCATTCACTACTTCCCAACCTTCCCATATTCCATTTACTCTCTCAGGAACACGCTTTTCCCCTCTCAGCTATCTGAAAAACTCCATAGCACTCTGCAAACCTAGCTCAAATGCCCCGTCTTCCATGAAGCCTTCCACAGCACTCTGTAATTCACACCTTATAGCCCTCACCACGCGCAACATGATTCTTTAAGTGATTTTCTTTCTTTACTGAACTGTGAACTCCTTGAGGTTCGTAGCTATGTTTTATTTATCCCCAGCGTGTATCGCAGGGTTGGGCATATCGTAGGTGCTCAATAAACATTTTTTTGAAGAAATGAATGATGATTCTTAAAGTCCCTGATGGCTCAAAAATTACATTTTCTATGACTTAGCAATGGAGCCCACAATTTCAGGGTTCTGCAAGACCATCAAACAGCTTACTCTAATGCTACTATCTGGGAATCAAAATAAAAGTACCCGGATTGGTCACCATTGCCCAGAGCTAGGTCGCTGGTATTTGGCACTTACTCAAGCAACTCTATCAAGTTCCTTCTTTAGGATCCATGTATATCCTGTGAGGTCAGAAACCTTCAGCCCTGTCACCAATGAGCATAGCTTGGAGGAAAAAAGGTCTGCGATTACCAGCTATCTTTAATTTTGGAGGCTCACTGAGATTCACCTGACAAAGCCCAAAGCGATGACTTCAGTTTGCAAGGTATTGGTTAAAAAGAAAAAGGAGTAAATGGATATTTTTGTGCTGCTGTTACCATACCATCCAACTGGTGCTTTTATTTTCTTCATATTTTCTCTCCTCAATCCCTCTCTTCTTGTGGATTCAAAGTTGGCCTTTATAATAATGTGTTTATTCATGAATATTTTTATGTGTGGGAAAAGAATAGTTGGCTTTGAAAAGAGCTTTTCTAGACTGGAGAATTTAATTGAAAGTGCTGCTGCAATGGGGGAACAGTAGACATTTAAATTCAGTTCCCAAGGTGTTAGATTCCAGGAAATCGTGTAGGAATACAAAATGCCAAGCTTTCATTCTCAGAAGTTTTTTACAAAGAAGAAAAACTAGATAATGTACATTCTGCAGACTCTAATCCTCTCAATAACCTTCTAATGGATTATCCCAGCTAACGCGTGGGTCTGGCAGCTGTAACAGAGACCCCAACTACAGTGCCTTCAAGGAGATGGGAGTCCCTCTCGTCTGAGTCCAGCATGAGCAGTCCAGGCTGGCTTGGTAGCTCCTCTGTATCAGGGAGCCAGGCTTCTTCAGTCTTGCTGCTTTGCCATACCCAGGGTGTCCCTCTTGCACAGCGCTCACTTTGGCTCACACCGTGTTTGCACTCCAGACAGTGGAGGCAGAAAAGGCCAAATGGAGTAGCTGCTCCTTCCCCTCTTCAGCAACGCTGACAGCAGCACCGACCACTCCTGATCATTTCGGGTTGGCCAGAACTTAACCACACGGCTATGTGCTAGTTAAAAACCAGGGGTTTTATTCCTACAGAAGGAGGGAGCATGGGTCTTAGGGGACAATTGTCAGTTTCTGCCATGTTGTCAATTCATGAAGTTTCCTCAAATTTGGCCTCAATTACAGTTAGATCTATTTTGTAAAAATCTCTTTTTCTTGTTAAGGGGAAGCTTATATGTTGGCATGTGTGGACAGGTGTGGTCTCCCTCGTGGTTGCTGAACGTTTCCTTGATCGATTTCCATAAGTCCTTTAAGAATGACACGTTAGAATATCCACATCCAAGAGTCTCAGAGTCCACTGGGGTTTTATGCCCAAATACATGAGGAGTGAAACTGACCTACGCGACACGGGCAGCACATTGCCAATGCCTCTCCAGCGCTGTGTCCAGAGAAGGGTGCTTGCTGGTCCTGGAACACTGCATGTCCTTCAGGAGGGTGCAAGCTGCAATCCCGATAGCAGTGGTGCTGTCCTCTCCTTCCTTCCTTTGTATCTTTAAATCACCTTATACCTTTAGAAGTTATTTCACATCATTTCATGTTTATTGCTTTTGTTTCCCTACCCACTCTCCCTGGCCACAACCTCAAGCCTTCTTTGACTCTTTCCTGGAAAGTGATATATTGTCGGGTAAACAACTGACTCCCAGGCTGACTCCACTCTGCCTGCCTATAAACCCTTTCTTCCCTGGCTCACAACCATGCCTACAATTTCTGCCATCAGAATGGCTCCTATAGTTCCCTCTGCTGTTTCCCCTCTGACAAGAATAACATCTGAGCAGCCATTAAAACACCAGGATGGATTACATCTTCAGGTTAGCTACACAGAGCAGAATTTAAGGACGGGGCGAGGTGCGTTCTGATGAGGGAATAGCAGCGGCAGTTCCAGGACGGTGTCTAAGGCAGCCAGCAGACAGTGGGTGCCTTGGCCGGGGGTGACTTTGGGAGGCCCCCATGGTCTCTGTTGCTGCTCCTCCCTCACAGCCCCCATATTCTTCATTATGGTCAAATGTCATTTTCCCAAATGAATGATGTATAAATCTGGCTTCAAGCCCCAGCCCATTTCCAAGCATACTGGTGTAGGGAAGGAAGACATTTCCTCTATCCAAAATGTGGGTTCCTCTGGCCGGAGAATGAATTAAATTCACATGAGACAGAATAGCAAGAGAAAATTAAACAAAGCTTTATGAGGAACCATGGCCCGGGGCCTCTCTTCCCGAAGGAAGAAAGGGCACGGAAGAAGTGGGGTGCACAGAGTGGTTATATACCCCCAAACAGGGTGTTTCACATGTGATTGAAATGTCCCTTTTACAACAGTCGTGAGGCCGCTCTGTCAGCACAGCGCTTGATGGAGGCAGCTAGGTCTGCTGTCTCAGAGGGCGTAGCTGGAGGCAAGTCGATTGTCTGGAGCTGGGTGGTCACAGGTGAGCGCAGCAATCAGTTCCTAGCCTAAAGGAAGATGCTTAATCCTTAAAGAAATGCCAAAGTTGGGAGGGGGAGGGAAGTCAGTTACAGGAGGTTACCAGACAAGCACAATAAAATGCAGATTTAAGTCCTTGCCTTTGGTATTGATTAAGAGTTTCTAGAGAGAAGGTCATCGCCTTTCTTCTTCCTGGTACAGAGAGGGAGGCACCTTTACAGATATTTACCTTACAAATGTAAATGTGTCCTAAGGAAGGGCAAGTTCCATTCCTCCTTCCCTGTCCCAGTTTATCAAAAGCAATCAGCCTCAAATAATCCTGATGCCAAAGAGACATATCTTGGGGTGGCCAATGCCAGGTCCCCACAGGGGTCTGAAACTTTAAGTGATGGACACTGACATCTGATGGCTACCGATCTTCTCCGCTAGCATTCAGCTGTAGAGAGTTTAAAATTTCCACCCACAGACAATCTGGTCACCTCTGCGCCCCCACCACCCTGCAAAGTTAGGGAACACCTACTTTACTCCAAAAAGGACTCTGCGCTCTGCGGGAATGCCCCTCCTGCTTCCGGGTGACGCGAGGCTTGGCTTCCCCGTGCCCCTCCTCTATGTGAAATGACAAGAGCCCTACCTCTGGATCCTGAAGTACTTGTCCACTCGAGGAGAAAGGCCATGGTGTGAGAGGAAGGCTGTCTGACAAGCCTGTGGGGACCTGGAATTGGCCACCCCAAGATGTGTCTCTTTGGCATCAGGATT
Source organism: Equus przewalskii (assembly GCF_037783145.1). Classification (NCBI taxonomy): domain Eukaryota; kingdom Metazoa; phylum Chordata; class Mammalia; order Perissodactyla; family Equidae; genus Equus; species Equus przewalskii. The sequence continues at coordinate 3,562,699 of NC_091855.1, forward strand.
ATTTGAGACTGATTGCTTTTGATAAACTGGGACAGGGAAGGAGGCTCTGAGGAATGAAACTTGCCCTTTGTTAGGACACGTTTACATTTGTAAGGTAAGTCTCTATCTGTAAAAGGTGCCTCCCTCTCTGTACCAGGAAGAAGAAAGGAGACGACCTTCTCTCTAAAAACTCTTAATCAATACCAAAGGCAAGGACTTAAATCTGCATTTTATTGTGCTTGTCTGGTAACCGCCTGTAACTGACTTCCCTCCCCCTCCCAGCTTTGGCATTTCTGTAAGGATTAAGCATCTTTCCTTAGGCTGGGAACTGATTGCTGCACTCACCTGTGACCACCCAGCTCCAGACAATCGACTAGCCTCCTGCTACCCCCACCGAGATAGCAGAGCACTACCTGCTGTGTCCATCAAGCGCTGTGCTGCCAGGGCAATCTTGTGACTATTGTGGGAGGGACATTTCAGTCACATGTGAAACACCCTGTTTGGGGGTATATAACCACTCTGTGCACCCCACTTCTTGGGTGCCCTTTCTTCCTTCGGGAAGAAAGGCCCCAGGCCATGGTTCCTCATAAAGCTTTGTTTAATTTTCTCTTGCTATTCTGTCTCATGTGAATTTAATTCGTTCTCCAGCCAGATGAACCCCCATTTGGGGAGAGGAAACGTCTTCCTCCCCTATACCTGCCTGCCTCGAGGTCGCACTTAGAACCATTCACAGGCCAATGCGGTCTGCAGGATGCACAGGACAAGCAGCCCCAAGAGGATGCAACTGAGAGTAAGACCAGTGCTGCTCTGAGGGCTTACAGCCCAGGGAGAGGAGGGCCCGGGCCATGTCTCCTCCAGGGAACCAGGGGGACCAAAGGCAGCCGTTGGGAAGTCTGGCTTCTGACCTGGAAATGCAAAGCAGATCAGGGGAGTAGGGGCGCTCTAGTGCCAGCAGCTGTTTTCCTGGAAAGACTGAAAATCTCTTGCATGGGTTCCATTTAACCCTGCCTGAACCGGACCTGAGGTCTTCTCAGGAGACTCAGCAGTGTCTTTCGTGAATAGACAGGACCCTATGGGGGTATACACCCTCTTCACTGCCCCTACCACTTCTCTGTGTAATAATTTACGCATATTGTAAACACACGGTGGCTTTCTCAGCCTTGGGGGGATTCCTCCCACTGTCCTGCATTTTTTTTTCAAAAGCTTCTTGAAAATTTTGTTATTTCAAGGAACCTGCAAAGTCTCAGACGTCTTACCTAACCATAGGACGACTCCATGCAGGGCTGCAAAAATCAGTCCTCTAGGTAGAAGCCATCCCTGGCAGCAGTCACAGACTTACTGCACATCTGCATGCTGGAGTGAAGAGGGCTGCGGGCAGGTGGGGCACGCCAGTGGAGAGGAGCCGCCTCTGAGGGAAGAGTGCGGGGTTGGGGGAGGAATGGGGGATGGGATGGGGGACTACACGATGACACACACACACACACACACACAACACGGCCGGGGGCACAGCCCACCCCCCACCCCCGCAGCGTGGCTCACTGGAGGGGTTTGAACTGCCATCCAGAGTAAGTTAGTGTCTCAGAAGCAGCAGAAATGACTCTGAACACGTTTTACTCTGTCTGCTAAGAACTGGTAATTTACACAGCAATTTTTGTAGGTGGTTACTTCTCTGGATCTTTCGAGGGAAGGAACTTCTGGTTCCTTACAGTAATACTGTATGGTTGGCAGCGGAATAATAGAAGTTTAAGGCTTTTAGAGAAATTAATTTTGATTTTTAAAAGAAAGGCACAAGGAGAGCCTTGTGAGATGTGATTCTTTAAGTAAAAAATCTTTTCTTTTAGAGGAACTGGATTCAGAAGGGAAAAAGAAAGCCTGAGTTGGGATCAGCTCAGAGATGCTAATGTAGGGGTCTAATTCACACCTCCAGAAGCAGGTGAGTCTGGGCAGAGATGAGGCAGACCATAAATCATTAGCTTGTGCGACTTGTGACTCTTCCTAGCCAGAGATTAATGGGAGAAGGTGGTCTTTGCTACAACTGTGGAATGACCGGTTGCAAATGTTGTGCGCCAGGAATTATTCAGAGTATCCATCGTGCAATTAGAGTAGGCAGCCACTGACGCTCCCTTGTTCTTCTCTGCTTGCTCCAAATGACGAGGCTCATCGAAGAAACGCTCATAACAATCTCTGCATTCCTATTTTATATCATAAGTGCTTGCTAAATCAGTTCAACATTAAATAAAGGATGTCATAATTGTTGCAGGCTTTTAAAGATATAAACGTCTAGGTACAATCTGGTAGTTTTCCGCTAATCATCTCTTCTAAGTTCGCTTTTTAATATGAAATGTGCTACATATACAAAAGAGAATATATAATGTATGTGTATACATACAATTGAAAGATGTATAATAAAATTAGCCAGTGTAATCCCTCAGAATAAGACATTGCTAGTCCATCTGTTGCCCTCTGTGTGTCCCTCCTTAGCTGCATCTCTCTGCTCTCCCGTGAAGCAGCCACTCTGCTGACTTTATCATTCCCTTGGTTTTCTTTAGTTTTTACCACATTTGTAATACATTGCTTAAAATATATTATTTAGTTTTCTTTCTTTTATATAACTAGAGTCATGCTATATATATTGCTCTGTCTCCTCTTTGTTTCAGTCCACGTGACGTTGACAAGTGTGGCTGCTATTCATTTGTTTTCACTCCAGAATAGTTTTCCATTGTATGGATTTTCCAAATGTACTTGCTCCTTTCCCTGGTGATGGATATTTGGGGTGTTACCCTTTTTAGGCTATCATGAATTGTGCTGCTTTGAACATTCTTGTTCGAATCTCTTTGCACACGTTACCATCCCAACTGTGTTCCAGACGGGAAGGAGGAGGAAAAGAAAGGGAAAGAACTTGTGCCCTCCCTTCAGCGCACATATCACTGCTGCTCATATCCTGTTGCCCAAAATGTAGTCAGGCGGCCACACCTACTTTCAGAGGAAGCTGGGAAATGTAGTTCCTTACTTGGAATGGCCATGTACCCTCAGAGAAGAAACTGAATGGTTACTGGGGGTCTTCTGCCTGTCTATGCCACCCTGTCCCATGTATGTTTGGAAAAAATAGGTGGAAAGAATGTAATTGTTGGGTACCATGTTCTGATTATGTCCATTAGACCAAGATTTTAATAGTGCTGTTTAAATCTTTATACATTATTGAGAAAGATATAGTAACATTTTTCACTATGATAGTGAGCTTGTAGATTTCTCTTTGTGGTTCTGTCAATTTTTGATTTACATATTTTGAGGGTATCTGATTAGGAGCACTCAAGTTTAGAACTGTATTTTCCTTCCAAATTGAACATTTGTTCGGTCGTCTCATACAGTGACCCTTTTTGTGTCTAGTAATTATTTTTGCCTTAAAAATCTATGTGTCTATTATAAATGTAGCTATTCCAGGTTTTGTTACTACTTACCTAGTATATCGTTTTAAACTTTATCATATTCTAGTTATGTGTCTTCATATCGGTAGTTTGACCACTTTCCCATTTAAGTTGGGGAGTTTAGTCCATATACATTGAATGAGTTTGCTGGTATGTTTGGATTAATTTTGATAATATTATTTTATGCGTTGTAATTTTTCCAACTTTTTCTGTATATCTCTTTTTTCTCCCTTTATTGCCTTCTTTTAATTGTTTGAGGCTACAGTCCATAATAAAAGTTTTCCTTCTAACATATATATACTCCATTTATACTTTTTGTGTTTGCCCCAGAAATTTCAATATTCATGTTAACTCCCTAAAATCTCAAGTTAGTTAATATTTTCTCTTTTCTCTGGAAAAACGTGAAAACTTTAACTCCTATCACACTCTTCTAACTTATATGCAGTTTCCTAGTACATTTGTTCTCCTTTGCAAGTTCCAAATTAGACATTTGGACTTTGTCTTCACAGTTGTTTGTTCTCAGCCCTTTGAAAGATGGGAAAAATTATTCCACTTTTTTCTGTCTTTGTTGTGTTGAGAACTCAGATGTCAAAGCAGTCTAACAATTGTTTGCTTTTTTTTTTTTTTAATAAATAATCTGCCTTTTTTCTTTGGCAAATTAAAATATTTCAGGATACAAGATCTTCTGCTTGACTTTGGTGCTCTGCTGAACTTTAGCAATAAAAAATCTAGGTTCTTTGTTTTGGCTCTTAAGTGACCTTGTTTGGGATTCACTGGGCTTCTTGAATATGAAGATTCATATCTTTCATTAGTTCTGGAAAATTTTCATCTATTACTTCTGTTATCTTTCTGTTGTCTTCTGGAACTCTCGTTAGACTTTCTCACTTTATCCTCCATTTCTCTTAACTTCTTTTCAAAATTTTCCATTTCTTTGTCTCATTGGGCTGATTCTTGTGCAAGTTTTTTCAAATCTATATTCCATTTCATGAATTCTCACGTTAGCTTGTCTAATCTGCTTTTAAAATCACCCACCAAATTTCTAATGTTAGTTATGTTCCCTGTGTTTCTAGCAGCTCTATTTTTTCAATTTTGCCTAATGTTTTATAATAATCTTTTATTCCTGAGCTTCCTTTTTAATTCATCTTTTCTCTCTTTAAACATTTTAAATGTATTTATTTTACACTCTATATCTTATAATTTCTGTACTTGAGTCTTTGCACACCTCCTTTTGTAGTTTCTGGGTTTGTTTGTGTCTGCAGACTCTAGCTAATCCTGGCTTGTTTTCTTGCATGTTTTGTGACTTTGTTTTTGTGGCTATGATTAATGTGAACTCACTGGAACTTTGTGATAATTATTTGGAGCTTGCATTTAAATGCATTCCTTCCGAGAGGATTAGGTCTGTTTCTACCATGGCCTGGAGGAGCTATATTCCAAGATAATTTTAAACTAAATTTTCAGCTTGATACTTTTTGGAAGTGCTGGTGCAAATTCTTGCCCCAAATCTTGAGGGTTGCTCATGGTGGTTAGGAATTCTCAGGGGAGACTTTTCTCCCCCATATTTTCTTTTCTGCTGGTAGTCAAGCCCAAATCAAGTAATAATTTCTATTGTCTCCTCATGAGAGATGGTCCCTCCTTGCTAGTTTACCTCTGAGTGTCTGGTCTTTTAGATGTCCTGGCTTTATTGGGAGAAGGGGGTAGGCTCCAGTACAATGTCCCACTGTGCTGCGGTGCAGGATTTTCTGCTTCCCTCCACGTCTGTAGCCCATTAAAACCTAAGTTTCAGGACATTGGGGATTAGCAGATACCACAGACAAGTGCTGCAGGGCTCCCTTACCTCTTAGAATTGAGTATTCTCACTGATTCAAATTTCTGCAGATTTCTCTTACTTTTTTATAGACCCAGCCATGCCCTTAAAATAAGTTTTCATATATTTTTATCCTATATTCTTAGATATTCTGTACTGGACAACTTGTCTGCTATATTGCTGAATATGCAAGTCTTCCCTAATATTTTTTTTTGGTTTGAACACTTAGAATTTGATTAGAATGCTCCTTTGGAACAAAACAAAAATCCTTGGAGTCATATTCTCCCAGGAATGGCTTAACGTGACCTTCAAATGCTTCTAAGCTGTTCGGTTCAGGTATTCAAAGCTTCCCATCGTGGCAATCTAGCTGCCTAAACCAAGAAAGGTAAAAAATGCATCACCCCTCCCGCTAACTCTGAAATAGCAGTGTGATGGACAGTCTGAGGGAACCCTCATGGTCCCCACTTCCTGGTATTCACACACCTGTCTATAGTCCTCTTCTATTGACTGTGGGTAGGACATGTGACTTGCTTCCAACCAATGGAATACAGCAAAGGTGACAAACTGTAGCTAATTCCGTAAAATCGTCATGTCTATCTTGCCAGGAGACTCTCTTCCCTGTTGGCCTTGAAGAAGCAAGCTGCTGTGCTGTGAGCCGCCTATGAAAAGGGCCACGTGGCGGGAGCAGCAGTGAGTCTCCAGCCCACAGCCAGCAAGAAACCAAGGTCCTCAGCCTGGCAGCTTGTGAAGAGCTGGACTCTGCCAACAACCGCACGAACATGGAAGCAGATCTTTCCCCACTGAGCCTTAGATGAGAGCCAGCCCTGGCCAACTCCTGGAGGGCAGCTCTGCGAGAGACCTTGAAACAGAGAAGCCAGCTGAGCCACGCCCAAACACCTGACCCACAGAAACTGTGAGCTAATAAATGTGTGTTGTTTTAAGCTGCTGAGTTTGTTAGAATTTGTTATACGGCGATAGATAACTAATACAATTAGTGATGACTATCTTAAAAAATATTCTGGAGCTGAGTTTAGACTTAGCAGGAGAGAGTGTAGTGATCAACTGGTGTGTGCTGGCTAAAAGATCAAGGAGCCAACATTTGTGCCCAGTATTCATCAACCTGGTCTGAGCTATTGGAGGCATTTATAGGGTGATCTGTTTTACTTCTAAGCAGTTCAGATCACCAATAATCTGGACATCCAACATGTGACCCACAGGCCACAATTCATCAGTCAGGAATTTTCTTTAGCTTCTTTAGCTGACACAAATTCAGTGAGGACCTCACTTGGCTGCCACCATTTGTAACTGACTCTCATCAGATGTCATGTTAGCAGATTTGGGTTAATTAGTAACTATAACTAAAGCTGAATATAGTTAATTATATAATTCTGAACTATTTGATTTTAATTACTCTCCGTTGGGGCATCATAAGAGATGGACTAAAATAAAATAATTTGAAATAAAGCCTCTGTGTAGATTTAATTAGTTTTTGAGCTACATCCAACACTCATACCAATGGGGAGCCTCTTGATTCATGATTGTTTTTAGTTGAAAAAGCATTGAAGCCCTTATATGTGGACTTCTAAATACAAAGCACATGAATTTTTAAAAAGTGGGTGCACCTGACCTAAAGATCTAGGGCACTCTCTCTAACTTTCTTACCATCTCTCTTTCATACAACAGATGCAAAATGGGAGAAAGCACACAGGTATTCTCTGGTTAAGAAGATAAGTTTTTCTTTTTTAAAAAAAATATTTATTTTTTTTAAAGTGTAGTTGGCATACAATATCCTACTAGTTTCATGTGTACATCATAGTGATTTGATATTTATATACATTATGAAATAATCTACTTAATAAAGTAAGAAGCCTACTTACCATCTGTCACCATACAAAGTTATTACAGTATTTTTGACTAAACTCCTTATGCTGTATGTTACATCTCATTACATCCCCATGACTCATTCATTTCTATCTTTAAATTTGTGCCTCTTAAGCCTGTTTACATAGTTCACCCACCCGCAACCCCTTCCCTCTCTGGTAACCACCAGTTTGTTTCCTGTATCTATGAGTCTGTTTCTGTTTTGTTTTGTTTGTTCATTTATTCTGTTTTCTAGATTTGACATGAGTGAAATCATACAGTATTTGTCTTTCTCTATCTGACTTATTTCACTTAGCATGATACCCTCTAGGTCCATCCATGTTGTTGCAAATGGCAAGATTTCATTCTTTTTTATGGCTGTGTAACATTCCATTGTATATATAAACTACATCTTCTTTATCCATTCATTTATTGATGGACACTTAGGTTGCATCCATATCTTGGCTATTGTAAATAATACTAAAATGAACATAAGGGTACATATATGTCTTCTAATTAGTGTTTACATTCTCTTTGGATAAATACCCAGAAGTGGAATTGCTTGATCATATGCAGTTCTATTTTTAATTTTTTGAGGAACGTCTATACTGTTTTCCATAGTGGCTGCACCGAATACCTTCCCACCAACAGTGTACAAGGGTTCGCTTTTCTCCATATCCTTGCCAATACTCGTTATTTGTTGTCTTTTTAATAATAGCCATTCTGACAAGTGAGATGGCGTCTCGTGTGGTTTTGTTTTACATTCCTCTGACGATTAGTGATGTTGAGCAGCTTTTCATGAGCCTGTTGACCATCTGGTCTTCTTTGGGAAAGCATCTATTCAATTCCTCAGCCCATTTTTTAATCAGGTTATTTGCTTTTTTGATATTGTTTCATAAGTTCTTTATATATTTTTTATATTAACCTTTTACGAGATATATGATTTACAAATATCTTCTCCCATTCAGTAGGTTGCCTTTTTATTTTGTTGATGGTTGCCTTTGCTGTGCAAAAGCTTCTTAGTCAGATGTAGTCTCACTTGTTTATTTTTGCTTTTTTACCCTTGCCTGAGGCAATTGGCCCAAAAAAAATATTGCCAAGGCTGATGTCAAAGAACTGAATGCCTATGTGGTCCATTTTCACTCTTTTCGCATGTAGCTGTCCAGTTTTCCCAACATCATTTGCTGAAGAGACTGTCTTCTCCCCATTGTATATCTTGCCTCCTTTCTCATAGATTAATTGACCATTTATGTGTGGGTTTATTTCTGGGCTCTCTATCCTATTCCATTGACCTATATGTCTGTTTTCATGCCGCTACCATACTGTTTTGATTACTACAGCTTTGTAGTATAGTTTACAGTCAGGGAGCATGATACTTTTAGCTTTGTTCTTCTTTCTCAAAACTTCTTTAGTTATTCATGGTCTTTTGTGGTTCCATACAAATTTTAGGAGTTTTTGTTCTAGTTCTGTGAAAAATGTCATTTTGATGATTACATTGAATCTGTAGATGGTTTTGGGTAGTAAGACATTTTAACAATATTAATTGTTCTTCCAATTCAAGAGCAAATTATACATTCCTATTTATTTGTGTTATCTTCAATTTTTTTTTATCAGTGTCTTGCAGTTCTCAGAGCACAAATCTTTTCCCTCCTTGGTTAAATTTATTCTTAGGTATCTTATTCTTTTTGACGCAATTGTCGATGGGATTGTTTTCTTAATTTCTCTTTCTGAAAGATCATTATTTGTGTGTATAAATGCCATGAATTTCTGTATATTAACTTTGTATCCTGCAACTTTACCAAATTCATTTATTAGTTCTAATAGTTTTTGGGTAAAGCCTTTAGGGTTTTCTAGATATAGTATCATGTCATCTGCAAATAGTGACAGTTTTACTTCCTCCTTTCCAATTTGGATCCCTTTTATTTCTTTTTCTTGCCCAATTGCTGTGGCTAGGACTTCCAATACTATGTTGAATAAAGATGATGAGAGAGGGCAGCCCTGTCTTGTTCCTGATGTTAGAGGAAAAGCTTTCAGCTTTTCACTATTGAGTAGGATGTTAGCTGTGGGTTTAAGAAGATAACTTTTTCAGGACCATATTCTCTCTAATCAGAAGACAGTGGTTTCCCAAGTACTCAGTCAGAGTGAGCTGTTGCTCATTAATAGTTATCAAGCTGAGAGCTGGTTCAAACAAATTTGCACACCAAGACTTCTTGTGGTGACTTATCAATGATTACAGCTCACTTGCAACTTTTATAAAATGCCTCTGCTACTTCTAGGACTTTTTTCAAAGTGAATATTTCTTAATATAGGATATTTTAAAATAAAATTTGAACAGAGTACCCACTGCTTAGCCCAATAGGTGCTTAGAATCAGTTATTGAGTGAATGAATGAAAAAATTTAACTTCATCTTGTACTAACAATTGAGCATTTTCAGTGTTTTGGGAACTGCATTAAAATACACACACATGCATAGGCACACAGTTTTTTTTTTCCCTTTCATGTTCTCATTATTCCTGGAAGCTGTTTACTTTCCCTCTTTTACAAATGAGTAAACCAAGTTAAGTAACTTGTCCTAAGTCTCACGGCAGGTAGATGGTGGAGCAGGGATACGAACCACGTTGATTTGACCACAAAGCCTGTGCTATTTCCATTCTGGTACATTGTCTCCCAGAAATTAACCTAAAAAATATTTTCATAATGCAAATGCTTTCACTTATCTGCGTCCTTGCTGACACATTAGCACAGTTAGTGGGGAATCGACCATCACTGCCCAGCCCTGACATTGAATGACACAGGGCAGATATACTTTCACTCGTCTATCTCACACCTGCCCCTTTGGTCTTGGTCCCACTTTGGCCTTGCGGGAAGCTCCAGTTTGGAGCATCAATTCCAGAGGCCCTGACGCTCAGTAGCCAGGCCTGCTCCATGCTTTCTCCTGCCTGCTTTTGGACAAGAACACCAAATCACCTAAAATATGCTCAATGGAGATTTGCTCCCAGAAGTGAGGACTGGTCAACTGGGTGATATCTTGCTAGGTTGGTGCTTAAACTACAATAATCATGAAAGAAACCTTGTTCTGTATCGGATGAAACAAATTGATTTATTGATTGATTTCTTTATTCAATGGCTGTCTATTGAGTACCCATTAAATGCAAGGAACTGTGTTAGGTGCTCAGGAGAAAAAAGATAGTAAAACAGATGAGTGAGAATGGTGGCCTGGGGTGGGGATGGACGCTGTGTCATTGAAGTCAGTTGTCTTCCAGGAAAGAACCAGTTAAATGTGTGAAGAAGAACAGTAGGTGAGAAAGGCCTCAAAGACCCTCCACGCCTGAGCCATACTCACGCCGGGCAGGTGGGGTGGTCCTGCTGCTCAGGGGAAGGGTAAGAGAAGACACTTAACAGCCAAGAGGTAGGGCAGTGAAGGAAAAGGAGCTGCATCCCAGTTTGCCATATGATGTTAGACAAGTCCCCTCACTCACCTGGTCTTCAGTTCTTCTGTGTCCTCAGTGGTAATCTGTAGTCCTCTTCTCTTCTGTCTGGCAAAGATCCTGAATCTGGGGCCCACTTCTGGCCTGGCTGGCCACTGGCCCAGCCTTTGTGCCTCTTCTCCAGGCAGGGCCGGGCCAGACACAGGGGCATGGCCAAATGTTTGCTGTAATGAAAAGCAGCTGATGGTGAGCAGAACACCAGGGCTTGCTCATTCCCTTCCAAGTCGTGTCAAATTTGAAAAAGCACGTGCTCAGATAAGTTCAGAATAGTTTCATGGCATATCCAGGAGTGCTTGGAAATGGCTGAAAAGAGCGGGGGACAGCTTACCATGTCTGGCTGCCAGGTGCCAGCTGCAAGCTGCCAAGCCTAGGATTTCACATCTGAGCTGGGTTGCTGGAGCTTGGCCATGGGCCCTTGGGTGGAAAACTGTCTTCGTGCCTAGGAGGAGCTGTACACAAACAATGGATCCGTGTCATGGCAGTTGGCAGGAGGGAGCATGGCTGCCTCCAAGGAGAGTACCAACAAGCTGGCACCAATGGGCCTGACCCACGAGCAAGAAAAGCTTTGAAAATCAGAGGGCTCAGAGATCAGGGAAGGGAACTTTGATCCCTGGCCCGCTTTCATCTTCAATTTAATGCAACAAATAATTTTAACCACCTACTCTATATCAGAGCCCTAATAAGCAGACGGGATGCATCAGTAAACAAGAAGAAGATTTCTACTCTTTTGAAGTTTACATTCCACAGGAAGAGATAAATGATAAACAATAAACATAATAAATAAAGACATTTTATCAGCAGACTAGTGCTTTGGAAACCAAAAAAGAGAAGGGTCAGGGGCCACCAGAGTGGGGGAGGAGAGAGGAGGCTGCAGTATTGTCCTTTATTTACTTTTCTTTTGTAACCAGTGGATACCTCCAAACAGAGCCTTGCAGGAAGCTTAGGCACTTAAGAGATGGAATTTGGAATGGGACAGGGTGCAATGAGCAAACTTCTGCAGGACATGACCAAAACATTTGAGAAATGTCAAAAGACCACATCAACGTGGGAGCTTGTCTCCAGAACTCTCCCAAAACACATTTGCTCAGGCTTGGCCCACCCCTCCCTACAAAGCTGCGCCTTACCCTCGCACTGAGCACACCTCCCTCCTGGGAACCTGGGGGAAGGAGGGGGTAGTGTAAGTGCAATTATTCTATCAGTCAGGGCCTTTCTGGGGACAGACTCCAAGATTTTCTTCCTCCTAGCTTTTCTGAGTTAGGGAACCATCTGCCAAGTGTTGTCTATCTTGTGAACCGCAGGGAACTAAATGTGGAACCATACTTCCTATGAGAAGAGCACACAAAGCCTTTTAAACTGACAGTTGCTAAGGCTGGTATTGCAAACACTTGTTTGAAGAAGTAAACATAAACCCAAATTTGAAAAAGAGCCCTAAATTCTAATACTAAATATGTTATTCAAATCTCAGACGTATGGCACCTGGGGACTCCTCATGGAATTCTATTGAAAGCTTTAGGAGACAAAGATTTTAAATAAATGGTGTTGGTTTTCTAATGATGGGATGGTGAGGGATGGGAGTTGGGTGGATCCTTACTAAACAGACCTTCAGCCACAGAAAGCTCAGTGTTCTGAAGGCCCCAGCCCGGCCTGTCCATTGAGTCAAGGCCCCACGGTGGTTCTGCCTCTTCCCTGGCTGAGGGCAGGCGAACGTTGGCTGATGGTGAGGTGGTGCCCGCCATGTGGATTGTGAGGAAGACCTGGCTGCCGGGAGAAAAATGGTGGCGATCATTAGGGGTGAAGTAGGAAAAGATGGCGGTCCCACAATGGTGGGTGGAGGTAAGAACCAGAGAAACACATCTTGTCCCTGTTAATCTGATGATACTCAAAAAAAATATGTATGGCTGAAAAGTTAAAAGTGAGGGGTGAAGAGCAGATATTTCCCAAACAGAAAGAGGAAAAACAGAATTGTAAGGTTAAGCAGGAAACTCTCTCCTATTGGACAACCACATGGACAAGAGGGTGTCTGGACCTGGAGCAGCAGGGTCTTGTAAGGGGACATGTGACCAGCACCAAGAAAAGAGGGTCTGATTGCTGAGGGCAAAAGCCCTGACTTGAGAGAGAGGTGAAAAGGCATGAGGTCAGGAAACCCCGAGGCCCTTTTCGCAGTAGCTGGCTCCCTTAGTGAGCGACGCTTAGCAGAGAGAGTCTGAGGGTGGGAGGCTCAGACAGCCACCCGCCAGGGTCAGGAGACCAGCCGCCCAGAGGCTTCTCACCAGAACTACAGCCAGTATCAGCCCGAGAGTTTTCACAGCACTTGAATAGATGGAAGGGAAGCTCTCCACCCAACTACAGCACAGGACAGGGAGCCGTAAGCCCAGGAAGGCAAGGCGTGGTTAACCAGGCCTGGGAGCTTGTCTGCTGGAGAGGTTTGTTCTAAGCACACGCTCTCTTCTGAGATTTGCTTAACATGCGCTTATGTTTAGCTTTCTAATAGGGGTCTTTGTTTTTGATTAATAAAAGGGGGAAATTCCTGGTCATAAGTGTCCAGGGACTCAAATAGCAAGTCCTATTCTTCATCACAGGGGCTCTAAATGGCAGGTTGTCATTCTGAGGGAAGGAAGCAGTGGCTAAAGTTTTGGCCAGAGCGTCCCGCAGCAGGAGTTGTGGCAGCTGGGAGGAATCCTGCCGTGTTGGCAGACGAGTGGCAGTTGGACAGGTAATTTTATGGACAGTGGCATGCTTTGGTTTGTGGATTAGCGCAGAAGATTCAGACAGTGGAGTCAGCCAACCTGGCTGCGAATCCTGACTCTGTCATTCCCTTGGGTTTTTCACACCCACTTTACTGTTGTCTTGTTGAAAGTATTTCAGATAACACTGAAGAGTAGAAGTTAAAGTTCTTCCTGCACACCTGCTCCCGAGGGGGAAACACGCAAAGTCTGGTGTTTATCTTTTCTATGGCAAAGGCAATAACTATGGCTCTAGCTGTCAATACGGATTATGTGGATGCACAGTTTTGAACTTTTTACACACAAGTGGAATTATACTATACAGACTGCCTAAAATTCTCTTTTGCTTACTACACACACACCCTTTCATGTCCATACATACAGAAATGTCTCCTTTTAAAAGCTGTATTGTGTTCCATACTGAGTACAGATCATGATATATTTGATAACCTATTAGTGGTTATTTTAGTGTTTCCATTTTTTTCTTTTTGCTATTAAAAACCATGCTGCAAAAAAATGCTTCTGTATCTATATCTGTGTCCATCTGCTGAGCATTTCTACAGGGTCCATTCCTAGAAGTGGCAGGGCTGTGTTGATGAGCATGCACACTTGAGATGATGACTATATTGCCAAATTTCTCTAAAAGAAAGTTGGACCAATTTGTATTCCCACCAATAAATAAGTGGCCTTTGCCACACACCTTGGCCTGTGTGTTAGGATAATTATTATATTATGTGGTGGATACGGAGTCCAGAACTTAGTGCTTGTTAAACACGAGCCCTCAGCATATATTCATCACCCTGTCACAGGGACTTCCCATAACTCCAGCTCACTGTCGCACAGCTTCAGATCCATGACAGCTCAGAACGTTCTGCCTCAGTGGTAACCATTATGTGCAGTCAAAGCCTGAGGCTGTCCTTGTTCACATGTCAGCTGCCATTGCATAATGCTACACCCTAATTTCATGCCAGGGGAAACGTGGGCAATATGTTTTCCTTCCTTATCTACTTTCAAGCCCGATAACTATCTTGCAGATTTTTAATTTTGTTGTTTGGCTTCAAGCGTGGCCAACATTACAAGGTCCTCTTGATAAGACAGCATTCACATTTGCTTTTTTTTTGGACAAGATGAAGGACGAATGATCAGAGGCAAGTGTTTGCTAATTCAGATCTCTCTGAGTTGCCCTCAGGGATAGGGTGAGGATTGAAGGAAAAGTTGAGAGTCCCTCACCAATGGTTGAAAGAGAAGCTCAGAGCGCCTCTCTCCCATCCCCAGTGATCAAAAGGAGGCTGACTGGACCCCTCTCATCTCCAATAGATAGAGGGGAGCCCCATGCTCCTCCTCCTATCTCTCCTTCAGAGAATGCAGCATTTCTTTATCTGTTGTGTATTGGGTTATAATTAAGATTTAATTTTTGAAAGTGTTCCAATGATTTAAAATTTTTGAAAATGCTTGGTGGAACACGGAAAAGAAGCCTGCCTCCAGCTTTGTTCCCTGATTCAGCTCTAGCCCTGTCTTAGTTCTGGTCCGACATGACACTGGGGGCTCCACCCCACGGGACAGTGGACCCTAGAAATTGTCTTCAGTCCTCCACAGTAACTGGCCATCAACCTGCCCCTCCAGCCTTTCAGTATTGCTCTCAGAAATTCTCCTGTGGAGGCCGATTGGCCTTCTCCTGGGTGTCTGGAGGGTCCCCCCTCCCTGCGCAGCACGCCACTTCTCCTCCCAGCCTCCCCCTCCGCTGCCAGCATGCCGTGTCAGGAGGTGGCACGCTTAAATCTTGTGCTGGCAGTCAACAGTACCCCTAACTCTCCCCTCGTCGGGTCCCAATCTGTGTCTCCCTCAGCTCTGGGCCCTGAACCCGTCCAGCCTGTTGCCCTCACACCCAGCTCACCTCTCTAACCTGGCTGGCACTTAAAGAGTTCCATTCCTCCTTCATTAAGACATGACAAGGCTGTCATTTTTACCAAGATGTGGAGGGAAACCGGAAAAGTAGAGAAATGAACGAGTTTCCAGAGAACTTATTTCAGATCCTTACCTTAATTCAGCCAAACATTGACTTGGCTAGCATAGCTTTAAACGTATTCATAGCCAGTCTCCAACTCAGGAAGGCCCAATAGTACACACATATCAAGAGATCTGGGGTGCTATAGAGAGTCACCAGTAATTGCATGAGAGCCTCAAAGTTCTTAAAGTCAATGTGAACGTTTCTTATTTTTGCTTTTTTTATTTTGGTAAATGTTCAAGAGAACTTCAAGTATGGAACAGACTACTTACAGTTACTTTGTTTTAAAATAATATTCAATTTGAGGCCCACCTGGTGGCGTAGTGGTTAGGTTCACCTGCTCTGCTTCAGCAGCCTGGGGTTCACAGGTTTGGATCCTGGGCGCAGACCTGTGCACTCCTCATCAAACCATGCTGTGGTGGCGTCTCGCATATAAAACAGAGGAAGATTGGCAAGGGATGTTAGCTCAGGGCCAATCTTCCTCAAACATACACAAAATAATAATAATATTCAATTTGTTAAATTTGCAAAGTTAAAAACATATTTTTTTTCCTTAGGTCTTTGAGTCAGCTTGTTATCTTGTTTGTAAATTTGGTAAGAATAATCACTTTCTCTTTGTCTTTGATTAATGTCTGAAGAGCTCAAATTATACAAATTAAACTGCTTTACATGTTGGTCTCATATACAAGTTCAGTTAATTAAATTATCTTAAACATTTTAAACTCTTCTATACATTTACTATATTTGACTTTATTTCTGAGATCTTTGAATGTCTACGCTAACAAGCAGGAACTTTCTGAGTATTTGAACAGCTCTAGCAAATCTAAGCAACCAAATTCTCTTAAATTTTCAATGTTATTTACAAATTTAGTTAATTTTCTTTTATGTTCAAACTTAAAATCACAAGGCTAAAAATGTCAGAAACCTTTTAAATGTTACGTGTTCAGTTACAGCACAGAGATTATTTCTAAACCAAATGATAGGTTTGATTTGCTTTATCACTTCTAATTTAATTCTAAACCTTCCTGGAGCATTTCTTCATTTCAGTCAGGCTGAGCTGACCAATGCACTTGCTAATTTGCATAAATTTAGAGCTGGAGGGATTAGGAGCTACATGTGTCCAGGATGACTCTCTCTAACCACAGTGGGCATATTGCACTCTTTTTACAGGTGTTGCATCAACAGGGAACACTGAGCCCACACTCGTTAGCGGATATTGGTTTCCTAACCAGCATTCCCTGGATTCAAGTTATACTCTTACCTAATTCACTCATAACCTCTGTCAATTTTTATCCCTCAATTTAAATAGGTGCTTTCTACACTCTGATCCAAATGGTAGCGATTTCCTTGACCATTGGGTTGAATTCTGCATTCCTTCATATTAAATTTGCCTTGAATTCCTTTTGTACTTTTGTCTGACTCTCTGGCCACAGTAGGTGAATGACATTTAGCATGGCCTGCAGGGGCCTGCAGGACCTGGCATCTGTCCACCTTTCTGGGGTCCTCTCACACCACTCCCCACTGGCACCCTCCAGACACGTTGACCTTCTTTCAGATTCTCAAAGAGCGTAGTTCCCTTTGGATTCAGGATCTTTGCACTTGTTGGTCCCTTTTCCTGGAGAAATTTCTGTACCCTCCCCTGCCTGACCCCCTTCCATCCTCCTCTTCTCAGCTTCAACAAGTCTTCCTTAGGAAAGTCATCCTTGCCAAGACTAAGTCCTCCTTGCTTCTTATTCCTAGCATCTACCCTCAAGAAAGCCTTGATTGGATCTTGGCTGAAGACCAAATCTCCTTAGCATTGAAAATAGTTATTCATGTAAGTATCTCTTTGATGGCTGACTTCCCTAGCAGACTCTAAGCATCAGGAGGGCTGTTTTGTTTGGCACCGACGCCAACACAGTGCTTGGTACATAGTGAGCTCTTAATGAGTCAACAGTTTAATAAATGGATGGGCTCAAGAATGAATGGCTGAAGTGATGAATGAGCTTCTCGGGAGAAAAAACAAGGACACTAGTACATGTCAGACGCAGGGTCATAGGATTACATTCTCAAAGAAAAAGGGGGAAAGATGTCCCACGATCTCTCAGATGTATTGAGGTGGGTGAGACACGTACTCTGAAAGAGGGAAAAGGAACACTGGCAAGAGTGGGCATGATTACTATTTGCCAGGCTCTGTGCAGGCTTTTTCCGTGGGGTGGCTCCTTTTCTATGACAGATTGTAAGATAGGTATATAGATGAGGAGATTGAGTTTCTGAAATGCTAGGTAACTTGTCTCTGATTTCACCGCTAGTGAAGGAAAGAGAAACGACTCAAATAAGATCTGTCTGACTCTGTTCTTTCCATTATACCATAATACCTCAGTCTTGGAATTCATTTATTCCTTCAACAAGCATTTAATATTTGTTATGTGTTAGGCTACTGTTAGACACGGAAGGCACTAAGATAAATTAGATGTACTTGCCTTCTTAAGAACTCACTGTTCTTAGGGAATACAAAATAGAAATAATGAATAACTATCATCACTCATTCACTCATTCATTCAAACAATATTTATTCAGCATCTAGTATAGGTCAGGCATTACAGACACAGCCAAACAGACATGTTACTTGCCCTCGTGGAACTTACGGTTTAGTGGAGGAGACAGCTTCATAGAAGTAGCTATAAAACACAATTGTGAAAGGGCTCTGAATTTGGCATCCATGATGCTTCATTAGCGTATGGGAGAGGATGTTCCCTGGTCAGGTATGTCAGGCAGAAGGAAGTAATACCTGAGTTAACCAAGTGAGGAATTGAGGGAAGACTTTCCAGGTAGAGACTGCAGTAAGCACAAATGTCTGTAGCAGGAGGGAATATGGCAAATTCAAGAAACAGAGGCAAAGTTAGTGGCCTAGTATGGAACAAGCAAGGTAAGACTGGATCAATGGGTGGTGGCCGGACTGTGAAGGCCTCAGTGTCGTCTTCCTAAGAGCAATGGGAAGACAGTGAAGCCATTTAAGCAAAAGGGTAACATGATCAGATCTGTGTTTTTAAAAAATTACTCTGATAAATGGTAGGTAACCGTGTGGGTGAGAGGGAGAGTGAGCCAAGAATGGGGGTACAGGGAGAGCAATGAGGAGACAAGAAATGAAGTTTGCTTGAATCAAGATGGTGGCTATTGTAGTGAAGAAGACAGAGACAAGGAGGCAAACTCAAAAGATGTTCCAGGCAGTGCTGCTAATGGGACCTGGCGATGGATTGGGTATAGAGCGTGAGTGAAAGGGAGATGTCAATGATAACTCCCAAGATTTGGGCTTGAGTAGTTGGAGAAAGGTGGCACCAATCCCCTGATGAAGGAATGCTGAAAGAGGACCAGATTTGAGGAGGACAGATCATGAGTTTACCTTTGGACCTGTAGAATTTGGGGTGACTTTGAGATATCCTTGTGGATGTGTCAAGTCGGCAATTGGATGTACAATCTGGAACCCAGAAAAGGGATTTGGGATTGGTGGAAAAATGTAGAAAGTACAATAAGTAAGTATGTACAGGTGCTATGGGAGGGCAGCACGCATGGTCAGTGTACAGACAAGGGGATTTTCATCTTTTGTAACAGTAACACCTCATAATGATATAATGCTTTTCTATTTATCAGCCCTTTCGGATCAATTACATACTTTGAACATCGTGCCACCCCACTGAGAGTTACCATCCATGTTTTACAGTAGAGAAAACTGATGCTCAGGCTTTCAAGTTTGAGGGGACACGCTTGGATGTACTCTACTGTTCATCTCACCAATTCCTCTTTCCTCTAATTTCTCTGTCACGTCCAAATGGTTATAAAAGTTAAAACTACATCTGAATAAATATGATACAATGCTATTTAACAAAATCCTCTCCAAAGAATGCGAGGTTATAAAAGAGTGTGTTTGCCTTTTTGTGTGGAAGCAATGAGCTCTCTTAATATTGGGATGGCTGCTCTGTGCCTCTGTGCTGTGAAGACTTTTTTCCCCAAGGATAATACTCTACCATGAGGAGTACAGGGCAGACACTGATTAGATTTATTTCTCCCCAATTTTTCTAATAGTTTGCATTATTTTTTCCTACTGTCTGAGCTTCAAAAGCTCTGAAATTGCTTCTCACGCTATGCTGTTATTTTCTGGTCCAGCCAAACCCAGGAAATGGCATATGATCATATAAAAGCTTTGCATGAGGATAAAGATGTGGGGTGAGGGCGGGTGTCTTTGTTTTGTCAGAAAGTCTTTGCCAATCTCTAAGAAGCCAATCACTCTCAAGTGATACTGACTCAAAAAAAAAAAACTTTTTTAGAGAGTACTTTATACTTACAAAATCTCAAAAGGAAGAAAAAAAGTATAGAAAGCGACAAGAAGCCAGTCCCTTCTCCTTATTTAGAAGCAAAGGAATCACGACCATAGCTGACGTGCTACATCCTCTCACCGATGAGCTCCTCTTCCTCATCAATATTTTAAAACTCAGGTTGTTGAGGCCAGCCCAGTGGCCAAGTGGTTAGGTTCGCACGCTCCACTTTGGTGGCCCAGGGTTTCACTGGTTTGGATCGTGGACGCAGACACGGCACTGCTCATCAGGCCATGCTGAGGCATCGCCCCACATGCCACAACCAGAGGCACTCACATCTAGAATATACAGCTATGTACCAGGGGGCTTTGGGGAGAAGAAGAAGGAGGGGGAGAGGAAAAAAAGAAGATTGGCATCAGATGTTAGCTCAGGTGCCAATCTTTAAAATAAAACCAAAAACTCAGATTGTTGCTGCTCAGACAGGTAAACTGACTTCCCTGTGGTCACAGGACTCATTTCATTAATGACAGTGTTAGAACTGGGTTTCCTGAGCCATGGCTCAGCCCACCTTGCCACATAGATAGGAGCATAATTTTCTGTTTTGCTATCTTCCCCTTGTCTTCAGAGAAGATCACATTTACCTTGTTCCTTGTGTATTAGATTCTACGTGGTTTTGTTCCTGTTTCTACTCAGATATCTAAAGGAGATTACTAACACCCCCCAGGAACCCATGTTTATATTTAACCTTCCTTATATCCAGTGAATTGGTAATATTCCTTTCCATCCTTCCAGGCAAATGAAAAGAATCCTTTGGAATTTAACCTAATAACTAGTAAAGTATAATGTTAACATAAAGTGTAGAAGTTGTATTTTTCCCAAGTAATCACCTTCATAACTATTCATAATCTAATCAGTTTTTTCAAAGTTGATTAGAAAACAAGCAGTACATTTTGTAATATTTCTATATCTATCTACATCTGTCTATATTTAAGTTTATATCCATATCCGCCTCTGTATCTATCTATCTAGTGATACAGAATGATCTCTAGAAGGATATGCACCAACATGCTAACAGCTACTGTTGCTTGCAGGTGGAATTATGGATTATTTTATTGTTTTCTGTATCTTATAATTTTTCCACAATGCAACAGTATTAGCTATATAATAATGATTAAAAAATTTTTTTTTTCAATCTACCAATCTGGAGTATCAAATAAATTTCAGGCCACAGTAGAGATTATGGGAGTAATGGTAGTCACGCACTCAATAATCTTGTTTAACTAAGGAAGTGAGTAAAAACTAGCAAGTAAGATGAAAACAAGCACAAAATAATGCGGCACTGACCTAGTAATCTATCTGAAACAAAGATCAAGAGGAAGTTGCTGGGGAAACTTCCCGAAGAGGGTCAGTTTTTGGATATGGCTTGACGTGTGGGATTGATGCGATAGTCAAAGAAGGAGGATGTGAGGATGACCAAGCAAGGAGTCAGGGGTGAGACCCAGAGCAGTGTGGATACAGCTCAGCAGGCTGAGTGGCTTTGTGGAATAGAAGCTGAGCTGAGAATACGGCATTGAACATATGTACACATGCTCACTCCTTAGAGAGGCATCCACACAGACCAGTCACAAGTACAAGTATTATGTATCAGTGTCTACGATTCCTACGGCTGCAGACGGTTAACTAAAGCATTCCCAGTGAGGTAAATATTGCTTGCCTGGAAAAGGTGTATGTACTCCTTCTTCCCTATATGGAAAACTCACAAGTGAAAATGGCCCATGAAAATGGACCTTAGGTCTGAAGTTCGACAATTCTGCTCTCCTGGGACCTGCTGCAAGGCTCAATTTACTAGGTGTACCAAGAGGTGGCCAATACGTGAGATGGAGGAAACAAGTGATATTGCCAAAGTTCTTGTGCTCTTATCAAACTTGTTACATCTTTATCACAATTTTTATGTTCATTTCAGAACGTAGGATACCAGTGATATTGCCAACATTCTTACGATGTTTGATCAAGAAGGAGCTAGATCCTCCCATCCCTACCAGACACCAAGATTCCACTGACCTTGCCAAAACTGGCACAGGGAAGTTCAACTCGCCTTTGGAAAAGCCTGAAGAAGTGTATTAATAGACTGGTTCCCAGCGTCCCACTGGAACAACTATTTCTCATGGAACTTACAAAATACCTTTTAGTATAGGAGTTCAAAAAAAAAAAAATAAGTAAACAAAACCGAACAAAACCTAGGTAGTATATCAACAATAGCGTAAGGTAGTTATGAGGCAAGTGCAAACATTTATCTGAGTCAACATAAACCAATTTAGTTAGCTTACTTGTTCTGGAGAAAAGAAATAAGAATTGCTGGAGATCCACATGAGATATTTATCAAACTGATAATCTATATAATTAATTATATATAAATTATATATTATATATTAATAATATATTTAATAATATATACTAATAATTTATATGTAATTAATATGAAATGTACATATTTAATATATAATATATTAAATATTAATATATATTTTGTATATATAACAGATACATATTGAATTTCAATGGATATAATCAGAACAAAAGCATTACAAAAGTTGTATATGTTTATTGAAAGTGTGATTGATATAGAGAAATGCTAGTACACTTGCCACTTCTTGTACTTCTGTGGCGTAATTAAACAAAAAGTTATGAGCAAAATAATGATTTCCAAAATTAAAATGCCTCTGTGTTCGCTTTGAACAAACACTGTGGATGTTTTTATGAACTTTCTATCGCACTTAACAATTAGAGGTGCTAAAAGAGGTCTGCTTCCAGTATGGCAGAGGAGTTTTTAATCTAACAACCTGAACCTCTGGCAGATAACTATAAAGTCTGAACAACAACACAAAAGTCTCCTTTAGAGCTCTGGAGAGTGTAGAAAAGCAGAAAGGGACTCAAAATTTGGAAGAAGTGGCTGCCAACGACCAGCACGAGTTCTGCCCTAAAGGCAATGACAGTGTCGTCAGGAGGAGTTAAACTTCAGTGGAAAGCCTGTGCCTCTCTGGCGAGAGGGTGTAGAGGGGAAGGAGCCCCAGGCACCTAGGACCACTGCAGAGTGACGCGGGGATTCCAGAAATGAGAGCAGCGGAGAAAGGGGTGTCAAAATCTGTGCATAAACCTTTACCCAAGACTCTGGCAGCCAGCGAGGCACACACGCAGAACTACCAGTTTGCATTTTGCATTTTGAGTCTAACCAAGTTAATTGCCTTCTAAAGGAAAAAAGAAAAGAACACTCTTTGGGGGACTATGACAAGATTGAGAGTCCCCACAGCACTGTATTAACTCGTCAAAGACACGATCCAAAATGACTTAACACATGAAGCGTCGGGAAGACATGACCCATCCTAAGGGAAAGAACCGTCAACAGATGCCAACTCCAAGACAGCGGAGACATCGGAATACGTGGAAGATAACTTTAATGCAGCTATTAGAACTACACTTAACAGGTAAAGGAAAATATGCTTGTAACAAATGAAAAGCTAGGCAATCTCAGCAGAGGCAGAAAATCTTTATTTATTTATTTTTTTAAATGAGGGAAAAGGGTGAAATCTTAACAATGCACGAAAAGTTGTATATAATCCTGGATGTGCAATGATGGTGTGACAGGCATGTGACTGCCATCTGTCACGGATGTTCTGAACAAAAAAGAAACGGGAGCTGCTGGATTAAACAGTTGGGAGCTACTGACTTTTTTTATTGACTTGTTTTGTTATGATTTTATGAGGAAATTGTCACATTCAGGGCTGTGACTTTAAAAAAGCTTATTAAAAGGTGTATAGATGATTGAAGAAGAAACAGATTGTAGATGGAATACCAAAAAAAGGGCAAAAAATGTTTATAGCAAATATAATAAAATATTAATATTGCTATTATGTAAGGTACTATAAAATTGATAAGAAATATAGTAAGATATCAAAGAATAATAGCCAAAGACATAGACTTACAATTCCTAAAATAAAAAATTATAATTGGCAAACAAACGTAACAAAAAGGCTGGTCTCATTATTCAAGGAAATGAAAACTGAAATAATGATATCACTTTTGCTAATTAAATTAGCAAAACTTTGATGATAATATTTAGTTTGAATTAAGGGGATAGGAAAACTGCCTATTCATATATTATATACAAAACTGTATATAAAACAGTTCAGCTCATTTGGCAAGTAATTGACATATATATGAAGAGCTATAAGAGTATTCATATTATTAAATCTAGTAATATCAATTTTGGATATTTAAGAAATAAGCTCAAACATTAAAAAGCTACATAAATTAAGCTGCTCATCCATCAGCAAGTAACTTAAAATAGCAAAAAAAAAAAAAGATAACGCCAAGAAAAAGATAAAATCATTAAAATCTTATGGTTATGAAGACTGTGTAGCAAAATTGAAAAGTATTATAATATGAGTGAAGACAGCAGTCGATAATATGTATAATATAATAATAATTATCTTGAAATGCATTTGAAAAATGAACCAAATTAAGATTGTAACTGTGTGAGGGTAGCGGGGTTTCTGGGTTATGACTGATTTTCTGTTTTTGTTTTAAACCAATCATGTGCTTAACATTATAGTTTTTAAAACAGTCTAGGTAAGGGTTTATAAGACTCGGGGATGGAGTGGGAACAATGAGAATGGCACGGACGGAAAGGTGCAGCGGAGGTCAGGGGAGAACGTTTGGTCCCTGGACGGTGTGTGGACTGTGGGAGAGGGCAGTGTCAAAGGTGCTCAGAGACTTCAATCCTGGGGATTAGGAGGAGCTGATTCTAGGATCAAAAATAGGGAGCAAAGGAGGTCAGCAAGTAGAGATGGGAAGAGCAGGGATCCCAGCTCAGGTGTGTTCAGCCTGCAGAACTGGTCAGATTCAATCTAGCAGACCACTAGAAACGGAAGAAGTTAAAGACAGAAGGCGTGAAGCTCATTCCCATGGAAGTGAGCTACTGAATTCCTGAAATGGGATGAGGTTACTAAAGAGAGTGGAGAGAAAGAGGCAGAGGACAGAACCTCAGGTGGGGGTAAGAAAAACAAGGAGTGACAGTGGAACAAGGACAAGATTCACCAAACTTAGAGCTAAAGAACTGGGTCCACGTCACAGCTTCTCACTCAGACAAGTGTAGTGGCTGTTTACATAGGTTGTCCCCTGAAAGCCATGCTTCCCTTCTCTTGAACATGGTTTGGGCCTGTGACTTGCTCTAACCAATGGATTACGGCAGAAGTGATAAGGTGCCCATTCTGGACTTAAGATCTTAGAAGGCTTTAGGTCTTTGGGAACTCTGAGTGACCATGGAAGAAATCCAATTACCCTGGTGGAGAACCATATAGAGAACGAGAGGCCCTGAGACTACGTGGGGAGAGAAAGACGCAGCCATCTCAGCATCCCAGCTGAGCCTAGCCTTTTAGCTGTCCCTAGCCAGGTGCCAGACATGAGAGTGAGCCATCTAAGACATCCCAGCCCCCATCTGATGTGGCTTCATAAGAAATCCCAAGTGAGGCGAAAAAAAGCAGTGTCCAGCTGAGCCCCAGTCCAGCCATACAATCACTGGAAATAATAACTTGGTTGTTTCAAACCACTAAGTTTGGGGTGGTTTGTTAAGCAGCATTAGATAACTGAAACCACTAGTTAATCAAGGAACTTACCCTGCCCTCAGCTTTCTTGCCTGCAAAACCAAGTAAGAACTGTATTGTCCTGATAATAGGTTTGCTGTAATGGTCAAATGAGATAATGTGTTCAGTGATTGTGAAGTTTTTCCATTCCTGGTGGCAGAGGACAGTGAATGACTTATGTCTGGGGTCTGGAGGGTGTGGCTATTTCTTGGAAGTCTTGTGGCTTCATATTAAACATCATAGCCAGTTTTTCATTGTCCATAAAGAGTCCCTGTTATTAATTTTTAATGTATTTTCTCCAGTTAAATGCACCCTGGTTACCTTGTGTTTTCACATCCTCCTACTGCATCCTGATCAAGCCTCACGGGTATGAATATCCAGTTTGAAAGATGTAGGCACATGCTATCTGTAAATGTGCAACAAAGGAGAGCCCTGGTAAGAAGAGACAGAAAAGGAGAGGTCAAGAGATGCAGAGGAGTAAGAGTAAGGAGGCAGGAGCCAGAGGGAGAATGCAAGCGGACACAGGGAGCTCTCTGAGGATGTTGGGAGGGAAAGGAAGGCAACTCATGAGAGGATTTAACTTCAGGAAGAAGCAGAGATAGAGAGAGGGACTTTGTTCTGTTTGGTTTGGTTTTAGAACAGAAGAACGCTGCACATGTTTTTTTTTTTTTTTTTTTTTAAAGATTTTATTTTTTCCTTTTTCTCCCCAAAGCCCCTCTGGTACATAGTTGTATATTCTTTGTTGTGGGTCCCTCTAGTTGTGGTATGTGGGACGCTGCCTCAGCGTGGTTTGGACGAGCAGTGCCATGTCCGCGCCCAGGATTCAAACCAACGAAACACTGGGCTGCCTGCAGTGGAGCGCGCGAACTTAACCACTCAGCCACGGGGCCAGCCCCATGCTGCACATGTTTTTAATGATGGGGAGAAAAGCAATGAAGAGAGAAAGAACTTGAGGATACAAGAGAGTGGGCTGATAAAATAAGAGACAAGATTCAAGCAGAGTCGAGAGGCTCAGGATGGCTAATACAAATAGAGAAGTCACACTCAGAAAGGGGAATGAAAGAGCCACCTCTGTGGTGGGAGGGATGGAGCAGAGGGTGGGAGAAGAAAGAGATATTTAGAAGTGGAAGAGAGAGGGGAAAGTTCGTGTTACATAGCTTCAGTCCATTAGGACACCAGGTCACCTGCAGAGAAGGGAAACCCGGACGCTTGAAGAGAGTAGGAAAGATTTAAAATATTGGAAGAGTGATAGAGGGAATCAATTGGAGGAAGTAAAAACCCAAGCAGCAGTGAGAGCTGTCTTAGGATGAAGAACATAAATTGATTGTGACGCCCATCATTGACCTTATTCAAGGACTTTTTCATGAGAGAGAGAGAGAGAGAAGGGAGAGTGCAATGGGTATTTCCCAGTAGTGGGGATTTAAAAGTCAGCTAAGTCAGGAGGAAGTGTCAGAGGAGGGATGCCCATGCTACCAGAGCATCGTTGACCAGTTGGGTGTGATCCAGGCTGAAAGTGTGTTGGTGGACTGGGGGTGTGTGATGGGGTCTAGGGTTGAGACATGATTGACACGAAGAACACTCTCAATTGGAGTGAGGGAAGAGGAAATGTTAAATTCACTCAGAGGTATTTCTCATTTACAGATCTTAAAATTTCCATGGTTGCCAATAAGGATGTGTTCCAAAGTGTAACTGTAATTCTGGATGGCTGAAGTGAAGTAGATAATATGGTGGGAATTTGAGGGAATTACGACTAGTGGGTTTGACATGTTGTCTTTTGGGTGGTGGGATGGTTAGTTTTATGTGTGAACTTGGCTTGGCTACAGTCCCCAGTTACTCAATCCAACACCAATCTAAGTGGTGTTGTGAAGGTGTTTTGTGGCTGTGTTTAGCGTCCACAATCAGTTAACTTTAAATGAGTGAGGTTATCCTACATCACCGAGTTGTCTTGATCAACCAGTTGAAAGGCCTTGAGAGCACAGCTGAGGCTTCCTTAAAGGAGAAGAAATTCTTGTGGACAGCAGCTTCAGCCAGTGCCTGAGAATTCCAACTTGCCCTTCCTGATGGCCTGCCATATGGATTTTGGACTTGTCTAGCCAGCCCCCAAAATCGCATAAGCTGTTCCTTCCAATAAATCTGTTAATTATTATCTCCGAGTGATTCTGTTTCTCCTGGTTGAATCCAGACTGATTCAGATGGTAACGGATGGGCTAAGGAGAAAGACTGGAAGCTTATACCTTCTCCTGCTCATGTGATTTTGGCACTTCTCTTTGTAATACACAGGTAAAAGGATGGATATAATTCAGGTTTGAGATGGAAGGAGAAAACGATGGATGGATGGATGGATGGATGGACAGATGGACAGATGAATGGTTGAATGACTGAAAGAGAAGTGAGTGAGTAGGTAAAAGGTCCCACATATCTTGTCTCTAAAATAGAAAGAAAAAATTCCTGCTACCTACCAGCCCTGTGTAGGTGAGATAAATGCTAAGCCTAGAGTTTGAAGCCTAGAATTCTTGGTAACTATGATAGATTTATTTTCTATTTTAACCATCAACTCAAAGTATGAGAAATACAGAAAACATTTCCAGTTAATATTTTTTCTAGTCTCATAGAGCTGCTTTGGGCACTCACCCTTCCAACAGCAGGACATGAAGACCTGCTCCAGTGGAAACGCTGGTCTTTCATTTAGTAGATACGAGAATCTTGGATTCGATTCTGCACTTGAGATGGGATAAAAGAATCAAGAGTCCTTCCTATTCTGCCTTATCCCTGTTCCTCTTCCACAGGGGGAATGAAATAGAACTCTGTTTTATTCAGCAAATGTTTCTTGAGTGGCTCCCATGAGCAGCGAGCCTGAGAGGCAATAGAAGAACTTGAAATACCTCATAGAAAAGGTAGAAATTGCTTCCCGGCATTCCATCAACCAAATCCTGGTTTGATCCTTGCCTTTAGGAGAGTTAAGAAAGCTTTAAATTTCTGATTCAACTACTGTGTACCATTTGTCTGGAATTAGAAATGTATTGTTTCCATTGGTACCTCTCTGATGGTGATAGGTGTGGCAGGTTAGACGAAGGAAATAA
This sequence comes from Equus przewalskii, assembly GCF_037783145.1. Classification (NCBI taxonomy): domain Eukaryota; kingdom Metazoa; phylum Chordata; class Mammalia; order Perissodactyla; family Equidae; genus Equus; species Equus przewalskii. The sequence goes on from NC_091855.1 coordinate 3,590,995, forward strand.
ATAGGAGAGAGATGATCCCACACTGTGTGTTTGTCCCCAGCCTAGAGCCCAATGCGCCTGTGGACATCCTCACTGAGGATGGGGAACAGCTGTCCTGTGGGAAGATAAGAGGGAGCCCTGCTCCAGCCTAATATCTGCCCACTGTAGGTGTTCCGATTTACCTGGGCATGACTGGCTACCTGTGGGATGACACGGCAGAAGCTTCTGTGCATGTGAGCTAAGGAGCCTCCTTGGGAAGAACTTATCCAAAGGGAAGAAGGAGCCAGGCATGCTGAGGTGACCCGGTAACAGAACCTTAGTCCTCGGAGAAGTGTGGTGACGCTAAGGAAAGTGCACTGATTGTGTGTTGCTGGATTTTCATACCTCCCGGAACCTGAGCAGAGAATGGTTGGTAAGAGTTTGAAGAGCTGTTCTGATAAAACTATAAATACTGAGATATTGGAAAGTGTGGCTGTAGCAAGTATTGCTGAAATGGGAGGGGAGAATTATACCAACTTTGCCATAAACCACCAAACAGCCGTGGTGTCATGGAGGGTCGGGGTGCTGGTGGCGGTGCAGTGAGGAGTGGTAGCAGACTCTGGTGGAGTTCCAGCTCTGCGAAGAGCATGTGCAGTGCCAGCAGGAAGGAGGTTGTTAGTGAGCACATAGCAGACATTTCCAGAGACTCCCCAAAAAGTTTGGGGGCTCTGTGCAAGGGAGGTGAGAAGAGCGTAGAGTATCACTGTTACTACAACCCCAGCTCTACCCAGTAGTCAGGTCACATACGGACTCAGAGAACTCACTGCTTGCATCTAGGTAAAGCTTAGAGTGCCAATCAAGGGTCAGAAGCATCACATTGCCATCATAATTCTTTCATGCAAACATTTTGTTAACACCGCCCTGCTATTTATTTGTAGGTATGGTCCAGGTAAGTGCCTGCCCTGAAGCTTGTCTTTTTGATGAAAGAAATTGAGCCCCAGCCACTTCTGCTTTCTTCTGTGTTGGGTTGCCTCTATTCTGGTGACTTTAAGTTTCTGTCCAGGTACTGTCTTTTCTCTTCCAAGTGAGGCCCCATTGCCTGCTGCTCTGTGGGCATCAGGGAACCGGGATGGACTCGAGTCGGGCACAGTCTGTTCCTAATGGCCATTGACCAAATTGTGCAGCCCCTTTTTTAGACATTCTGGAAAACCTACATGCACAGCCGTGGAGTCATTCCTTCTCTGCTGGATCCTAACCTTCTTTGTTTTTTACTGTGAAAGGGGCTGTGTGCTTCCTAGAAGCTTCTGCTGATGCACAGTCAAAATGGAATGCTTCATGCACACCTTCCTTAGATGAGAGAGCCTGACCGGTTTATGAATACTAAGAAAACGTGCATTTAATTTCTGCTTTCAATCATCTTTTGAGATTTATTGTTCCTAGATGTGTATCATTAGATAGAAGTGATGGGATCAATAAAACATGGAATTATATAATAAGAGAGGTTAGTTTCTTGCTTGTTATATTTATAATAACAGAGTTCATTGGGTATCACTCTGCTCTGTGAAAGCCAGTAAATCAATAATGCTCTTATGACCTCAATAATAATAAACCTTGGCATTAAATGGGTGATGCCAACATGTGAGTGGGGAGGGAGGGAAGGAGGAGGCACTGTCACTGTGCATGGGAAGGACTCGTGCCTTTCAGATTGGCATCTGTGAAGAGGCATTAATTCCTTTCCCTGTTTCAACATATTCTCCTCTTGTGCGTAAGAAATGATTCAAAGATGGCAACAAATTTCCCATATGACCTTTACAGCTGCTGGTTTGGAATGACATTTGGCTGCCTGCTGAAAAAAAATGATCTCAGAGATGAATTGTCAGGACGTTAGCTCCTCTTCCCAACAGCGATAGGAACATCCTGTACTTGATGCGTGTGAGCGTGTACTACTGAGTAACTGCAGTGTGAATGTGCAGTGAAGGCCAATAGTGGGGCTGGTCACCAGCACTCGAGGCCGCTCGCAGTGGTCAGAGGGGTTGACTCTGCGGCTCCCCAACCCCTCAGACGCTGAGAGGTCTCCCTGCAAAGAAAGCACCTGGGAGGGATCTTCTCTGAGGCTGTCTTTCCACAATAAGGTGTGAACTCTTTCCCATGAAGGGCAGTGGCTGAAGAAGCAGCGCAAGTCTCTTTGAAGACCTCCTGAAGGAAACCACGCTGGGAGTCTGGGGGCTCTGCTGGGGAGCCTGTCCTCCTCTCATCCCCTCAGAGGTCGGTGCCCTTTGTTCTAGGAGAGCAGGGCAGTGTGGGAAGAACCAAAGTGATGCTCACTATTCACAGGAAAGGAGCTCTTTTGAGGAAAGAATGTTCAGGTTATTGCAGATGGCGGGGCAGAGGACTGAGGTGGTGCAGGAATGGTGACCGGAAGCTACTGAATTCCAAACTGCTTCCTGAAGCCAGAATGTTCTCATGGCTCTGACAGGCTTAAAATCTAAATAACATACTGTGTTGTCTGCAACTGAAAGACTGATAACTTTTCCTCCACTCACACAGGGAAAGTCTGTCACTAATGGGTGTTTTGTAAAAAGAGATCCTTCTAGAGAGAGAAGCCATAACTGGCCAGATTTTAGTGTTGGAAAAAAAAGGCCTGACTCTGATCTGGTTGGTAGAGCAACAAGAAAGTCTGTCTGGGTTGCTGTCAGTGGGAGCTAAAAAGTTTAACCGCCACCACGACTCTCTTTTACGTGAAAATGTTAAAGTTGAGCAAATAAACAGTGATGTCTTTTATTATTCTTTACAGAGGAGAATATTGCCATCAGGAAACAAGTCTGCTAATGTGCTTTGGCCAAGTGTTCCTTAGAGACAGTGATTAATACAAGGAGTGGGTGGAAAATTAGTGTACACAAATAGCTATTCAGAAATGAGGGTGAAATGCTAATGCAGTGACCTTTAAATCTCCATTTTTCTTTATTTCACTGAATGTTAATTAATGGACATGTTCAGGACCAGGAGGAATTTGAGTCTAGGTCCATCTCCCTGCTAAGTGGCATTTTGAGAATTTCTGGAGGTGAGTCTCGGAGAGGCTGATTTGAGCTTCCTGAGGTTCCCATCTCTGCTGCCGCATTGTGGCTTTTCCCCTGAAAGCAAAATATGCCGCCGTCCAGCAGCTCATTAGCATGGCTGTGCGCCCTTTGCAGTTAGCAAGGTAATCAGTTTCAGAGGCAAGAAGAGGTTGGGGAGGTGTGAGCCACAGCATGTTTATGGAGTGCTGTCCCCTGGACAACAGAACCATTGCCTGCTTGGTGAGGAGACCTGAATTATTGCCTGCCCAGAGCTCCAGTACCTTGGAAGGAGCACTGTGGTGTTTGGGGCCTCCCTTGGAGTGAAGGGCAAAGGTAAATTTGTAATTCAGGCAGTAGTCTTTAGAGTGATGCCAAGGGATGCTTTCTGGAAAACATCACCTTCATGCAGCGAGGGCAATAGACTAAAAGTGCATACTGAGCTTGAGTTGGAAATTCCTGTCATCTGAGAGGAAGAAGGAATAGCTCAGATTGAATGAAAATGAGTTGGAGTCTTTAGGCAGGAAACACTTGGGGGTTAACTTTTATAAGGGGAACTTTCTACAACGTAGCCCTGCCACAATGGAACTGTGAGGCCGTGAAGCTCAAGCAGACGCTGGATGGTCACCTATGCCTCTGTCTTTAGCTTTCCTCATCTGTAAAATGGGGACATAGTACTACCTACCTTACAAGGTTATTGTGAAGATTAAATAAATTACTACGATAAAACACATAGTAAACTCCACATAAGTGTTTGACAGTATCACCATTATTACTTATCTACAAAGAATGTGCTAGAGAGCCAGCCCTGATGGCCTAGCAGTTAAAGTTGTGCATGCTCTGCCTCAGTGGCGTGGGTTCAGTTCCCAGGTACAGAGACACACCAGTTGTCTGTCAGTAGCCATGCTGTGGCAGTGGCTCACACAGAAGAATCAGAAGAACTTACAGCTATACACAACTATGTACTAGGGCTTTGTGGGGGAAAACAGGAAGAAAAAAGGAGGAAGATTGGCAACAGATGTTAGTTTAGGGTGAATCTTGCTCTGCAAAAAAAAAAAAAAAGAGAGAGAGAAAGAGAGAATGTGCTAGACAGTTTGGGTAGGAGATTGGCCTAAATGACCTCAAGATTCCCCCAACTTTTGGGTCCTATGACTCAGTGGTTTAGGGGTGGAAGTATTTTGCACCCTACAAATCCTTAAGTGAGTTTTTATGTAGGGCACACTGATCCACCTGTTCGTTTGAGTCCCAGTAGATGTCTTTAGAATAGCAATGAGCATTCTGTCTGATTTTCTTGACACACTTAGAGCAATATGTACTTATTTTTTATTTATTTATACTCTACTTTGTTCCTAAAAGATTTTAGACAAGAGATTTAAAGTAACTTTGAATATACTTTAGAAGACGTACTGAAGAAAATTCTGTAGACTTGCCTCTTGTTGAAGTATAGCTTTCAAAAACTTATTTAAAACCATCAACTATGTTGGTAGATTGTGGGGACTAAATTTAATATTTCTAAAAACATACCATATGAGTGTGCTGGGGGCAGACATTGATATGGGGGAGAGGGGAGTGGGAAGAGGAGAAGGAAACTGAAAGTATGACTCACAGTAGTTTCAAACTGTAGAAGAAAACAAAGGTCAAAAGCAAGGGTCCAGTAGATACTGGTTACACAAGAATCCTCAAAGCACCATTTCACTGGTTTGCATCCAAGCATAGACCTTCTGATCAGCTTGCAATTATTCTCCACTGGAACCATCAGATACCACCACATAGGTGGCATTCAAAGGATGATAGAACTCATAATGGAAAGGGTGACACAGAGAAGGCCTGCTGTGTGCCAGATGCTTTACAAACATCATCTATTTTAATATTAACTAGAATATTGGTGGGAAAATTGAGATTCATAAAGATAAAGTAACTTGCCCAAAATCTAGTTGGTAAGTGGTAGGGTTGGAATCCCACCCTCGTAATGCCTAACTCCAAAATTCATGTTCTTTCTAAAATTCTCTTCCTCTCTGAGGTAGACCTATGAACAACTAGCATCCAGTAATACTGAAATTGGGAAATAGAGGGCTCTTCCATGTCTGTAATTTATGAAGCAGTGTATCACTTAATCTCTAAACTCTCTTTCAATTCTCACATAATCTGGGATATTTAAGGAAACCTGATCCTGTAACTTTCTATTTCTGAATCCAGAAACCTGTTATCAAAGGTGATTTATATTTGAGAGGAAAATACTTTAGAAGACTATAACTTGATGCCAAAAAGTGGGACAGGATCTCCTTTTCTCCATGAATAAGCCAAATCCTAAAATTTAAATAAAAATTTTATCAGCATTGCATTACTAATATAACACCAGGTAGAAAAGAATCTCTTTTTCAAAAAGTCTGGGGTGGAATCACTTTTTGAAATAAAGTTGCTAGCTACTATTAGTAATATTATCTTCTATCCAATGTATTAGTTATCTCTAGTGTGAAATGTATCTCTGAACAGGGTTATCTAACCCACAACTCAAGGAGTGAAAAACCTCAGATGCCCACATACTGTCTCAAATGCTCCATGATGTTAGACTGCTCTAAATCTTCTAGTGTCAGGCCATTTTTCCTAAATTCTGCCTGATTCCAGAGGGAGATGTCATACGACTGTCAGATTGGGGATGGAGAGGATATAGAAAATTACTAAAGGACTATTGCACTGCTCAAGCAGTTACTGTGGTGGCATCTGAAAGTACATGGTGTTATTGACAAACTCAAGCCTGCATTCCACAGGAATTCCATCTGCTAGTACTAAAGACCTATCCTTCTGGATAAACCAAACTTCTTCTCTGTTGATTGCCTCCTCCATGCATCCCATTTATCCACTTCCTGGAGTCATCAGGTGATGCCACCAGGACTAATAGCACTGGAGACTGGCCCAGAAAGGGGCTTCCAGGATGGGAACTTTGTGACCGCTTTCTCCTATTCAGACATAGAAAAGAAAGAAGGGACCAATATCTTATGCCATCTCATTTTACCACATAGAGTCATTAGCCACTGTTGCTGCCAGCTCCTACCAGAAGTGATATTCTAGCTTTCCTGCAGATGCCACTTTGTTTTGTGTTCTGCCCTGCTCCTTTCCTGATACCTGAACTTCTTTATTCCAAAAGAGATTCTAACTTTCTCAGTCTGATAAAGGGCATCTGAAAAAACCCTACAACTAACATCATACTTAGTGGTGAAAGACTGAATGCTTTCCTTTCAGTTCAAGAACAAAGGAAGGATGTTCACTCTCACCATTATTCAAGATCATACTGGAGGTTCTTGTCAGTGCAATAATAAAAAGAAATTAAAGACAAAAAAATTGGAGAGGAAGAAGTAAAACTGTCTTTATTCACAGACCACATGATCTGTATATAGAAAATCCTTTTAAAAATCTGCAAAACAGCCAGTAAAAATAATAAAAGAGTTCACAGGATATGAGATTAATACAAAAAATCAATTGCATTTTTATATGCTTTCAATGAAAAACCTGACAATGTAATTAAAGAAATAATTTCATTCAAAAGAGCATCAAAAATAGTAAGAATAAATTTAAGGAAAGAATCCAAAGCCTCTACAATGTAACGTTTACAATGTCCAGAATATCATCTAAAATTACTTGACACGCAAAGTGTGACCCAATCTCAAGAAAAAAGACAATCAATGGAAATCCAACCCAGGATGACCTAAGTGTTGGAATTCTCAGACAAAGAGCTATTATGAGTAGGCACAATGAGGTAATGGAAAATATGTTTGTATTAAATGAGAAAGGAAAATTCAGTAAAGAAATAGAAAATATTTTTAAAAATCAAATGAAAATTCTAGAATTGAAAATTATAATAGGTAAAACAAAAAATTACTGGATGGACTTAAGAGCAGAATAGACATGATGGAGAAGAGTCAATGAATCTGAAGACAGACACAGAAAAAAGATTGAAAGAATGAACAGAGCCTCAGGGATGTGGAATAATAGCAAAAGTTCTAATATTTGTGTAATTGGAGTCCAAAAACGACAAGAGAGAGAAAAATGGGGCAGAAAAAATATTTGGAGAAACCATAGTCAAAAGCTTCTCAAAATAGGTGAAAGACAGAAATTTACAGATTCAAGAATCACAGAGATTCCCCAAATAGGATATAGATGAAGAAAACTGTGCTTAGACATATCTTAGTCGAATAGTTGAAATCCAAATATAAATAGAAAACATTAAAAGCAGCCAGGGAAAACTGATACATTAGTAAAGGGGAACAACGATTTTCATGATTGCAGACTTCTCTTCAGAAACTACAGATGTCAGAAGACAGTGGAACAATATCTTCAGCATGCTCAAAAAGAAAAAACAAGAAAAGAGCTGTCAACCTTGAATTTTACATCCAGCAAAAGTATTCTTCTAGAATGAGTACACGCTAAAGATATCTTCAGGTAGGAGAATTCAGCAGCAGTCCTCCACTATAAAAGATGCTGAAGGAAGTTCTCCCCAAGATAAGAGGAAATGACGCTGCAGGGAAACCTGGATCTTCAGGAAGGAATGAAGAACATGTAAGACAGCAAGTATACGGACAAATGTAAAAGACTAACTTACCCCAATTTCTTTAAAGTAAAGAGAATTCTTTAAAGCAAAACTTACAATGTTTACTGTAGGATTTATAACATATGTAGATGGAATTCACATGACAACTATGGACTAAAGGAACAGAGTAGTGAATAAAGGAATAAGGATGGGTTGTGGGATAAATAGAACTAAACAATAGCAAGTTTCCTATATTTTATGTAAAGTGGTACAATAATAACACTAACTAGAATGAAAAGTTAAAGATCTATATTGTAATCACTACAGCAAATATTGACAAATAATGCAAAGGAGTATTGCTAAAGTACCAACAAATAAGTTAAAATGGAATTCTGAAACGTGTAAAAATAATTCCAAAGAAGTCAGGAAAGAGAGACGAGGAGCAACAACAACAAAAACCCAGAGAGGGCAAACAAGAAGTAAATGATAAAAATGATAAGCTTAAACAAAAACATATGAATAACTATGTTAAATATCAGTGAATTAAACACTCCAGTTCCAAAGAAGAAATTACCAAGGTGGATTTAAAAAAGCAAGACCCAACCATATGCTGTCTTAAGAGGTGCACTTTAAAAATAAGAACAGAATAGGGGCTGGCCCCGTGGCCGAGTGGTTAGGTTTGCGCGCTCCACTGCAGGCGGCCCAGTGTTTCGTTGGTTCGAATCCTGGGGGCGGACATGGCACTGCTCATCGAGCCACGCTGAGGCAGCGTCCCACATGCCACAACTAGAAGGACCCACAATGAAGAATATACAACTATGTACTGGGGGGCTTCGGGGAGAAAAAGGAAAAATAAAATCTTTAAAAAAAAAAAATAAGAACAGAATAGACTGAGAGTAAATGACTGGAAAGCAGACACACCATGCAAGTAGAAAACGTGAGAAGGCTGGAGTGGCTACGTCAATATCAGAAAAACAGATAAAAAGGGAAATTTCCAAAGGACAAAAGGGTCAGTTCATCAGGGAAACACAATAATCATAAATGTTTATATGCCAAATAACAGAGCTTCAAAATACCTGAAGCAAAAATGGTCATAATTAATAAATGTCAGCATTATGGCATTATATAGATATGTTTTAGGCTTTACATTATAGTTCGGGTTAGAAAGCATTTATTAATGCTCACTATATACTGGCTTTAGGTAACAAAAGAGAATATGACAAAAGTTCATATCTTCAATGAGCTTTCAAATCCTATTGGCACATGATAAATACATGGAAATACAATGGAAAAATAAGGAAATTTTAGAAATAAGAAAAGAAGACTTTGTCTTCTGTCCCCTTGGTGTTGATATGTGGGATTAAATAGCCACTTCCATGAAGACGACAGCGATTACCAACTGCATGCATGAAGGAAGAGCGCAGACCCAGGACTTGGAGCCTGGACTAGCACTAAAGTAGAGCGGAAGGGATACTGTGAGTTGACTTCCCAGCTTCCTTTTTCACTTCTAACCAAATTCCAATTTTTTGTCAGATGACATTGACAAAATGCCACCCCCAGACCACCCCACCAACTACCCCCAGATTCTGAGTGATTTGATTAGTCAGTGAGGATAATCTCATTGCCATTACCACAGCAATGAGTTTGGGGTGACTACCGTTTGTTGGGAGCAGGGAGAAACGCTTTCATTTCCTGCTGCCTGTGGTCAAGGAATTGTGTGGTTCTGATTTCTGCCGTTAGCCACCTGCCTCAGGATGAAACCTAGTCAACGCATTTAAAGGACTCGAAACACTTCCTGGGGCAAAGTAAATGTTTAACATATGTTATTTGTTTATGTTATTTTTGTTGCTGTGGAGGGGGTGTGTGTGCATGTTTTAATTTTTTTGGAAGGCAGAGCAGAGAGACGAAAAGTCACTGGATTTTGGTGACATGGTTGAGCCTCTGAGTGAAACCAAACTTGAGTCCTTCCAACCTCTGAACTAATTAGAGTTAGGTTTCTTGTTTTTTCCATCTTGAGGGTTCCTAACTGGTACTTAGAATCAGTGTGATTTAACTCTATGTGGAGAAGGGCAATTTTAAAGGGCTGGTTCTCAGCATCTCCATGGTGATTGAGATTACGCCTCAAATAATTGTATAGACAAAATGAAATTACAGACGCTACAGGACAGGTGACTCTCCCCAACTTCCACCATCCTTTATCTTTTGCTAATTGATATTGCAACAGGCGCCTAACCAAACACCTTGGCTCCAGGCTTGTCCTATCCCTTCTAATCCGTCCCTCACACAGCTGCCAGAGTTATCTTTAAAATACAAATCTGATCATTTTACACATGCACAGGCACATACACAGATCCACGCAGTTTCTGTTTAAAATCGTTCTATAGGTCCTGACTGCCTACTGGATCTCACTCAGACTTCTTAACATGGCCCATGTGGTCCTAAAGACCTACCTCAGCCTCCCTTTGCAGTTTTGTCTCCCGGGATCCTCTCCCACAAAACTGATGGTCACTGTATCCTGAACATGCGAGGCTCTTGAATGTCAAGCCCTTGTGTGTGCTGTTCCCTGTGCTTGCAAAGTCTTCGTCCTGCTTTGTGTGTTGGGAAACTCTTCTTCATCTCTGAAGATCCTCAACTCCAATATCCCCAGGCTAAGGAACATTTCTTGATCCCTCCTGGAAGGACCGCTAGGACATATGTGACTTATTATAGGGATTTGACTTTACGTAATTGTAGGATCTAGTTAGTAGGTGAAACAGTCTTTGGGAGGTTGTCATGTCTGCCTCGAGGGCAGGCAGTTGGAAAGAGAAGAGGAGGAAGAAGGATGAATCGGAACCTGAAGAGACCTGAGGAGGAACCGGAAGTGCGTTGGTCTTTTGCCGCCTTGAGGCCTCTAACTTTGCTGCTGTAGCTTCCCAACATGGGAGAAGCTGCTGTACTCTGTCATGACGCTTCACATGGACTTGGGCCAGGAGTCACAGGAGCTGGACCAGGATGCAGCAGGAAGTGGAGTTGCTATGAGCCCGGCAGCTACCTGTCGGCCATCCCCAACCAGGTGAGCCAGCAGGGAAGCAACCACATAGGTGAGAGACCACAGCACCCTTTGCCTTGCTCTAACCCTCAGAGTGTAAGAAGAATATGGCTGTTTTACTTTTGTACCTTCCAGATTTCCCATGCTGACTTGGAACTGTAGAGGGAAGGGAATTCTGAGAAACATAAATCAAGTAAAACTGAGCTGACAGTGCAAACCCACTACACCCCTGTATCTTCCTTCTATAGGAATAAAGGTTATTTCCAGGTATGTTTCCACCATCAGGGTATAAACTCTTCTGATCAAGGAACATGTTTCATTTATATTTGTCTCTGAAGCTCATGTAGTAGGTACTTAATAAATGTTCAATAAAACAACTATTAAAAAATATTCCTATACATAGCAACTAAACACTGAGTAAAATGCTTGTTCCATTAATATTATTTCTTATGCTGTATGTGTTTCTTAAAGGCTGAAAAACCAGTTTTTGGCATTTGTTTGTACAACCACCTGAATAGTAGTCTAGCAAAGAGAGATTTCTTGCCATACATGCTGGTTTTGAATTCCAGAGGTCATAAACCTCCTTCCCTGGTGAATTTTGCTGGGTACTGCCAGTAAGGGGGACAGAGTGAAGTACTTCTTTTGGAATACATGAAAAAGCTTTGCAAAGAGGTGGCAAAGGTTACTTATTTTAAACATTTGGAACTTGGCAACAAGCAGGGTGGAACAAACATACTGACTAGACATATGCTATAGAATATTCCGTAAACTCTCTCTGTCTGTAGTGGCTTACACAGAAAGCTGAACATATGGCAGGCTTGGTTTGGCTTTTTCTCTGGAATCATCTGTCAGGACATGAGCTGCCACCTAATTACCCACTCACATTCCACTCTGCGTTTTCCATTTTTGGTCTGATTTCTCAAAGGCTTCAAACACTCATTTTTTAAAATTAATTTTTAAAAAATTAACGTTATCCAACCTACAAAAGCATTGAGGGTGTTTCTGGGAGACACTTTCAAAGGGCAAGGAATGTGACTCCATATCCTGGCTCCTGGATGCTACCTCCTATCAAGGCGATGTGTGTCTTAGAGAGGTAAAGGTTCACCTTCCTACTAAAGAGAAAGGCGTGTGGGGGTGGCGGTGGGAACTATCAGGATCAAACTTCCATGTTTTCTTGAGCACCACCATGTGTCAGGCGGGTCTCAGGAGAGCAATGTTTCTCTAAGTTGAGGCCGCTGTTTGTTCTCAAGGGTGAGGGGAGAACCAGTTCAAACGTGCAAACCTTTTTTTTGGATCAGACGTGCAAATGGAACATACTTTTACATTTTCATTTTAACTTACAACTAAGGGCCACTGTCCAGTATTCTATAAAATGAGTTACTAAGACTTACTGAAATTTGATATTTATAAATGAACACATTAGGAGAGTTGACTAAGTCGTAACTGTTATTCAACTAAAATGTCTTGATTATTTTGAAACGCTGTTATAAGGCATACGATCCTATAGATACTTGGACTTCTTGAAAATTTTGAGAAAGAGTGAATCTTTATCAGTACAGAATGAGTGTTGCTTTGAGATGACTGTGGCTTTTCATTGGTGTTCTCCTAGCATTAATCAGCATGTATGTGTGGCTTTTACTTCTCTTAAAGTTTATTTGTGTGTGTGTAGTACCGCATGCTTCACTTTTTGGTTTCTATTTAGCTCCTGTCCGGTTCTTGTGGTCATCCAGTTCTTTCTCCACTGAAAAGTAGGTACAGGTGGTATTAGTGCTCTGCATAGCTTTTCGCCCTGCTTAAGAAGGCCTCACTCCAATTGGTTGTCCACTGGTATAAAGAGACTACAATATTATGGAATAATCAGAGGTTAGAGAGCCAGAGACTTGTCATTGTCAGGCATTCAGCTTATTTTCATGGTAATCATCTGTGCTGATGCTTTTCCATCTAGTAATTATTTTAAAGCCAACATTAGTAATAAAATTCTTTTCCCAATAAGGCAGCATTCAGCATCCACGCTCCTGCTCCAGGGGAAGCGGGGAATGCCCAGGCCTTCAGCATCTTGTCTCACACCAGGAGAGAGAGCTGAATGAATGGCCCAGAGTAATAAACGCTCTGTCATGCCTTGCTGCTTAAATATTTTATAACCTTTAAGCTCTATTGCAGGAAGTGATGTCAAGAGTATTTAGCAGAGAAAGCCGCTAGCACTGGCTTTTTATTAAGAAAGATGACACTAATCATCTAGCTGATGATGGAGCAAGAGATGCTATTACGCCGCTGACGATGGGCTTATTATCTCAGGCCCTGGAATGGCTGGCTGTTGTTAGGAATGGTTGGGCAAAAGGGTGCAGGAGAACTGACAGGCATGACTCAACCCAAACGTTTGTGTCTGGGTTTCCTTAGCCGAGAGACATCGATGTAGGAAATGATGTGTGACTAGCACAGTCTTCATTTTAGTAAATGCTAATCTTTGCTATGTCTGGAGGGGATCTGCCACTCACACAACAAAGTGCATTCCAGCCCTTCTCTCCCCAGCTATCTTACACGCTGGTTGAGGGGAGAATATGTCTTCACATTTCTTCAGTCTCTTTCCCGGGACCGCATTCCATGCCTTGCATTTGGTGTGTGCGGGACCAGCTTACCCCCCAGCATAGGAGGTGCCGCACGCAGGGCCCATAAGACTTTCAGGGGTCCACAAAAATGTGTTAATTTCTTTTAAAATCAGAGAAAAACCCCGAAATTTTGGTGTCAAAGAAAATGTTTTACTACATAATATTAATATGTTCATCTTTACACCAACACAGTTGTTAAATGTAATTTTTAATGATTTTTTCTGGAGGAGGGGGTCCTCAAGGACAGAGTGCTTGGGGCCCCCATGGAAGTCCTAATGGACACTCCACAAATGCTTATTGATTAAATGAAAAATAATGTTTGGATGCTTCAGTGTGTCTCTTTGAGGACTCGATTATGGTCACCCCACCCTGCAAGAAGGTTCATGTGGCAGGCAGAGGGCACTGACGGTAAGCCAGGAGACCTGGTGGAGACCTGTATCTGTCACATCTGCTTTTGTAACATTGGGAAAGTCACTTAGGCTCCTGGATTCTATTTCCTCCCCCTGAAAAAGCAGCATTTGAATTTAATTTCTGGGAACTTTCTAGTTTGGAAACTCTATTATGCTAATCTAGAAGAGAAAACGAGGTGCTGAAGTCCCGCCATGAAAAATTTTAAACAGATGGTAAAGTAACAGTTGTTATTTCCCCAGTTCATAGTAGATGCTCAATAAACACTTCTTGCATAAAGGACTTTGATGGAGTTGGGTTCCTGCAAAAACTTCTGTTCTCTCAGTCTTCTACCACAGGATAGATTCTTACTCATCTAGGAAGAGATATGGAAGGCAGACGGTGTGGCCATGTATCCTCTGGTGCTTCTTTCCAAACTCGTGATTCCTTCTTGATGAGAAAACTCAGGCTATTATTTCCTGGCCAGGCTTAAAGTTATCTGTAAACGGATGGCCTTTTGTTGCATTCAAAATGAAATTGGAAACAGGATTGGCTGTCCCAGAGCTCCATGGGTTCAGGTTGGCCGCCCAGAGTGACAACATCCAAGGGAGAGGTGCTTACCTGCTCAGCTCACTTCTTTTGCCCACCTGGTGCTTGCAAGTTTCAGCTCTGGTGAGCCTTCTGCTACTGGGAGCTGTGGCCGGGGTGGGACTGAAGGTCAGCTGACCCCCCAGCTTCTTTTCTCAGAACGCAGAAGGCAAGACAGACCTAGTGAGTGAAAGGTGCTCTCCCATCCCCAAAGTTCCCTAAACCACCTCTGCTACCCACTTAGGCCGTAAATGATGATTGCCAATAGACGCTCAGATACCCTCCCATTCAGATTCTTGAAAATTAATCTTAAAGAACCCTAGGAACAGGTGTGAGTTTTAAAATTATTACCTTTATTAAAATAGAATTGATGAGTGCATGGTAAGTGAAATGGACGTAGATTCTGCCCTCTAAGACCATAAAAATCCCAAAGGAATACGTCAACTAGAAAGAAAGCGGATGAGCACTATTTCATTAAAATTTTGTTCTAACCTTATCTTAGAAGACATTAACAGCATTAACACTCTGGACCTCCTTCAGATACTATACTGCAAAGAGTCATGACCCATGTGGGCTCAGCCCCTAGGCATGCTGGGACCTCAAAGGGTAGTGGACAGAGTGAAGAGTGAACCAGGAATGGGGTGACCTGGGGCTAAAGACAGACGCTAGGGCTTTTCTCCTACATAGGGTTGCCTGATGATTTCAGCAATTTTAAAGTTGTCCTCTCTCAATCTATGAGGGCTGTCATTCACATGAGAGGAACTCTGGGCCCTGTATTAGCTTGTGTAATCCACACAAGTAGAGAAGAGCTCATGTTCTCCCCATCTTACACAGTGGGGCAGGGCTGAGGCTTAAACCTCAGTGCACAGAACTCCACTTGCTGTAAGAGTGCCTAAGATCTTGCCTTCTCGTTTGGTATTAAATCTATTTTGACAAGAGCAGATGTAGACAGAGGTTGATCCACTGCGGAGGGAGCTGCCTAGTTCCAAATTCTATACCTTGATTGATTACCGACAGAAGATTCAGAAAATGCTGGAAGTAACTTTCGTCTCAATCTCAAGGATGTTTTACATGGAAAATGAATTATCTTGCCTTTCCAGAGCATGCACAGGGAAAACTCATAAATGATGTGTCTGCTTTTCTCTCATGGCCATGATTCTTGCTTTTATTTTGAGGTTTTTTTTAAACACCTCTTCACATGATCTAACATAAACAAGTGCTTTATGCTATCATCAGTTATCAGATATATTTTAATTGTGTGACTGATCCTGAAAAATATAAAGCCAAATTGGATATTAATGACAAGAAGCGGAACCCTTTTATCTTCAAATGCAGACATTTTCAAAAATTACTCTTCATCCCTGAGCCTTTGCATCTTTAAAATTCCAATTTTAAACATGTTGCTGTTTCTTTTAAGTCCCAATTAGATAGGGTGGCATTCTGACTTCCAGGGTTGTATTCAGTCAATATTTTTTCTGTTTTCTACTTCGTTATCTCTCATTCTCATAAGATTCTTTAGACAACGGGCAGTTCAACTTTTTCTCAATGATTTCTATCAGACTCTGATCAAAGCAAAGGCCAGTGTTTACCGTGTGTGAGTGTGACAATGCACTGTTTTGAGGGAGGGCAAAGGAATAGGAAGCAAGGCACACAATGTAATGAGAAGTGAAAGCAGGCCGTGCGATGAAATGTTACAGCCGTCACACTAACCACAGGCATACCGGAAATTTACATTGTAAGTGAGAGTACCAAATGGATATGATATCTGAAAAAAATTGAAACATATAAATATTGTTTTATTGCTATTGTCTGGTTCTCCATTCCTCCTTGATCTTTAGTGAACGCCTGCAGTGGGAATGGGAAGGAGCCAGAATTTATCAATGAAGTGCCAAATACTGTATCAGGTACTTCATTCACTGTGTTCCGTCTATTTTCATGATTGCTTCAAGAGCCAGGTATTTTTATTACCATTTTCCAGATATAGAAACCGAGGTTCAAAGCTATTACGTAACTCATTTGAAGTCACACAATTAGGAAGTGAAAGAACTATTTGCTCATCAGTTTTACTCAAAAACCTGTGCTCTTTCCCTAGCTCTCTTTGTTGACTTCAGGAGAGAAGAGAGCTGTCAAAATATCCATCTTCATTCAGTAATGAATGCATTGGCTCCCTGAATTATTAGATTAACACTACTGCAATTTTCTTATAATGTGGTATAATTATATACTATAATGTATAATGTATATATTATACATTGTAGTACAGTATATAAATAATAATTATTTTGTTTATTATTATGTAATAATTATTATTAGGTGCTAATAATAGGTCGGGGTCAATCAGGCATGGTCCTATCGTTAGTGAAATGTCCATGGCTATAGGGGCAATGTGATCCAGGTACGTGTAACTACAATCCAAGGTAGAATGTGTGCTCTTGGAGATCAGAACATGGAAAGCCTCTACCTGGGAAGATCAGAGAAGGCTTCAGGGAGAAGGTGACTTTTGAGACAGTTTCTGCAATATTGATCGGATCCGAAATTGTGGGAATGAGGGGGAGGGCATTCTAAGCAAAGGGAGTGGTTTGAGAAGCAGAAAAGAAAACTGTACTTTATGGGTGTCTTAGTCCGCTCAGGCTGCTGTAACAAAATACCATAGACTTGGTAGTTTAGACAGACATTAATTTCTCACGGTTCTGGAGGCTGAGAAGTCCAAGATCAAGGTGCTGGCAGGTACTGATGTGAGTGAGACTCTTGCTGGCTTGTAGACAGCGCCTCCTCGCTGCATGCTCACACTCACTGCCTCAGTGCAAACCTGCAGAGAGAGAGAACTCTGCTATCTCCTCCTCTTCTTATGAGGGCACTAATCCCATCATGACAGCAACACCCTCACGGCCTCAGCTAAACCTGATCACCTCCCAAAGGCTCCACCTCCAAATGCCATTACACTGGGGGGGTAGGGTTTTAACGTATGAATTTGGGGAGGACACAAACATTCAGTCCATAACAGTCTGTATTCACTAGATGCGAGGAATGTTGCATGAGTCATCTCATTTAATTCTTATAAGAACTCTCTGGGTGCTATTGTTGTTTGTTTCATAAGCACAAGGACATGAAATTTTCAAGCTGAACTCAGCATTTCCTTTTCCCTCCTTGCAGCTCCCTCGCTTGCTATATGTCTGTCCAGGTAAAGGACATCACTATTGACAACTATTCTGTTTGCCCAAGCCTGAGTCCCGCTCATAATTCTTGACTCCTCTCCCTCTGCTCCTCAGCCTCATCAAGCCCTGTTGATCCCACCCTCTAAATATCTCTGGAATCCACCCACTTTCCTGGATCCTGGCGGTCACCACCTTGGTCCAGTCCACCGCCGTCTCACGTGCACCATTGCGCCACCTTCTACTAGCTGAGCTTGCTATTTTTGGTCTCGGCCTCCCATCTCATCTTCATTCAATCCATTCTCCATACAACACCAGAGAGATCACTGGAGAATGCAGATTTGGTCACATTCTTCCCCTGATTAAAACTCTGAATGCTCTTCAGTTCCCTTAGCATAAAGGAATCTTGAACGAACTTAAAGAGCCTTCAGGATCTGGCCTCTGCTTCTTTCCTCAGCCCCACCTTGGATCACTCCCCCACCCCACATCCATTCTTCAGTCCCTCCAAATGTCTTTCAGTTCCCTGTTCTGCATCTCCATTTTGACTGCCCCTCTCTCGCTTGACTAGCTCCAAGATTGCGCTCCCCCCATCCTTCCACTATAACCCGGAGGGAGAGCTCCAGAACAGCAGGAATCATCTCTATTTGTTCACCAACAAAGACAGTTTAAAAGAATAAGTTGATTTTTGAAAACTAAGGCTCAGAGAGCTAAAGTTTCTTTCTGAAGCTCAAATAGCTGTTGGTGGTATTGTCGCGGGTCTGAACAAAATCGGTTTGTATCCAAATCTAATGCTTTCTCATAGCTTCACGGTGTCTCTCATGGGTGGGAGAGTATGAGACACAGTTTTCATTTAGGCTGCATCAGAGCACACGAATAAGAGGGGCCTGGGAGACAAAATGGGAAAAGAAGGCTTTGATCATATTGCATATGGCCTTTTGCCCTAGGTTAAGGAATTAGGATTTTATTCTGCAGATAATGAGGAATCATAGACAGGCACAGCACTGTCAAGAGCAGAGAGGGTTTTCTTATGCTTTCCAAAAGTGAAAGTGAGGGCAGAGAGTTTGGGGCTTTTTGCTATGATCTTTATCTATAAAATACTACTACCTATCTCATGTGACTTCTGCGAAAATGAAAATAAATAATGCTGGGGCTGGCCCCATAGCCAAGCGGTTAGGTCACGTGCTCCACTTCGGCAGCCCAGGGTTCGCCAGTTAGGATCTTGGGCACAGGCCTTTACACCGCTCATCAAGCCGTGCTGTGGTGTCATCCCACTTAGAGGAGCTAGAATGACTTGCAACTAGGATATAAAACTATGTACTGGGGCTTTGGGGAGGAAAAAAAAGAGGAAGATTGGCAATAGGTATTAGCTCAGGGCCAATCTTCCTCACCAAAAAAAAGAAAAGAAATAATGCACGTAGAAATGCTATGTAGCCATATACCTCTTTGTAAATGTCATTATGTTTTTTTCTCTCTTAATGTTTATTAAAGGGCCTGATCAGCTTTGCAGTTACTTCTAGAAGACTTTGAGTGGACCCTCTGAGGAACCACTCTCCAGTGGTGATACTGAGACTGTGAATGAAGGTTTCAAGCCACTAGGAATTTACAGACCTATTCTAGGAGGCAGGAGAAGCCACTGACTGGGGCAGCTGGGAACTTCCCAGGTGACATTGGGAATAGCATGGAACAGCACCAAGAGGGGCCCTGGTGACCTGAAGGCCTCTGGCCTGAGCTGCCTCCCCAGCCTGACTGACCGTAAGGGAGAGGAGGGTGCCGCTAATCATCTGCTCATAACCAAGAGGAAGTAAGTGTTTTGGTGTAAATAATAATGATAACTATGATTATTATTATTGTCATTGTCATTACATTGACTGAAGAGAGGAAAAGACAAAATTCAGAAAGTTTTTTTAGGAAAGTGCACCTGGAAAAGGGCGGCCTGTGAGAACCGCTCCTCTGGCCCCAGGGAGTTGAGAGTTTTGCAGGTGGTAGTGAGAAGAACTTGGGACTGACGTCACCCGAGGAAGGCCCTCTGAAAGGGTTGTTTTAAGACCTTTCGGACCTACTGTTTGGAGCAAGGACTGCGGAGTGTCAGGGTGGAAGCTGCTCTAGAAGCCGGGTGGACGGGATCAGGCCCTGGGCGTGAGAGAAACACTCGCAGGACTGCTGTAGCCTTTCCTCGTTTCCTCTTGGCATTAAGAACTGCATGCTTACTTCGGGAAACCAGCTTTCCGCAGCAGGAGATTAATTTGCTCCTCTCGCATTCCCTAGCAAACACCTGGGGAACTGGCCGGAGCCCCTAAACCGCTTCCCCATGACTCGGCTCTGGACGGGAGGTCCTCCTGGCACAGCCCTAAGCAGGGAAGGTGCAAAGGCACTGGAGTACAGGCCAAACGTCCTGAGTTCTATTCCCAGCTCTGCTAAGAATAAACTGACATGAATAATGTCTGCAACTGACCGGTTTTCCAGATGGTACTCAGGGATTTTTTCTAGCATCTCGGTAATGGATATGACTCATCGTCTAGTCTAACAGGTCCTCTCAAGGAAAAGCTGAACATATAATTACGACCAAGACTCTTTCACACAATTTTCTAAAGAATTAAGTTTAGACACATTGTCAAGGAGAAAAATGTTATATGTGGGTGTCACAGGCAAGATTTCTCTATGCTACTTCTGAACAGAAGCTGTAAATGCAGCTGACTCAAAATCACACCCATTAGCTGGGGTTTTAAGCCCAAACCAACATGGGCTTAAAACGATCACTTCTTTCAGTTGAATCGGACTTCTTTGCAAATATGACAGAGAAAACGGCCCTTTAATTTGGATGTAGTTTAAATTATTTAATGAATTCCCCTTCTCAGTTAATTGGATATTAGTTTTCAGAATGAACGAAAATGTTTCATGTGCCGCATAATCACTACGCAGTGTCTGCAGCAAGCAGCGAGCCGGCCGACATTCTCGAAGAGACGGGTCCGTGGTCTGGCCTCCACCTCAGGCCTGGGAAAACCATTACCCAAACAACTTGAGTTTTATTTTTAATTTGATACTGTGTTTAATGCAAAATGTATGGGCATTTGGAGAGGTGGTTGGCTCAGCTGTGGCGAATGGCTGTAATCCCAGCGGGTTTATCTGGCAGGCTGGGGAGGCTGCTGTTATTTCCTGGTGGGCGTCCACGGGAGTAGGCAGGAGAACGCAGAGAATCCAGGCCAGCGAAGCCTTGTGAAGCAGCCCTTTGATTCGATTAGAACAGACTTCTTCGTCCTTGAGGGGGGCGGGGAGTCAAGCTGTGAGTGAGGTGCCAAACCAGCCCTCGCCTGCTTTGTGACTGTTGGGTCACAGCAGGAACCCAGGAGACAGAATTCAGAAGACCCCTGCCTGGAGTCAGTGAAGTTATGGGAATGCGACCCCGAGAAAGGGGGACAGCAGAGGTGTTCTGGGGGAAATCCACCTCTTGATGCTCACGTGACCACCTTCCATGTTCTCTTCCTTCATCCAGCAAACAGTTTTCGAGTGCCTACTATGTGTCAAGCACATGGCTAAGATAACAGTCCTGACCTGGAAAAACTTGTTTTTGGTAGGCGTGATTTCTATCCAGATAATTAAAGCACAAAATAAAAATTATGGTGTTTAAGACATGTAGAAACTTTAATGGGAACTTAAAGGATAATGTGCCTAATATTTGGGAACGTTACCTTGACTCATTGTAGCAAACATGGTGTATGCTGCATGCCTGCGACACACCACTCTCTATGTTGGAGCAGTCTTTGCCCATATGGAGTTTCTAGTCTAGTGGGCAGGAGGGCCTGGAGGATGGTTACAGGTCTGGATTTGGGAGACGGCTTGGGTCCCATGAAATGAAGAAGAAAGAGAAGGAGAAAAGAAAAGGAAATGGGCAAAGACAGAGATGTGGAAAAGCATGGAGCACTGAGATAATCACCAGAAATTCTGTGTGTGCGTGTGCGTGTGTGTGTGTGTGCGCGTGTGAGAGAGAGAGAAAGATCAGTGAGGAAGTTTCAGGAAACAAGGCAAGAAAAGTCAGGATGTTTGAGGCCATCTTGGAAGCGTTTGTATGCCATGCCATTCAATTTGTTTTTTTATCCTGTAGCAACTAGAGGCCAAAGACGTAAAAGAAGGGGAAAACTTGAGCATATCCACATTCTAGAACAGTTACTCTAGCAGTCAGAAAGAAAGGAGGAAGGGGAGCTGGCCCAGTGGCGTAGTGAGAAGTTCGTGCCCTATGCTTCGGTGGCCCGGGGTTTGCAGGTTTGGATCCCAGGCACGGACCCAGTACTACGCGTCAAGCCATGCTGTGGCGGCGTCCCATATACAAAACAGAGGAAGCTTGGCAGAGATGATGGTTCAGCAACAATCCTCCTCACAAAAAAAAGAAAGGAGGAAGGGACTAATATAAGGTTGCTGTAGCCAGGGGAGGAGAGCATCCAAGGAGGCGCTATGTAACCAGTTGAATTGCCCCAGAAAAGTCAAGAAGGACAAGGACTGAAAACAGGCCATTGGATTTGGCAGATAAGAGGTCAGTGAGGACCTCCAAGAATGGTGCTCTGGGTGCAGCTGGATGGCCCTGGTTTAAAGGGTAATTGCCAGGAGACAAAGTGGAGGCTCTAATTGTCCAAAGCACACTGGCTTTTTTGTGGCGGTTGTTCAGTCCAGCGAGCGTGGTTTGCTTTGTAAAGAAGACAACCCAAGGAGAGCAGGACGCAGACGGTCTGCAGGGACGGGGATGGCCCGTGAGAGCTATATTTTGATGTGCAGTTGTTTTGCCATGAGGCTTGTCCTGTAGCTGTGGGGACCCGAGCACACTCTGAGGCAGCATTTATTCAGCTCAGCTTGCCATGCCAGCTCTCTTGAGTTGCAGGGAATATCCTGATTTGGAAGTTTTTGGATCACCATTTACAAATCATTCCTGTGTTCCCAGTTACATTTCCCATTTTCTGCGGACGGACCCCGGAACACGCTCCCTGAGATCTAACGGGCGAGGAGGAGTTCTGAAGCATGGTACCAAATCCCTGATAACCCTCCGGAAAGGCTGCAGGGGTGGAGTTACAACTCGGGGACCCCATCCTGTCACTGCCAGTTCTGTCCCCACCCAGTGAGAGAGCCAGCCTGTTTTTCTGACATTGTGACCCAGCTAGCTCTTTGCTATAATCAATGTTTCCATTCTTTCCCAAAATAAACATGTTGACAGTCATTTGCAAACAGGGAAATGAAAGTTTTCCATCCCTAGGTGCAGTGCATATATTTTTGAAAAGAAAGAATTTTAGCAAAGGGATTTAATCTAATCTCTGGTTACTTTGTAATTTGTCTGGGGCATTAGACCTTAGAAGGCATTTTTTTTTCCTTTTAGTTTCACTGAAGTTCCCCCCCACCCCAGCCCCACCCGCTTCTGGCTTTGTTCACAATTACCAAGCAGGATGGCTGGAGCAGAATAGGATCTTATGGTATCACATTTCGGGAAGGAGCCACGAGGAAACAGGAGCCAAGCCTGGAAATGAAAACGTCCTTGTAAATGACCAACAGAAGACAGGAGTTAAAATACACAACTGTTGTTGGGCCAGAAAATTGTCTGCCTTCTCTGAACGAACTGGGGAGTGCTGGTTTGCATTTATACCAGGTTTTAGAACCAATAGATGCCATTCTCCCTGCTCAAATGAAATGTAATTTCATAATTGCTTTGAAGAAAACCCTACCTTTTTGTATCCATAGAAATGAACAGCTTAATACCCCTGAAAATCCCAGATATTATACCAAACAAACAGGGTTTGTTTAGTCTAGGTGATTAGTAATTTTATTTCAGAACAAAATGACTGATTACGAGTTGTACAGATCTCATGATCAAAGCTTACCCCCTGTTCACTGGGGGGTGTCAGAAGCGGTCGAGCTGTTTATGCATCCACTGGGCTAAATTAATACCATTACCACTTCAGTAAAGCTTAGATATTGCTGTGTTCTCTGCTAGAGAAACCAATTATAGTATCTGCTGGACGGTGTATTAAATGACACCATTTAATTAAAGTCTAATCTGTCTCTGAATGAACAATATTTTAAATTATTGTACATTATTTCATTCAATTACTGCAAACGTCTGTCCATTTTTAAATGCAGGAAAAACTCATTTGGCACCCTGACTGCCGGGAAGAATAATTGCCTTTCTGTGCTGTGTTTGGTGCTCAGGGCCCAGTAACGTCAATTCAGGACACACATCAGTTCAGGAGCTCTTTTAGTTTTAAAATATTTCACATTTGTTTCTCAAGACTCTAGGCAGCAAAGAGCCCTTTCTACGACTGCCAGTGTTCCCTCCAAGGACCAGGGGAAAATGGAGACCTCTAAAAAGAATATGTTTAGAGGAATAAAGCCATTAAAGAAATACAATTCCCATGCCAGGAGCAGAGCTATGTAACTGACAGGATTGCAATTCATTTTGAATGAATATCTCAGAAGGGAAGGCAAGAATTAAAATGGACTCGACAGTGAACTCAAGAGATAACCTCTAATAGAAAGGAAAATTCACTTGGTAGAAGGAGAGATGAGTTAAAATGAGGTAACTCTTAAAAATGAAAAAGATGGAGGAAGGCCAAGTGTGAAGGGACTTTCATTCTTTGGAGTCATTTAATCTAACTGGAGAAATGTTGCCACACATTAGGGCAGCAGAGAGTACGGGCCACTAGCCAAATATCAGCAATACGCTGCTTCTGTAGCTTTATAATGTCAAGGAATAGGATGCACCGATATTGTGTGCTTGTCAGCTGTTGGGCCATCAGTAGGATCTCAGGGAAGGAAGATAGCAGGGCTGTATCCCAGATGTTGTAGGAGTGTACTCCAGAGCCCTGACTATGGGTGGGAAGGTTGGCACTCAGCCCTAGGACCTAGGCGATGGTGATGCCTTGCTCACAGTAAATCCTCTCCAAATTAGTTTTAATTCCCTAAGGCCATAATCCTAAAGTGTGAAATGAATGGTCCAAAGTCAATCTGATCTATGTCTTTGGGCCAGTCCTTGGTAAATGTGGCCTCTTTGAGTTCGGATTTTGACCTGAGGTGGTGGTGAACAATGGTTATGAAGATCACTGGAGCACAGTGCAGGTATTCTCCAGGTAGAGGTCACCTTAGTCTATTTGTGCAACTCCATGGATTTTCTTCCCTTGGTGTTACTTTTTTTAAAGACAATCTTTTTTAGAAGAATTTTAGGTTCACAGCAAAATTGAGAGGAAAATACAGAGAGCTCCCATATCCCTCCTACCCGCATACACGCACAGCATCAGTTATCAACATCCTCACCAGAGTGGTACATTTGTTACAGTTGATGAACCTACATAGACTCATCATAATCATCTAAAGTCCATAGTTTACTTCAGGGTTCACTCTTGGTGCTGGTCATTTTGTGCTTGGACAAATGTATAACGGCATGTATCCATCATTATAGTATACAGTGTTTTCACCACCCTAAAAATCTTCTGTGATCTGCCTATTCATCCTTCCCCACCTCCCGCCCCTTGGCAGTCACTGATCTTTTTACTGTCTCCACAGTTTAGCCTTTTTCAGGATGTCATATAGTTGGAATCATACAGCTTGCATCCTTTTCAGATTGGCTTCGTTCACTTAGTAAGCAGCATTTAAATTTCCTCCGTGTCTTTTCATATTTTGATAGATCGTTTCTTCTTAGTGCTGAATAATATTCCATTGTCTGGATGTATCACAGTTTATCCATTCTGGTGTTACATTTTCAGAAGACAACTCTTAATTTTGTATCATTGTCAATTATCTACATCTAGGGAACATATGCAATGTCGAAGGCATTGGACTTGGTATTGTGGCCATAAACTGGTCCGGTATAACACAGAGCTTAAAGGTATGGGTCTTAGAGGCCCCCACTCATTCACTCATTTAGCAAATATTTACTGATCCCCAATGATAGTCAAGATAGAAAAGAGACCTTGGCCAGGAAAACTCAAATTCAAATTCCCAGCCCACCTTCGCTAACTGTACAGCATTGAGTGTGTTATTTAACTTTCCTTACTTGTAATGTGAGGTTAATAATACACTCCTCATAGGATTACTGTGAAAATTGAGACAGTAATTTCAGTATCTACCATATAATAAATACTCAGTAAATAGTAAACATATAATGATGTTGCTTTACATAAGTAGGTGCCACTTATCTTCCAAGGATTATAGTTTGGCTCAGAGGCTGGACATATATAAATATAGTAATAATGATTTATTAAAATCAACACATGAATCAGCAAGAGTTAATGCCAGCTTGTGTGGAACAGTACAGTACACCTTAACCTCTACATATGCACATGTACGTGTGCACAAATATAATTCTTTAAATGAAAGCGTACTTCATGCAAGGATGCTTCATAATTGGAAATGGCAGTAGAAGTGCTCTTTGCACTGGCAGAGTCTCCAGGATCAGGTCTGGAATTATGAGATGCAATCATCAGGTTGAGTTACTTATACAAAGCCAGTTATTTGCCATCTGCCATTTGGAGATTTGCCCTTAGGCCCCGTTTGGCTACCAGCCCATTGCTATGTAGCAGGGGGAAATGTTTCTGTCCAAATAACTTCTCTCTCAGTTTCAAATTCTAATGTGAGAAAGGACGTCAAATGGATGCTGTCTCTTAATGATAAAGGGGATAATAGGCATTCATTGTCCTTCTTAAGGGCAGAAACAATGGATAGGACAGGCATGTTGAGGATGCTAAGAGAGAAAGCTGAAGAATGAAATATTTAGAAAACTTAAACTTGGTTCAAAGACAAATTTGGTATAAATCTGGCCAGGTGGGAGAAGAAAGTTTTTCTCTGATGTTTCTACTCTGAGGCAGTGTAGAAATATAGGCAATGGGGAGTGTGGGGGGCTGAAAATTATCAATGTTAAGACAATATGTGAAGTGTGATATGCACAAGTCACATTTACTGTGGTCTCGCTGAGATAAAAACGGGCGTCAGCATGTAGAGGTCTGGGCATGTCCCTGTGAGACTGAGGCACACTCAGGGTCAGGTAGCTAATGGTACAAAATCATCTCCAGGCAGTGATGGAAGTCAGAACGGCTGATGGGAAAACTGCATTAGAGGTTGGAGTAGCAGAGACTCACAGGAGGCATTTGTTGTTTCTGCCACATGAGAACCATCCCCCCTCTGTTGGCAACGGCACCTCTGCCCTCTAAGTTCTCAATTGGGAGAGGTCCCGTGGTCCAAGCCATGAGTGAACGAGCACATTCCCTGGCCCGTCGCAGTGATTGGTTCAGATATGAGCATGTCTCACCCTTTTCTGGGCCAATTAGAGTCTGTCCCAGGACTACCTACCTCTTGGGGGAAACTTCCTCTTGTGCTCCCAGGACAGGAGGCAGGTGGAGAGCTGCCGGTAGGTTTCCCACCACCAAGAGGGCAGGCCTGTCAGATGGAGCCAGCAGGGCAGGGCGTGGAGCTGAGGGGTGCAGAGAAACGTGGTCCTGATGGCACCGCGTGGCCTCTAGACCCAGCCATGATGGAAGGCAACCTAGACAGAGTTTTTATTTCCATTTCAAAGTCAACATATCCCCCTCTTCTCTTAAGCCAGCTCGTGTTGGATATTCAGTATCAAGTCTGGTGATTTTTAAGCCGGGTTTCTCAGAACACAGGGGCTCCTCAAATCTGTCCCCACAGAAGGAACCCCCCCCCCGCCCCCGGAAACTCTGTGCTGCCAGGGCCCCAGCTCCTCTTTGCATTTCCAGTTTCCACACTTTGACATTTTAGATGTTTGGGCTTGAACTCAAGATTCCTGGACTAAACTCCCCCACCTTTTTTTTCCCCCAAACACCAATTTATTCCACCCTCTTTATTTAACAGATGAGGGAACTCAAATTCAGAAACATTGAGTGATTTTCTCAAGACCACACAACCAGCTAGGAGCAGAGCGAGGGCTGAAACCGAGGTCTCAAAATTCTCAGTCCAGATTATTTCTTCTTAAAAATACAAATAAAAAGTAAGACAAACCAAACTGATCGTGACAGCCAGCATTTTACTGAGCACCTTGTGGGCCACCAAGCTAAGAGCTTTACTGTGTTGTCACATTTATGTCTCCACAAGACCATATGAAGTGGACACTAGTGCCATCTCCACTTCCAGGATCTGAGACCTGGAGACCTAAGTTGGCCCCTGGTTACGTAACTAGTAAGGGCCAGAGGTGCGGGTCTTCCCTAAGGCGGCTTGGTCAAGAACTTCTGAAGCACATTTAAGAAGAGAGAGGCGGAGTAAGTGAAGCGGCAGCCCTGTCGCGTCCTGGCCAACTTGAGTCCACCCACAGCTCCAGAGAGGGCAGTTCCCAGCACGCCAGCGGCTCCCTCCCCAGCACCTGCAGCGCACCTCTTCTCCGCCCGGGTCTCCAGGGCTCCCACCTCCACCGGTGCTCCCACCTCCACCGGGGCGCTGCGCCAACTGAGTGCGAGGAGCTGTGTGCTGGGGCAACCCTCCACGTCAGGGTGGCAGTTAGTGCATAAAGCCCGTCCCTGTCCCCCAGCGGGGTGACTCTGAGGTGTGTCCCACATGGTTTCTCAGAGGCTCCCCAGGGGAACTGCGCCTCAGGCGCCCACAGTAGTGACCTCCTCAGCGGTGCAAGAGTTACTGGCTTTCTCCCTTCCCATCGTGTGCTCCCAACTGCCTCAATTCCTGCCCAGGGGTCACTGCCCAAATAAATAGTCTTCGTCTCAGGGCCTCTTTTGGGAGGAATTCGAACAAGACGCGTTTCAGAGGGCATATAGTTAGATCATCCTCAGCTCCGGAACGTTCCATTTGGAAGGAGAGTGCTATAGGAATTCTGCCATGCCTCTCCTAAAGGGAAGACGACAAAAATGTGAAAAAGGATGTCTATGAGAATGAATATTTTCATGGTAAAAGCTACAAGTGAAGTTATCAAAGAAGTCTGTCAAATGCCATTTGGACTACCTTGAGAGCAGCACCTCTTGGCACTTAGACCTGTCTCCAGAGAGTCAAATGTTGGTGGGCGCACCCCGGGCCCCTGGATGAAGGGAGGGGGCGGGCAGAGGCAGGGGAGGATTGCTCCTTGTCCCTGTGGGGTGATTGGGCCTTCCCTCATCGTGTGCATTCGCCTCGTTTGGAGAGAGGCTGCCGCGCCTCCTCTCGCAGTATTTCAGGAGGCTCTGACAAGGCAAGGAACACGGCACTCTGGTATTCTCAAGGAGCTAACTTTTTGAAGCCCAATCCTTAAGCGGTGGTTCTAATAAGTTTCCCCAAGGAGCTGGTTTAATTAATGTTTACATTCCCAGCCCAGATCAAGATTTTGGTGACGTCCTAGAGGCTTTAAAGGCATAATCTCCACCATTTTGGGATCTCATCATCCCATTTTATTGAGTTTGATTTTATTTAATGCCTCTTCTAACTAAAAGTGATGGATGGCAAACATCTGTTTCCTAGAAAAAATATGTACATTGAGCTTAATTTGCTTAGACATTTTTTGGAGAAAATGTTCTATGTCTCTTGAGATATCTTGAGATAATATTAGCCATCTGTCTGCGTGTCCCAGTTAGGGCTGAGGATGGGTGCTCTGGAATCCAGAGAGAGACCCCTGCCTAGTTCACGTGAAGTCCTGGGGAACGGGCTGTTCCCGGAGGGTAGGGCGAGCCCAGGCTAATCAGACTGTGGCTCTCCCTGCCCAGTTTAGGTGTATGTGGCCTCGGATTCAGACAACTGTGAAGTGGCCCGCCCAGCAGACTGCATGTAGATGGTCCTTAACAAATATTTACTTAATCAAATTGGAACTATATCATAAGACATAGCATATCTTTAAGAAGTTTATAGTTAACATTAAGAGCAATTTAAAAATTAGGAGTGAAGTTAAAAAAGGAGCACTGCTGTCCAGCTTGAACTTTTGCTGGAGGGTGTGTGTGCGCGAGTGTGCGGGGGTCCCTGTGCACATGCACGAGTCAGGGCTGAGTGAATATGTCACTCATATCACCTTACCAGACTCTGGCGTGCTGTGAACAGTACAACTACCCAATTTCTGGTCCTTAATTCCCTTAACACTAGGCTTTTGCGTTTATTAGTACTGGATTCAAATCCTGGTTCTGCCCTAGTGGTTGTGTTATCTAGGGGTAAGTCACTTAATTTCTCTGAAACCCAGTTTTTTTAGATGTGAAATTAGGATAATAGCATATCTTAGTCCTAGACCTCTAGAAAGCAGAGCCCGAGGCAAGGATTAAAGTGGGGAAGCTTTATTTGAGAAGCACAAACTCGGAGCCATGCAGGGAAAGGGAAAGCAAGAAGGGAGGCGGGGAAAGATGAGAAGGCACATGATGCTACTGCACGGGCCACCACTTTCCAATAAGTTGTTTTGCAGGGGTAATCAGGAGAGAGTTTGTGATCAGAAACATCTCGGAGCCCTTAGTGGAGGAGAGAAAGGAGGGGAACCTATTCATTCAGTTCCCTCCTATCTCATGTCTCCTGTCAGTCAAGGTTTACCTCATTGGCAACAATGAGGCGGTTCTCCCCAACATCTGGGTTGTGTTGTCTGGGCCCTTGGTAACGACTTAGAAATCCAGATCCAATGATCCGCAGTGTGGCATTTTATCCCAGGGTGGAAGTGGAAGGCACAGAAAAGAGAAGGCGCAGCATGCATGACGAGGATTCCATTCAGCCAGAGGTGCTGGGCAAAGGCACCAGCAAAGGCGCCAGCAGCGGTAGAGTCTGAGAGATGCCTTTGGAAAGAAGCAGGTGGTCAAGGGAATTGGGAAACCGCACAAAGTTTGTGCTCAATACATACAGGTACCTGTAACTCACTGGACAGGTGTATTGAATTTGCAAAAAGTACTGAGCACGATGCGGCCCTTACAGAGAGCACGCGGACTCTGAAACAGATGACTTGAGTTGATTATTACTTTTACCCCTTATTAACTATGTAAACATAGCCAAGTTACCCGCTTTAAACCTCAGGGATCTCACTGTAAGATGAAATATAATAATTGCACCTATTTTATCGAGTCATTGAGAGGACTAAATGAGATAAAGTGCTTAGCACAGTGGCTCATGGGTGGTAAGGGGCTAATCTTAGCTGGGATGATGATGGTGATGGATCAGCAGTGCTTTCATGTAAAGCAAAAATTTTCTTCCCTAGATTCCCGAGTTCCTAGAGCAATTCTTCTATAATGTTCATCATGTAAAATTGTCTACGAGGAAATCATTGCTATCTGAGGTTCTCTGTTTTGTTTCCTATCGCATTCTTGTTGTGGTTGAATTATGATAAATTTGACTTCAGTTTCTCTCAGCACCTGGGTTGCTGGAAACTTACCCAGTGGCCAGCATGGTACAGTGACTGCTATAAGAACACCCCTACACCGACTATCAGGCAGCAAGATCTCTTAATAAATCTTGAGCATGGTCTGAAGTTTAATGACTTTGAAGGCAGCCATCATTGGCCAGTCAACCAAAGACACGTCACCTTTGTGAATAAGATGACCTGGAGTCCTTATGTATTTACGCATCAGTGGGCACCCTAGCAACAGAACCCCTTCTCCATGCTTCCCATGTACACGTTCGGCTTCTGGTTTCTGCGACACTTTCTGAGTACAGATGGATTTGTGCCCTCGACTATAGGCGAACTAAGTGACTCTCATCACTCAGGCCTGAAATGTCTTTCCTTACGAAAAAATAACTTGTTAGTATACTTGAATTGAGACACCTATGTGTTTTCTTGGCATAAAATGTGAAACAAGTCATTAAAACAACTTGACGTGTATCCTAAATTCACTAGATCTACAGGACAGATCCCGCAAGCCCGATGTCAGCGTGCTGTCACACCTGGGAAAGCTACCTTGGATTCAGGACAGGAAGTGTGGAGAAGGTGCGGGAGCCAGGGTCCTTCCAGTGAGGATGTATGCGGTGCGGTTCCCTAGCCTGCGACGGTCCTGCCCTCCCCGCGTGCACCCGTCAGCCTGTGCGCCTCCTTCATTCAGCTCAAGTGCCTAACTAGAGGCACAGCAAGAGATAAATACAGACTTCTCAGTTGTTTCCAAAATCTCAGGTATTCACCTGGACCAACGAGAGTAATTCTGTATTGGGGGAAATAATTTTCTCAGCAGGCTCATGCAGCTACATACCCAGAAGGTGCTAGAGATTGGTTAAAACCGTGGATTTAGAGTCGCTCAGACGTGAGTTAAAATCCTGTTATGACACTTACTACTTTATGACCCTGAGCAAGCTATGGAGTCTCTGGGGTCCTCAATTTCTCTATTTCTAAAATAGGATTGATGATGAAATAAAGATGATGGTGGTAACTGCACTTTATTAGGCACTTACGATACCTTGAGAGCTGTACGAAGTGCCTCACGTACATTCTTTCCATCATCTTCACAACAGATGGTGCTCTGGGAGTAGTAGTTTCTATAGTGTCCACTACAAATGCCACCACACTGTGACTCCACAAGAAACTCTGCCATCCCCAGCTCGGACACTGCTGCCAGGAGGTGACAGATATTCTCACCTACTTTCTCGAGGCACCAAAGCCTTTCCCTTTTGCTCTAGAGCTGGAGGTTTCCAAGACGCACCGATAGGAGGTATTTTGTTCCGTCATTAGCTTGCTGGGCCTTGTGTAGTACATGTAAGCTTGACTGTCTTACATTTAGGGATGTGGACCTGCTCTACTCCGGGTTTACTTAATGAAAGGATCCAGATCAAGAAGTTTTCTAAAGAATCAGTCTGCTTTAAAATTGAACAAAATTTTTAAAGACAGGAACAAAAATAAAAGCAACAGGGACAACAATAATCTTCCCAATAATCTCGTGGAAGTCCCTCTGACTTAGGTATTGCACTTTGACGTTGTCGAGAGAGGTGCTTCAAGCTGTTCTTCATGCAGCATTGCTTTGTGATGCTGGCTCAGTTTACCCAGTAGTCTGTTGTATTAATGCAGGCGCCTGAGGAGCCACAGTCCTGAGCAAGACAGGCGTCAGCCTCCAGGAAGGTAAAATTTCCACCACTGAAGGCACTGTAACATCCGCTTCTATCCTTGGTCATAATTCGTTAGTAGTGTTTGGGTGGTAATTTAGTTTAACCCATAGTGCATTGCCTCCCGAATTACAGTAGGCTAAACATCTAGTAAGCTCTCTTACACGGTTAACTGGGCGGAAGCAACCCTGGAGTGCTAGTTACTGACATAAAGAAGCATTTTATCACGGGTAGTGTCACGTGTTCCATTACACTCTAAACTCCTGAACCCATCCTGAGAAACACCACAGACACAGAATTAGTCATCCTTTCCCCAAGTCGCACATTTATTTTACTTAAAAATCGTAACTTTCTACAACCTATTAGTTGTGACTTTCTGTTTTAGTCTGGCACAGTTGCATGCAAGTATGTGCACTGCGTAGCTATCCTAATTTCTAGGGAGAGGTGAGGAGACATGTAAGTGAGTGACCTTCAGACGCTGCGCTGCTTTTGGTGCAAACCTGAAGCAGAATTGCTTGGCTCCCTTGGGAGCCGTGGAGGAGGAGGAGCTTGTCTGCTCACTTTGGGGAGATGTAGTTTGGGGCTGCCCTTGAGAGGTGTCCCCTGCTGAGGACTTGGAGTGTGAAGCCCACTCAAGAGCCCATTTCAAGGAGACTCTGGAATCCTCTCCTGGGTGCTGTAGGACCAGCAGAACCCAGGGAATGGATTTGTATCTGAGATTGGCCAGAGGCAGGAGATCGTCCTGTGCGACTTTACAAGGTTCCTTCTAGTTTAATGAAGCCTCTTTTGAGAGACTGTGACACCACTGCTCTCTCTAAAAGCCCCGGGTGGTGAAGAGAGAGCTGAGGGAGCCGTGGCAGTGGTATTTTCAGCAGCTCAGTAAAATGGTAAGGAGATGATTTGCAAACTTAGTGCAAATCAGAATCACCAGCGGGGCCTGTTAAGCACACTGATGCCCTGGGCCCAGCCTACAGAGATTTTGATCCAGGAGTTCCGTCCAGGGCCTGGATCATTTATTTTTTGTCAACTTAATTGAGGTATAATTTACAAACAATAAAATAGATCCATTTTAAGTATAAAATTGAATCAGTTTTGATGAAAGCCCTGTAACCGCCACCACAGTCAAGGTACAGAACATTTCCATCACCCAAAAACACCCTCGTGCCCTTTGTGCTCAGTGCCCTTGCCACCCAAACTCCCGGCCCCAGTCGTCCATTGATCTGCCATCACTCTAATTAGTGCTTTCTCTGGAATTTCATAAAAATGAATCGTATGTTATCATATATCATATCATATGTTGTGTCTGGCTTATTTCTCTCCCCGTCATCTTTGGAGGGTCATCCATTTCGTCACATATATAATTTATTCATTCCTTTTAATTGGCAGCAGTATTTCATTCTGTGGCTATTCCACAATTTATTTATCCATTCACTTTTTGATGGACATTTGAGTTGAGTTTTGGCTATTAAGAGGAAAGCTGCTGTGAGCAATCATGTAGAGTCTTTGTGTGGGATTGCTGGGTCATTTGATAAGTGTATGCTTCATTTTATAAAAAACTGCCAGATTGTTCTCCAAAATTGCCACACCATTTCTGGATTCTCATCAGCACTGTGTGAGGGTTCCAGTTACTCCATATCTTCCCCAACACTTGGTATTGTCAGCGTTTTTAATTTCAGCCGCTCTAGCTGGATACCCATATTTTTAATAATCTCCTAGGTGATTCTGATGCACATAAAGTTTGAGAACCCCAGCTCTCATAAAGCCAATAGCTTCTGATGGCCTGAAAGCAACTTAAGCCCTGAGTCCCAACCTTAGCTCCGAGGCTGCCGCTGCTGTCTTACCTCTGTGCTCACCCCTAATAAACAGGATTCTTGAGACAATGTTTTCTGTCTGGCAGCCAGGCTTCTCGCTCTGCCACTGTCGTCCACTACCTCTGTAGGAACCACAGCCATGGACCCTTCTATGTCTGCCAGCTCTGTACCTGGTGACTATGGAGCTGAATTGTATTGAATGACTAGACCTCCCTGGGGAGGAGTGTTCCATTCCAGACAGAGACACCAGCAATAACAGAGGCACACAGGCACAAAACAGCCTGGCCCATTTGGAATACTGAAGGTACTTAAGTGTCCTTAGAGTGTGGCACTGAAAGGACAACTTGGTGGGAGATGGCTGAGGAACCAGACCATGCAGGGCCTTTATAGCATGGTCAAGGTTTTGGACTCTTTCTGGGAAATGCTGAAGCACAGGATGTAGAGTGCTCTCTTCCATGTTTAGAAAAATTACCCTTGTGTCTGTGTGGAAAATGGATTGAAAGAAAAAGAAAAAGAGACAAGAACACTGGTCAGAAGACTAGTGCTGTGTTCCCGATGTAACCCCAGGCCCAGGACCTGCCCGGTTCTGATTCTTGTAGGTGTCTCATAATTATTTTTAAAAAAAGAATGAAAAAAAAATTGACTACGTCGTTTTGTGCCACATCTTGTTTTTCAGTGTCTCTTCCCCTCCACTCCTGCCCCACCAGAGGTGGTGGAATATACTCGGGGAAGTGGGGCACTGGGTCCTTCCCAGATTGTAAGATCATCCTGCCGAGATAAACTCCTACTTTGCCAACCTCTGGGGCAGTCTTGTCATCATAGTTTTATGACTGGTCCCCCCTGGTCGTCACTCCTTCCTCTTTTCAACAGTCTGAGCGTTTATTATGAGCCAGGTGTAGGCTAGGCATGGGGGTGAGGAAACACCGGTCCGGCCCTCAAGCAGCCTATGTTCTCTCCTCTCGCCTTTCGAGCTACCGTCATGGGGGCTGCGCACTTTCTATAAAAGACCAAATAGTAAGTATTTTTGGCTTTGGGAGCCATGTGGTCTCTTGCAACTGTTCAGTTCTGCCACTGCGGTGCTAAAGCTGCCGTAGAGTAGTAAACAAGAGGGCGTGGCTGGGCTTCAAGAAAACTTCATTTACGGATACAGAAATTTGCATTTCATGTAATTTTCATGTGCCATGAAATATTATTCTTCTTTCGATTTTTTTCAATCATTTAAAAATGTAAAAATTAGTCTTAGCTCGGGGTTGTACAGAACCAGGTGAGCGGCAGGCTTTGGCCCACGGGCCCCAGTTTGCCCACCTCTCCCTTAGGCTGTCTCCTCATGAGGTCTGGACAAAAGCTCTCTATTTTCATGTCCATTATGGTCGGCAGCACTTTCTCCTACTTACACCCGCTACTTCGTGCCTCCCGTGCAGCACACACACACACACAGTCCTCCATCTTTGCTCTCAGAATAATCTTCCTACAACGTAAACACGATGGGTTGTGACCTCCCCCTGCTCAACCCGCCCTCCAGGGGCCCACAGAGCTGTGCTGTGGGGTTGGTCCTAGCCCCCCAGCCTGGCTGCCTGTGCTCCTCAGGACCCCTACCCGCTCCCCTCGCCAGCCCCCTCCCTTGCCCCTTCCAGCCTCCAACAACCCATGCTCTGGCCACTCCAAACTTTGCAGTTACTCTTTCTCCAGGCCAGGCCATGTTCTTGGCCCATGGCATTCTCCTAGATTCTTATTCTCCTCTCTGTGTGGCTAACTCCTGCTTGCTTTTGCAAACATCTACTTTGACAGAATTTGGCACGCCTCCTCCAGGCTCCCAGCACTCCAGGACGCCTAGGAATCGAGCACCTTGAGGGGGTGTGTCTTGTCCTTTTTCCAGCACCTCTACAGTGTAGAGCACATGGTAGATGACCTGCAGATATTTTAATGAATTCTCAAACATCAAGACGCCTTTTTATATCTTTATAAAACTGTATGTGGGGCTGGCCCCGTGGCCGAGTGGTTAAGTTTGCGCGCTCCGCTGCAGGCGGCCCAGTGTTTCGTTGGTTCGAAACCTGGGTGCAGACATGGCACTGCTCATCAAACCACGCTGAGGCAGCGTCCCCCATGCCACAACTAGAAGGATCCACAAGGAAGAATACGCAACGATGTACTGGGGGGCTTTGGGGAGAAAAAGGAAAATAATAAAATCTTTAAAAAAAAAAAAACTGTATGTGTTGTATGTACACTCTTTTATTGGTTTCTTTTTCCTGGTTTCGTGTGTTATTGCCACTACAGTCATGTGCAGCTTGACGATGGGGATACAGTCTGAGAAACGTGTCATTAGGCAATTTCGTCGTTGTGCGAACATCACAGAGCGTACTTACACAGACCTAGATGGTGTAGCCCACTACACACCTAGGCTCTATGCTACTATTCTTCTGGGATCACCATCGCATATGCGGCCCATTGACCAAAATGTCATTATGTGGCGCATGACTGTGTTAAATTTTAAGTTTGTAAGAGCAGACACAGAGTCTATTTTTTAGTATCGACCTTCTCCTTTCTTCCAAATACATAAAATAACGCTCTGCAGCTCCTAGGTTCTCCCCTGGGGTGTCTGGGCCATCTGGTGGACTTTCACAGAGTAACTCTAACCAACTTCCTAAGAGGAACCACAGAGGTCACCGAGGTCCACTTAGGTCTGTTTTCGACAGGTTTGAGGAAACTGCAGCCTCAGAAAGATGAAGCAGCTTGCCAAGGACACTCGACTGGTAAATGACAAAAACAAAACAAGGGCCTTGGTACTCCTGCCATTTGATGCTCTGACGCAGTTTGCGAGGTCAACGTTGCACTCTGCCTGGGGACGTTGGGGTCTGAGCCAGCGGGGGGCGGCCCAGCAGCTGGGAGGCTGCGCAGTGAGACCTGTCACGCCTCACATCCTCTGAATAGGATTCTGTTTGCTGGTCCTCGCAGCCCTTTTCCAGCTCCTTCAGTGAATCAGTCATTCCCTTAAAACAGTGAGACTTTTTATGGCTGGCAAACAAATGGTCGGGAACTAGGCAACTCCGATTATTGAACTCAGCATGTGAAGTCATTCCATGAAAGCTCACGGGACTGAGGAGCAGTATTAAAAAAGAAATAGGCCCCCTGTCTGGTCCCCAGAACGGACTGTTTTTCAGGAGAGAAGAGAGCCTATATTATTTATTGTGGCAGGAAGAAAATATATTCTAGTATTTCAATGAGAAAAGGACTAGAAGACAAGAGCTTGGAGACTAGGATTGCAGAGGAACTCTGTTCCTGATTTCTTTTTTCAGTTTAATTTTGAACAATTATTTAGTTGTTGTGTAACTTAAGCTCCCCACAATAAAATAGAATGCTGTTTTGCATCTTTTAAGATCTCTTCTGATACTGCCCTGGAACCTTGGGTGGTACTGTCTGCATCATCTTGTATTCATCCTAATGGGTGTAGTTATTGAGAGACCAAAACAACCTCATTTAAAGGTGATTTCAGTTGCAAGAGGTGTGCCATCGTGGCGGTTCCACTGTGCACACAGATACATTTTTTTAATGCTTAGAAGCCATAAGCACAGATTTTAAAAGTAATTTTGTGTTCACTACCATTTGGTTTTTTTTTTTTTTTTATGGTACAGGCAGCCTTTTGTTAAATGAGAGATTATAGAGGATGGAACATTGCTCAGGGAAATACAATAATTGGAAAATACACTGAAGACTGATCTAGAAAGAGATGCTGAGGTGGCAACAGTTCTCCCTTCGTATCATTTCCAGCTTCTTTGGTCGCCCTGGAGCAGGCGCCTTCCAGAGCTAAGCACGCGGGAGAGCGGGGGCTGCAGGGGCCAGCAGCCCCTCACCGAGCACCCTCGCCTGGAGTCTGCTCACGCCCCGCGCAGTCCTTTTCTGCCTCTCCAGATGTGTTGCTACAACATATGACGTTACTTGGAAAACACTTGCTTTCTTTGTCCTCAGGAATCTTCCATATTCTTTTCTGAGAAAAACAAAGTAACATTCTCCTCCTGAATGTTAGAGTTTAAAGCAATAAATACCCAACTGTGGGAAATAGGATACAACTTCTAAATGACCACATGGAATATGCTTTCCTTAAAACAGACGGGGGCATGGGCTAACACCTATTACCTCCATTAAATAAAATTAATGTCTCTTAAACACTACCCAGAAAGCCCCTTTTATACGCATGCATTTGTTTGCATTTTTCTTTCAGTCCTTCTTGCCTTTCGGAATCATTCTCTTGTCTCAGATAGCTTTGAGAGGCTGTACCAGCCACGCGTCACATAGACAGCTAAGGTGGGTAGTGTGCAGTGTGGATGGTGTGCAGTGTGGATGGTGCAGGAATTATTGGGGATCCAACACACCTCTATGCTTCGTGCAGCCTTCCTGAAGCCGGGGCCCTGTGTCGGGTCTTTTAAGAGGACTTGATGAGGATTTAATATGTGCTGTCTCTCCTGTTAAAATTGAGTTGAGCTCTCTGGGGTCCGATGTCACTGGAGGAAACTGGAGCCGTCTGGCCTGGACAAACATCCTATCCTTACGGCTTTGATGGTGAGACCCGGAGAGGAAGGAGTGCTAACAGGAGGCGGAGGGGAGTTGCGGAGGAGGCCACACTAGTCATGTTAATTTGACTGGCCAAACAGAATCTCAGAATCATACGTCACTTTAAAAAAAACTTCATATGAGCTTTTTTGTTTGATTTTTTTCTTTCTTTGTGTCTTTTGTTTTTTGATCTCTAGTTGTTTTTTCTTTATTTCCACCCCAGAAACAAACAAAAATATTCAAAAGACATGTTTGTTGTTTTTGAGGAAGATTGGCCCTACGCTAACATCTGTGCCCATCTTCCTCTGTTTTTAGATTGGGACGCCTGCCACAGCATGGCTTGATAAGCAGTGTGTAGGTCAATGCCCGGGATCAGAACTCGTGAACCACAGGCCACCAAAGTGGAATGCACGAACTTAACTGCTATGCCACTGGG
Organism: Equus przewalskii; assembly: GCF_037783145.1. Taxonomy (NCBI): domain Eukaryota; kingdom Metazoa; phylum Chordata; class Mammalia; order Perissodactyla; family Equidae; genus Equus; species Equus przewalskii. Next base: position 3,630,027 of record NC_091855.1, read on the forward strand.
CCAGCCTCCAAAGGACAGGTTTTAACAACCCTAACCAAGAGAAGTCACTCCCGGGAGAAACCATGCTGAACCACCACTGACTTTGGGCCTGACCCAGCCAAGAAATGATCTTTTTAAATATTCCGATCAGGGGCTTGAAAACAGAAGGTTTAAAACTTAAGCTCAGAAGAGTATGATTAACTTGGAGCGGATGTGGTGGCTCCCACCACCTAATTTTAGACGTTCTAATTGGCAGTTTAAAAATAGCAGAGTCGCAGCCTCCTCCTCTGCATTATTCTCTTTGTCTCACCCTGGACTATGCGCTGCGTTGAAGAAGTCTTAAGGTTTCTGGGGCCAGCCTGGGAACCATGAGTCTATGGGGCCTCATCTGCCATCTCCTAGGTCTGTCTGCCTCTGCCCTTACATACCACAAGGGTGATAAAAACTTGCATTTTCTTAGGAATGTTCCCAGCCTCTGACTCACAGACATATTCCCCTTTCTTCTCTAATGACTAGCTGCTTAAAGGATGTGCTTCAGCGATGATATTCAATGAAATCCATTTCTGGGCACCTTAAGCTTCCAGCTGAACTGCATCGTTTTCTCACCAGGTAATAAGTACTTTAGGATGTCATGGAGAAAAGGAAAACACTGATTTCAAATAACTAGTTATTTACCAAATTCTTTCCCATGTCTGTGTGCGGCTGTGTCCAGGAGCTGAAACAAATGTTTGTTCCTCTTTGCTGCCATTTCACTTGGTGGCAAGATGGCACGTCCACGCGGATACCACAAAAGAGCCAGAGCCTTCCTTCCGCATTTCCGAGGAGCCCTGAGTCCCATCTGGTCAGCCATGAAGATGCTCATCTTTATCTAATTTCAGTCTCCGAGTTTACCTTCTGGGAGACACTTGCTGCATCACTGAGGGAGGTGGGGAGCAGGGGTGAAAAAAATGCCTAGAGCTGTGGAGGTGCCTATGGCACCGCTTGTCCCCTTGTCCCAAGCAGAGGAGTTGGTGGGACCCAGGCTGAGGGATGCTCACGTAGCACCCACGTTCCCTGTGAGACGAGGTGTATCATCCATGCTTTGAATTTTATTAGCATGGAATCTTGCACTTTCCCAACCAATGAGGCCACCAGAGCATAAACTACATTAAGTCCATGAATCCCAGAGTGCCATGTCTCTGGTGTATCAGTGTCCTCTCTCTAACCTGCCATGAGTGGTACCTGGCCTGTCCACCTGCGTCAAGGGCCTTCAGTGTGCAGAGAATGCTGCTGTTCTCAGGCACCTTTTCTTCCTGCTCTTTTCCCTGAGGGGCCTTGCATCCACTGCTTTCTTACGCCTTAAACCCTCTTATGATGCGCCATTTTTTAAAAACAAGAAGGAAACAAAGTTGTCTTTTCCCGGCTGGCTGGATTCGGAAGGTGAACCCTGCAGACGTGAGGCTTGTCTCTCACCTCAAATTCTTGGAAACGCACGAGGAATATTAACCGCAGGGTGTGTCCCTCTCCCCACCACTCGGGGTCTTCTCCAAGCCTCCTCGCATGGGGCCGGTGAGGACAGGAACCATTCAGCTGAGAAGAGAGTCCGGGCCTCCCTGGCTTCTCCGAGGCGTCGTGGTGAGGCAGGGAGCCTCGCTGCCCCTGGGAGGGGGAAGAGCGGGCCTGCTCTTCTCTTCCAGGCCAGCCCTTTGAATGTCAGGGTCGCAGTCAGCCAGGGGCTGACATCACCTCTGGGGAGATGAGCGGATCTGCACTCTGAGAGGCGGTGACCCCTTTTGTCTACAGGAGGGAAGGTCAAGAACACACTCAGATGGTTCCCAGTGGGGCAAGGCTGGGCGAGTGGAGAGGAACCATTATTCACATCACTTGGCAAGGACACTGGTCCATTTCCTTTTATGAGATACCCAGGGTAAGGGTCTGGGCCACCACAGGTCCTGCATCTGGAAGATGAAAAGTGCGGCCGTGCCCACCATTCTGTGGACTCACGGCAGTAAGCCAGCTTGTTCTGGTTCCTTGTTTAATTCCACAGGATGGTTTTCCTTTGGTGCTTTGGAAAGCACCCTCGTTACTCTTCCAGTCCTCTCTGTGCCTTACATCTTGCTAATGAGGCCTTCTGCGTATTTGCAGGTGTTGGGTTGTGAGCCAATTCCCTCAACCTTTTTTTTTTTGTATTTATATTACTTTTTAAAAAAATTAATAGATTTTATTTCTTAGAGCAGTTTCAGGTTTACAGGAAAATGATCCAAAAGTACAGAGAGTTCCCATATACTTTCTCACCCCCCACCCCGTTTCCCGTGTTATTTGCCCCCTTTACTTTTTATTAACGTGAACAGCAGGTCCAGACGAGGATAATTTTCATGAAGACAAAGGACTTTCCCCCGCGTTATCTCATTTAACGGAGACTGGGTAGCAAACAAGAGTGCCACTGACGGCAGTGGAGCTGGTCCCTCTAGGCATGAGTGTACCTAGTGATGGGAGGGGAAGACGCTGGGGAAATCCTCCAGCTCTGACTCTCAGGGACCCAACCCATGGTCAGGAGGGAGCCATTCAAGGAGTGGGGATCCAGTTGGGTTTCCCAGTATCCAGAAGGGGAAAATGGGACGGTTTCCTATGTCTGCTTTAACAAATTACCACCAACTTGGTGGCTTACAACAATGTAAATTTATTATCTTACAGTTCGGAAGGTCAGGAGTCTGAAATGGGTCTCACTGGACTGAAATTAGGGTGTCAAACAGGGCTGTGTTCCTTCTAAAGACTCCAGGGTGAATCAGTTTCCTTGCCTTTTCCGTTTTCTGGAGGCTGCCCGCGTTCCCTGGCTCCTGGTTCTTTCCTTCATCTTCAAAGCCAGCAATGGCCAGGTGAGTCTTTCTCACAGTGCATCCTTCTGACCCTGACTCCCCCACCTGCCTCTTTCGTTTAGAAGCACTTTTGTAATTAAATTCGGCCCACATGGATAAACCAGGATAATCTCCCTCTCAAGCTAATTTGCAATCTTAACTCTATCTACAACCTTAATTCCCCCTCACCAGGTAAAGTAACGTCTTCACATGTTCTGGATTAGGATGTGGACATCTTTGGGGGCCATTATTCTGCAGACCATTCATGGCATTGTCCTGGAGAAGAGGAGCCTGGGATCAGTCACCTGTGAATCACAACCTCATCCTCCTCAGGAGTAACTAGAAACAGGGCCCAGCCTCCTCATTCAGCTCAAATGTCGCTTCCTCCAGGAAGCCTTCTAGTTCTGCTGACCAATATACGAGACACTAGACACATGGGGCATTTGAAATGTGACTAGTCTGAGTTGAGATGTCTTCTAAGTATAAAATACACACCAACTTTTGAAGACTTCGCACAAAAAAAGAATGTAAAATATTTTTACCGTAATGATTTTTGAAAGATTGATTATGGGTTGAAATGATAATATTTTGATATATTATGAAATTAATTTCTGTCTTTTTTTTACTTTTTTAATGTGCCTTCAGGAAACTCTAAAGCTGCATATCTGGCTTGTGCTGTATATTCTTTTGCACAGTGCTGCCCTTAATACCTCCAGGCTGAGCCAAGTGTTTCCTCCTGGTGCTCCCACAGTTGCTTATTCATACTGCAAACACTTACCTTGTAGCACGCCAGCCTTCCCCTCCATGTGGTGAGTTCTTAAAGGACAGGGGCCGAGTCTTATTAATAGCTGTATCTCTAGTGCTGGTATAGTGCCTGGAATGTTACAATAGTAATCACAATCATGACCATTCTGAACCCGTGTGTGTTGCTTACCGTGTGCCGGGTTCTGTTTCCAGCGCTTTCTATGTTGACTCCGACCATCCTCACCACACTCCAGCTGTAGGAGTGCAGGGAAGGCGTTTGAATGCTTTGTGTCTCAGTTTCCTCATCCATAATATGGGGCTAGTAATAGTTACTCAGAATATGAGAATTAACTAGTTATTTTATGGAGATGTATATGTGGCTACACATATACATACATATTACATATACATTATTATATACATATTATATATGTGTATGTACATATGAATGTATACAATATTTGTAAAAAAAGCTTAGAGTGGGACCTGCACATCCTGAGCACCATAGAAGTCTTTGTCAAATAAATAAACCCTGATTTTAAATAGGTATTACTCTTTTTTTTTCCCAAGTAATTTTATTGAGATCATAATGGTTTATAACATTGTGTAATGTTGGGCGTACATTATTGTTTATCAATTTCTGAATACACTTCATCGTGCTCACCCCCAGTAGTCTAATTTTCATCCATCACCATGCATATGTGCCCTTTTATCCCTTTCGCTCACCCCCCAATCCTCTTCCACTCTAGTAATCACTAATCTGTTCTCTTTATCCGTGTATTTGTTATCTTCCACATACGAGTGAAATCATGCAGTATGCGTCTTTCTCTGTCTGGCTTATTTCGCTTAACATCATACCCTCAAGGTCCATCCATGTTGTTGCAAATGAGACAATTTTGTCTTTTTTTATGGCTGAGTAGTATTCCATTGTATGTGTATATATATGTATACCACATCATCTTTATTCATTTATCTGTAGAAGGGCACTTGGGTTGCTTCCACATCTTGGCTATTGTGAATAATGCTGCAGTGAACATAGGGCTGCATAAATCTCTTTGGATCATTGATTTCACGTTCTTTGGATAAATACCCAGTAGTGAGACAGCTGGATCATATGGTATTTCTATTTTCACTTTTTCAGAATTCTCCATACTGTTTTCCATAATGGCTGCACCAGTTTGCATTCCCACTAACAGTGTATTGAGGGTTCCCTTTTCTCCATGTCCTCTCCAACATTTGTTGTTTTTTGTCGTGATAATTATAGCCATTCTGATGGGTGTAAGGTGATCGCTCATTGTAGTTTTAATTTGTGTTTCCCTAATGATTAATGATGTTGTTGGCCATCTGTATATCTACTTTGGAAAAATGTCTGTTCATATCTTCTGCCAATTGTTTGACTGGGTTGTTTGTTTTGTTGTTGTTGTTGTTGAGTTGTATGAGTTCTTTATATATTTTGGAGATCAACCCCTTGTCTGATAAATGATTTGCAAATATTTTCTCCCAGTTGGCAAGTTGTCTTTTTGTTTTGTCATGGGTTTGGTTTCCTTTGCTGTGCAGAAGCTTTTTAGTCTGATGTAGTCCCATTTGTTAACTTTTTCTTTTGTTTCCCTTGCCCAAGTAGACATGGTATTCAAAAAGATGTTGCTAAGACCAATGTCTAAGAGTGTACTGCCTATATTTTCTCCTAGGAGTTTTTTGGTTTCAGGTCTTACATTCAAATCTTTAATCCATTTTGAGTTAATTTTTGCATATGGTGCAAGATAACGGTCTACTTTCATTCTTTTTGCACATGGCTGTCCAGTTTTCCTAACACCATTTATTGAAGAGACTTTCCTTTCTCCCTTGTATGTTCTTGGCTCCTTTGTCAAAGATTAACTGACCATACATGTGTGGTTTTATTGCTGGGCTTTCAGTTCTGTTCTGATCTGTTTGTCTGTTTTTGTGCCAATACCATGCTGTTTTGATTACTGTAGCTTTGTCGTATGTTTTGAAGTCAGGGATTGTGATGCCTCCAGCTTTGTTCTTTTTTCTCAGGATTCCTTTGGCTGTTCAGGGTCTTTTGTTGTTCCACATAAATTTGTGGATTCTTTGTTCTATTTCTGTGAAGAATGTCACTGGGATTCTGATTGGGATTTCATTGAATCTGTAGATTGCTTTATGTAGTATAGACATCTTAACTATGTTTATTTTTCCAACCCATGAACATGAAATATCTTTCTGTTTCTTTATGTCTTTGATTTCTTTCAATAATGTCTTATAATTTTCAGTGTATAGGTATTTCTCCTCTTTGGTTAGGTTTATTCCTAGCTATTTTATTCTTTTTGCTGCAATTGTAAATGGGATTGTATTCTTGAATTCTTTCTGCTAGTTCATTGTTAGTGTATAGAAATGCAACCAATTTTTTTAAATTGATTTTGTACCCTGCAACTTTGCTGTAGTTATTATTTCTAATAGTTTTCTGGTGGATTCTTTATGATTTTCAGTGTATAGAATCATGTCATCTGCAAATAGCATAAGTTTCACTTCTTCCTTGCCCATTTGGATCCCTTTTATTTCTTCTTCTTGCCTAATTGCTCTGGCCCAAGCCTCCAGTACTATGTTGCACAGGAGTGGTGAGAGGGGCACCCTTGCTCGTTCCTGTTCTCAGAGGGATGGCTTTCAGTCCTAAGCACTATAGAAGTCTTTGTTAAAGAAATAAACCCTGCTTTTAAATGAGTACTACTCTTATCTCCACTTTAAAGATGCCAAAACTGGCACAGAGAGGTTGAACAACTTGCCCAAGTTTGTGCAGCTTGTTAGTTTGGGAGATGGGATTGGAACCCAATCCGTCTACGCCCTTTAAATGCTATGTTGTACTGGTGCTTAATAAATATTTGAATGAATGAATGACAATACAGGTGAATTGATGAAAATTCCACAAAGTGACTTATGCAACACTATACAGTTAGTTAGAAGATGAGCTGGTCTAAAATTCAAACTCCGAAAATTTAAGAAGACTTAAGGGGATTGCAGCGGGTGGTGAGGAGTCAGATATGCTCCTTAATGAGAATCAGCTTACTGGGACCCTCATCTCTCTAACATTCCCTGAGGTTTGTTGTACTGAGGGAGAGAATGGGAATACTGACGAGAAGAGAAAAGGAGAATTTGGGAATGCAGGGCTGCGTGTGGGAGAGGCAGACCAGGGCTGGGGAGCAGAGACGGCGAGCGTTTGGCTGGCGGGGAGACCAGAGGATAGGTTTGACTTCAGGCAAAAACTCAAAATTGGAGTTTTCTCTTGCTTAGAGTCAGGCCCCCTTAGAGAACAGGCTGGAACTGGCCCTAACTTTGAAACATGAAGCCCTGCCTAGCACTCTCCGTGTCACTGGGAGGAGTACAGGCTGCAGAAGGCGACAGGAGGGGAGTGATGCCCTCTTTCCAGACCACGAGCACCCCCTCTGCTTGGGTAGAAGTGCCCTGTGCTCGCTCTGCCATTCCTCAGCTGGTGAAATTGATTCTAGAGAAGCAGAGATAGATGGGGGACTGCAGACCGACCCGGGGTCCTCTGCACACGACCCACCACGGGAGGCACAAGGACTGAGCAGTCAGATCGATTTTGCTAATCATTTCTCACTGAACATAGCGGCTTTACACTTAAAGTCGTTCAGTCCCTGTAGCTCAGACACAGTCAATCAAGGCAAAGTATATATGTTAAAAATCATTATTTAAAAAAGAAGAGTTCATTTTAGACCACGACACTCCAAAGCCAGTAGTCAACATGGTTACCCCGAGGGGTTTATCAGAGCCACCAATAATTTGTCCACTTCTGGCATATGGAGGCGGATCTTCTCCAGATGCAGCTGGGCCTGCACCTGCCAGCCCTGGTGCATCTCGGCTCGCAATCTCTCTGGTTCCATTTCAGGCTATTAAAAAGTGGAGGTCACTTTGCAAGGCACGGCCTGTAAATTTCAAACTCCCAGCCCAAATGTGCACAAAGTGGTAGGTGTGCGTCTCCAGCCAGATTTCATTGCCACAGGAGGTGAGGCCATCAAAGGCAGGGAGCTGATCTTTAAAAGGCCTGGAGAAATTTATGACTCAATTTAAAACCACTTGTAGTTTATCCCAGCAAAGGAAATGGAATTGCGAGCTTCGGGGCAGGAGCAGATTTTGTGTTAAGAGTGAGAGGAGCCTGTCCTTCTACCCAATCTTCCACGACAGCAGAATCTTTCCCCAAATTCCACAAATTTGGCAACAATGCAATCTCTTTTTGACGTGACCAGTGATCAAACGGAATTTATAAATGTCAAGCCTGCCTTTCTAGTCCTTGACTAATCGGAGAGGCCAAGAGCCTCCAGGGATGGCTCAACGACAACACACAGCAGTCGGAAGCACAGGAGGACCTAAGCTGTGGGTTTAGTCCCAAACTCGACCCTATACCTGCATGGCCCTTGCCAAGACAGCTGATTGTTCTCCCTAAGAGAAGTGAAGTGGGAGACCCCTCAGTCAAGTGTTTGTGAGCTCTTTGACGCCATCGAGGAGTCTGATTTGCAAGCCACACGTGAGCATGCTGTTGGTTTCTCTGTGGGTAATCTAAGCTTGGTGGATAGATGCTGCCCGTTGTCAATCAGGTGGTGCTGATGGCTGCTAGGAACAGAGACCTGACCAAAGTGCCTTAAGCACGCAGTTGCCACACAGAGAGTGTTATTTCTCTCATGTATTGATGAGTCTGGAGGTAAATACTGTCCTTAGTTCAATGGCACAAATGTGTCAAAGCTGAGGTCTCTGTGATTTGCTTGGCTGCTGGAGCTCTAGCCATCACATCTGAACTGCAGGCAGCAGAAAGGGCAGAATGGGGGAAAAGGGCTTTATTGGAAGTCTCAGTTATTGACTTCTGCTAACATCACATCAGCCAAACCAAAAGTAAAGGAGGCTTGGAATTTTAAGGTTTTTTCCCTGGTAGGCACTTTTTTGTCTCCCATAACATAGGGAAAAGAGGAGAAGGATGAATATCGGGTAGGAAACTAGCAGTTTCTTTCTCAGTTCACAACCAATAATTCAGTAGTATGGGAAGATATGAATTCAGCCTCGAGAATCATGTAAATTGAACTTGCATGCAGTCTGATCAAGTCCTTCTCAGTCTCTATGCCTGTATCGCTTATGCCTCTTCCTCCTGCGTCCATCAATCCTCTGTGAAGCTGTCTTGCTCTCCTCGAGGGCGGGGTCTCATTTGCTCGCTGATTGGCAAAGCCCTTGGTCCACACCAAGATGTTTATTGAACTGAATTGTTTGATGAATAGGGACTGAATTGAATGCTGGGTGGTAGAAATACTTACACAAATACTTACTGTATGAAACAATCACTGATATTTTCAATAGTTTTAAGCTGAGAAAAAAATTACTAGGGAGATATGTCTTTTTTTTTTGTTTTAGAAGTTTGGATTTTATTTTAAGAGTGATGAGAAAACTTTGGAGGATTTTATTTTATTTTTTGCTTACTTTATTGAGAAATAATTGACGAATATAATTGGACATATTTAAAGTGTCCAGTGTGGTGATTTGATATACATACACATTGTAGAATGATTACCAAGATAAAGAATAATTAATACATCCATCACTTCGCATAGTTAACTCTTTTTTTGTGTGGTGAGAATGCTTAAGATCTGCTCTCAGCAACTTTCAAGTGTACAGAACCGTATTATTAGCTCTGGTTACCATGCTATGCACTGGACCCTCACAACTTTTTCTTCATATAACTGGAAGTTTGTACCCTTTGACCTACACCTCCCCATACCCCTCTCCCCCCATACCTGGCAAACACCACTCTAATCTGTTTCTCTGAAATTGGCTTTTTTTTTTTTTTAGAATCCACATATAAGTGAGATCATACAGTAATTTGTCGTTCTCTGGCTTATTTCACTTAGCATAATGCCCTCAATTTCCATTCATGTTGTTGCAAATGGCAGGATTTCCTTCTTTTCTATGGCTGAATAATATTCCGTTGACATATACACCACATTTTCTTTATCCACTCATGCGTGGAAGGACACTAAGGTTGTTTCCGTACCTTGGCTGTTGTGAATAATACTGCAGTGAACATAGGGGTACAGACATCTCTTCAAGATGCTTTCATTTCCTTCAGCTGTATACTCAGGAGTGGGATTCCTGGACCGTATGGTGGTTCTATTTTTCATTTTTTGAGGAGCTGCCATCTTGTTTTCCATACTGGCTGTACCAGGAGATATGTCTCCTTTAACGCTTCTGCAAGATGTGTTACCTGTAGGGCTGTGCTTCAGTGAGGGAATGAAACCCCAGTTTCGTAAGCATCCTTCCACAGTCACCTTAAGTGTCTCTTATTCTATAAAGCTTCTCCCTTCCTCTTTGATCTAGAAAGCGATTACTCTGTCAGTCGACAATAGCACCTACTCTGTGCCGTGCCGGTCCAGGAGACAGATCTGCTAGTGATTCCGATTCTGGCTGCAGATCAGAATCGCCTGGACTGCTGTTTGCCAATACAGAGCCCCGGGCTGTGTCCCAGAGATTTGGATTCCGTAGGTCTGGTATGGTGTTCCAGAGTCTGTAATTTTACAAAGCACTCGGATAATTCTGAGGCGCCGCCAGGTGTAGAGGCAGAGTCCTCCCTTCTTGGGACCACGGTCATGGCTTCCCTGTCGAGCGTTCATAGGAGGCTACAGCAGCTTGCTCACAGGTCTGACTCCGCCAAACTCTGAGGGTGGGGACCGTGTCCTCTCTCAGCGTTCCTGTCTGTAGCCCAGGGTCCGAGTGCCCGGCGCACAGTGGGCGCTCTGAAACTGTCTGTCACGCTGTTTAAACACGTTGACTGTACAATCACCCAGCTCCACAGAGTACTGAGATCGCCGGCACAAGGAGGTTCATCTCATCTACTGAGCAACCCGTCTGAACCCAGAACTCAGGCCAGAGGGAGCCACGGAAGTGACCAAAAAGGGATTGCTAAAGAACTTGGGAGTCACCTTGACAGGCCTGAGATTCTTGTGATGAACCTTTTTTTCCCTTCAAAATAGCATATATACAAATAATTTGGTACCAGTTACCTATGGCAATTATCAGGTTTATTTCGAGTAGTGTATGTAAAGTACTTAGCACAGTGCCAGGAGCAAAGCATCTAACAATACATGTTAGATGATGATGAGGACTACTTTGGTTATAAGAGGAAGCCCTTCTTATCAAAAGAAACTTAGAACATATGGAAAAATATTTAAAAAACCAAAAATTTACTCTTAATCTTGCCAGCAGAATCAGTAATCTTATAGTATGATTTCTTTCAGTTTTTTTCCAAGCATCTATATTAACAAGTACTTTAAAAATTTACAAAGTACATATTAAAAGTATGTATAATATGTTTTTGAATAGCCAGTAAGCATACAAAAAGATGCTTAACTGAATTAATCATGAGAGAAATGCAAATGAAAACCTCAGTGGGATTCCACCTCATACCTATTAGGATGGCTACTGTCAAAAAAACAGAAAATCGCAAGTGTTCTCAAGGATGTGGAGAAATTGGAACCCTTGTGCACTGTTGGTGAGAGTGTAAAATGGCACAACTGCTATGGAAAACAGTAAGAATATTCCTCAAAACATTAAAAATAGGATTACCTTACGATTCAGCGATTTCACTTCTGGGAATGTACCCAAAATAATTGAAAGCAGTGTCTCCAAGAGATATTATTTGTATGCTGCTGTGGGCTAAATTGTGTCCCTTCAAAATCCATGTGGTGAAGCCCTAACCCCAGTATGATGGTACTTGGAGACGGGGCCTACGGGAGGTGATTAAGTTTAGCTGAGGTCATGAAGGTGGGGCCCTCACGATGGGATCAGTGCCCTCATAAGGAGAGACACCAGAGAGTTTGCTTGAATTCTCTCTCCCCTCTCTCTCTGTCTTTCTCTCTCTTTCTGCCATGTGAGCACACAGTGAGAAGGTGGCCATCCGCAAGCCAGGAAGAGGGCTCTCACCAGAACCCGACTGGGCTGGCACCCTGATCTCGGACTTCCAGCATCCAGAACTGTGAGAAAATAAATTTCTGTTGTTTAAGTCACTGAGTCGGTGGTATTTTGTTACGGCAGCCCTGGCAGACTATGACATAAGCCTATGTTCACAGCAGCATAAGCAACCCAAGTGTCCCCTGTCAGATGAATAGATATGCAAAATGCAGTCTTTACATACACTGGAACATTATTCAGCTTTAAAAAAGAAGGAAATTCTGACACATGCTACAACATGGCTGAACTTTGGGGACATAATGCTAAGTGAAATAAGCCAGTCACAAAAAGACGAACACTGTATGATTCCACTTATTTGAGGTAATTAGGGTAGTCAAAATCATAAAGACAGAAAGTAAAATGGTGGTTGCCAGGGCCTAGGCTAGGAGGGAATGGAGAGTTAGTGTTTAATGGGGACACAGGTTGAGTTTTGCAAGATGAAAAGAGTTCTGGAGATGGATGGCGCTGATGGTTACACAACAATGTCAATGTACTTCATATCACTAACTGTACACTCAAAAATGATTAAGACGGTAAATTCCATGTCATGTATATTTTGCCACAATAAAAAAATTTGAAAAGGTATATATATCTTAAAACATTTTAATATTTATTTTAAAGATATTAACTATTTAAAGTATATAATACAGTATAAACATCATGTCTTATACATAATATAAATACTAGATTTATATAGTGTGTGGAGAGCCCTGCCACCTCTCTGCATTGGCCAGCCTGGGGTGGGAGGCCCAAACTGTTCTTACGGTGATGGTAATTGGTGTGACCAGAAGCCTGCACAGCCCAGGCCTGTCGTGGGGCTCTGCTGAGCTCTGTGTCACTATACTGCCAACAGGGAGAACTCTTTTCCACTCAAGCTGTGACCATGTTCACTCTGCTGCCGATCAGAAAGATGACATGTGGCCGTCTCTTGGTTCTTACACATTAAGCCTCGTCTCACAGGGGGCACTTGGTCTGGAGCTTTCCTGGGCATTTGAAAGTGACATTGCTGTTCCTACAAGCTGAGACCCATGAATCATTTCCAGCCAAAGGTGAAAATTTACATTTCAATGATCAGTAAGTTTTAGTACATTTCAGAAACTGGCCAGAAGCGCTCAGCCCCCATACACAGGTTTTGTTAATGAATTTGGCAGAAAGGACTTGCATTCCTAGGCGAAGTATTAGAACAAAAAGGACCTGTTTTCTTATGTAATGAATTGCTGAGAAATTATTCAAAATGTGACTTAAAAAGCCTCTTGCCAGTGAGCTCAATTCTCTGAGTCATGAATTAGATAAAGGGCTTTTATAAACCCACAGAGAGAGACCCTCTGAGGATTTATGTGGGTGAGGAGAGAATGTCTCACCAGAGCTGCCACCTTCTCCCAAGGGCTCAGGCAAAACGCAGAGGCCCAAGGTCCTTGCATACACATGCCAAGGCCAGCTGGACCATCCGCGTGGGTGTGTCCAGCACTGCTGACCTTGAACACTTGCCCAGGCCTCAGCAGAAGGCAGCAGAGCGCTGCCCCTGCCCTGCCTCGGGAAACAGAGCTCACAGGGGAAGAACAGTCAGGAGGGCGAGGGAGCCCTCCGCCCCAGGACCATGACCTTCCTAGAAATGTGGTCCCTGTCCCTGCTCCCCAACCTGAATTCAGAGAAGAAGACTCGAGCGTCCCAGGAGACGAAGACTTCGAGCGCCCAGGTGTGTAAGGAGGGAGTGCTGGCAGGCGGTTCCCTAGAAACTAAGCTCCACGTAAGGGGAACAGAGCTCCTTTCATGGACGGGGCTCAGAGAATGAAGGCGGTAGCGACCACTCAAGACAGTCTCAGACTGTGACGATAGAACTCCACCATGTTCTCCAGCTTAGCTTTCTCTAAGGCCAAGGGCACTCATGGGCACACGAAGCTACGCAATGCCTTGACCTTTTCCCTCTTTTCCCTCACCTAAATGTTCTCTAGTGCAGGGGATGCAAATTCTATTTCTACCCCACAGGGCACCTTGCCTTGTTTAACTTTGATTACCTCTCAGACTAGCTGCCTGCCTTGACACAATGGCTCAGATGCGACTGTGCCTCATGCCTGCTGCCCACTCTGGCTGCGTGTGCCCTTGGACCACCAGCTTGAAGCTCTGGCCTGGCTCCCAATAATCAGTTGGGCAGGAGGACAACCTGGACATGACATCTGCCAGCCCAATGATGGCCAAGATCGTCTGGCAACGTCTACTTTTTCTGATTCCCCAGAGGTTCCAGAAACTATTTAGCAATCTCATATGACTAGTGGCCGTAGACACCATGAAGGATTTCCTCTGTAAGCTAAGTTTACACGCTGTTTGAGAAGAAAATAAGCAAATAAGGGGCAAGAGGGTTTTCTTTATATTGGAGCCAGAAAGACACAAAGGGTGAGAACGTCTTAAAGTATTGCACCAGGCCACCCCACTACAAAAATTTTAAAAGGACAAAATTCCCTTCCTAGATAGTACTGGGCCTAGAGATGTGAAAACCCCCATGTTTCTACTTCCAATAGCTCTCACTATTCTCTCTCCAATAACTCCAAGGTTCTATAGAGTGTAGACCTGGGAGCTCATATCACTTCTGTGGAGCTAGAAGGGGACACTGACATTAACAAGAGTTTTGGTGGATCCTGAAGGTGTCGGCTGGAAGCTGGTTGGCTCCTTTGGTTAGAACACTGCAGCGAGCAGAGCAAGTTCACACCAGCAGATAGCTCAGCCAGTGTTCCTCCCAACTGTGGCTATACTTGTCACCCCTGGTTTTATGTATGGTCACATCAGGATGATGAGTGTGTGTTTATTTCATTCCTCCTTTAATTCAATAAGTCTGTACTGAGTACAATGCACAGCATTGTAGTAGGTGCTTCAAGAAATAAAAATAAGCGTAAGTTTATAAACCAGTTGAGAATTGCCTCCAATTTATCTCCTTCCTCTTCATTGTAAGGCTCTCAGCTGATATCTTTAACTGAAAAGCTCAGACCCACTTTCTCAGTCATTGTGATCTCAGTCAGCCAGGTATCAGCAATTACACGCCCTCCAGTCATCATAACCCGGGGTTCATCTGGCTCCTGCCTTTCCCAGATCGAAGCCATCGCCCCCAGTCTTCATAATTGTGTCAGCATTGCCTTTATTTCTGGATTTATACCCAAGGTTTCCTGTTGGTGTGAAGTTTTTCTTTAAATGTTACACCACTTTGCTGAGGTGTGGAGAGTTCACCTAGCTTTTGCCAGTACCTGTCCTTGAGAGAAGAACATGAATTGCTCAGTAACCACCACTGCTGAGTGGAGCCCTGTCCCACCCTTGAGACTTCCACATGGTCACCACTTGACTTGCTTACTGTCTGCTGCTGTGTGCCACTTACCACAGGAGCACTTGGCTGTTGATGTCATTTGATCAAGACTGAGTGCGCCATTTGCCATTTGGATGACTGGCCAACAATCCTTCTTGTCCACCCTTGGCTCTACCATGCCTTGGCCTCCTCTGTCTGCCTGACTCTCACTGATGTCCCTGCATGAATCGGAGCTGCTGGTTATCAGTACTATTTCTTTCCCATATGGATAGCACCCAGTATCATGATCTCTCAAAGCACCTCCGAAATCAGGGCTGTTTCCCTCTCTATCTCATTATCCCCCAAAGCTTTTAAACCCAACCATCCCATCTGTTTAAAGCAAAGCATTTGAGAGTCCTCATTTCTACACAGCCTCAGTCTTCTCGATCATGCACCTCTAGGCTGAAAACCCAGAAGTGCAGAAGAGAAGTTAGAGGAGTGACAAGCCTGCACAAATAATAAGTATTAGCTACACTACAAGTTAATTAGTGTAAAATATAATTAGCTGTAAAATATAGTAAGATAAAAAGGAGGTGACCTAGCAGGCACCCAATGATGTTGAAAGTAACACATTATTTGACCTTCTTATCTTTAAAGGTCTTGACTTGCCCTGGAGTAGATGCCCTTGGTTTTTCTTGCTAAGTATGCTCTGTTCTAGTGATAAAATCTCTCTTCTTTTCTCATTCTCTTCTCATGCTCTGCTCATGCAGTATCCCTGGCTACAAGGGCAGCCTGCGGACCAGGCCTTGTTAATCAGGAGCTCCACTTGCCCAGCCATGAGATTAGCTCAGGCGTGAGCACAAGTCTTGGCAGCCCATTTTGGGGTAGCGGTGCTAGTGTTTAAGACTATGGGAACCTTCAGTTGCTGGGAACCATTTTGTCCACCATGTAGAGAAATCCCATCACCACAGAGGAGAACAAGGCCCTAGAATGTAATGAAACAGATTTCTGATGACACCACTGACCCAGCTATGCCTGAATGCAGCAGATCTATAATCCATGGACTATTCAGAGGAGTGAACAAATAAATGATGCTTTTTAAAAAATTAGCACTGGGGACCGACCCCGTGGCCGAGTGGTTAAGTTTGCGTGTTCTGCTGTGGTGGCCCAGGACTTCGCTGGTTTGGATCCTGGGCACAGACATGGCACCCACTCATCAGGCCATGCTGAAGTGGTGTCCCACATGTCACAACTAGAAGGACCCACAACTAAAATATACAACTACATACTGGGGGATTTGGGGAGAAAAAGCAGAAAGAAAAAAAAATTAGCATTGAATTAAATTTCTCTCATTTTAAATCAAGACGTTCCTGACAAGTATCTGCCTTATCTTTAGGATTTAGCCTGGAACACAGAGAATTATGAGGGAGTCAATTGTGTGTGTCAATAACTTCAACAAACGGAGAACATACTTGTAGTGAGTAACACATAAGGCAATTTCACAGCAATTAATGGAGACTCCCTTTAAGAGTATTTCTTCTCTTTCACAGAAAATTTGATATTTCAAAATGAAAGATTTATTTTCCTACAGAGGCCAGATAGTTATGACATGAAACCAGTTTTCCAACATGCTGGCTGAAGTCGTTGGAAATCACTGCAGGATCAAGCAGGCTTGAGGGAGACTCAACTGTTTTCCAAGCGCTTGGAACCTGTGTGGAATGAATGAAATGATAAATCTCTCTGCCCTTTTACTTTGTCATGAAAATGCTAAGAGCTGAGCCTCATCATCAACTTGAACATGTCATGATACATAATTTATTTTAGCAATGGAATAATTTGCAAGCACTATGAATTGGTTACATAGAACAGAAAAGGCAAAAGTACCAGCAACTTGAACAGGACAGGAGCTCATGTCTGCCTCAAATGAAAGAAACTGGAACCAGCCAGACCAGAGCTGCTCTGGGGCCTCTGCTGAGTCTCAGAGACCGGGCCCCACTGTGTCCTCCCTCATACTGAGACAGCTTCTTGACCTCCAGTCATCGTATCCTTGCTCCAGACAGCTAGATGGATGTAGGGACAAAGAACATACCTTTCTCTTAAGGAGACTTCCCAGAAGTCACATGGAACTCTATGGCCCAAACTTGGTCCCGTGCTCTCTCTTCACTACTTTCGTGGCCTTGTGAAAGTAGTCTTTCAGCTGGATGGCAATATGCCCAGCTAAAGATCAGGGATTATATGACTAAGATAAGGAAGAGAATGCATATTTTGGCTGGGGAGGGGTGACAGAGTGGGGCAGGAATTCAGGGACCCTGAATCCTTAAGGCTAATAGATATCAGCACTTCGTAAACTCAATATGTCTGAAAGGAAGCTATTGAATTGTTCATGGTGATGGATACTTGGGCTCCCACTCCTTTGAAAAGCTTCATGTTCCAGGTTTCTCTGCCTTGTCTGTCATAAAAATCAAGTCCAAAAATGACACACAAAAACTAGACATTTCCATTATCCATGGGTTTTGTTCATTGCAGAAGGTAGGCTATTCATATGTTTGCTGATAATGAGTGTAAGTCAAGATTTTAATGACAAAAATAAAATATGGGGGCCAGCCCAGTGGCACAGTGGTTAGGTTCGCACCTTCTGCTCTTGTTAAGACTTTACTAAAACGGGAGTAAAGGGATTAAAAGGCCATAAATCTGCACAGTTATAAATAAGAGAAAAGAAAATAGAAGTTGAAAAGTAAATGAATAAATTATAAGAGATTTGGCAGATGTGAGCTTAAATCTAATCCAAAAAGGGAGAAGTCAACAATAACCAAGCTGAGCCACACCCTAAAATACAAGAACGGTTCAGATATTTGAAGACTGCTTACCTCTAAAAGGAGAATTGGTTGAAAATCTCCATAAGAAGCCTAGATCCCCCCTCTCAGCAGGTGCGGCAGGGGACCACCCCTCCTCACTCCCTAGGAGAAGACTGGGATTTTTCTTTTTGAAATTTAAGGCACTCTGGAAAAAAGGCACAGATGAAATAGTTCAAGTACAGTTCCACATCCTGAACAAAATATGTTTCTAGATTGAAAGAATCCACTAAATTACACTCAAAAGAAAAAGACACACACCAATGTGTGTTATTTGGAAATTTCTGGGCCCTGGAGATTGAGAAGAGATCCTTATATATTTCAAGTATTATTTTTTAAAGTTGAAGTGCAAAGCATCAGGAATAAAAAGAAGCTTTACACTGCTCGACAACAAATTCTAAGAAAATGATTTCCAAGCTAGAATTATATACCCAGCCAAACTATCAATCCAGTATGAGGGTGGAATAAAGACCTTGCATTTAAGACATGCATCGTCTCATATTTAAAGTGGTAAAAGGAAAAAACCTACAGCCAAGAATACTCTATCCATCAAGGTTGTCATTCAGAATAGAAGGAGAGATAAAGAGCTTCTCAGACAAGCAAAAATTAGAGTAGTTTATCACCAAGAAACCAGTTCTACAAGAAATGCTGAAGGGACTTATTTAAGTGGGAAAGCAATGACCACAAATAGGGATAAAAAAATTATCAACCGCCCCCCCAAGAATGAGGCAATAAAAACACTGGTAAAGGTAAAAATATAGTAAAGGTAGCAGATTAACCACCCGTGAGGATAATATGAAGGTTAAAAGACAAAAGTACTAAAATTACCTATTTCAATGATGAGAGGGTAATGGATAGACACACACTAAACAAGAGGTTAGATAGGATTTTGAAAACATAAAATGTGGGAGGAAGGGAGTGAAAAAGTAGAGCTTTTAGAAAGAGGTCAAGCTAAATATATCAACTCACTATAGACTGTTATATACATAGAATATTATATAGGATCCTCATGGTAATCACAAATCAGAAACCTATAATAAGTAAGCAAATCAGTAAGACAGAAGAAATCAAACATATCACTAAAGAAAGTTATCAAACCACAAGGGAAGAGAGCAAGAGAAAAAGAAAGGAACAGAGAAGAACTACTAAAACACCCAGAAAAAAAGTAACAAAATGGCAATAAATACATATTTATAAATAGCTACTTTAAATGTCAGTGGACTCAACGCTCCAATCAAAAGGCATAGGGTGGCCAACTGGATAAAAAAACAAGACCCATGTATATGCTGCATACAAGAGACACACTTCAGACCCAAAGACACTCACAAACTGGAAGAGAAAGAATGGAAAAAGATATTCCATGCAAATGGCAAAGAAAAGAAAGCAGGGGTAGCATACTTATATCAGACAAAACAGACTTTAAAACAAAAACTGTAACAAGAGACTAAGAAGGGTACTGCATAATGATAAAGGCAACAATCCAACAAGAAAATATAACGCTTGCAAATATCTATGCACCCACCATGGGAGCACCTAAATATATAAAGCAATTATTAACAGACATAAGAGGAGAAATAGACAGTAACACAATAATAGTAGGGGACTTTAACACTCCACTTACACCAATGGATGGATCATCCAAACAGAAGATAAAAAAGGAAACACTGGCCTTAAACAACACATTTGACCAGATGGACTTTAGTGGATATATATAGAACATTCCATCCAAAAACCTCAGAATACATATTCTTTGCAAATGCACATGGAACCTTCTCCACGATTGATCACATATTAGGCCACAAAACAAGTCTCACTAAATTTAAGAAGATCAAAATAATACCATACATCTTTTCTGACCACAAAGATATGAAACTAGAAATCAACTACAGGAAGAAAATCAGAAAAGCCACAAAAATGTGGAGATTAAACAAAATGCTACTGAACAACGATTGGGTCAATGAGGAAATCAAAGGAGAAGTCAAAAAATTCCTAGAGACAAATGAAAACGAAAATGTGACATGCCAAAAATCTATGGGATACAGCAAAAGCAGTTCTAAGAGAGATGTTTATAGCAATTCAGGCCTACCTTAACAAAGAAGAAAAATCCCAAATAAACAATCTAACAGTGCATTTAAAGGTATTGGAAAAAGAAGAAAAAACAAAGCCCAAAATCAGCAGAAGGAAGAAAATAATACAAATCAGACCAGAAATAAAATGAAATATAGACTAAAAAAATAGAAAAAATTAATGAAACCAAGAACTGGTTCCTTGAAAAGATAAACAAAATTGACAAACCCTTAGCTAGACTCACCAAGAAAAAAAGAGAGAAGCCACAGATAAATAAAATCAGAAATGAAAGAGGAGAAATTACAACAGAAACCTCAGAAATACAAAAGATAATAAGAGAATACTATGAAAAACTATACACCAACAAATTGGATAATCTATAAGAAACGGATAAATTCTTAGAAACATACAACCTTCCAAAACTGGACCAAGAAGAAGTAGAGAATTTGAATAGACCGATCACCAGTAAGGAGATTGAAACAGCAATCAAAAACCTCCCAAAAAATAAAAGTCCAGGACCAGACGGCTTCCCTGGTGAATTCTACCAAACATTCAAAGAAGACTTAATATCTATCCTTCTCAAACTCTTCCAAAACATTGAAGAGGAGGGGAAGCTTCCTAACTCATTCCACAAAGCCAACATTATCCTGATACCAAAACCAGACAAGGACAACACAAAAAAAGAAAATTACAGGCCAAGATCACTGATGAACATCGATGCAAAATCCTCAAGAAAATACATGCAAATCAAATACAACAACACATTAAAAAGATCATACATCATGATCAAGTGGGTTTCATTCCAGGGATGCAGGGATGGTTCAACATCCACAAATCTATCAACATGATACACCACATTAACAAAATGAAGAATAAAAATCACATGATCATCTCAATCAACACAGAGAAAGCATTTGACAAGATACAGCATTCATTTACGATAAAAACTCTAAATAAAATGGGTATAGAGGGAAAATATCTCAACATAATAAAGGTCGTATATGACAAACCCACAGCAAATATCATTCTCAATGGAGAAAAACTGAAAGCTATCCCTCTACAAACAGGAACCAGACAAGGATGCCCCCTGTCACCACTCTTATTTAACATAGTATTGGAAGTCCTAGCCACAGCAATCAGGCAAGAAAAAGAAATAAAAGGGATCCGTATTGGAAAAGAAGAAGTGAAACTGTCACTCTTCACAGACGACATGATTTTATATTAGAAAACCCTAAAGAATCCACTAAAATACTTTTAGAAATAGTAAATGAATACGGTCAAGTTGCAGGATACAAAATCAACATACAAAAATCGGTTGCATTTCTATACGCTAACAATGAAGTAGCAGAAAGAGAAATTAAGAATACAATCCCATTTACAATTGCAACACAAAGAATAAAATACCTAGGAATAAACTTAACCAAAGTGGTGAAGTCTGTACACTGAAAACTATAAAACATTGTTGAGAGAAATTGAAGAAGACACAAAGAAATGGAAAGACATTCCATGCTCTTGGATTGGAAGAATTAACATTGTTAAAATGCCCATACTTCCTAAATCAATCTACAGATTCAACGCAATCCGTATCGAAGTTCCAACAACATTTTTCACAGAAATAGAACAAAGAATCCTAAAATTTATATGGAATAAAAAAAGTCCCCTACTAGCCAAAGGAATCCTGAGAAAAAAGACCAAAGCTGGAGGTATCACACTCCCTGATTTCAAACTATACTACAAAGCCATAGTAACCAAAACAGCATGGTACTGGCACGAAGACAGACACAGATCAACGGAACAGAATTGAGAGCCCAGAAATAAACTCACACATTTATGGACAGCTAATATTCTACAAGGGAGCCAAGAGCATACGATGGAGAAAGGAGAGTCTCTTCAATAAATGATGTTGGGGAAACTGGACAGCCACATGCAAAAGAATGAAAGTAGACCATTATCTTACACCATGCACAAAAATAAACTCAAAATGGATTAAAGACTTGAATGTAAGACCCGAAATCATGAAACTTGTAGAAGAAAACATAGGCAGTACGCTCTTTGACACCAGTCTTAGCAACATGTTTTCAAGTACCATGTCTGACTGGGCAAGGGAAACAAAAGAGAAAATGAACAAATGGGATTACATCAAACTAAAAAGCTTCTGCACAGCAAGGGAAACCATCAACAAAATGAAAAGACAACCTAACAATTGGGAGAAGAGATTTGCAAACCATATATCAGATAAGGTATTAATATCCAAAATATACAAAGAACTCATACATCTCAATAACAAAAAAACCAACAACCCAATTGAAAAATGGGCAAAAGATCTGAACAGAGACTTCTCCAAAGATGTATGGATGGCCAACAGGCATATGAAAAGATGTTCAACATCATTAGCTATCAGGGGAATGCAAATCAAAACTACAATGAGGTATCACCTCACCTCCAGTCAGAATGGCTATAATTAAGAAGACAGGAAACAACAAGTGTTGGAGAGGGTGTGGAGAGAAGGGAACCCTCGTACACTGCTAGTGGGAGTGCAAACTGGTGCAGCCACTATGGAAAGCAGTACAGAGTATCCTCAGAAAATTAAGAATAGATCTATCATATGATCCAGCTATCCCAGTGCTGGGTGTTTATCCAAAGAACTTGAAGACACAAACGCATAAAGATACATGCACCCCAATGTTCATAGCAGCATTACTCACAATAGCCAAGACTTGCAAGCAACCTAGGTGCCCATCAAGGGATGAATGAATAAAGAAAATGTGGTATATATACACGATGGACTACTACTCAGCCATAAGAAATGATGAAATCAAGCCATTTGTGACAATATGGATGGATCTTGAGGGTATTATGCTGAGTGAAATAAGTCAGAGGGAGAAAGTCAAATACTATATGATCTCACTTGTAAGTAGAAGATAAAAACAACAACAAACAAACACATAGTAACAGAAATTGGATTGGTGGTTACCATAGGGGAAGGGAGGAGCAGGGAGGGCAAAAGGGGTGATCAGGCTCACGTGTGAGGGGATGGACTATAATTAGTTTTTGGGTGGTGAACATGATGTAATCTACACAGAATTCGAAATATATTATGATGTACATCTGAAAGCTATATAATGTTACTGCAATACAAAAAAAAAAAAAATTTACTTCCTTGCACCTTTCCTCAGAAAGCTACTTGAGGATATGCTCCATCAACATCAGGCACAAACCAAAAAGAAGGAAGGCACAGAATCCAGGAAACAGGGGATTCAATTAGATAAGAGGGAAAGGGAATGCCCAGGATATTTAAGGGAGATTCCTGAATAACAGCTGTTCTGCCAGCCTGGGAAGCAACCAATTAAGTCTGGAAGAGGAGGTGAAGGGCTCCGGGAGAGATACCTCCAAAAAATAAACAAAACTACAGACTACCCAATGTATCTGATCATATTTAAAGATGCTTTAATTCTAGGTACATAAAAATCTAAAAAAAGAACACAGCAGTTATTCAAAAGGAAAATTAAAAATTTTAAAAGAAGAAACGTAATCACAGCATACACACGGCTCAGTTCTAAATTTTATATATATATATATATATTTTTTTTTTTTTAAAGACTGGCATCTGAGGGGGCCGGCCCCGTGGCCGAGTGGTTAAGTTTGCATGCTCCACTGTGGCGGCCCAGGGTTTCGCCAGTTCGGATCCGCGGCACGGACATGGCACCGCTGGTCAGGCCACGTTGAGGTAGCATTCCATATGCCACAACTAGAAGGACCTGCAAGTAAGATATACAACTATGTACCGGGGGGATTTGGGGAGATAAAGCAGAAGAAAAAAAAAAAGATTGGCCACAGTTGTTAGCTCAGATGCCAATCTTTTTTTTAAGACTGGCACCTGAGCTAACAACTGTGGCCAATCTTTTTTTTTTTTTTCTCCTACTTTTTCTCCCCAAAGCCCCCCAGTACATAGTTGTGTATTTTTGGTTGTGGGTCCTTCTAGTTGTGGCACGTGGGATGCTGCCTCAGCGTGGCCTGACTAGCGGTGCCATGTCTGCACCTAGGATCCGAACCAGCGAAACCCTGGGCGGCTGAAGCGGAGCGCACAAACTTAACCACTCGGCCATGGGGCCGGCCCCAATAATGTATATATATTTTTAATTGAGGTAACACTGGTTTATAGTGTTTTATAAATTTCAGATGTACATCACGTATTCTGACCTCTGTATAGACTACATCGTGTTCACCACCAAAAGTCTAGTTTCTGTCACCATACAAACGTCTCCCTTTACTTTCACCCTCTCTCCACCCTCCTTCCCCTGTGGGAACCACAGTTTGTTCTCTGTATCTATGTGTTTGTTTTTAATCTTACACATATGAGTGAGATCATACAGTATTTGTCTTTCTCCATCTGACTTATTTCACTTATCATAATTCCCTCAAGTTCCATTCATGTTACTGAAAACGGCAAGATTTCATCTTACATTTTTTGGCCAAATAGTATTCAATTGTATATATATATATACCACTGTCTTCTTTATTTACTCATCTGTTCATGGACACTTAGGTTGTTTCCAAGTCTTGCTTATTGTAAATAATGCTGCAATGAACACAAGGGTGCATATATCTTTTCAAATTAGAGTTTTTGTGTTCTTTGGATAAATACCCAGAAGTGGAATAGCTGGATCTTATTTTTAAACAGTTCTCTTTTTAAATTTTTACCTTTTGAGGAATCTCCATAGTTTTTTCACAGTGGTTGCATCCATTTATATTCCCACCATCAGTGTATGAGGGTTTCCTTTCCTCCACATCTTCTGCAACATTTGTTACTTTTTATCTTTTTAATAATGGGCTTTTTTGACAGGCATGAGGTAATATCTCATTGTAGTTTTGATTTGCATTTCCCTGGTGATCAGTGATGTTGAGTGTCTTTTCGTGTGCCTGTTGACCATCTGTACACCTTCTTTGCAAGAATGTCTGTTCAGAGCCTCTGCCTATTTTTCAGTCAGGTTGTTTGTTTTTTGTTGTTGAGCGGTTTGAGTTCTTTGTATATTTTGGACATTAGCCCTTATCAGATATACGGTTTGCAAGTATCTTCTCCCAATTGGTAGGTTGTCTTCATTTGATAGAAACTGATATAGTAATGTACACCTGAAATTTACACAATGTTGTAAGTCAATGTGACCTCAACAAAATAATTTTTTTAAAAAAGTTAGACATTGTAGTACAGCAAAAAATCATGTATAAATCTCCCCAAAATTTTTATCAGAAGACTAAATCATTGCAAAGGGTGTAACTTTCAGCATATTGTAAATATTGACATTTAAAAATACAGCTTTTTGTATGTTAATCATATCGTAATAAAGAAGTTTTAAAAATCCGAAGGACTCTAAATACCATAGTAATCTGATACCCAACATTATCCACTTTTAAAAAAATACATAATGTGTTATGTATAAGAAAAAAATTTATTGTCTCAAAGATATAGCAAAGATAAATACAAAAATGAGAGAAATATATAAGCCTAGCATTAAAAATTGGAAATCTTGTATCACTCATTTTCTCTTTCCACCTTCTTGCCACAAAAATTTATCTTAATGTAGTATTTTTGCTTAAAAATCTTATATTTATTACTCTATTATACTTTACAACAAAAAATGCATTTATGTAGACATTTAATTTTTTATTCTCTGTGATCAAATCTTTAAATGATAAAATATTTTTGCATTGGTCATTGTTATAAATATTATCAATATCAAGTTAATAAAAAGTAAGAATATGTTCCAAAGTTTGATAATTAAATAAAAAGTAGAATTTTATTGGAAATTTACCTCAATACGGATAGGGATTTTAAAATTTTCAACTCATTTGTGTTTCAGTGGATGGATACGCTTACTGCTAAAATAAGCTAGGTTTCAGCATCAATTCTATTGCCATTATTGCTGTTATTGGTATAAGCTGAGAAATAATATTAGCACAGCACAGCCATTATCCACACAGACTCGGGGGCCAGTCTACCTGAGTTCACATCCCAACTCGGTCACTTACTAGCTCTGTGACTTTGGACAAGTGGTCAGCCTCTCTGAGCTTCCTTTTTCATCTGTAAATTTGGGATAATAGTAAAACTTGCCTTACAGTGTTGCTGTGAGGATTGAACAGGTTAACGCAGGTAAAGTGCATCAGCCGGTCCCTGACATATAGTAAACTTCTCTTTAAGTACTTAAGCAAAGCACTAAATAAGTAGACAGAATAGAGTTTTGCTATAGCGTAGTCCCCAGTTGTGTTCATTCCTCTGGGCTATTTGCCAAAAAGCATCACATGATGATCCACTATACAAAACTATTATTAATGATATAACAGTTCCTCTTTCATTTCTGTTAAAAGCAAAGCATTGGAAACCACCTGAGTGGAGGAAGGAATTGTCACCCAGCCATCACTTACTTTTCAGTGCCTGTACTAATGTCTAACTTTCCTTTGCTTGGTGACCCCGAGGTTTATACACCCCTAGAGCATCATAGCAAAGCTCTGAATGGAAAAGTGATAAGGCCTCTCTTTCTTCCAGCAGCAAAAGCAGATTGTGAGACGGGTTGTCGTCTGAAGGCACGATCACAAGCTCAGTCATAGGTAAGACTGCACCTGAAAGTCACAGATCTTCACACTGGGCCCCGTGGAACTCCCCTTGGCAGTGAGGCTGGGACAGTCTGTCAGGCTGCCCTGTGGGAGGTCTACTGATGATAGCAGACCTACTCAGCAGCAGCACAACAGCCCGGGGCCGAGTTCAGTCTACCCCAACGAAGCAGCAGGAATAACCTAGTTTCTCAGTGGCCTGGAGAGTTTAGGTGCTGACAGCTTGGCCTACAGTTTGGAGCAGGAGGAGCCAAAATGAGAAGCGACTTTTCCCAGAACCAGGGAGATGAGCATACGAAAGGATCCGGACCCAGGAATTGCTGAGATGTACTCCTGAGCTCAGTATAGTCGAAGGCCCTCACTGCAGCCTTTTAAGGGGATTGTTGTCACGCCTCTTCCTCTTACCTGTAGGAAATCAGTTTTGTTTGTCAGCAAAAACACTGCTGTTTGCACTAGGACTAGGGCCTTGGCCGACTCCTGGTTTTGCAGGATAGAGCGCCCTGGCAGCCAGCAAGCCTGGGAATTTGGGGAGAGTAACCAGGGGACCTGACATTGGCCTGTGCTCTGCTGGTGAGGCACTTGGGTTTCTGTGTCACTCCCAACTTTGCATAAAGCCCAGAAGGGAAATCCCTGCTTCTGCACCAGATTCAGCAGCCTGAACCAGAGGGTGGGTGCCTCGGAGCTGTGGCCTTCTCCCTACCCACCTGTTGATACAAATTTCTCATATACACAAACCTCCTCTTTGCATTGCTTGAAAATGGGATTTTTAGTTGTCTCTCTCACACATTTTTTTATATCTACAAGTGAATGGAGTCAAATAGCTAGTTATTTTAAAAATTACCATTATTTAAAAGATTCCAGGTCATAGCTGGGTAGGAAATGTTTCCATGCTTTTACGAGGTGTGGGTGGGTGTGGTGGTGTGCACACACATGGCCTCTGCAGTGAGGTGTGCTCTGGGGTCTTATTGCCCCAGTCATATATCTAACCTCCCTCCAGCCTCACACCACTAGCACACGCCAACCACCAACTACACACCACCTGATCCGGGATGCTCCTAGGTTATTACTTATGTTTCGTTGCCCTCTTTCTGAGGGAGGATTGAAGAAGTGCACAGAGAGAAGAGAAATTTGTTGAAATTTTACATTGTTGCGACAGGATTTGCTAAGCCCCAAACACTTTATACAATTTTATAAAGGCATCCTGTAATCAAAAAGTAGGATTTAGAGAACTGATAGAACATTCCCATAGATAGAAAGAATGAGAAAGGGTGAAAGAAAAGATATAAAGTTAGATTGCAAAGACTCTAGAAGATTATCTATAGAAACAGCATGAGACAACAAGAATGGACAAAATTATTTTCCAGTGTTAGACCCTCTGGTGTCACCAAGGGAACTTTCCATCTGATTAAAAATAATTATTGCTGGCATTGCTCCAGTTGGAATCACCCAGCACAATTTATCTGCTATTTCATGCTGCTGCCATATGCTCAACACTGCGGAGCAGAAACACCCTCTTTCCTTCTGATGAATAGTACTTCGTAAATATTTAGAGACGGAAGTTCTGGACCGCTGAACAACTCTGATGGGGAACATGTGCAAGCGAGTCTGTGTTTCATGTTCCTGACAGAGCCTCTGAGGTGTGGGACCCAAAAGCATTCCGGAAGCCAGGTGTGCCTTTCCCAGAGTCTTGTTCAGAATTAACGGAAATCAGAGGAGCATGGCTGGACTCTCTGGCATGCGCTGTGCTTTCCAAAAGTGCACACATACGATGGAGTAAGACATGTTGCTGTCTGGCTCGTGCTGTATAAATTGATAAGCTGCCTTATTTATTAAGCTGGCTTTTTTCTGGAACACTTGATTCAAGCAAGAAGCCATACGCAATGTGACCTTATTTGGAGAGAGGGTCTTTACAAAGTTAACCCCGTTGAAATGAGGTCATTAGGGTGGGCCCTAATCCAACATGACTGGGTTCTTCTGGAAAGGAGAAATTTGCACACAGAGACACGCATAGAGGGAAGACAATATGAGAGACAGAGAGAGAAGATGGCCGTCCACAAGCCAAAGAGAAAGGCCTGGAATAGCTCCTTCCCGCATGGCCCTCAGATGGAACCAACACTGCTAGCACGTTGATTTGGGACTTCTGGCCTCCAGAACTGTGAGATGATAAATTTCTGTTGTTTAAGCCCCCCAGTTTGTGGTACTTTGCTTTACAGCAGCTTTGACAAACTAATACAGAAAGAAACCATACCCACTGCTCTTGGGGGGGTTCCACTTGGGGAATTTGAACCCCCTGAAAGAGACAGGGCTCTACTTCACTCTCCAGGCCAGAGCTGGTTGGAGGAATCCTTGTTCCCCTCTCTCTCCTGGGAGGAGGAGTGGCTTGTCAGATCACCGACATAGGGATGGGGGTCCCTAATTGCATGTGGCCCAGCCTAATGCGTCTTGCTCTCTCCCTCGGACTCAGCCTCCTCTTTTCTCCACTCTTGCAGTCAACTGTCCTGGCCAGGCTGCACACTCCCTGCAGTGGGGTGGCCACCTTCCTCCAGGGCTTTACTTGAGCTCCATTCAATCAAGGGAGGGAAAAGTTCTGAGTCAGTCTCACGCTTAAGCTGGCTCTCTGTCCAGCATCTGCAGTGACAAAGTGAGTAGCTTGATGTCCGTCGTCTCAGTCCCTGTGAGAGTATTCTATTGACCAGGACTCTGGTATCCTGAGTAAATTAGTTTGTATAGGTCCCTGACACTACTAGGGACTAGAACTGGGCTATAATGCTCATCCTGGTTGTTTGTGTATGGGTGTGCCCCTACCAATCGGAACTTTTGGAGGAACATAAATAGTGGTAATTGCAGCATTCAGTTACCATTGGGTTCAAGCTGGATTTTTCTATTTGTGCTATTTATGGACATCTGAAATCTCTCCCAAAATGAGGAAACTTGCCAGATTAGAATTCCCTCTATAATTGCTGATTATCTTTCAAGAAGCCCATAGAAAATCATTCTCTGACTATTTCTAGATCATTTCCAATGGGCTTTCTTTTTTTAAAGGAACTTCTCCTTTGTGCCTTGCATATTTTGCCCCCATTCTGACGTCTGTAGCTTTAAACTTAGCATCTGTCCGGAGCAAGGGTGAACATCCTAGGACACTAATTTATATCTTACCTGTTCATTATTAAAAATCTTTTATCCGTCTTCAATATATCTCCCTATATATTTCCCATGTGTAATTTCTCAGGGCGAAAGAGTTTCTCTGCTCTGCAAAGTCAGGGACTGGTGGCTCTACGATATGGAAAATGATTTGTGTAGCAAATAATGTCAATTGTCATTAGAAACAAAGAATAAGAGAAAGAAAGAAGAGAAAAATGTAGGGCAAGGGAGCAAATTCATTGTTATTAAAGTGCCCAGAAAAGATGCTCTAAGGAGTTAGAGAACCTGCTTTTCTTGTTCCCTGAAACCGTGGACCAGTGCCCAGATGTGCGATCAGAAGGGGAAGGGAGGAGTGAGGGGGGGGGGAGGAAGGACATAAAGAGTGGAGACACAGAGAAGAGGACATTATGTGTCTGCATATATTTTCTCCTGATTGAACATGCACAGGTAAAATTAAATTCCAAGGCTTTTCTAAACAGTCACCAATTCCTATAGCTAAATACTAGACATAATTGTACTTTAAAATAGCATTTATATAGAATATAGGTCCGTGGTTCTTCATCCTTCATCGAACAAAAAAATACTTTACACGGAAGAATTTGGGTTTTGCAGGTTATGCACCCAACTGATGCAGGTTAACGACTTCTTAATGGAAACAACAGACGGTTTGGAAAAGAGCAGTTTCAGCATTTTTACTAACTGGTGAGAGGAAAAGCTGTTTAACTTTGCAAAAAGAACACACGCGTGAGGACTGCAGTCCGCAGTTGTTATTACAGCATGGGTGCACAATTCATTTCTCACTCGTGTGCTGCATTTTCTAGTTTTAACCGTGGTGGACTATGACAGGGCAGAGGAATACTGGAGGAGCCCGTGTTCACCCCGATTCCTTCTGAAGAATAAGGCAAAGTAAGGTGTGGAAATGAAGGAGCAGCCACTGCTCCCATCACTGACACCTGAACATCGCAGTGGGCTGAGGGGCTGATGCATAACGGCAAATTGAATCTTGAGCTCCAGCCTAAATGAGCCTTAGTACGAGCTGAGAAGTGTTGAAGACCCTTTTGAGGGTACCTAAACTATCCTGTCTCCTAGGAATGGTGGCTCCCATCTTTATGTTTCTGCACATGCCATTGAAATGTTGCCCACTTCCTCCTTTCCGCTTTTCTCAATTTTATTCAATCTTCAAAGGTTCTATTAAATCTCATCTTTTTCCATGAAATTTCTTGACATACTGAGGCAGTGATGATTTTGATGTTATCCCATAAAACTTAGTACTGGTTGCCCATAGCTGGTGTGAATTTCGCTTCCCTACAATACGGGGTTGACAGAAAAAAATCACTGAGTAATGACTTCATCCCAATACTAAGATGCCATTACTTTATTTTTCTACATTAAATTAAATAACTTGGAATTCACTGGCCAGGATGACAAAAAAAAAAAATCAATCTCAGTTCTTACTGGGATTTGCCTCCCTACCCCATCACTCAAAGGCTCCAGGGGTCTTACACAATGTAGCATAGTCTGTCTTTTGTCCTCACTGGGTCCTGTTAAGATGCTCCTTGTCTTTGCTGAGATGCACATGATCCTTTGATAGCAGTCAGTTCTACCTTCCGTGCATCCTAGAAAATGGGGGTCTCTGAAAAAGCTGGGGGCTTTAGAGCACCAGACATGGCCTTCCCTTAAGAACACCACTCTGCCATTTTCCTCTTAGGTTTGTCAATCTCCATAGAATGCTATAAAGATTATGTCTTGAAAACCCTGGGACCTGAGAAACTTAATCCCAATCTTCTCTCCATTTCTGCTGCACCCTGGCCCATATATCATTTGTACCTCTACGAATACTTTCTAGCAAACTCTCCCCCTCTGGCAAATCTCATATAACTGTCTTTCAATGAGCCTTTGGAAATACATCCTGAGGATGGGGCTGAGGGGCAGGATGGCAGACACTGGACAGTTATCTCTGACCTGCTCACCCAATTATACGCTCATTTGGGATTCACCATATAGAGCTTTATAGTCCTTCTTTCTTACCCTTTCCAGTTCAATGTGTTGTCTGCCCAACTAGATTATAAGCTCCTACAGACACTGATCATACATCAGAAGTCATTTATATCCTTTACAATACCAGGTACACAATGACTTATTTTTATTAACAGATGGAGAAAAGCAGTTGGCTATGTATTTTGGTTTGGGTTTTGATTTTGGTTTTTCTGACCATTTTCTCTTTGCTGAAATTGCTGGTAAGTCAGGTTTTCTTGTAGGGCCTTTTTTAAAGGTGAAAGAGATTTGCAATAACTGCCAGATGCTATTTATGTTTTAGGACCTGGTTCAAACTTCACCCTTTCTTTTTTTTTTGTTTTTTTTTTTTTAAAGATTTTATTTTTTCCTTTTTCTCCCCAAAGCCCCCCAGTACATAGTTGTATATTCTTCGTTGTGGGTCCTTCTAGTTGTGGCATGTGAGACGCCGCCTCAGTGTGGTCTGACGAGCAGTGCCATGTCCGCGCCCAGGATTCGAACCAACGAAACACTGGGCCGCCTGCAGCGGAGCGCGCGAACTTAACCACTCGGCCACGGGGCCAGCCCCAAAACTTCACCCTTTCTATGAAGGCTTCCCTGAATTCCCTAAATAAGAGTAAACTTTCTTTTCTATAAACTCTCCAAATATTTTAACCCTTTGTTTCCTTTTCTAAGCCTAGATTTCTAGATATTGAGGAGGCAGTGGTATAGAGTAGCCAAGAGCACAGATTATGGAGCCAAATTACCTGGGTCCAAAATCTCGCTATGCTTCTTCTAGGTTTGTGACTTTGGGTAGGTTTCCACATTTGGAAAATAGTGAAAATGCTAGAACCTGTCTCATGTAAGAATTCTGTGAGTTTATACACAGAAAGTGCTTGGGGCAGAGTGGGTCTTCAGTATGGCTTAGCTGTTAATACATGCTGATTTGACTAGCTATATTTCACTGTTAATTTAGACATCCTTAATCATGATAGTAATATGACAACAACTTGAAGGAAAAGAGATATGTACTAACAAAAATGAATTTTTAAAATAAATCACTGATTAAACATACACAATAATCAGAACTAAACTGATGAAGTGTTTCCTGAACAAGGCCCTTTGTTGGTCTGCTTTCGAGGAAAATAGTGTATAGCTAGTGCACCAGTTTTTGCAGAGTGCTCCTAAAGCGCCTGAGCGCTGACAACAGCTTGCTCTGCCCAGCGCTCGTGAGGCTTACTCTGCCTTACACAAAGTGTACTAGATATACGGACAACATTTTACAAAGAAAAGAAATAAAGGTGTGGTTCTACCTTCAACAAAGAAGTCACCATGTTATTTTCAACGAGCCCAGTTAAGTGATGTCTAAAGCATGACAAACACTAATTTGATCCAAATCAATGAGGTTTTCCAACTTTGTGATTCTTTGTCTGTATATCCAAATGACCTAGAATGCTTCCAGGAACTGAGATATACACGGCTTTTCAAAGGATGCCGGAGAGGCAGCTCAGGTTGGGTTCCCCTGGAAACAAACTTTGAGATGGAGGTTTGTTCGCAGGAGGTTTGTTACGGGGTGCTGTGCGGAACAATACGTGTAAGGAAGCAGGGAAGCTGAACGGGGCAGAGAGAGAAGGGGAACTATGACGAAGCTGAACAGAGCTATCTCTTGGTCCCCTAGGGAGCTCTGGAGCTTGGGCGGCCCTTCAGAGTTACCCAAAATTGAGGCAAGGGCCTAGGCGTTTGTATGACCACTACTACCAACAACACACACACACACACACACACACACACACACACACACACTGACCAGCCTGGGAAAGGAGGGGTCATAACATCGCACGATGAAGCTTCCTTCAGCTGTCGGCAATTCCTAGAGGGTAGCTTATCTGTGAACCTTCCTCAGCCAACACTCCAGGAAACTGAGCGAAGCAGTGTCCGGATCCTGAAAGTGGGATCTAGATGCCACAGCACAGCATCTGCTACAGCACACAAAAGAGACAACAACTCATATGACTTGATTTTGAAGTTCTGGATAATGAAGGAGGTGACATAGACGCTACCAGTGGACCCAAATTTCAGTGCTGAACAGGTTACTTGTGTCTTTATTATCCAGGGTTCTTACCTGAAAATTGGAGAGCTATGAGGAGTGGCCAGGATGGCTCTTGGAAGAAGAGAGTCACCTGGATCTGTATTAAACAGAATATTCATGGACAGCCCCTTATCAAGGCTTATGCTGCTTTAATTAAACAGGCTCCCAAACCCTTGTGATTTTTTTCCCCCTCGGACAAAAGGAAGCTCATCCATCCCTTGCCTATTGAATTTACCTTGATTCTCCATAGGCAAGAAAGTGGGAGGGGGGAGTCAATCTAGCAATAATGTGGACAGTGAAACTCACGGGATATTCTTCCTCCTCATCAGATCTATACTTAAAATGAGAAAATGGAAAGATTCTGCCTCCGTGCTGGGAACCGGTGCACATCTTACTCCCTTGAGGTCTCATAACACAGAGTATTTGTTTCAAGTCTGATAAAAACCCAGGAGTAAACAATGCATATTAATTGATCCATGCATTTTGGTGAACAATAAATGTGAGTCTCTGGATTGATTTTTCTAAGCCAGCCAATAACGTGAGCAAACTTTGCATTATTTATCACTGGTCATCCGATGCAATGTTGCAGTCAACAGAACTGGTGTGCTTGCCGTGCCTCCTCAAATAAAGTAGCAGGCTTATTTGGGAAAGATCAGGATACAGCATCAGAGTTTTACTCTGAATCTTTCAAAACTCAACAGAATGGCCATCTACAGCTTTCCGTCTTCTTTCTTGACAGGTGAGCACGCCTGTGGACAAGGACAGATAGTTCATCTGTAACCTTAGAAGACAATAGACCAAAATGAAACCAAGTGTATTTTTACCGATCGAGTGAGTCATTTTCCCCATGAGGTTAATTATCATTAATGGCTTTAATTAGGGAGTCATGTAAAGTATTTATCTTGGAAAATGTGGATCCATGTGGTTTGCACTGTCGGATTTTAGCTCTCTGCTCTGCTCGTGCTCTTTCAGAACACCCTATTAATGTTAGATCTCTGGTGCTAGATGCGAAGGTTGTGATGCCTGAAGGCATATTTTATTACAGTGACATTGGCCAGGTTTAGCCTGGCATTTAACTCACTGTGGAGCTAGAATTTATTCTTGTTCATTTTAGGCTTCCAACCCAGAATCTGTAAGATAAATGAGTCAGTTGCATCTATTCTCTAGCAATTAACTGGTAATTGGGGCATTTAATCAGAATACTGACTTGAAGGACTTTAGCCTGATTAGATGCTGTTGGCATGAACAAAAGATTCAACTCCTAGTTCATCCCATTCACATGCTACATACACACCCCAAGTCCAGATCAAACCCAAATCTAGCTTGTTAATGGATCCCTATAAAATAAATGGATACTTATAAAAGTGCTTTACTGACATTTAATAGATTTAGAAAACGATCTTCTACAAAATACTCAGGTCAATAATATTCCTTCTGCAATTATTTATTATGCATCTACTTGGTGCAAAAGTCTTGCTTGTAGGTATATAAACATGAATAATACAGCTATAGACTTCAGGAAGTCTCAGTTGGCCTAAATTTTGCTTCAACCAGAGTATAAATCAAGGTAAAGACCCATCCCTCAATTTCTTCTCTGAAAACCAGACAGCCACCACACTTCAGGATCCATATGGTGAAGTTGCAACAGACAAGGAAGTTTTTGTAGTTTGCACAAAGTAATCAAG
Source organism: Equus przewalskii (assembly GCF_037783145.1). Lineage (NCBI taxonomy): Eukaryota > Metazoa > Chordata > Mammalia > Perissodactyla > Equidae > Equus > Equus przewalskii. The sequence goes on from NC_091855.1 coordinate 3,665,279, forward strand.
ATTACACACATGTTAGCAAAAGCCAGTGGTTTACATCCGGTTGTATATTAGAGTCGCCTGGAATGTTTTAAAAAACAATGATTCCTGGACCATACGCTTATTCCTGTTAGATCAGTCTAACCAGGCATGGGAACTAGCCATCAATTTCTCAAGTAGCTTAGGTGGTTTTGAAGTGTTAAAAAGTGTTGACAGAAAAAAATTTTTATTTAGGGGGCCAGCCCCGTGGCCGAGTGGTTAAGTTCGTGCACTCCAGTACAGCAGCCCAGGGTTTCTCTGGTTTGGATCCTGGGTGCGGACATGGCACCACTCATCAGGCCACGATGAGGCGGCGTCCCACATACTACAACTAGAAGGACCCACAGCTAAAATATACAACTATATACTGGAGGAATTTGGGGAGAAAAAGCAGAAAGAAAAAAAAAAGAAGATTGGCAACAGTTGTTAGCTCAGGTGCCAATCTTTAAAAAAAAAATCTTATTTAACTTTAAGGATATGGATACAGAGCAAGAAGATGGAGGATCCCAACTGTCTGTGAGGCCGCAGGAAAAATAGGTGTGGGTGTAAAGCGTGGAATGGAGGTTGGGGGCACAGGAGCCAAGAAGCCATCCTCTGGCCGTCTGAGTCTGGCCCTGCGATTGCCTCTCCATTCATGAATACATGGCCCTACTCACCAGGAGAAAGAGCTGAAAGAAGATGGCCTCTGCTTCACATCCGCCATCCACATCTCAGACTAGTGTCATCGGAGGCCTTTTCACCTTTGCACAATAGGAAGACACTATAAAATGGGGTGGGATGGGGGTTGAGCTAGACAATCTGAGTATCCCTTCCAGCCATCCCTGGGAGATCAGTCACATCCATTCTCTTGGTTTCAGTTACTGTCTGAATGATGATGCCATGCAAATCAACATCTGTAGCTAACCCCTCTCCCCTGAGCTTCGGATTTATGTATGCAACTGCCTGCCAGACGGCCCACCTAGATATTCCAGGTAATGCAAAGTCAGCATCTCCGCAAACGAACTGACCTCACCGCTGCGCATGCCTCTCTTCTGATGCTTCTGCTTGCCATGACTGTCACCATCATCCACCCAGGCACCCAGGCTGCTTTCCTAAACTATGTGCTGGCCTCCTTCCTCTGCCTCATCTCCCTTATCCAATCCCCTAGGACAGTCTGTCTGTCTTCTGACTCTTTCTCCCTCATCCTGTCTTCTCCAGCCCGACTAGCATTCCTTTATCAAGCCTCCGCCATTTCTCCCCTGGATTTCTGCACCCATTTCCCAGCTGACCGCCCTAGCTCCAGCCTTCAATCCCTCAGATCCATCCTCCATAGAATGGACAATGCTTGTGTTTAACACAATCACGTGATCACATCAGGGCCCTGCTTAAACCTCTCCCGTGGTGCTTCATCACCTGTTGCACTGGCCTTAAACTCTGGCAGCACATTAAAATCTATAGAGAGTCTATTACAAAGACATATCTTGGGGGCTTTTAAAACGATCAGTGCCTGAGCCCCGCCTCAGATCGAGTGAATCAGAATCTCTGGGGATAGAGTTTGGGAATCAATATTTTTTAAAAGCTCCCTGATTGATTCTAATATGCAGCTAGTGCCTATGAAAGCAAATTCTGCTGTGGTTATCTATTTGCTACACAACGTAACATAGTGGCACAGCAACTTTCACAATCAATTTCATGGATCCTGAATTCAGAGAGGGCTTGCCTAGGCCATCTCCTGCTCCATGCCAACTGGGGTCACTTGTTGATATTTAGATGACAGACGGGCTGGTCTGGAGGACCTGAGATGGCTTCACTGAAGTCGGAAAGGCTGGGCTCCACTGGCCTCCTCAACCAGAGTGCCTACACGTGGTGGCCTCTTCGGTGCACTGGTCTCTGGTTTTGTTTCACGGTGGACTTCGTACATGGCCTTGCTGCCCAGAATATGCTCCATGGATCAGCAGCATGGGCATCCTCACCTGAAAGCTTGTTAGAGAATGCAGAATCTCTGCCTCCACCCCAGACCTTATGAGTCAGAATCACTTTTTTTAACAAAATCCGCAATTGATTCATATACACACTAAGGTTTGAGAAACACTGACCTACCGGTCAAAATCCGATATCCTTCAGGCGTTTGAGGGCTTCTCTTATCTGGCTCTTGCCACACCTTTCCAGCCTTAACGCTCTCCATTCTTCTTCCGGGCTTTGAGATGCAGGAGCACTGAGCGACTCTTAGCTCCCTGGAATTCATTCTCCGTGCTTCCGCTCGTTGTCCTCCCTGCCTGCGCCGTCTCCCCTCTTTCCTCCCCTCACCAGACATCTAATACTCAATCTTTCAACCAAGTATCACTTCCGGCAGGATCCTTTGCCTGATCCTCCCACACTTGACTTAGGGCTGAGTGCCTCTCCTCTGTGCTGCCACAGCCCCTGTGCAGATTATCTTGCATTTGTGATGTTGTATTTATGTTTATATAACACTTTCTGTTTCTGGGTCAGCATCCTCCCCTGAACTGTGAGCTCCTTATGGACAAAATTTATGCCTCAATTATATCTATTTTCCACCACTTAACACAGTATCTAGCACATAATAGTTGCTCAATTAATGGTGACTAAATGAAAGGAAATATTTACGAGCATATAATTATGATTGAAATTGTTCTCATCACGTTGTAAATCAGAATCACCCTTGCAGCTTTTTATGCCTATCTGCCTGTGTGAGCACCACTGCTAGAGGTTCCGACTGAGGAGATATGGGAGGAGGCCAGACGTCAGGATCTTGAAGAAAGGCTGTGGGTGATTCTGAGCCACAATCAGGGTATGAAAATGAGGCTTCTATAGTGAAGAATAAAATATATTTTCCTCATTTATTTTATACTAACTTATCTCTCTATTTAGTGGTTTGGTCCAAATAAGCAAGCAAAAAAGTTTAAAGATAGTTATACTGCTAAATTGTACAAGCCTGTGATAGTACTGCTAACACATTTGTAATTCAAGTATCTGTAGATTCCAAGCCATTGATTACAGATGTAACCACATTAATATCTACACCCAAATTTGACCATATAAAAGAAAACTTCAAAACTATTAGAAGAAGAGAGAAAAAAATCTGTTTATGATCCCAGAAGAGGAATAGATCACTTCTACAGACACAAAAGGCACAGCTCATGAAGAAAAAATGGCAAATTGGTCACTAAAATGAAAAACCTTGGTACAATATAAGAAATCATAAGCTAAGGTAAGATATAAAGCACAATGTTGAAGAAGATATTGGCAATACATGTGGCCTAAAAAAGGATGACTATCCAGAATATATAAAGTATCACCAGCATTGGACGTAAGCAGAGTGGTCCCTGGGAGATGGGCGTGAACCCTATGATCGCCCTGGCTTCCTTCCTAGAGAGTTTCCAGGCTTCTGGAGGGACATCCCAGGTGGAGCCTGATGGTCTCTCTGAGTTGAGGAGACAGAGCTGAGGATCTGGGGGAGACCAAGGCAGCTAATGTTTGCAGCGAAAACCCCAGAGAGGAGAGAATAGCACAGAGAGAGAGCTCTGAAGACCTGAAGAGGGTCGTCCCCAGTGTTCACCTGAGAACTGCTTAGTGAATGTGAGGACACTACTCGAGGCCGGAGAAAGAATCACCAGAAAGGATTAGAGAAAACGACTCTCAGGCCTCACGGAGTGCTGGAAATACTCTGAGGTTTTGCCAGCCAGAGTGGAAAACCTTATGATTCACACAACTTGTGGGAAGTTAGATAGAGACCACAGTAGCTAAGAAAATTTTCTTAGACAAAATACTGCTCAGAGCCTGCTTAACAAAACTGAAAAGCAAGTCTTGAGATGATCAAATTGTTTCCAATTAACTGTGTCCCAGAACAAGTTCAAAAAGAGCTATAGAAATACAAAAATATTGGGATCGGCCCCGTGGCCGAGTGGTTAAGTTCACATGCTCTGCTTTGGCAGTCCAGGGTTTCACCAGTTCGGATCCTGGGCGCCACTCATTAAGCCATGCTGAGGCGGCACCCCACATGCCGCAACTAGAAGGACCCACAACTAAAAACAATATACAACTACGTACTGCGGGACTTTGGGGAGAAAAAGGAAAAATAAAATCTTTAAAAAAAAAAGAAATACAAAAATATTGGCATTCAATAAAGTAAAATTCACAACATTTTAGGACCCAATGAAAACTCCCAGGCATTCAAAGAAACATGAAAATATGACCCACAGTGAGGAGAAAAATCAACCAATCCAAACCAACCCGGAAATGACACAGATAATAGAAGTAGGATGTAAGAACATTAAAATAGTTATTTTAACTACATGCGTGTGATCAAGAATGTAACAGGAAACATGAAGCACGTTAAGTAGAGACATGACAGATATTTTTTAAAAAACGCACCCAACTAGAACTTTAGAGATGAAGTCTATGGTGTCTGAGATGAGAACTGCGCTGAGTGAGATTAACTGCAGATTAGACACGGACAAAGACGGATGAGCAAACCTGAAGATATAGCAACTGAAACTAACTAAAATGAAACACAGAGAGAAAAAAGACCGAAAAAAGCATAACCAGAGCATCAGTGAGCTGTGAGACTATTTCAGGTGCCCTAATGTGGGTGGAATCCAAGAAGAAGGAGTGAATAAAAATATGTATGTTTATATATTTGAAGAAAATAACCAAAATTTTTCCAAATTTGGTGCCAATTATAATCCGACAGTTTCAAGGAGCTCAATAAACCCCAAACACAAACACAAAAAAATAAAGAAAACTACATTGAGGATATCATAATCAAATTGCTTAAAAATACAGATAATGAGAAAAACTTAAAAGCAGCTAGAGCAAAAAGACATATTATTCTCAGAAAACCAAAATGAAAAATGACAGCAGATTTAATCACCAGAAACAGCGCAAGCCAGGAAACAGTGTAACAACATTAGTAAAAACACAAAATCTAAAATTCCATAGCCAGCAAAAATATTTATCAAAAACAAAGGTAAAAGAGAGCCTTTCAAACATACCAAAGCTGAGAATTCCTCACCAGCAAGCGCACATTTCTGGAGACGTAAAGGCATCCTTCCAGCAGAAGGAAACCATTGCCAGAGGGAAATCTGAATCCACACTAAGGTATGAGGCACACTTGCAAATACAACAAAGTTGTTTTCTTACTTTTTATCATTTTAAAAGATAACTGACCATCTAAAACCAAAATCATAGCAATGTGTTGTGAGTTTTATAACATATGTAGAAGTAAAATGTATGAGCACAAACAGTGCACAAAGGCCTGGAGGAAGGAATGGAAGCGTGTTGGGATAAGGCTCTTATGCTGGGTGTGGACCTGGGGTTAGACTGGGGCAGGGAGAGGAGCAGGAGGGAGAGACTATGGAAAGATGCAAGAAAATTTTGTGGGGTGACAGACATGTTCATCATCTTGACTACGGTGATAGGAGTATAAATATGTCAAAACATCAAATTGTATACTTTTTGTGCAACTTAATGTGTGTCAGTTGCACTTCAATAAAGCTGTAAAAAGAAGAAAAAAATCACATGAGATGTAATTTTACACTCATCGGACTTGCAAAGTTCAAAAAGGTCTAAGCAATATTAAGTGTTGTCAAGGATAGGACTATACGCTGCAAAAGGGAGTATAAAATTTGCACACCCCTTTGGAAAGCAATTTGGCAATATCAAGGTGCAGATGAGCAGGTGAACATACCAGAACTTTGCATTTCTAGTTTCAGGTAATTACCCTAAAAAACCATTACACGTGGGCACTTTAAGACGTGTATAAGTGTATTCATTGCAGCATTGTTTCCAAGGGCAAAAAATGAGAAACAGCTTGAATGCCCATCAGCAGGGGAACAATAACTGTAAGTATATGTACGCATGTATTACGATATATTTGTATCTTATATAGCATAAGTAAATCATGGCTGTCCTATGATGAAAGGCAATGGCACAGGGCTTTTTTCTCGCTTTCACATGAAAAGGAACCCCTGGGGGTCTTCAGATCTGGGCAGGCTTGAGGCTGTGCCTTTCCAAGAAGCCCCCGGTGGCCCTGCCCCTGCCTGCGGTGCTTCGTGTTGCAAGACAGCGCTGCGTGGAGGAACAGGGTACACAGGCATCAACGTGGACAAGCCCAAAATGTGGAAGGGAAAAAGCAAGTTGCCAGAAGATCTGTACTGTATGATAGCTTTGGTATAAAAGTTAAAAACGGAAAGCAGTACTATACATTGTCCGTGAACGTGAAAGACATAAGAACGAAAAAAAGATTTAAAAAGTGGACACGGAGGATAAACAACTGGAGAAGTCGATTGAGGGAGAGGAGGAGAGAGAGTAAATAGCGCTGGAGAGGGAAACAAGAACCTCCACTTTAATCATAATATCCTACTTTGTTTATGTTTAAAAATAACTCCATGGGGCTGGCCCGTAACCAAGCGATTAAGTTCGAATGCTCCACTTCTGCAGCCCCGGATTCACAGGTTTGGATCCCGGGTGCAGACATGGCACTGCTTGTTAAGTCATGCTGTGGCAGGCGTCCCACATATAAAGTAGAGGAAGATGGGCATGGATGTTAGCTCAGGGCCAGCCGTCCTCAAAAAAAAACACCAAGAACAAATACAAAAGGAAATTAGTACCCAAATACAACTGATTGCACATAGTTTTAATTCCATAATAGTAACAGTGTTAGAAATTTACACACCCAAAGCTGCTCGGCTACATTGCCACTGGATCTTGAAGCCGGAGACTGTTACTGGTGCCTCACAGAATGAGGGGGAATCTCCTTTTGGGAATGGGGAGCATCTTGGTCTGCCAAGAGAGCACACTCCACCTTGCGGTCTTAGTCTCCTGGAGGAAATGCCACTTTGTAATGAGATTGTCTTTCTCTGGGCGTCAGAGTGCACCCCAGTGTAGCTGAAGTTTATGGGATACATGTATGTGGCTGATGCGACTTGATTGTAACATAGTATTTTGAATGTTCGTGGTAATGCTAGGCTTGAAATGAAGTGTGGGAATGGCTGTAGCTGTGATTTTAGAGGGTGAGTTTTCCTCTGGTCACCTATGATGTGATAAGACAGCCCAGCCTTCATGACTGGCTACTCTGTCTCAGTGCCAGGTCCACCTCAGCTGGACCCCTGAAAGGAAGGACCCCAGAGCAGTCCGAGGAACTGGGACAGTCAGCAGCTCTGTCCTACTGCTGTTGCAGCAGCTGAGACCTCTCAGCACTCAGGCTATCTCCTCCCCCAGGTGAATGAAGAAGGACCCAGCTTCCCGGGAACCCACAGGCCATCCGAACCACTCCCTCTTCACTGTCAGGTTGCACCGAGCCCCACCTGAAGCAGTGAGATATTTTAGCCCTTTTATTTTTATGCATCTTCCTCTTTTTCCTTCACTTGGTCATGGGAGGACAGCAAGTGACATTAAAGTGTGCTCATTTTTGGTGTGAACACTGAGTCTCTGCTCTTGTGGAGAGGAGAAACAACACGCTTCATTTCCAGGATTAGAAAACCGCCCCTAAGCATCCTGAGAGATCCGGTTGGGTGCAGGGGCCCCCACAGCAATGACGAGTGAGCCTCTCGCTCACACACACCGTCACTGTGGTCGGTGTTCCAAGCCGGCCATCTGCAGCTCAGGGTGCTGGCAGGTGCCCCTCTAGGGGTGGAACTTGGCTCCTGTCCCTCTAGCCACCTGTTAAGGTGGGAATCCACTGCACCCATTGTTCGGGAAATTGGAATAATGCCACTGAAACCTGGGGCCAGAGATCTTGTCACCATTCTGGCAAAGAGGGAAGAATGCTCTTCTGTGTTCTGCCCAGGCAGGGGGATGGGGAAAGAGAAGGAAGGGCTGTCAGTAAGGTTTATGGAGTCACAAAGTGCTATAGCGCTTAATACACAGCTTGTTCCGTTTCAAACGACTAAACCCTTTTTCTACAATGAAAAGTGGTGTCACCTGGACTGGGTCAGGAAGACAAGGTATCAGCTACTGGGCCATTCCTGGAATCACCTCTCCATTCTGGCTCATCGGGCCAGGCTCCTCCTCCCCTGTGATAACTTCTCTCTAAGGCTCCGTTGTTCTTCCGGCTCCCATCAGGCCATCCAGTCCCTCCGACGTGGCTGGGCCACGAGTCCTGAGAGCTGACAGAACTTGAGTCTTCTGTTTTCCCCAGGAGGGCTTCAGTCCCCAAGTAAATGAGTGGCTATAAAAGGAAATGTCACAAGGAGGAGCAGAGGCCAAGCCTACTCGCCGGGCCTCAAGGGCTCAGCCATCATGTAGCGGAGGCTGGGGCTGAGCATGTTGACTGTTTTTCACACGTTTCCAGTTTATTTTCACATGATCTCTGTGAGTTGGATGATATCATCCAGATATTTCAAACTAGGCTCAGTGAATTATAAGTGAAGCGGTAGTTTAGGGAAGGGAGAAATTAGCTGGAGATGGTAAGATGAGCCAAGTTTTGAAAGAGAAGGATTGGGCGTGGGGCTGGTCTATTAATTATGATGTTGGAGTGCAGCTCTTGAGACGAGTGATGTAAGATGGATCCCTCTATTATAAAGCAACCTCGCAACGCCTGAGATTGTCCACAGGTGACGTGGTTGAAATGGTCTCGGGAATTAGAAGTAAGAGGACAGTCGCCAGGTAACATTCTGGACCGTGGGACGATTCTGTCGAATGTCACTAAGACAGGAAGACAAAGGTGTTACCGCAAAGAGAAGTAGCTGACTCATTTCATCGCCAGTCACTCACCTCATACTCAGAAGTCTGGCCACAGTGGGCAAAGAGAGCACGTGTCTGAGGCCTTGAGATGTGGAAGGCTTTGGATATTATTTCATTAAAAGACAGAGTGTAGCTAAAGTACCAAAATTTTGAAAGGCAACTTGGGCCAAAAGTTTGAGTAGATTCAGTAACGTACAAAAGAGGAAGATGGCTATCATGGTTACAACTGTGAGGAAGCCTTCGACGTGCTGGACAGCTTACAGGCTGTAGTATCACGAAGCGGATCCTGGAGCTTTGGAAGTTCGAATGGCTTTGTGTTGCAGGGAGAAGGATTTGGAGCCGGGGGCTTGGAGGGGGGACCATCTGGAGTGGGTGTGAGTGAGGTGTCAGGGGATGGTGTCCGTCTGAAACATCGCTGCGCAGAGCGGCCAGTCTGAAATCTTGCCGGAGGGGAGGCCAGACGACTAGTGTTCAGTTCAAAATTGCCTGAAATCACGTTAAAAACACCTCCTCTTTGGAGTAGACAAAGATTTATAAGACAGGACTTAAAATGTATGAACCACAAAAGAAAAACTGATAAATTTGATGTCATTAAAACTTTTGCTCATCAAAAGACAGCATTAAACAAATGAATAGGCCAGCCACAGAGTGGTCCAGAGATTTGGACCTCTAGGAAGCACAGAATAAGAGTTCAAGCCAAACTTGTCTAGATCTCAAGGGGTAGGGAGGTCCCAGCCACCACGTGGGTCACATCAGGAATAACCTTCACCCAGGCCATTCTGCCGTGGCTCGCTGTGTTTGGACCAGCATTTGAGAACTTAGAATCGGAGCTTCAAGGATTTTTTGCATAAAGGCTCAGTGTCTGTAATGCTGTTCTCACCAATGAGATCCGGTGGTGACATAAGTCCAGTCATTAAATTCTTTTTTCCCTACTCTTTGTAAAGGCTCACACAACCAATATCTTCTCTCTCTCTCTGCCCCCTCCCTCTTCTCACCTTCCCCCTTCCTTTTCAATCTCCTCTGTACTTCCTTCCTCTTATTTTCCACTTCTTTTTAACTTTTCCACCTTTATTGACTTCAATAGTATTTTATGTAAAGCATTTCTCCCCTTGGTAAAGGGCCAGTATTTATGCAGGAATTAAAAATAAGCTAAGATTGGTTTTACAATGTTAAGCGGTTTTTTTTACTCCCCAAAACGGGAAATCTGGACTTCAAACAACTTGTTTAAATGGTCACACAAATTGGAGTGGACTAGATCCAGAGTTTACTGAGTTATCAGTTGAAAAAAAACCAACTAACCAAAAGGTCTAGCTAATCTATGAATGGCAGCCTTGAATCAATTCACATAAAGCACACAGCTGTCCTCATAGCGTCCTCCTGTTGCTACTTTTACGTTTGTAACGTTTCACAGTAAATACCAACAAGTAATGTTACCCTGAGAACCCACAAGTGCAGAGCAAACTGGCTGACATGTGCGGAAAAGAATGAAAAGTGTTATTTTTGTGTTTCTTTTGTTGAGATTTTTTTTATGTCTGAACTTGGTAAAACTAAAAACACATAATCAATTTTGAGACAGACATAAAAGTCATCTGCAAGTCTCTCTTGAGAGAGCACAAAAATAGGCAGCTTCCAATGCAAGAAATAACTGGTCACATGGAAACTTTTGACTCTCAGCTTGCCCTCTCCATCCATTTGAGGGCTCTGCAGAGCAGCTTACAATCATGGAGAGAAAACCTTTGAGAACTTGGCCTAAAGGGGGTTATTTTGGGGAAAGTGTAATTGAAAAAAATCTTGGCTGGTTGGTTTAGAATTTGCTCATGTAAAATGCATGTGTGTTTGCCTTCTACAATACACAAAGGATTCGTGTTAGAAACTTCCCTCGTACCAGTGACGAGAATTGGTCTACTGGCAAATTTACCGAGGGATTTCTCAGCTAAGTACTATTTGTCTGTGAAATCTTTTGCAGATGGTGAAATTATTTTTGTTCACCCTGGTGTCCTCCAGATTTTTTTAAAAAGAAGAAAAAACTGGACCCATGAGTTGTGAACAATGCCAGGATCTAATTAAACACACTATTTAGATATTTTGCCAGAAGCCATAGTATTCAGCTGATGTCAAAAACCCTTATTTAACTTAAAAATAAAGAAAGATGTCCCAAATAATCCAATGATTTCTGGCAGTGAACAGGCAAAGAAAGGAAAAAGAAGGAAGGGAGGAAGGGAGGAAAGAAAGAAAGAAGGAAGGAAGGAAAGAAAGAAGGACGGAAGGAAGGAAGGAAGAAAGAAAAAGGGAGCTTCCTCTCACTTTGAAAAGAGAAATTTTGGCTGGAGGGCGTAATCCATTCATCCGCCACTGGAGGCATCAATTTTCAGCACGGGGGTCCCTGCTTCTGAATTGGATGCCAGTTGTGTGCCATCCATGCTGTTGACAAGAAAAGATTCTGCTTTGAAACCTCAGGTTGGTGTCATATCACCAGGGTGTCGTTTGTCTTTAAAGACTAGATGAACCGTGGAAGGAAAGGAGAACCCCTGGCCCACAATGCTAAATCAGGTTAAGGAAAGAGCTTGACCCGCATTCTCACAACTCACCAGGGACTTGATGGCCTCCGAATCCTCACTTGTGTAACACTGGGATGACAATGATGTAGGACACGTGTCTTGAGTACTCTTTCCATTTCAGTGCAAGGTCCTAGAGAGTAGAGCGCATGCCTTTGTCCCTGGAGGGAATGATAATAACTACTGTGCAAAGAAGGAAACTGAAGCTTTGGGAGGTTAAGTAATATGCCAAGGTCAGAGAAGGAGATAGAGGCAGGGTAGGGTTAAATCCAAGAAATCTGACTGCAGGTTCTTGGCCTCTATTCTACATTACCTCCCACGGCATGGAAGGACGGGCAGCAGTAGGAATGCTTCTGATTGATTGTTTCCAATTTCCAGAGTTCTTTTCCATGATCCATTAGTCAACTTCTCTTACTTTACCCCCACCTGCAAATGGTAGTGCAGAGAAAGGCAATGATGTCCCTGAGGATTAGACAAAGAGAAAATAAATAAATGCCAGTGTCCCCTATGCCAGCAGCTTTTCACTGCAACAAAAGCCTGAAGCTCTGAAAAGTAATGTGAGGATGGACTGGGAGGGACAGGTAAAAGGGGCAGAAATGGGACCATCAGGATGCAGGATGTAGGATGCATTTTTGTGTTTATCGAGGAATTTCTGGTTTGATTTTCTTTTGGCAGTTCTTCTGCGTTTCTTTTAACGCAGAGAAAGGAAGCTGTGAAGCAGGGAGCTGCAGAAAACTCCAAAGTGACCGCAAATAGCCAGGAGTCGAAGAGATTTCCGCCAAGGGTAGGAAGGGGGACAAGATCTTTATTTATGCTCTCCCAAACTCTTGAGGGGAGAAGCCGCTCAGTGTATCTGATTCCATATGGCTAGCTTTCCAGCCCACAAAGATGGATGAATACGATAGTGTGTTGGAAGACAAACCATTGTGGAGTTAACTGAAAAGAAAAATCTTTCCTTTCTTATTTCAGTACGTAGTTCTAACCTCAAGGGACCATGTCTACTATCTATTAGATATTCACAAAGGTGAAGAGATTCTTATAACTGGCTGCAAAGCACAAAGGCTACAGGCCACCAAACACAAGGACTAACCACACTGACACCAGAAACCTCACAGAAGGGATTGGTGAGCTGTGAAAGGGCAGCAGCTGGCGGGAGGACGTCCCCGGGGTGGGAGCTCAGCTGTGCCCCTGGTAGCCCTGAATTGTAGTCTTCCGTCAGTCTCCACCTGACTCTGCTTCTAGACTCTGTCCCCCATCCTCAGTGTCAGAGCCATCTCTCAAATGAACCTTTGGATTGCGATAGAGAGACGTTTGCAGTTGTAATAGTTCACTGAAACCCTTCATTCCCACCCTGGTAGACGTGACTTTTGCTAATCATTTTAGTCTAATTGTTTTACTAATTTCAGTCAACCTCATTCATTTGAAAAATGTCAGCAATTTGTTACACATGTTTGGTTAGAGTTTTTATAGAGAAACATCCTGGGTGAAATCGGGATGGCCAGTGCCCTAACCCTTGAACCGGAGCACGACTATTTCCAAGAGACCAACTCTGGGCAAAAAATGCCTCGCGAGTGTGGAATCAAACTGCTCTTCCATAGCAATGTGCAAAATCAAATAAAAGTTTGGAATGAAAATTTTTTGGGTAATTAATTTAATTATGTATTAAAGTATTATTCAGTAGTCCTGAGATTGATATTTTTCGTAGGCTTTCTTTGTCATGATGCCAATTTTGTTTTTTTTTCTGTAAAATTTGTGTAAATATAAGAAAACCTAGTAGGAAAAGTGGGATTAACTGAAGGTTTTGAGTTCATTCCTTTATGTACTTCCCTTCCATGTCATAAACTGGTAACACACTGTGGGTGGCCTGGAAACCACAAGTGCAGGCTAAACCTGTGTTTCACAAATCAGCTTGATGAGCATCATCCAGCATTTTTTTGAAGTGACAAAAAGGAAGAGAATGGACTAGAAAATATCAGAGTTTCTCACATATGCTATTTTTTCATAGTGTTTGCTTCAGTTGTGCATGTGTGTTGGATCTTAATCGTGTTTATTTTTGTGGATCTTATGAAAACATTTTTGAAAACTACTGGCTAGACAAACAACAGAGGAAAGAGCAGCTCTGTTAGATCGAGAGGGAGGGTTATTCAGAATGATGAGAAAAAGACGAGGGAGCTCAACTTCATACAGAATCCACTGTACCCCGCAAGCACATAGTAGTAAAGGATTTGATAAAGGTGGAATTTTTAGAAGAGTTTGACAGTGGTAGGGGTGATAGCTTGGGGGCAAGTGCAGATAGAGAGGAGAGACTGGACCATCATTGAAATTTCTCAGAACAGAAACCAATTCTGGTTAGCTTAAGCATGAAAGGACTTTTTCAAATGGATGATTGTATAACCCACAGAAATACTGGGAAGTTAGAGACCCAGCTTGAGGAAGAGAGTGGAACTGAAGGGGGCTGCACAGCCAGAAGCACAACCGAATCTCCCCCACGGAGCTGGTCTGGTGAGGACCCCACTAGCACAGTGGCTGAGCACCGGACACTACAGCTGTGGCTGACCCAGTGTGCTAAATCTCCTGTGTGGCGCTGGCACTGCTGCCGCTGCAGCAAAAGAATTCTCAACTGTTTCCCCCCTGTGCAGTGCAGCCCTGGATTCAGCCTGCAGGACAGGTGCTTCCGACTGCGGGTGCCTGAGCTCTAGCTGCAAGAGAGGCCAGGAGACAAATCAGCACCCTTTTTGGCTTCTCCAGAGGCAGCCGTCTCTGCCTGTAATGATTCTAAACCCAATTCCAACAGATGGTGGTGGTAGTGAGGGGAGTTCCTGCACACCACCAAACAGTTCTTTGACACCAGCTGTGTGTCCTACAATTCAATTCAATTGACACTATCTACCTGGAGACAGCATCAGATTCCACAGGTTGAAGGCTCAGTCCCACAAGACAGCCCTCTATTTCAGATGTCAATCAAAAGTCCAGGTTGTTGCCTGTACTTCTGATCAACTGACTATAAATCAAAGGTTCCCAGGATCCCCTCCTTGGGTTCTATGTAATTTGCTAGAGCAACTCACAGACTCAAAGCAACATCGTACTTACTAGATTGTTGGGTTATTATGAAAGGATGTAACTCAGGAATAGCCACATGGAAGAGATACATAGGGCAAAGTATGTGGGAAGGGCAAAGAATCTCCATGCCCTCTCTGAGCGTGCCACTCTCCCTGAATCTCCACACGTTTACCAATCTGGAAGCCAAACTCCCATCCTTTTGGGGGTTTATGGGGGCTTCATTAGATAGGCGTGATTGATTAGATCATTGGCCATTGGCGACTAAGGCAACGTCCAGCCCTTTTCCCCTCCCCAGAGGTCTGTGGGGTGAGGGTGGGAGGTGGGGGAAGGTGGGGGATACTGAAAATTCCAACCCTCTAATCACATGGTTGGGTTCCCTGGCAACCAGCCCCCATCCTTCGGTTACCTAGGGGCTTTCCAAAAGTCACCTCATTAACATAACAAAAGACACCTTCACTGCTCTCCTCTGTGCTAAAAATGGGGACAAAGACCAAATATATATTTCTCATTATAAATCACAATATCACAGCCTCCTATCAGGATTCACACAATGGAGAATTCTCTAAACACAGAAGAGGAGTTGGTTAATCATGGACTAGCTAGATGATTGCAGTATTCCAGCTGAGGTGATGGGGGCATGGAGCTGGATGGTGACAAAGAAAAAGAACCTTAAAGAACTAACCCAAGAGATTAGTGAAGGAATAAATAGACTTGGTGATGGATTGTGTACAGATGATTAATGATGGGGAATAGAAAAAGCTAACTCCAGGCTTCTGTCCTGAAGGACATGAGAGATGGATACTGCTGACAGACAGAAGAACTGAGAGAAGAGGAAACTGAAGAATGATTGTGAAGTCATATTATTGGGCCATATGGCTTAATCATTTTTGGAGTTGGTGGCCATGCTGAAGATAACTTCTTCAGCTAGACCTATTCTTTGAGATTATCTGTAAAGACTACTTACATAATTATACCATTGTCTTGTGTGGCTCTTCTTTATATTGGCATTGGTACTCCGATATTCTTGTGGATTCAGGATTTCCTAAATCAATGTTCCCATGTAGCCGTGTACCCATTCGGTATTTATTGTTACATGCATTTTGAGGACTTAAACTAGGAAGAAGCTTAAAGAATGTTTTACTTCTTTTAAAACTGTAACACTTAATGACACCCACGTGAATCATAATTTCTCATTGAGATTCAGCACGTTAAAAGACTCAAGAGCATGTGTATAATGCAAACACAGAAGCACAGAGAAACACTGGCTAAAAATCTATATGGCCATTGACTGCCCATGCTTTCCCTTCCCAAGATGAGAAGGTATTCTCTGTCTGTCACAGCTCCAATGCCCTTCATTCTACCCATTTGGCATTAGGACTAGAACCTCATAACCATAAATGGAGTTGATGTGTGAACTTGCTCATTTGCATCTTATGTGTCACTACAGCTTCAAACTCATCTAGACCTTGCAATTTAGAAAGAGCTGTGGGTTGTGTTGTTAAGAAAAGATGAAAAGAGGGGCTGGCCCCAAGACCTAGTGGTTAAATTTCCATGTGCTCTGCTTCAGCAGCCTGGGTTTGTGGGTTCAGGTCCTGGGCGTGGACTTATGCCACTCATCAGCCATGCTGTGGTGGCAAGCCACATACAAAATAGAAGCAGATTGGTACAAAAGTTAGCTCAGGGTTAATCTTCCTCAAGCAAAAAAAAGAGGAAGATTGGCAGCAGATGTTAACTCAGGGGACTCTTCCTCAGCAGACAAAAGAAAAGAAAAGAAGAAAAGGCCAGACAAGAGAGGCACTCATCAGTTTGCAGTTCACATCTAGAAGAATGGACCGAAAACCACTAAACGTCCTACAGCGTTACTTCCCCAGTGTATCCTTTTCTAATCACTCTTTCCCACCTCCTGCTACACGCAGAGCTCACTTAGGCGTTTCAAATGTCCTTGCTTTTAAGATGAAAGCAAGATCTGGAAGTCTCCCTGGTCATTCTAAAGCTCTTATTTTCCGTCTGGCATCATGATCTCTATCCTTCCAAAGTTATGCTCTGTTCCTCGTATTTCAGGAAAAGACAATGGGAAAGTGTAAATAAGGGATTGAGTTTAATGGGAATTAGGTGAAAATCAAGAGACTTGGGGTGAGGCAAATCTTGTCTAGTTCTGGAATAACATGAAAGAAGACCGAGAACCAATGCTCTGAGGAGTTTAGGATGAATTCCAGTCAATTCTTTATTTTCATAATTTTAAAAATCATATCAAAAGTCACTCCAGACTCCAGTTTCACCTTCCTCCTAAGCATGGCGAGTCTTGCTAATTCTTGTCACCAACAGGGATTGGTGGTTGGACATTGTGTTCTTAAATTACACCTACCTAAGTCAAAGGAAAGAGAAAAACAGGGTGGCTGAAAAAGAAAAAAAAAATTGCATTTTGCGTGATTCAATCGTCAAGAAGTAATGATACATCCTGAAAAACACTTAGGATCTTTGCACATGTGGTCCCTTCTACCTAGAATCTTCTCCTACTCCCCCAGGCTACACCCCTTCATCTAGTTAACTCCTACTCGTCCACCTCTTGGATTTCAGCTCAAATGCCATTTCACCGGGGAGGTTTTCCCTGACCCCCGAGATGGGGTCAAGTCCCTTGTTGCCTTCTTTTCGTAACATTTGAATTGTGCTGGTAGAGCTGCTTTCCCCTTACACATGAGGGCGGGAGTACATCTTTTTGGTCTGTTTATTTGTTCTGGTATCTTGCACAGCGTTTGGCATACAGTAATTACTCAAAAACTATTTTATGTATGTGTGCATGTATTTATAATCAATCGTGAGTCAGGGACCCTGAGTTCTAATTCTAACCTTGCTTCTAACCTTGGAAGAGTTTTCTTGTGACCTTAGAAGGATTCTCTGCATCTTATTGATCTGGATTTCTTCATTTCTAAAGTGAAGATGTGGGGCTGGTGCGTATCTTAGGATCTTCTGCTCCAAATTTCCTGGTCCTAAAATGTTATGTGTGAACAAATTTTTGGTAAATTAAACATATAATATTAGTTTGCCTTTAAGAAAAATTCTATGATCAGTTCTTCAAGATAGATAAAGGTGACGGTGAACCAGCTCACCCGTTCAAGCATCTTATCAAGATGGGCAAACTGATTGTTCGATCTGGGAGAAGATGCTTATTTTGAGATGTTTGTAGATTTCCTTAGGTTATAAGGTTTTGGGAAATTCAGACTTGGATAAACTGCTGAGAACAGAGACAGGGTTGCGGGGGCATCTATTAAGGAGAACTGAAAAGGTTGTTACAGGGCCAACTGGTGAGGAAAATAAGAAAAGAAAATATACGTACACATATACACACACATTCTGCTCTGCCTGGCAGATAGTGAGCCCTTTTGGAAAGTGAAGAGTTGTATGCTAAAGTGTTTTGTAAATTCAGGCTTTCATCTAACGAGTTTCTGAAAACCCTGTCCAACCACAGTTTGATCTCTCTGTGTGCTTCTGTGCATCAAATTCCTCATTCTACAACCTTAAAACCAGTTTTAGAAAGGTGCTCTAGTTGGAGAGGAAGACTGAGCTCCACAGGGGGCCCTAATAGGGCATGCATTTCCACCTCCGATAATGATCAGAAGGAAATATCCTGTGCTAATATTTGAAACCCAGACGAAGGCTTTTGACACTTTTGCCAATGTCTTTCATAAAATGTTTGTCTAAAAGAGCAACTGGAACATCTCTGAACTATAGCTCATTTTGCTTGAGACATTTTTCATTTTCTGTTCCTTCCTTAGCAATGCTTTAATCTCACAGGAGTTTTCATTAAAAACTGATCTGAAGACCAGAAGCCACATCAGTGTTATGAATGTGGGCACATTTCTGATAGCATCTCCTATCTGTCTGGGCAGAGCCGCCTGCTGACCTGGGATGCTGGGTGGAAGGCAAACTCGGGCTGAAAAACAGCCAGGGGCAGCAGGGGAGGGGCGAGGGGAGACAGGAGGTGGTGACTGGCTGTTGAGCTGGCAGTGTACCAGCACTCCTTAGGGTCGGCACCCCTGTCCTGTAGGCCAGTGCCCAGTTAGAGGGACAAGAGAGAACAGGATTATTGAGGCTGCTGCCCTCAAGAATGGATGCCTAATGTAGTTAACAATACTGTAGTGTACAGATGAAAGTCGTGAGGGAGTAGATCTTAAAAATTCTCATCACAAGAAAAAAAAAGTATACCTATGTGTGGAAATGGATCATTTCACAATATATACAAATATTGAATCATTATGTTGTACACCTGAAACTAATGTAATGTTATATGTCAATTATATTTCAATTTTAAAGAAAAATAAGACAGGTAATACCTGTGTTTCTGAAAGGTTTTTTGTAGATCACATTTTTTTTTCTTTTTCTCCCCAAAGCCCCCCAGTACATAGTTGTGTGTCCTTCTAGTTGTGGTATGTGGGATGCCGCCTCAGCATGGCCTGATGAGCAGTGCCATGTCTGCGCCCAGGATCTGAACTGGAGAAACCCTGGGTAGCCGAAGCGGAGCGCGTGAACTTGACCACTCGGCCATGGGGCCGGTCCCTGTAGATCACATTTTTATAAGCTGACAAATTTTCAAATGATTAACTATGTTAGAATGATGTACTTTTTTAGAAAAGTAATTTGGTGCTAATAAAATAGCCTTCTTAAAAAAAAAATCAATGCCATTCACCAAGGGAGGAGGAAGGGGCCAGCCCAGAGCCCACTGCTCCAGGCCTCCCCTTGCATGTTACCCTTGGGGGCACCCTTGAGGGTGCAGTGCAGCTTCCTCTTAGCTACCGAAACCCTCAAGGCCGAGGCGGAGATTCTAGTTCGAGATGCTCAAAGGCTTTGCCCCTCATCGCTCTTACAGCTCTTCCCTCCTCTCCCAGCAGGATTCAAGTGATAGGCTGATACGACAGAACAATAATAACTAGTATTTGTTGAGCGGTTCTGGACTGGGCAATATGCTAAGTGCTCTGTATACACTACCTCTTTAATTCACACAGCAACTTTAAGGATGCTTTAATTCTTTTAAACTGAAGCAGAGTGGTTAAATAACATGCTCAAGGTCTCAGGCTGGTCAATAGTGAAGCCAGGATTTGATTTCACCATCCACACCTTAACCACATCATCAAATGACTCCAGACATCCCACTGACGCAGTTAGCACATCAAGCATTTATAGATGGATCAATGGGCATGTGTCCCTTGACTAGGCCCTCTGCTCAACACAGTAGTCCCTGTCTTTATGGAACATACATGACCATATCTGATCACAAGAATTCTCCCTTAAATTTTAGAAATATTGAAATACCAGGAAATGTAAGGGAATCATTTGCTCTAGACCAAGGATCAATTAGACTTATGAATGAAGTCAGGCCTTGTAAGACTCCTGCCCCTTGTAAGATTCCTGCCATAGGAAAACCTTCGTTGTTCCCATGACTCATGTCTGGGGGCTTATGAAACAGGCACTGGGAAGTCCTGGGTTTGGAACATGGTCTTGAAAGACCTATGGCCTGGGAGTCAGAGGTCTGAGTCTTAGGCTAGCTCTGCCTTCACTCAGCCACCCCGGGGCTGTAAGCAAGGCTCTCAGAACTGGGCTCGGGCTTCTCATCTGAAAATTGGGGAGTGATTAGATCTGTGGTTCTCTCTGATGACACCTTAGAATCATCTAGGGAGCTTCTAAATCTAGAAATGCCGCATCCCAACCCAGGAGATGCTGACTGAGTTTGTCTGGGGGGGCGCCTAGAGAGTTGTCATTTCTTTTAAGCTCCAAGGCGATGCTTAGTGCAGTCTGGTTGAGGACCAGTACACCATATCACATCATCTCTTGTTTTTCTAGTCGACCTAAAATTCTGAGAGTCTGTGCTGCAGAGTCCCTAGGCCAGGAGACAGGTGATGTCCTGTGGAATTTTAAGGTAGTTTTGGTCTCAGAAGCCAGAAGTGCAGAAGGTTGAATGAAAAAATATATACATATATATAAATATAATATATATATGTTCACATATATATATGAGCCAATGTCAGTTTTAAGCACTGAGTCTGGTCCAATTTGAGGACTGGAAGACGTCTGCATGAGGTAGTCTTTTCATGTTCTCTAAAATGACATAAAGAAATTCATTAAATTATTCTAATTTGATTTCAACCTGTTTGGGCAAACTATGAAGTGCCTTGTTAAGAGTAGAGCTAAGGTCCAAAAGCACTTAACAGTGAAAGCTGTGAAAGAGCCAGAGCAGGGAAGTGGGAGAAGCATTTGCTTTATAAATATATGGCCTCTAAGTCTTTCTTGGTGAGTCCTTCTTTGAATTAAGCCTGTTCAGAATTCTCTTAGAAAAGAGTCGGGGGAATACGGTAGGGAATGACGTGAACAATTTCAACAGTGGTATACTGGTAAGGGTTTAACAAGTGGCTCTCCAAAAAAAAGGCCTTGATTTGTAGCATTTGCCAATTTCTTGGTGTAGATGTTCTCACTATGGCTGATTTCAAGCTACTGACCAGACATCACTGAATGCAGGCTGAAAAGAGAGGAGATGATTGGCTCTTGGGAACCTTTATAAAGCGCTCCGGCACACCGCTGCTTAGGCCCATAAAGCTCTATAGTGTGGACTGATGGATCAGATTGACTGTCTCCATGATTGAGACATCTGAGCAGACTGAAAGCGCAGGATTGACAAGTGGGGTAACCAAGGAGGTGGGGGAGGGCAGGATGAAAGCAGGAAAGAAAGATAGGAGACACTATATAATCGGTTATCTCTCACTCAATAAATGTTCATGAGTAGCTATGATTTGCAAGCTTCTTAGACGCATACGTGGCAGGGGAGGACACCAGTCCATTCAGGCGGGAATAGAGTATATCCTTTCCTTCAGTTGGTTCACAATCTGGTTTTCTCTGAGCTGGTGACCGAACTTTGGACAGTACTGATGGTGATGGAAGGGATCCTGACGCAGCGTTTTCACTGAGGAAACACTAAACGGACTTTTTATAGCAGTAGGGAGACTTGGTGGACAGAGTTGCTGTCTTCTCTAATGATTAGATAATCATTAACAGTAAGTGATTGTCTTGCTGTTAACCTTTAAGGGAAAAGAGCGGCAAGCAATAATGCTGTCTTAAGAGAAGGAGGAAAAGTAGAACCGCCACGTGTCATCCCGCCATTCATACAGAAGCATTCTGCTACCATGTTGCAATTTATCATTCTGTTCAAAATTCTTTCAGCCGAATAAGCCTGCTTTTTGGGGGAAAAAAAAATACTTCAGCCTAGCTGCTAAAGATGATTTGAGAAGAAGCTTGTTCCCAAACTCCTACTTGGAAGCAGTAGAACAGCTGGATGGTTACATGATGGTGCATTTCAAGATCTGCTGCTTGAAATAGGCAAGAAGTCTTATTTCCAGGCAACGCCACATAACTGCACCATATATTCATTCATTCATTTGTTCATTCACTCATCAAATGTTTATTGAGGGTCTTCTAAGCGTGAGACCCTGCAGTAGGAACTAGAGATACAAAGGAGAAGAACAGAGAGAGATATTCACTCCCTTAATTATGTTTAAAATCAGCTGGAAAGAATCAGGCAATAAAAAGTTAGCAAAGCGGTGATTACCAACTGTGGGCGTATAAGAAGAAGTTTTCCTGTGATAAAGGAAGACACTGAGACTCTTGGATACGGTATTCAGGAAAGTCCTAAGTAGACCGCATAGATTGACAGACTGAGAGGCGGTCTACTTAGGGCTTTCCTGAATACCGTATCCAAGAGTCTCGAGCTAAGCGTGAAAGAAGAGGAAGCAGCCACTCAAGGTGTGGGGAGAAGGGTGTGGGGAGCCCTGAAGAGCAGACTGAAGAGACTTCCAGGCAGAGGAAAGAACGCGTGCAAGGGCCTAAGGCAGGAAAGAGCTTAGTGTATTCAAGGGCTAAAAATAAGGCCAGATGAACCTATAAAGACAGAAAGCAGATCAGCGTTGCCTTGGGCTGAGGAAGTTGGGGGGAAACGGGGAGTGATTGCTAATGGGTACAGGATTTCTGGGGGCGGGTGGTAAAATGTTCTAAAATTGATTGTGGTGATGGTTGCACAACTCTGTGAATATACTAAAAGCCATTAAACTGTGTGCTTTAAATGAGTGAAATGTATGATACGTGAATTACAACTCAATTAAGCTGTTATTTAGAAACAAAAACAAACAAAAAAGCTGTCTGACTATTTGGAGCCTAATGAGCAAGAGCGGCAGAGAGAGAGAGAGAGGGGAAGTTGGAACTTCTCAGGCAGGCTCACACCAGTTGGGGCCCATGGACCCTGGTAACAAAGGCAAATTCTATTCCAGGTACAAGAGAAGTCATCACCTTGGTTTTTGTGTGGATTTGGGGTGGGCTGGGAAGGCAAGGGTGGAAGGAGAGGCACCTGGAAAAATATTGCAATAATCTAGAGAGAAATGACGGTTAAGACTAGGTGGTAGAGCTGGATGGAGAGAACTGGGGATTCAAAATCCATTTTGGAGGGTATAATTGATAGGAATTGATGAAGAATTGAATGTGGGGGATGAGGGGAAATGATACATCAAGGAGAATTCCTTCAAACTTGTATTCTTTCCCAACTGCAGCTTCTAAATTCTGCAGCAGGAGACACAAATATCCAGAGCCTGTGGCGGTCCAATCCAGGCTCTTCCTTAGGAAGTTTTCTCAAGGCAGAGACTGAAACGGTGAAGGAGCCCAGCTGCAGCCTCTATGAGCCCCTCTCCCACCACTCAAGCACCGCCTTCCTTTTCCCATCTGGACCCGTTCCAGCGCACGCAGGAAGGAGCACGGCAGTGGCTCAGGAGCCCACCCTCAGGACTAGTAGTCACACGTCCCTGGGCTGCAAGACCTGATGCCCCAACAGCCTTTGCTGTGTCTTGCAAACCGTAGAGGATCTCTTCATTTTACTTAAGCCATCTTGGAAAAGAAACTGACTGGGCAGAGGGAAGAGGAAGGAGAGCCCAGCAAACAGGTATCTGACGTCTTCTCACTTATGGCTCTGTCCTGAGCCCAGGATCAGAGAACTCTCGGGGACAGCCTGAGTCCACGAGCAGCTCCTCTGAGTCTGGCCCTGACCCCTCCTCTCCCTGGCTGCCTCCCTATTACCCATATGGCTATTGGACTAAGAGTACGTCTTTCCTCTTCCCTGACCACACCCCCATTCCCATATTTCTCACCTGCCCCTTCATGAAGCAGAATGTAGAGCATTAAAATGGTGGTTTAAGAGCGCAGACCTGGGGAGCTTCCATGTCTGACTAGCTGGCTTATCTTGAGCAAGGTACTTAACTTCTCTGAACCTCAGTTTTCACATATTCTGTTTAACGAAGAGCTGCAAACAAAGCATGGATAGAAATAAATATGAGTAAATAGGATGCAAACACAGACTTGGTGCCTTCACTCATTCAGCAAATATCTACTGAGCACCTCCTGCGGGTCAGGTCGTGCAGGTCATGGGGACACGATGACGAGATGATGAACAAAACACATGAAACCCCGCCCTAGGTTCTTTTTTCCTAACTTAAAAAATTGTGGTACTGCATATATACAGACAGGTGCACAGATATTAGGGGCACAGCTTGACGAGTTGCTGCATATGCACACAGCGGTGTGACCACCACCCATACAAAGAAATAGAGCACTTCCCAAACCCCGGGAGGTTTTTTGCCCTTCTGCTGAATCAGTAGCTATCCCACCCAGAGGGAACCACTATTCTGACTTCGGTTCCCAGACACCAGTTGTGCCTCTTGAATTCATACAGATGAGAGCAGACGGTATATAATCTTTTTGTTGCTCTTTTATATTTGGCTGATTTTATTAAATAAAAATGTTTGTGAGAACTACCCACGTTGTTGCCTGTCTTGCTGGCTTGCTCTTTTTATTGCTGTGTGATATTTCATTGAAGGGCTATTCCAATATTTATTGACCCATTCTACTGTTGACAGGTATTTGATTTGTTTCCATTTTTCGCTTTTATAAATAAAGTTGATATGAAAATTCTTAAATATATCTTTTATTTGACCTTATGCACTCATTTCTCTTATGTGTATATATATTTAGGAGTGGACTTGTTAGTAATATGTAAGCTTTAATAACCTTGGCACACACTGCCAAATAGTTTTCTAAAATGATTGTGACAATTCACATACCCACCAGCAGTGTAGGAGACTGCAGTTGCCAGTGGGAAGAGGCACAGGCTCAAAACAGAATAAATTAAATGATGTAGTATGTTAGAGGGTAAGAAGTGCTGTGGAAAAATGAAACAGAGACAGGAAGACAAATTCAAAGACTACGTTCGTTTATGTGTCCCTATTTATCTTTTTTTTTTTTTTTTTGGTGAGGAAGATTGGCCCTGAGCTAACGTCTATGCCAATCTTCCTCTATTTTGTATGTGGGACACTGCCTCAGCATGGCTTGATGAGCAGTACATAGGTCCTCACCCAGCATCCAAACCTGCAAACTCCAGGCCGCCAAAGTGGAGCATGTGAACTTTTAACCCCTACACCATCATGCCAACCCAACTTATTTATCTTTTTCTAACCACATTCACATTTAACCTAATCAGAGGTAATTTAATCATCAGTTACAGGAAAAATTATTTATTGAGCAGCTACTATGTACCCAGCACCATGTCAGGAGATATAAGAACATAAGGCAAGATCCACGATGTGAGAGCTTGGACGATATGACTGACCCGATCAGAGTGCAGTGCTGGCCTGGAACCCTGTCAGAGTAACAGGAGCCTGGGAAAGGAAGCAACAAGTGTCATCTCTAGTGATGAAGCGAGACTCCAGGGGAGAGACAGAAACACCTTTTCCTCCTATTTAAATCCTCTCTCTTGTTTTGTATGCAAAAAGGCCCCTGAATGTCTTCGTGTGGCTATAAGCTGCCTTTTGGGGGACTGGCAGCCCATTCTTTCCTTTAGGTGTGGATAATGTTTGATGCACTCACTCCTTCAATAGACACTGAGCTCTGGCCTCATGCCAGGCTCTCTGCTAGTTGCCAAAGATGTACAGATGCATCCAAGCAGCCTCTGCCCTCAAGAAGTTCATGGTCTAACAAGAGGGAGAAATAGATGCATGAACAACCACAACAAAAGAGAAAGTAGAATCCAGCAATCCTGCTTCTGGGTATACGTCCAGTGGAAAGGAAATCAGATCTCTAAGAGATATCCACATGCCCATGTTCATCAAAGCATTCTTCACAGTGGCCAAGACATGAAACAACCTGTGCCCATCGATGGATGAGTGGATAAAGAAAATGTAGTATATATACATACCATGGAATATTATGCAGCCAAAAAAAATAAGGAAATCCTGCCATTTGTGACAATGTGAATGCACCCTGAGGCCATTATGCTCAGTGAACTAAATCAGAGAGAGAAAGATAAATACTGTATGATCTCACTTATTTGTGGAATCTGAAAAAACAAAACTCATAGATACAGAGAACAGACTGGTGGTTAAAGTGGGGGGAAGTTGGGAGGTGGGAGAAAAGGGTGAAGGTGGGCAAAGGTACAAACTTCCAGTTATAAGATAAATAATTTCTGGAGATATAATATACAACATGGTGACTATGGTTAACAACAGTGTATTGTACATTTGAAAGTTGCTAAGAAAGTAAGTCTTCAAAGTTCTCATCACAAGGGTCAAGTGGTTGGGTTCATGTGCTCTGCGTCAGCAGCCCAGGGTTTCGCCGGTTCCAAACCTGCGCACGGACATGGCACCGCTCATCAGGTCATGCTGAGGTGGCGTCCCACATAGCACAACCAGAGGCACTCACAACTAGAATATACAACTATGTACCATGGGGCTTTGGGGAGAAGAAGGGGCAAAAAAAAAAAAAAGATTGGTAAAGTTCTCTTCACAAGAAAAATAATTTGTAACTATGCAAGGTGATGGATGTCAACTAAACTTATTGTGTCAATCATTTTGCAAAGTATACATATATCAAATCATTTTGTTGTACACCTAAAACTAACATGATGTTATATGTCAATTCTATCTCAATAGAAGTGGGGAAAAAGAGGAAGTAAAATGTCATAAGAGAGGTGTTGGTAAATCATTTCAGGGATTTGGATGAGAGAGATGTTGAGAGAGAAAGTACCTAAAACTGTACATAAACAGAGTTCCAGCACCTACACACACATCTAGTTAGCTGTTTCTGCAGCCAGGAGCAGAACCCATCCTTGGCTGAATGGCTGCATCTTTTCTCCTTTGTATCCTTGTGTCTCACACGCCGTGACATAAGTCTCCAAATGATGATCAGAAAAAGATGCTTTCATTAGTAACAGCTGCCCTCCTGTTACGAGATCTGACAACCGGAGTGCAAACCCAGCAGCAGCAAACTATTTCGCTCTGCACGGGGTCTGGGGGGCTGCCCTAAGCCTGGGGCATGCGCAGGGAGAAAGCAGACGGAAGGAAGACCAGGAGAGGGAGGAGGCGGAGGGCAGGAAGAAGACAAGAGAAGCCAAGAGGAGGGGGCTTCCACTGCTGCAGCCGGTCTAGTGAGCAGGAGGGGCGCCAGGTTGCATCTGGGAACCACACTCCCCCATGTATGGAATGTGCACTGTACCCGTGTACTACGCTCTCACATACAGACTAGGTGCGCTCTCACCCTCTACTGCGCTCTAACAGAGAGAGTGTGCAGTCTCACCATGTACCGGCTCTCGCAAGAGAGTCTGCGCTCTCACCGTGTACCGTGCTCTGATCTACAGAGAGTGTGTGCTCTCACTGTGTACTGCACTCTCACACACAGAGAGCGTGCGCTGTCACGGTGTACCACACTCTTACATACAGAGTGGGTGCTCTCACCATGTACCGCGCTCTCACATAGAGTGTGCGCTCTCACTGTGTACTCCGCTCTCACACACAGAGAGTCTGCGCTCTGACCGTGTACCACGCCCTCACATACAGAGTGTGCGCTGTCACAGTGTACCACGCTCTCACATGGCGAGTGTGTGCTCTCACCGTGTACCGCGCTCTCACGTACACAGAGTCCAAGATCTCACCGTGTACCGCACTCTCACACACAGTGTGTGCTCTCACTGTGTACTGCACTCTCACACACAGAGAGTGTGTGCTCTCACCGTGTACTGCGCTCTCACATCGGGAGATGCGCACTCTCACTGTGTTCTGTACTTTCACATGGAAAGTCATTGACTTTTGGCCAACCCTGCCGGGTGGGACTGAGTCCGCTCCTCTGTGACTCCCTCCTTTTTCCCCTCCTCCACTCTCTTTCTGGGAACAGAGGTGGGACAACTAGATGGGGCCTACGGCCCCTGGGATGACTGGATGAGGCCCCACACCAGCGTGGAGGAGCTGCAGGGAAACAGACCTGCCAAACTCCCCTGCAGTGTCTCCCTACAGAGAAGTACAGTCCTGCTTGTCTAAAACACTGTTATCATAGTTAAACCTAATTATAACATAGACCAGATTTTTCTGATACAGTGTACTTTTCTCCCTAAATTAAAATTGAAAACCTATTACCAGACAATTACCATTACACATGAGGGTTGATGTGGTCTTTCTTTCAGTTATATTTAATATCTCAAAAGTAATTTTGTGCTTCAAATCATATGAAGATATTTTAGTAAAGATGGAAAATATTTCCTTGAAACTCCCACCTTCCTCCTCTCCAGTCTCAGCCTACAAGAGAAACACTGTTAAGTTCAAGGACCATCTTTTAGGTCTTTATCTGGACCTAATCACAAACATATGTGAAGATTTGACATACACCCTTTCTTTTTAAATGAGGTCCTACTATATATACTATTCTGCGTTTTTTTCCCTTGTGGTGATAACCTGAATATCAGGTAACCTGAATATCTATCCATACTGGTGTATTCTTTTCAACCACTTTGAAATACTCTGTAACTGTGGATGAACTATAACTAACCAGTTGCCTCTTGATAGAATTTTAGGTTGTTTACAATTTTCAGTTTCATAAACAATGTTCAATCAGCAACCTTGGGCACATGGGTGAGATTTGGGTAGGATCAATTTCTAGAAGTGAGTTTGCACTTTTAACTCTCCGAAGTGGACTTCTACACTTTTTTAAGGATTGAAAGTCACATAGCACTTTTCGTTGTTTTCCCTCACAACAGTGGCGACAAGACGCAGAACTTAAGAATGAGAGAGGGTTAGCGTGCAGGTGGGGGTCCATTTCAACCTCTTGTCCTTTTCCACCTTAGGAGGCAGAAAAAGAAAATGCTCCGGGAATGGAGGGTGGCCCTGTGACTCCAGGCAAAGGACAAAGCCTGTGGTCACCTCTGACCTGTGGCCAGCTGAGCTAGTGCCCCCCAGGTTTCTCCTCCACTCAGCCACACACACTCTTCGTTATGGCTTAGTGAATGTTAGGATTGAATTCAGGAAAGGAGAAGATCTTCCCACGCACAACCATGCAGCTGCGCCTTTTGCGTTACGTCCCGCTCATGGTAACTGATTCTTATAAGCGATTCCAACTCTGCTGACTCATGTTCATTTTAAGAGCACCATACTCTGGGGTCAGCCTACACCATCACCTCGCTCCTGGTTCTCATCGGCACGGTTTCCCCAGGAGCAATAAATGAAAGCAGCCCAGAGCACGTTTGGAGCAAAAGACTGGATCTATAAAAGCTAACTATTTCGGGAAGGAAGCCAGAGGCTTCCTAAACAAACAAGCACAAACCTCGTTTTCTTTTGCAGTCAACCATTTCCTCTCGGTCCCAGTCTATTTATGGAGCGCCTGGAATAGGTCACATTCTTCTCAGCTGAGTGCTGCTCAGCGGAAGGTCGTGAGTTACTGACCAGTCCTGGAGCCTTCAAACTCTGGACCAGAGATCCTCGACCTTTCTTTGGTCCATGGATATATTTGGCAGCCTGCTAAAGCCCACAAACTCATTCCTTAATGTTTTTAAATACTCAACATAAAATACACGGAATTACAAATGAAACGTCATGTTGAAATACAGTTATTAAAATATTAAAAATAAATGTGTTATGTAATGTGTATGCTTCTTTTTTTTAGTGATAAATGTTAACAATGACAAAGTTAGTGGTACTGCTGACACCACTGTGGTTTGTTGCCTATACACACGAAAGAAATACAAAATTTTAGTTAAAAGTTTAGTGAAAACAAAGATGCAATTTTTTCCAACCCAAGTTCATAGACTCTGAACTCTTTCATTTAAGAATCCTTGCACTATGGGGCCCGGCCCTGTGGGTAAGGTTTCCCATGCTCCACTTTGGCGGCCCAGGTTCCCAAGATCAGATCCAGGGCATGGACCTACTCTACTCATCAGCCATGCTGTGGAGGCACCCCACATACAACAGATGGAGGAAGCTTAGCACACATGTTTACTCAGGGAGAATCTTCCTCACCACGAAAAAAATAAAGAACCCCTGCTCTAGACCCATATATCCTCTTCCTGCCACACCTCCCACCTGATGTCCCACAGACAGCCTCATTTCAAAAACTGGAGCGAACCTGTCATCTTCCACTCCTTCCCTACGCCCTCTCTATCTCCAAAGACACTACCCATCACCCAAGCCCAAACCTGAGCCTAACCCTGGCTGCTTTCTCCTTCACCCTCTCAGTCACTCTCCTCCTTGCTATTCCTCACGGGAGCTCCTCTCCTCCCTGTGCACTCCTATTCCCTTAGTTGGGTCTCCCCTGCATAGACCCTTGCAAGCATCTGCCTGCCATTTAGCCTGCCTCCGCCTCCTGCCCTCCAGTCTATCCTTCACTGTGCTGTGAGAGTGACTTTTCCAGAACACCACTATGTTCACGGTCTTACCGGGCTTAAACCATTCTGTGACTGCAGGACAGAACCAATCCTAGTGTAGCATAGAAGGCCTTCTGAAATCCGGCCCCTACTACTTTTTTGTCTCATCGTTTGATTCCCTCACCAGCACTCCAGGTCCCAAACATAAGAAAAGGCTCACATTCCTTTTCCTCTTGTTCTCAGATGCTTTGTGCCTCCAGGGTGCCCTCCCTGAAATGCCCTTCTCTACCCTGGTCTCCTGGTCAGTGCCAACTCATCTTATCAACCTACATCCCCAACCCCTGCCTATGTGTGTGTGTGTGTGTGTGTGCGTGCGTGCGTGCGTGCGTGCACACACACACACACACAGAGTTGACTGACCATTTTCTCTTTAGTTTCTTCATCACATCCAGTAAACACTTCCGTTAACAGCATCTGTAAGATTTCATTTGGCTCCTTTTTTTAATCTATCATTTTCTACGGGCTAAGAGTACCTCAAGGGCTGGTTCCACGTTTTTGTTTTTGTTTCCTCTTTGATGCTTTAACGACTAGCACGGTATCACGTGTATAGATTATGCTTAGTAAATTTGTGGGCTTTTTAAAAAAGATAACAAAAGAATGGATGAATGAATTAGAAAAAGAATGCACCTATAGTTTCTTGCACTGAAATAGTGTCAAGTGTAGCACTCATTCATATTAAGGAATATTGTGGAGACAAAACCACAAAGCCTCTGTCATGTCATCCATCCTTCAACCATTCTGCTGAGCAGCCCCTCAGAGATGAAGGCACGAAGGGTGGAGGAGGCCTGTGTTCTGCTCTGTGTCTGAAGTTTAGCAGAGAGAATCCAGGATTCCATCTTTGGTGTAGCTGCTGACTTGCTGTGAAATATGTTCTGAGAAGTATAGGCATTGCTGGTCTCAGGAACTCATGTTCTCCTGCTGGTGAGTGGGAATTCCAGTTCCTGTTCTATATAAATTTCAGGTTTGGAGGCCATTGAGTAAAAGTCTCATGACGTCTAACAGAACTGAATCACAATTTTGGCTTTCTGCTGTATTAGCTCTATGTTTTCTATATTCTGGGGCCAAATGTCTGACATTCTTCCTTAATGACCTGGTCCCTCACTCTCAAAAATCTACATTTCTTCTTAAAAATGTGTTGTTATTCCCCACCCACCACGTTAATTTGTAAATAGCCACTAGTTAGTACTAACCTATCCACAAAATTATCTATTGGGGCTGCGGAACTTCTTCCCAAAAAGTGCACCGTAGGACTGGGTGGGGGCCACTCTAATTTTCCAGAATTCTTTCAAACAAAGAGACGAATTGGACCTTTTCACTTAGTTCGGTTCTGTGCTCAGTATAGTATTATTCTATGGGTTAATAAAGGAAAGAAGATGTTTGTGAGTCTTTATGATCATTATTTAGGGATTGTTATCTTTGGGAGCATTTTTGCATTAATATCCTACTACTGTGTGCCTCTGGTCAGTAGAATCCCTCTCTGACTGTAAAGTGTATGTGAAATAGGTGGGCAGAAGCAGTGGCCTTCGAGTAACTCACTAGAACATTGGAAGACCGTCATTATCACGAACTTGAGAATCGCTGCCAAATATAAGACAAATGTGGTGGTGCCACAGTCATTCATCAAATGAAGGGAGAGAACGACCTTTGCCATCCATTAGGCTGAGATGAAAAGCTTTGGTGTTAGCTCAGTTAAAATGCTACATACACCCATGCCTACCCTTTCAAATTCAGTCAAGGCATTGCTGGGAGTCATCCGACTGAGCTTTCTGCTTCTGCACAGAGGAAGATTTTACTTATGTAATTCCATCTCCAGTTCCAAAAGTCCAAAGCTTTTCATTGTCACCTGCCCTGGGAGAAACTTCTCATTCAGTGCTTTCCACGCTTTTAAGGACAGGAGACAGCTTTTGCTAAATGTTGTTGGACTACATAGACATTTAGTTGCAGCTTTTCACAAAAATAAAAAAATCTCTCATCAGAGCTAGCTATCTTTAGCTAGGTCTCCCTTTTTTCTTTTTTTGGAAACACAAAGCACTTATTTCTCTGGCTAATTAGTATTTCAAAAGCAAGCTTAGAGACAAGGCAAGGAATCCAGAACATTTTTAATTTGTGGAAATGCTTTGTTTTTTATGTAGCCAAGGCAGTTTAAACACACTATCAGAAGTGGGAAGGAGG
Organism: Equus przewalskii; assembly: GCF_037783145.1. Classification (NCBI taxonomy): domain Eukaryota; kingdom Metazoa; phylum Chordata; class Mammalia; order Perissodactyla; family Equidae; genus Equus; species Equus przewalskii. The sequence continues at coordinate 3,697,520 of NC_091855.1, forward strand.
TTGGGAAATAAATCTGAGATCTCAAGAATTCTTGGGCGGCAGCCTTCAGAAGGCCTTGAAATCTTGATATAGACATGATCTCAGGGGCTAAGGATGCAGATTCAGCAAGAATGTCACAGGTGTGGACCCCGTCAACTCCACTTCCTGTAACCTCACCTTCACATTTATCTCCTTTGCTCCCCTTCTGCCAACTGTGCCCCCTACCCCACCACTGGGCTCATTGCCTTAGAGACAAAACTAGGACAAGAGAAAGTAAGAGTGCCAACTGGGCCAGGGTGTTGTATGCTCCAAAGGAAGCAAAAAGGGATGCTGAGCCATAGGCTGAGGCTCCGTGGGGAAAGCCACTGCCAGAACACTGTGCTGGGGAGAAAGTCAAGGAGTACCAGATTCCAGGAGCCAGGGCCAAAGACGCAGAGCTGTGTCCAGAGATGCCAGGTCAAAGCGGGAAGGCAGAGGCGATCCCAGGTCACTAACTCTAAAGTCCAAATCCAAACCTTATCCAAGAGAGGTGCAGAGCACAGCTTGTGGGCCAAGATGAAATTGGAAGAGCTTGCTACTTTTCAGCTGCACTTGTATATATTAAAGCAGTCAAGGGAATTCATGAGTAACTCCACTCCTCCTTCCTGTATCAGAAAAAGGCATCTCTCCGTCCTCCATCCCAAAGGTAAGGCCTCCATCAGTATGCTGGACTCCATGTCCCTCCATCTTCCCGACATCCCTGCTCTACATTATTCTCTCTCTGGTATCCTTAATCTTTCTCCACTAGATTTTTCCTATCAACTTATAAACCTGTTGCATATTTTCCCATCCCAGGAAAAAATGCTTCCCTAAATTCTGGCTTGCCCCTAAGTGATGAAGAAAGGACGAAGGAAAGAAGGAAGGAAGGAAGATACTTTTGTGTTTGAGAATGTGTATGTAGGTCATACACCTGTTTTCAAAAGCCAAGTAATGATTACGACAAAGCTCAAGATGGAGTGGAGGGAAAGAGCACACGGCAGCCTTGGGGGGAATTGATAACATGCTATGTCTTGGCGTGGGGAGTGGTCATTCAGGTGTTTATTTTACTATTATTTGTTAACTGAACACACATATTATATAGAATTTTCTTTAAGTATGTTACATTTTAAAATTTTAAGGAATTTTTAAAAATTTGGAAAAACAAAACAGCGACAAATGCTATGCTTAGGGTTCTGTCTGTTCTCTATCTCTCACCCTTCCCTCCCTGTGTGGGTTGATTTCCTTCTCAGGTAGGTTCTATACACAGGAGGAAAGTTCCACATGGGCACACCTCACAGTTTGCAATCCAGAATGAAAAAGGATACCCTTTCTCTGGGACCTATATATCAAATCTCTGGGAAGAGGGTCATTGGTGTGCATGGTTTTATGCCCGCATCTAGCAGTGAGCTGGTAAACTGCCTTCTGTGGGGTAGGGGCTGACTTGCATCATCTGCCAATTTGTCTCGTGTAAACCCCTCCACCATGGCTGATTTTAAGCCACCATCATGATGCCACTTCTGAATGGGAAGGAGCCAGCTGTAGCCCATCACTGACACATTGCTGACCAAATCACTGTGGCCAGGGCGGGGAGATGCACACTCTGCCCATCTTGGGGCAGAGAGCAAGCACAGTGTGGCTAGGACACCGTGAAGATTTACTTCACCAGAGTTGCACCGAGTGGGGAAGGGTGGCTGGCCAAAGGATAAAGGATAAATAAATGGCCAAAAGAACTACTGCCAGAAAAAATAAATGAATGCTGTCAGTTGAAAGTGGTGCAGGCCCATTGGACTCTTTTCCCTTCCTCTTCTCATTCTGTGTGATCTCATCCATTCCCATAGCATCGATGTTGATGAAATAAGGATCTCCGGAGTCTACATCTTCAACCTTGGCTTGGCTTCTGAGCTCCCCCTCACACACACAGCTGGTCAGGAAGCCCAAGTCTTATTGATTTGTGCCTCTAAGGTATCTGTCAGATATATTCCTCTCCTCCTCCTTCCAATGCCATTGCCCTAATTCAGACCCACACTGTCTCTCACCTCAACTCTTATAGTGACTGCCAACCTGGTTTCCAAGCCTCCTCTCGTCATTCAAATTCAAACAACATAATCTTTCCGACATACAAATGTGATTATGGGTCAAACTTTTTTAAAGGCTCCCCATTGCCCCTGGACAAAGTCTGGACTCCTGAGCGTGGCACACAGGGCTTTGACCATCTGGCCCAATCTCCATCCCTGGTCCCATCCAGCATTCTAACACTCCTGGGCCTTCACATGTGCTGCTCTTTCTGCCTAGAGTCCCTTCTTCCCCCCCTTGCCTGACTGCTGAACTCTTACTCATCTTTCACTACCCAACATAAGTATGAGTCTCCCTCGCTGCTCACCCCGCTCTGGATAACTGCTGCATTATCTGTGCTCCCGCAGCTCATGGTCCAGACCTTAATAATAACACTTACACTGCATTATAGTTATCTGTTTACTAATAAATATCTCTGAATGAATGAATTCTAGATGTATAGTGAATGAGAAAGGCATACGGATTGTATCCATCAAGATCTGCAGGCCTGGTCTTTATTTCAGTGATCCAAACTCCTGTTCTGCCTTATAAACAGTAGAAGTTTTGTTTTAGTGTTAAAAATAATAATAATAAATCATGTGGGCAGAGTCTTGACAGTTAGGGCCATAACTCATCGAACAATTGCTGAGAGATGCTTACAGTCCAAGAACACATTCCTTTTTAAAAAAAAAACACTATATTTACATCTTTAGATGAATACATTTCTTCTTATTTCATTTATAATCAAATATATTTTAATATTAAAAAGTTATTTTTGAGACTACCTTCTGATGCATCAGTCTGTCAGAGGGCACAGGGCTGCCTGATCTAATCACGAAATCGTTTTGTGATGAAGCTGGGACCCCACGAATCCACAGGCATTGGCAACTTTTCGTAAGACTCAGTCTGTTAGCATGCAGAGGCATTAACTCTCATTATCTCCCACTTTGCCAAAAGACAAATCTAGGCACAAAAAAAGTCAATTTTGACTTAAAGGAAAAGAATTCGATCAGTGTGCTCCCATTGTTTGCTCTAGTTTCTAGGACACACTTGCTTTCTTAAGGAGGATTAAATAACTTCAAGTGGGAAATTAAGAGAATTGATTACTAAAGAAATAAGGATCTTGTTGTTATATAAATGGGAATAAGGAGAAAAACTAAAACACAGACCAAAGATAGACTGAATGAAAATTGAATCAGAATGGAGTGTTTTTTCAAAATCTCATCCTCTAGTTGTATGTTCTACAGGACAATATGATTTTAAAGTTTAAAATGTCATCCTGGCTATAAATAATTCCCTTTCTCGATATTGGCATTGGCCTTTGAGTATCTGCAACATGAAAATGAAAACCATCAATAAGCCTCAACTAAATTACATAGATCAAAGACTTGATTCTGGAAGGAAGTTACTCATGGCCCAGTCTTTGATAAGGATCTACAGCAGGAATGGGAAATATGTGGAATTTTTGCTGGATTTTCCTTCCTCCCGTGCCCAAAGCCAACTACAGCAAGGAATCACTGCGTTCGTACTGTGATCTGTGTGCCAGTCTTCAAATCTTCAATACAGCATGACTGGGAGAAGCCATCAATAATCTGTCACTGTTGGGACATTTCAGCCGGGGACCCAGCAAGAAGCTGATGGCAGACTCAGACTGGGAACTTTAGGAGTGTTTAATACAAGCACTCTTGCTAACCTTTGCCACTCCTAGGCCTGAGGGGACAAGTGGTTTGGAGAATCCAGAAGGAGTGCCCATACGGAAAGGGCATTTGACAGGAGCTGTGGCCTTTGGCGGTAAGGCAGCCCAGCCATTGCAATCTGGCAGGAGGGGCTGGGGAAATAAATATTCAGCCCTCACTCTTCTCTCACCCTCCATTCTCTGGCTGATGTGGTCCATTAATCAAGCCCAGTTGGTGCAGTCTGTCCTGGTGGGCCCCTTGTTGCACAGAGTGGAGCAGAACAGAGTGGAGGGTAGATCTCGATGGGACAATGGAATACATCTGTTTGAGACCAGATTGAAGACATGTTACCATTTATAGCTGTCTGATTGTATTACCTTCCGCATGGTGGTGCAAAGACAAAACAAAACAGGATAGGCTCTGATGCTGGGGCATCACTGGACTTTCACATCTCCATTTTCCCACTAGGCACTTAGGCAGGGGTGAGCCTGTAGACCTCTGAGATGGATGATGCAATTTTCCAAGTTTAGTATTCTAAACCAGCTGAATTGTTGGCAGGAGAGTACCAGCCGATGTTGTTAGAAAGATGTGATAGACTGTTTTGTTTCTAACACATCTCAAGCAAAGCACCCAAGGAAAGGTTCCTCCTTCTTCATCTGTCTGCAGATGGGTCTTTGTTTCTCCGGAGTCGTCAGCAAGTGTTACTGATCCCCCATCTGAATCTCCAGCCAGTAGAGAAGTGTAAGCTTTCAGGAGAGTTTATTCGTATCCAGTCTATATATTTTTGTTTGAAACCTGATATCTTGACTCCAGAGCCAAGCATCTTGTGATCTGCCATCACCCAAATGCGTTTCTGAGGCGTCATCCCAATGGCGTTTTCTTCTGCTGTAAATAAGAAAGATGTTGTTGGTTTCTTTTCTGTTGTGGAAAATGTTTTGTATGCCAATTTTCAAAAATAAAAATTCTAAAACTGTCCATGGAACATTCTAGGAGCGCTCTCAAAAGTGGAGAAGGTCTTGTCCAAGTAGGGTGTATGTTAGCATCTGGCCTGTGTTTAAATGATCACATTAGGAGAGCAGCCTGTGGGATTTCAGCTTAATTAACTAAAATATATACGTTAATGCAAAGATGAATGGGGGAAAGAGGAAAGCTGATATTAAAAATGAATTTAATGTATTGCTTCCCCTCTTTTAGTAAATAATGGAAAGAGGTGCAAATATGTATTCTGTATATAATTTATCATTGCTTTTCATCTGGTCATTTAAAAATTTATTCAACAGATGTTTATGGTTAAAGTGGTCAGTGTATCTTATTTACAATATTTCATCAGGAAAACTAAAGGGGAGTCTTATGGTATATTTTCTAGTTGTATTTAAAAATGTTTGTCTTGCTTTAATATTTAAACACTACATACGAAACAATAAAATCTCTCCGTCTCTTTCTTACACTTCACGTTTGAAGATCTTCTAAACGTTTATAAATAATGAGCTTCCAGGTACTCTCGAGAAATTTGGTTTTATTCTCTCTGAGCCAGGAAAACTCCATGAGAGCAATAAAAATCCAAAGCCATGGGAAAGGGGACAGGAAACCCCTCTTCCTGCCACCTGCACCCCTGCTGACTCCTCTCGCTACCCGTTTTCCAGAGCACTCCCTGGCCTTCCTTTCTCCTGTCCCAGTCCTCTCCCAGGTTCTGTAATCTTCCGTCCCCTCCACGTAGTTCATTTTCATGCTGCCTGTCTTTCCTGGGAAAATGACTTAGAGTCGTTTTCTTAAGTTACTGTCCCATTTCTTAAGTTTCCCTGCCAAACTTTTTGGAAGAGATATCAAACTGGATACCTTCTCTTCCTTTCATTGCAACCTGAACTGACCACACTGCACAAATCTCTCCCTTGGGATGTCGGCAGTGGGCTCCTGACCACCACGGTAGATGGCGTGGTCTGGGTCTTCCTTCTATTTAGCGTCTGCAGAGCTAAAAGTCAGCCCTGCGTGCAAGTCCTAACTCTGTCACTTCTCAGCTGTGTGTGTGCAGCTTTAATAAGTCATCTATGACTTGGAGTCAAGTTTGGGAGGTGCTTGAGCGTCTGAATACTCACCGACCCCACTTGCCCTTCCTGTCCGTTCAAATGCGTTCAGCCACTGTGAGAAACATACCACACTCAGCACATGAGGGTAGGAGGGTGATTACAACACAGTTCCTGCCCTCTCAGACTTACAGCCTAATGAGAGAGTTAGAAACATGCACACCAGACCAGAGTTCAAAGTAATAATACCTATAGTAATAAGTGCAGTAATGGGAATCTTCGTAAAGCGATGCCTCCCAAGGAAGAGCTGAATTCCCACCAAGCATGGGTAAGTTAAGTCTGGAAGACTTCCTGAAGGAAGTGGCATTGAAGAGGGGCCTCCACCAGAGGAGAGGAGTGGGAGGACCTCCAGCCAATCAGAACAGTCATGGTTGGGGGGAGAGACGCGTCTGGAGCCAGAAGCGAGGGAGGCTGTGGGAGAGAGTCAGATCTCTGAGGGAAAGAGCACAGGTGGGAAAAGGACAACTTAAAGCAGAAGCTTGGAGACTGCCTGTGTTTAAGGAAGAGACGGGGAAGAGAGGCCAGGGAGACTAGGGGACAGCAGAGAGTTCAGTGGCAGGGACGAAGAAATTTCCAAAAGAAGGGATGGCTAATAATAGTTACGAGGAGAATAACAACCAACATTGTGGACTATTTAGTACATGCCAAGCATTATATTAAAGCTCCACACACAGCTGAGAAGTGACAGAGTTAGGACTTGCACCCAGGGCTGACTTTTAGCTCTGCAGACGCTAAACAGAAGGAAGACCTAGACCACGCCATCTACCGTGGTGGTCAGGAGCCCACTGCCGACATCCCAAGGGAGAGATTTCTGTAGTGTGGTCAGTTCAGATTGCAATACAAGGAAGTAAAGGTATCCAGTTTGATATCTCTTCCAAAAAGTTTGGCAGGGAAACTTAAGAAATGGGACAGTAACTTAAGAAAACAAGAAGAAATTTTTTTTGGTGAGGAAGATTGGCCCTGAGCTAACATCTGCTGCCAATCTTCCTCCTTTTGCTTGCGGAAGATTGTGGCTGAGCTAACGTCTGTGCCAATCTTCCTCTACTTTATGTGGGATGCCACCCCAGCACGGCTTCATGAGCGGTGTGCAGGCCCACACTGGGATCCGAACCTGTGAACCCTGGGCTGCCAAAGTGGAGTGCGTGAACTTAACCACTCTGCCACCCACAGCTGCAGGAAGAAGTCTTTTTAAAAAGGGGCTTCTTAGACATTAGGTTGAATTTGAGCTTGAAAACGTGAGAGGAGATTCCCAAGGAGACAGGAGGAAGTGGGACCAAGGACACACATAAAAAGGCGATCGTGGGAACAATGAGGGACACTGTTTCCTGCCTCTGATAAGAGAAAGGAGGACGGGATGAGCATTAAGCTAGTCTGCTGCAGAGGGTAGAGGAGCTGAGGGTTTGCCTAGAATGGCCTCCATCTTCCCACTAAACATGGCTAAGAGAGGGGCTGGACTCTGAAAATAGAAAATAGGGTGGTCACTGTAGCTCGTGTGCTCGGAAAAGCCGGTCTGTAAACAGTCGTGAATGTCCACTTGGAATGCCTACGAAGTATATTTAGGACAGAGAATGCAGGGCAGGGAAATGACACTGCCATGGGGTAAGATGGAGGTTGTTTTTGAAAGCGAGGAATCCCAAAGACCAAAAAAGCAGACCCACATTCCAGATGGATGTCCAGACTTCTTCTTACTGATTTTTTAGCTAAGAAAACAGTAACCAAACAGTTTGGGCATCTATCTACCAGAGACCTCTGATAATTAAAAGCCACCTTGGCAGAAAGCAATGTTCTGAATGCCTGTGCTATAACAAAGGTTCTTTGTAGCATAATCGCTGTGGAACAAGGCGTGAAGTAGGGGTTTCTGGATCACCTGGAGAGCCAGCGTAGGGCCCGGGCAGGAAACTTCGCTCTCATGTCCAGACACAGCACTTGCCTTTCCTGGGTGACCAGACAGCACAGTCCAGGGAGAGGAGCGTGGCGCCGAGCTCTGAGAGCCGGGTGCATGCCCGGGCCCCCATGTCCTCCACAGGGCGCTGGGCGAGGTTCTCTCGCTCTCTGAACCTCCCCTTAACATGGACGCAGCGCCTACAGCACAGAGCCATCAGAGGGTGTGGGAACCATCAGAGGGTGTGGGAACACATCTCGCCTCCTCTCCTTCCGCACCTGCCTGGACACCAAAAATCTCAGATTCCAAGTTGAGGAAAAGAGTGCATTTGTTGCATCCAAGAGAGTTCCAAAGAGTCCTCTCGCAGAGATTTAAGCGGGTCTTTTTAAAGACGTGACAGAAATTGCTTTTGTTAAGCAGAGCAAGAAATGATCAGAGACAAGTCCAGCATAAATCTGGGGAAACCACTAAGGTGCAGGCCCCTGCCTGGAATTCCCCTGGGGTCTCCTCGGTGAGCTGGTCTCCACTGCCGCCCCCATAGCAGGCTCTCCTGAGCGTCTGCGGGGAGGTTTGACAGAGGGGGAGCCTGTGGAAGAGAGGAAAGGGAGGACCCGTGAAACTGAGATCATGGAAGGTGTGGCGTCTCTTCCTTTCAGGAGTGAGGAATCAGGTATGTGACACTTCCTCAGAACCATTTCATCTGCTCGTCAGGAATTTGTTGCTAGAAAGACAGGCCTGGTCCTAGGGTAGTAGAGCCCTCTACTCTTCAGAGTATGAGAAGTTAGGCACAAAACTAATGATAGCAGCACAGCTCTTGTGAGGTTTCCCAGTCACAAAGTTCTCGACACTGACATCTCTTCGCTTGGCAAACACGTTGAGGAAGGCCTCTTTGTGAGAAGTGCACACCACTTCATCAGGAAAACGGAGCCATCGGGGAGGACTGCCACAGGGCTCCAGCTGCTATCTACCAACCGCTTGGATCTTACAGCTACCGCTTACATCTACCAACTCGCTGCTTTCTCTCCTGTCGCTGCCGAGAGCTGGCCTTGCCCCTGCCTGTGACCAATGACTCCATCCGGGCACTGTGTCGTCCCTCCGTCCTACTCGAGGAAGCTTGCTCCAGCATCTCTCTCCTCTGCTGCAGCTGCAAGTGTCCCCTCTCCACAGGATCCTTCCGTCAATATACAAACATACTGTTATGTTTGTCATCTTAAAAATAATCCTCTCTGACTCCACCTCCTCTTCTAGTTTTAGGCCATTTTCCTCCTTCTTCTTACAGAAAAGCCTCTGAAAGAGTCATCTGTTCTTTCAACCTCCAGTTGCTTCTCTCTCCCTCTCCCCTGAACCCACTTAAGGCAGGTTGGAGACCTCCACTGACATTACTCAAGGTCACCAATGAGTTACAGTATTGCTGAATCTTATACAACTTTTCAGATTTCATCTTAATTGACCTACACACAGCATTGGACCAAGTCAATGCTCCTTTCCTCCATGAAACACTTTCTTCTCTTGGCTTCCAGGTTCTCCTGGTATTCTTCCAGCCTCACCGGCCAGGGCCATCTTCATCTCTCCAAGCTCTCAGTGTGGGACTTCCCCAGAGCTCATCCCTCAGGTGTTTCACTTTTCTAATCACATTTTCTCTCTTGGTAAATGTTTCCAGTCTTATGGCTTTAAGTACCATCTGTGTGCTGATGACTCCCAAAATTATATCTTTAGAGCAAAGTTTCCCTAAACCTCATAAAATCATCTGCCCACTTGACATCTCCAATTGGTTGTTTAATTGGCACCTCAAACTTAATATGCCCAAAACTGAGAGCCCAGCATTCTCCCTGAAACCAGCTTCTCCTGTCGTCAGTTTAAGGCTACTCCATTCTTCTGATTGTTTCAGCCAAAAGATCTTAACAGCATCCTCTACTCTTTCCTCTTTCTCACACCCTATATCTGATTTTGCAGCAAATGCTTTTGGCTCCACCTTCAAAATACATACAGCGTTCACATCTTCATATCACTTTTCTGCTACTGTCCTGTGCCAACTCTCCATCACCTCTCACTACTGCAATGGTCTCCCTGCTTCTACTCCTGCCCCCCTGCAGTTTCTTCTTAGTCCAGAAGCCAGAGATATCCTGTTAGAACAGAAAGTCCAATCATAACACTCCCTGCTCAACATCTTCCAAGGGCTTCCTATCTCCTCCAGAATAAAGGCCAAGTCTACACAATGATACCCTGTTATCTCTTGGTCCCCTTTCCTACTGACCTTCTCAATCACCCCAGTGAAGCCATGCTGGCCTCCTTGCTGTTCCTCAAGCACACTGAGGCATGGTTCTGCCCCAGGGCCTTGCATTTGCTTTTCTTTCTGCCTGGTTTGCCCCTCTCCCAGGTATCCTATGGCCAGATCCCTCACTTCTTTAGTCACTCAAATATCACCATCTCAGGAAAACCTATCCTACTTTTCTGCTTCATATTTTTTCTCTCCATAATACTTATTGCTACGTAACTATATATTTTACTTGACTTGTTTCTTGTCTTCTCCACTAGAATGTGTGTCCCATAGGATCAGAGATTTTTCTCGATTTTGTTCACAACTTTATTCCAGCACCCCAAACAGTGCCTGGCACATAGTATTTGTGGAAAGATTCAATGAATAGATTGTATTAATTGAATATATTTGAATAGCCAGAGATCATCATCAAATTTTTAAAAATGTATTAGGAGGGAAAGGTGGCAGAAATCCAGTGATCTGGAGTATTTAAATCCGTGCCAGACCTGGGTAAGCTGTCGCCTAGTCATAACCTTACCCCTGGTAATCAAGAATGAGATAGTCAGCCTTAAAAGGATCTTCACAAATATGATGTCCACTCAAACAAGGGAAACAAAAGAAAAAATAAACAAGTGGGACTTTGTGAGACTAAAGAGCTTCTGGAAGGCAAAGGAAACCAAGATCAAAATGAAAAAACAACCCACCAACTGGAGAAAATATTTGCAAATCATATATCCAATAGGGATTAATCTCCACAATATATAAAGAAGGAACTCAACAGAACTTCAAAAGAAAGAAACAACCCAATCAAAAAGTGGGCAGAGGATATGAACACTCAATTTTCCAAAGAAGATATAAAGATGGCCAACAGGAACATGAAAAGATGTTCAACATTACTAATCACCAGGGAAATGCAAATCAAAACTACACTTAGATAGCACCTTACATCCATTAGAATGGCTATAATCACCAAGGAAAAAATAATAAATGTTGGAGAGGTTGTGGAGAAAAGGGAATCCTCATCCACTGCTGGTGGGAATGCAAACTGGTGCAGTCACTGTGGAAAACAATATGGAGATTTCTCAAAAAATTAAAAATAGAATTATCATATGACCCAGCTATCCCACTACTGGGTATTTATCCAAAGAACTTGAAATCAACAATACAAAGAGGTTTATGCACCCCTATGTTCATTGCAGCATTGTTCACTATAGCCAAGAAGTGGAAGCAACCCAAGTGCCCATCAACCGATGATTGGATAAAGAAGATGTGGTATAGATACAATGGAATACTACTCAGCCACTAAAAAGACGTAATCACAGCCACATGGATGGACCTTGAGGGCATCATGTTAAGTGAAATAAGCTAGACAGAGAAAGACAAACACCATATGATTTCACACACATCATGTGGAAGATAAACAAACTTACAGACAAAGAGAACAATTTAGTGATTACGGGGGGAGGGGCAGGGGAGGGTGGGCACAAGGGTTGGAGGGGCACATTTATCTGGTGTTTGACAAATAATAATGTACAACTGAAATTTCACAGTGTTATAAACTATTTAGACCACAAATAAAAAATTTTTTTAAAAAAAGAATGAGATGGTCAGGGATTGCTTTTTCTTGGTTGCATGCTCATGTCAGGCCTCCAGCCAGAGAGCTTCCTGTTGCCAATGAAGAGCCAACTTTGTGGCTCTAACATTAAGAATAAAACTAAGGGGGCCAGCCCCATGGCCAAGTGGTTAAGTTTGCGCAGTCTGCTTCAGTGGCCTGGGGTTCACTGGTTCGGATCCTAGGTGTGGACCTAGCAGCGCTCATCAAGCCATGCTGTGGCAGCGTCCCACATAGAAGAACTGGAATGACCTACAACTAGGATACACAACTATATCAAAATACATATATAACGAAACTATGATGTCACACACACCCAGCAGGGAGGCATCGCTTCTTAGTGCCTTTTGATATCAGCGAGCTGGGGTAACATCTCTGGGCCGTGAGGGAAGGCACCGCGTTACCGTCTTGGTTTCAGTTATGGATCTGGACGGGAAAATTTGTTCTGCTGAGTTTGTGATCCAGCCACATTGCCAGGGCTCAGAAACGTGAACTGAATTAGATTCAATGTTTCTTTTTTTGAGTGAAACGTGGCCTCTTTTTTTGAGGAAGGAAGCTATACTTTAAGCACTCAGGTAGAAGAGATTTATGGATAATAAGTATGACGTAGCAGCTGAACTGACAAAGAAATTCACAAAGTTTTTTCCTCAAAATATTAATTAAATGACCAACTGTGTGACATTAGATAAGTCCCTTGGCCTTTTGGAACTACAGTATCTGTACCTGTAATACTGTAGGGCGGCCATGTGCTCTCTAAGGTCAGTTTCTGTTCTTTTACTCTTTGACGTGACCTCATTGAACCCTTTTCCTGTAAAATAAGATCATAGTCTTTGCCCTATGTAGCGCATATTTTGTTTATGAGGAGCAAATAAGATAATGATTCTGAAGCTCTTGGTAAACTAAAACACTTCGCCAGTGCAAAACATTTATTATTGCTATTCTCTCTCAGGTTGATAAGATATGTTTATAATACTATTGTCCCCAAAATATTCTTAGGAAAATAGAAGACTCTAGTGAAGAGAAATTGGACTATGCTAATAATGAAGTACTTGGGTAATTGTCCTTTGAATTTTTTTTGAAGCAACACTTCTCTAAAAAGCTGTATCAGTTACGATCGTTTTGGTTGTATGTGACAGATAACAAAACTAAAATCAGCCCATGTAAAAACTGGAATAAAGACTAGAGAGTCCAAGGGAAATCCGTTTCCAGTTTGGCTTGATCAGGCTCACACGATGTCACCATAAACTGATTAATCTCCTTTCGTCACGTCAGTTTCCTCCACACCAGGTCTCATCTTGAGCCTGACGTGGTCATAAAGTGTCTTCCAGCAGCTCCCAGGGCTACACCCTCCCAAGTCTGAATACAGCAAGAAATAGCAAAGCCTTCATATGTTCAGTATTAGCAGACATCCATCAGTTCACATACAGACTTCCTGAACCAATCTGTGGCCAGAAGAAATACAACACGTTGATTGGTTTAGGCCCAGGTATAAGCTCTAGCCTAAAGCCAGGGGTGGAGCCCTGTCTAGCTGTCCCGGACTAAGAGTGAGTAAGAAACGGATCCCCCAAGCGAAATTGGTGCATTGACTCAAGCTGAGAGTTACTGCTGAGCAGGCGGGCCACATGTGTACATTTCAGAAGAAAACATATAGGCATCAGCTCTTGTCATTGCTGCCGTACACGCTCTCCGGTTTCCAAGAAAGCAGTACCTCCTCCTACTGTGCCAACGAGCATGCCATTGGGAGACCATATTGGCTCTTGTTAATAGAAAGCTCTGAGTTTGCAGAGATAAGCCGGATCTCCCTCAAGAGCCTGTGTAGTCAGCTCTGTTTATCTTGTCCCTGCTTTCAGGTGAAGCTGCCTGGAACAGCTCAGCCATGCCAGGCACAGCCGTGAAAAGTGCTGCCTCGCTCTCCAGCTCCGGCGTGGATGCTCTGGGCTCGCACAGTTCAACGGGAGAACTCAGTCTACTCTCCAAGAGCCAATCAAACACAACTTTGTGGGTTTGGTGGTTAGCAGCCAGCAGGAAGACTGATCTCTGAATTAATCGTTCATGACAGGATGACTCTGGAGTTCTTGGCAGAAAGCTGCATTTCCAATACTAATGTTCCTTATGGCAAGAAAAGGCTCTTTGCTGAGTGGCCCATAGTCACTGGCAGTATTTGCATGAAGGACCAGCTCTATTATCTCATTCAACACCGAGACATCCCAAGATGAAGGAGATGGTGGATATTCAGCATGAATATGGTAATGTAGCTGTGCCACTATGAACCCTGTAAACAGTTTAACTGTGGAGGCTGCACCATCAACGTGACAGGTTTTCACATGAGATTACACTCTCCTGTGAATGTGAATTTCCCTCTGTGGCATATGAAAACGGAATCTTATAATGGAATCCCTGCCACAAGGAGATTTGGTTAAGCTGTCAAACTGTTAAATAAATGGTCTCTTACAATTTGTTTATACCTCTACTGAGCACAACATTTCAATAAAGACAGAAAATTTTAACTGCCTGCAGGAAGCTGGGAAAGAGAGCACTGAGGCCATGTTGGTGGCTGACCTTTATCGCATTTCAGGGACTTTATTTTTCTGAGCATTGAGGAAAAAACAGTAAGAAAGTTGCTTCTAACGATTCTGGGGGAACCCCACATCTGTTAAAATAACTGAGTGAGCTCTTGTTGACCAGATCAGGGTCTTTCTCACAATCATTTCTACTGGGAGATAGGAATCAGAGTCTTCAGTGTCAAAGCAATCTCATCTTTTCCCTCCCTTCATTGTGACACCTTTTGATTTCATACGACACTAACCGATCCCTTCTGTGAAGGCAAGGATAAAGAGCAGGAAGGAATAAATAACCCTAAGCTGTGAGTTCACAATTCTTTCCTTGCAAACTGTTTGGCTGCCTAAAAATTTTGCTTTTTTTGGTTTGTGTGATCAGTAAATTTTATCCAAGGATATTTGTCTCCAGAACCAGTACAGGAAAGTTTGGCTAGCCATGAAGTCTCAAAGGCAACTACTCTGGCTAATTCCGATGTTTCTAGCAGCCAGAACCTGCTGCTCTCCATAAGAGACTCACGTCCGGCACGCCTGTACTGCTGTGTACAAAACATATGGGAAGGGATTGGCTGAAGCATGCCAGTGGAGCCCTTTATTTCTTTATAATGGGGTTGGTAAACACATCCAAAGCAAGCTTTTCCTCAAAAAGTTCTAGAGAGACAATTACTTGCCATTTGTCAAAGGCAGGCAGGCAAGTGTCATGGTTAAATGTTCAGATGCTGGGATCAGATGAACCTACCTAAGCTGTGTGGCTTTATGCAAGTTCCTAAATCTCTCTGACCTCCAGTGCTATCATCTCTAACATGAGGAGAACACTAGTATCCAACGCAGCGCTGCCTTAAGAATGAAATAAGGCAACAGGCGTAAAGTTCTCAGCATAGTTTCAGACCCATATTAAGTGCTCTCTAAATGTTAACTATTGTTACTATTACCTGACTTATCTTAAATATTTGCTGTTCTCCTATGAATTGAAAAGTATAAAGAAAGAAAAAAGCTAGAATAATGTTGAAAGATTCTTATCTTCACGTTTTCAGAGATGAAGATAACCAATCTATTGTTCTTAAAAATATAAAATATTAGAAACCCATGGTTTTAATCCCAAGAGGCAGTTAAGGTGATGAGGAATTTTAATTTCTGAAGAGACATAAGGCTTATTCTAGGACTACCCTAATGGAACATATCATTAGTCATTTCCCTTGACTTTGAATATGCTTAAAAGTGTGGACAGTGCTGTGAAGACAAAATCTAAGTGTAAAATCTTCCCAGTCATCACACACACACACACACACACACACACACACACACACTGTCTGAAGGAGAATTGAATTTTCTCTCTGACCAGAATCTCTGTGCTACTTCTGGATTTGCTGAAATGTCTTCTTAATGGCAGTGCATTTAAAAAAGAGATTTAAAAATACAAAAGTTTCGTCTTCATGGACTTGACAGAGCCAGTCATATCCTGGGGACCAAAGGGCCAGGCCAGGAGCCTCTGTGGCTGAGAGGCAAGGTGAGGGCCCAGCTGCTGCTGCTCCGCCTGTCCGTCCGTGCCAGCAGCCAGTGAGGGAGGCAAGGAGGCGCAGGGCGGCAGCTGCTGTGGGTCACACATCCATCTTGCCTGCAGGAGGGCTGGCCAGATATCCTCCCTCTCAAATGGGGTAAAGCAAATTATGAATACACACATGCCCACTGGAAAATTATCATGTGGGCACTGAAAAAAACCAAAAAATAAAATATTCTCCTTGCCTTTATTTTAAGAGGAAAACATCCTTTGCATTTCCTTTCTGTAAGAAAAAGACACAAGAAATATTAAGTAGAGAAAATAGGTGGTGAGATGAAAAAGTATTTTTATTTACTTGGCCAATGACCTTTGAGAAACTGGAATTTCCTTTGGAGAAATTAGAATGGAAAAATAAGTAAAAACTAAAGCCTCCTCTGGCTTCCTTTGTTACCCTCCACATGCAGAGCAGCTGATGGGGTGGCCACTGCGGGAAGATTTATAGGCGGCGACTGTCGAGTTGGGGTCTCAGGTGGTGCCTTGCAGGTCAGCGAGATTCTGGCCTGCAAATGAAGGAGAAGGCCATTTAGCAGTGATGTGCGCTGCTAATTCATGGCAAATTTGGCTGGTGCCTGCATGTGAGGAAGCTTGAGCTGCCTGTGGCCCCATCTGCTGTGAAAATAATGATGACCAAGTTTTAAGCAAAGGCTTTTTTTCCACAGGGAACTCCTATTCAGTTTTTCGCAGCAAAATGAACTATGAAAATTTTTATTCTCATCATGGCAGTTATTTTTTTTTGGTTTAATGTACAAGGGTTGTTCCTCCATGGTGTTTCTGTCATGGGGCTGGTTAAAGAGGCCCCAACATTTGAGGAGGAGTTCTCTGGTTTCTTTGTAAAGCTGATTCCCCCTCCAGCCCTGGACCCTGTGGAAAATATTTTAGAAAACAGGATCTAAATTAGCTCTGCCGGGTAAAGTAGCTTCCCTTTATTCATCTACCTCTGTTCATCTTTGACTGCTATTCAGGAGCCAGGCCTCCAAACGCTGATTTATTGGGCACTGATTTTTCTTGGAGAAAATATCAGGAGAACCTCCCTGTTCTTAGACTGGTTTCTGAACCGGGAAACTCGTTGCTCCTTGTTTCCATGTGTGGTGGCTTGTTGATTTTTCAGTCAGACAGCAGTTGCTCACATTTTCCTATTTAATCATATTTACCTGAGATTAAAAACCAGAAAAAAGTAAATAAACAGAAAACAAATACACACACACACACAAAAACAAAGACAGCATGTGGCTTTTCTCAGATCCCGTGTAAGGATTCCAGTAGGTAAGCAAAAGTACAGACCAGCTTCATTTTTTCTCTTTTTTCCTAAAAGATTGAGCAAAGAACTATCCACTCCTCCCCCTTTTTTTTAGATTGTTTTTGTGTCTCCTAATCTCTCCCTGGCTTTTCTTGGAGCTTTCATGCATAACCCTCATTAGCTGGATGCTTCTAATAACTCCCAGGAACTCATTTTCAGCAACACTTTTTTTTAAAAAACCCAGTAAGAATGCAAGAGTCATGTACCACTCGCAGCAGATGATCATTTCTCTGTTAATGAAGTCGTTATGATCTTATTGCTATGAGAAAGATGCTGCCTCTTTATCCATCCACGCTGCAGCCCAGAATAATGAAAACTCGGCAAGAACCTTTGCTGATGGGTGCACCTTTGAGTTTACAAAGATTAACGATTTTAAAATTGACTCTACAGACCACTAGTAATGAAATTGACCATATCCAATTTTGAAAGCCCTAAGACCTGAGAGAAACTGCAAATTGGCAGTGAAAAGGTAGCGTGTTCCTGGTGATGTGAAGCCCAGGCTGATACTGGTCCAGCGAAGTGTTGCAGAATGCGGAAGTGAGGTTAATTTTGTAGCACTAGGTTAAAGATCAACCCAGACATGAAATGTGTAGGCTGCTTTAGGAGACATTCATTTGCAATTCCTGAAGAAGTTGAAGTAGTAACAGGACAGTGACTATATGATTATATTCGTTACAGTTATTAGTTATATCCTACTGTCATGAAATATGAATGAAAAGAAGAAGGAAGTCATTTAGGTTATTATCTTGCTTCTATTGAAGTAATAATCATGGTAGGAACAATACTAGCTAACAATTATTGAATATTTGCTATGTTCCAGACATAAGGCTTAGCATTTACTACACAGTATCTCACTTAATTTTCACCAGAACCCTCGCAAATACACCCTGTAATTATTGCCCCGGTTTACATGGAAGAAACTAAAACTTAGCAAGGCTAAATAACTTGCTTGGCTTAATCAGCTGTCAAGTAGTGGATATGAGAGTTGAACCTCCATCTATTTGATTCCAAAGGAAAAGCACTTCGTCACTATCTCACCTGCCTCTGCGTAGAACATTGCTGCTCTACTTTATAGAATCCTGTGACAGTGAGGGGATGGCCAAGATGGCGGCTAGGGCCAAGGCTTTAGTCAGTCACTGAAGATCTTCCAAATAACCTCTCCAGCTTCTTGGGAGAAACTTTCTCTTAGTTTAACAACCAACTTAAATTCTTCATACTGTCCTTTCAAACTCTTAGCTGTCCTGTCCTTCCTCCTGTGCAATTAGAAGCACAATCAATGCGATCGTCTTCCTTCTTTAAAGAAAGTAGAAGCAAAGATAATTGTTACGGTCTCTACATCTCTTTAGTTAACATCTCCAAGCTCCCATCTAACTCTCAATGAAACCCTTCACATGGCACCATGCGGGCACCTTGCTGGTTGAGGTATGTCACTTGCGGTACTCAAAAACCTGGACTCGTCAACAAAGTGACTTTAAATGCTAAGGTGCAAATCACTGAGAAGTAATATGTGTAAGTCCTTTCTTACTGTTCTCATGCAGATCGGTTTCCCACTCAATTATTGCAACACGGAATTTGTAATTCAAGGAGGAAGGATTTGTTCAAGTGTTTTCTCAGGTTCAGGTTTTCCCATTCGTCATGGGCTAAAGGGAAAACGCTGTTTTAAAGACTTACTTTTATGATATCTAAAACTTTTTATGTTCTTCTGTTTCCTTTCTCTGCTAGTCCCACTCCCCATCCCATCTAGCATTTCTCAATGGCTTTATTCTCAGCAATACCGCTTTCAAATAGAAGGCACGCTTTACAGTACAGAAAGCTGAAGAGTGATGTGTGTTCTGGATTGATTTTAAATTTCTTTTCAAGAAAAACTAAGAAAGCTTGGCTCAAAAGAAGGGCAATCAGAAACAGAACATTCTTCCTATTTCTCTCTCAGCGCTCAGTGGTTGGTTTTGGGTCCTTATTATTTTCTTTGAATCTTAGTGCACACTCAGACTACAGCCTCAGCTGCACTACCCCTCCTTGCACTTAGCGGTCAGTCCCAGCCAGTCTCTAGGTGAATTCTATTTCTGTGATATAATATTAGAAAAACAAAAGGAGTTGGTCATCTCTAGCACCAGAAAAGTGTGCCGTGTCACTCTGTTGTAACTCTCTCTCTTCTGTCTCTCTCCCACTCCATTAAGTTTCAGAGCAGCTGGAATGCCCAAGACCAAGTTTTTACTACAAGTGAAGCTCCCTCATGTCCAGAGAAAATAAGATGGCACAGACAAATGACTTCTTCTGTCTTCATATGACGCCTTTATCACTTTAAAGAACCAAATGAAACTGCGGGCTTACATTTCTATCTCATGGAAGATGGCATAATTCTTTTGTAGTCACTTCACAGTTCATCTAAATTTGACGACGTGAGACATAAGAATCCAGAGTTAGATTTTCTGGCTTATTTCTATAGCAACTGGAGTATAGCACTATATACAGGGGAGCCACTCCATAAAAATGTGCCAACTTCAATACCTCTCAGCCCCGCAGAGATGCTGGACACTGGAGCAGCTCCAAAGAGAGGGAGAAGAGAATGAGGAGCACAAGAAGGAAACAGTGGTGGGCGTGGCTGATAGCTCCCTAGAGCCTCTGTAAGTCAATGAGGGTGTGAGCTGATGGGCTTCTGATTGCTGTGGAAAATGTAAGAGGGACCCCAGCGAGTTCACCAGAAGGAAAACATTCCTGAAACACAATGAAATATATAACTGGAAGCATGATTGTTATGGAAACTCAGAGGATGGGCAACTGTAACCAAAATGTAATAGTATCATTTAATTAAAAAATACGCTTAAGCTCAGATGACAAATATGGAATTAAAAGCACTGCAACATGTTCATTAAAAAATTCGCAAAGGGCTAGGATGTGATATTGGTTGAGCCTGGACAAAGGGGCATGGAAAGGGAAGTGGAAAAACTGCAAAAAATCGATGTTTTTATATTCGATGCTACTTCAGGCAGCCTTGCCTCCTCCCCCCTTCTCTCTGAGTCAGCCAGCGTGAAAGCTGGGACTTAGGGCCTCCAGCTCTGCAGAGAAAGTGGCGGAGTGAGAGAAGTAGAAGGAACCAGGGAAAAGTTCTCACCAGTCAGATATGCATTTGGAACCACAGGCTCCTCTTTAAAACTCAAACCAACAGCAGTTGTTCTTGGGGAATCTGGCAGAACGGAAGGGCACGAAGAACTGTTTGAGCCCCAGCACTGTGACGGGGCAAGTTACAGAACTTCAGGCTCCTCAGCCATCAAGGCAAGATCCGGCATCTGTTTGTGCCGTCCTTGGGAAGATTCATGGAAAAAACGTGTGGGAGAGTACTCCATGCTCGGCAGGCCCCAAGGATTGCGGTGGTTGGGGTTACTAGGTATAGTCATTTCCTGGGGCTGCCATAAAAAATGATCACAAACTAGGTGGCTTTGAACAAGAGAA
The DNA here is from genome assembly GCF_037783145.1 of Equus przewalskii. Taxonomy (NCBI): domain Eukaryota; kingdom Metazoa; phylum Chordata; class Mammalia; order Perissodactyla; family Equidae; genus Equus; species Equus przewalskii. Next base: position 3,717,937 of record NC_091855.1, read on the forward strand.
ATTTATTCTCTCACAGTTCTGGAGGCCGGAAGTCCAAACTCAAGATGTCAGCGGGCCACATTCCTTCCTAAGGCTCGAGGGCCTCTTCCGGTTTCTGGCGGCTTCCGGAATTCTTTGGCTTGTGGATGCATTGCTGTAACCTCTGCCTCTGTCTCCACACATCATTCTCCTCCGTGTCCCTGTCTTCCCCACTTCTTATAAGGACCCTTATCATTTGATCTAGGGCCCACTCAATCCAGGGTGATCTCATCTCAAGATCCTTCACTTAATTGCATCTGCAAAGACCCTTTTTCCAAATAAGGTCACGTGCAGAGGTACTGGGGGTTAGGACTTGGACACATCTTTTTGGGGGACACAATTCAACCCATTGCACCGGATTTCCAAGTCGCAAGACAAGTTGGTCATTCATAGCTTACTGTGAATTAGTCTAACCAGATAACAAATTTATGTAAAGAATAATGAGAGTGTTGCTCCGCTGAGAACTGAAGGAGAGCCGTCTTGGAGCTTGGGACATTGTGGAGGAGGGAAGATGAGAGTAGAGTTCCACTGATGGTACACGAAGGCTCCTGATAGACACAGGGACACTCTGTCCTGGCATTGGGATGGGGAGAGGGGCAGCAAAGGGAATGGTAAGGTAAAGACAAACATCACCTTCCTCACCGTCATTCCCAGGGCCCTGGTGGTTGCTGCTGTGTGTGGCACAGAAAATCACTTTAGTGCTGCTGTGGCACACTTGTGCCACTTGGATCTTAGGTCTGGCCCGTTACATGAATGTGAAGTGAGATATACTGGTCCCCCTAAAGAACAAGTGTACATTTGAATTGGGTAGCCAACCCCTGTGGCAGATGGGAACATAGGTGCATGTAATTACCATACTATCAGGGGAATTCCTCACCACCACAAACAGAAAGCAAGGGTGCGTGTGGACTCCTGAGCCCGTGGGGAGATGCTCTCTGTAGCCCACCCTTTCCCACGGCCTATTCCTGCTGGATGCTGCAGTGAACACATAGAACCTCTTAAACCTGTCATGCCCCGTCCCGTGAGGGGCCCGACCTCGGCCAAGTCCGTCATCAGAGCCTATGGGGATCTCTAGGGGTATTTTTACTGGTTTTGACAGCTCTGCCTATTCCTAGCACTCCTGGAATGACTTTGAAATCCAAGGGCATCTTAGAAAAGGGGATCTAGATTCTAAAGCTCTTCCTTGTCCTAATATCTGTGAAATGCATTCATTTATTCTAAATAATAGCTAATAAGCAGCGAACATTCAGTTTTGCCTGAAGCACTGTTTTAGGTGCTTATGATGCATTATTTCTTGAATTCTCACAAGAATCTTGCAAGGTAGGTATATTATTGTCTCCACTTTCAAAGTTAGGAAACTAATGACCAGAGAATTTAAGTAACTTGACCACATGACAGGTCTAGTTGTGTCACTGCTCAGCACCCTGGCCGCCTGTGTCCTCCACTGTCAGCATACAGTCTCTCTCAAACACTGCTGGGACCGAACGGAGCTGCCCGCAGAAGCAGGTGGAAGCTGACAACACGGAAATGTTTCAGGTCAGCTCTTACGAGAACTTCTAGTTTGAAATCAGGATAGCCTGAAAAAAAGACAGATGGCTGTTCTCAGGAATGTTTCCTTTAAGAAATGGGATTCCGTGTCCTTATTTAACACAGAGCAAACCCTATCTTTGAGTGTCTTTTGTCTCTTCCTAGCTCCAAGCATTCCAACTTTTAAAATGTAAGACTGGCCTCTCCACAGAGGTGCCAAGATGAGAGCAGCCCAGGCAGCTAAAAGGAATTCAAATGGTTATGGAAATCCAGGTGACAGAGCCTTTGTCACCACTTAACAAGTTGCTGCGAATACTCTGAATCTGAGACCACTAGCTATTTCAAATGCTCAGTGATAATCGAATACAGCTGTTTTAACATTTCCAAATGATTTCTGTTTCAGAGCTGGGAAACACCAGGGAGACTTTTGTTGCTCCAGTTACAAAGAAGAATTTCTTGGGAACTCTAGTTCTAGAAAAATAAAATCGTACACGTGTTGGCGGAGGAAAACCATGCAAACCTTTTTGACATGTAATCCATAAACACCAGTTCCAGGCCCTGCCCATCCACTCATAAAAGAAAAATGTAATTTAAAATGTCTATTTTTCAAGTTACTCCCATGAACTATTATGAAAAGGGCCATATTTTCTGTTCATCAAAAAATAATTTTTTCACGTTAACTCCAGAAAAGTTTAAAATAATGGAAGTTTCTCCTTGAAAGAAAGCACTCCTATTACTACTGCTACATAGCAAACTTTCTCAAAATATAGCAGCTTAAAATGACAAGTTTTTCCTATGCCTATGGATTCTGTGGGTCAGCAATTTGGACAGGGCACAAAAGGGACGCATTGATTCTGCCCCACGATGCCTGAGCTCTCAGCCAGCAATGCCTAAAAGCTGAGGAGGATTCAAAGGCTGGGGGCTGCTTCCCTCCCATCCCTGGCGCCTGGGCTGGGGTGATGTGAAGAGAGGCTGCTGACCAGAGCGCCTTCGTGTGGCCTCTCCACGTGGTTTGGCTGCCTCACAGCACGGTAGTCTCTGCGCTCCAAATGCAAGTGTTATAGCAAACAAGGCAGACACTGAATCACGAGTTGTGACCCATTGTGTCACTCCGCACACTCTATTCAAAGCAGTCAAAAGCCTACCCAGAGCCATGGGGAGGGGCCACCGCCTCTTGATGGAAGAAGAAGAGCCTGTGAGACAGGAGTTACTGTTGCAGTTGTCTTTGGAAAAATACAATCTGCTCTAAGATTAACAAACGCTGAAGCGGTTCAAAATGCACGGTATCCAAGACATGAGTGACAACTGGAGGGAAAAACTTCTTGGAACAAATTCCTTGAAGGGATATATATTTTATCAGGGTGCAGTTAACAACAACGGTGCAACTGAGAGTAACTCAATCTTAAAGTGCTCACTATGCGCCCCAGTGTTCCACGTGCCTGCACAAAGTCAGTTCGCCCTGTGGAAACTGGGTTACAGAGGGGTTAAGGAACTAGCCCAAAGTTACCCAGCTAGAAATCAATAAAACCAGGCTTTGAGCCCTGGCAATTCAACTCCACCTGCTGTGTGTTTTAACCACTCGGGGTAGTGGTTTCTCCTATCCAATGGTAGAAATAGGTAACGTATAGTGAAAAGCAAACTATAAATTGACATTTATTTCTAGGCCATCCTAGGGAACGCGGACTGATCTTTATTGATTGCCCACCACACGCCAGGTATTATGCTCCATGTGTTACTTCTCTTAATTCTCACAATATTATTACTGCCGTCTTACAGAAGACAGAAGGGAAGCTCAGAGGGGTTAAGCCACTTGCCCAAAGTCACAGAGCTGGCATTCAAAACCAGATTTATCAATTTATTTATTCAACTCATCTGCTCTTTCCATCTTCCCTAGCTCCAGTCTGTCTACTCTCAAGGGTTTTTGTGCCAGGGTCCTTTCAGAATAATTCACTGTGGAGTCTTTTGCTCCTCTATAGCATGGCGTTTGGGGATGTAGCTGAATGACTCCAAACAGCTAAAATCCCTTGGTTTGATTATGGCCTTTGGAGACTAATATTGCAACATTTGTGTTTGTCTTTGTAAATTCCAGCTGGACATGAACGATGACTTCTATCCTAGGTAATAAGCCTGAATTCTGGAAGGATTTCTTTCTCTCTCTCTGAGAATATGAATTATTGAATATCTGACATTTTCAAGAATTTATCCTTTGCCCTATCAGACCGTTAAGTGAGCAGTAACTCTGAAAAGGTCTGTGTTTTGCTTGGTCTTCAGCTATAATTTGATAGGCACTCAACCGTAACATCATGATTATGAAGCACTTAGGGAGGACTGTGTATCTGCAAGATGCTTTCTAAATATTTTCTCATCTTGTACACCTCCCTCTAAGTCTCCAATTCCAACTGTGCTGGGGTCCTTAACTGATTGGAAGAGACTTCCTTGAGCTGCCATGCAAGAAAGAGGCAATTTGAGTTTGGATCCAAGGATATTTGTGTACTCTTCCTTATTCCATTAATGTGACTGGCAGCTTTAGCTCTTGTGCCAGAATTGCTCTCTTTTGACTTACTTCCTGTGCTGACAACTGATGTTTTAACTCTCCCGTGATCTGTAGATTCTGAGGGTGCTACTGTTTGTTCTTTTCTTCAACAACAAAAATGGTACCAAATATATCATTGCTTAAATACTGACACTATGCTTTCTAGGGCTAAGACTTGGTGGCCTTTCCTAAGCTTTATCTTCAAAGTAAGTTGAGGGTTTTCACTTATTAATGCTCTTATCAAGTTATAATGACATTAATTTGGAATCATATCTGTTCTTCATGGAATAGAATTTAAAATAATGACAGGAGATCAAGGGGAAGTCGCAAAGGTTATAAACAGTTACAGAATCCACCAAAATTCAGGCATCAATACCAACAGAAATCTAGTGAGAGAATGATATCCCTTATCAGGGTATAAAAGTCATTTGGATGTGTTTATCTTAGGTCATTTTCTAGTCATCTTAGTGTCCCTTTAGTGCCCAGCACATAGTACAATTTTTTTAATGCTTTTTGGTGAGGAAGATTGGCCCTGAGCTGACATCTGTTGCCAATCTTCCTCTTTTGTTTTTCCCTCCCTAAAGCCCTGGTACATAGTTGTATATCCTAGCTGTGAGTCCTTCAAGTTCTTCTATGTGGGATGCCACTACAGCATGTAGCCATGTGTAGGTCCATGCCCAGGATCTGAACCAGTGAACCCTGGCCCCCAAAGCGGAGTGCATGAACCCAACCACTATGCCACCAGGCCGGCCCCCTGTAGTACATTTTAAATAAATGTCTGTTGACTTGTTCAGAATTATCTCAGAAACTTGCTCATAAGCCTTTGTTTAAACTTGGAATCCCTTGTCAGAGAAACTCAAGCAAGAAAGGGCTGCAATTTTTATATGTGGCTCAAACTTTCTCCCGCCCAGTGCCCTCCATTAGAAATCATCCTTAGCATCCTACAGACTGAAGTGTGTTATATAGTAACTGTGATTTCCTCATAGTCCCACTGGAACCTTATTTATAGCTCACCTAATCTCCTTGAGGGCTCCGGAACTGTTCACAGTACTTAGCACATAGAGTGGACACGAGGTAATTTGCTGAATGATTGCAATGGCTGAATCATCTATCTTATTAGGAAAAGCTTTTCTGTTAAGTCCCATCTGGGTCACAGAAGTTACTCATCAAGTCCCATTCTGCATGAAACTGCTGTTCTCTGCAAATACTTGAGACACTCGTGCTTTGGTGTTTACCTTCAATTTTCTTCAGAGAGCCTTGGAAGGGGTGAAGGTCATCTCCTTCCTTCTTTTGAGTTGTACTAAATGTGTTCTTCATCTAGATTAAAAATAAGCACACAAGAAATGAAATTATCTTAATCTCGTTGCAAGAGAAAGAAACACACTCAAGCTAGTTGAAGTAAAGAGGAATTTATTTTAAAGGCTAAAGAAATCCGATGAATCCAATGATACAGCTGGGGATTTATGGGAACTCAAATTTCTACAGGTAAATAATTTCTGTTAGTCTCTCTCAGAATATTATCTTTACCTCTTTGCACAGCAACTCCATCTTCCCTGTGTAAATCAGCTTCATCTACAGGCCTTTTAGAGTCTGCTTCCCTCTAACGTCAGTGCATTTAACTTTTTATTTATCTACTTTTTTGAAGAAGAAGAAGATTAGCCCTGCGCTAACATCTGCTACCAATCCTCTTCTTTTTGCTGAGGAAAACTGGCCTTGAGCTAACATCTGTGCCCATCTTCCTCTACTTCATATGTGGGATGCCTGCTACAGCATGGCTTGATAAGGGGTGCATAGGTCCACACCCTGAATCCAAACCAGCAAACCCCTGGCCACTGAAGCAGAGCGCGTGAACTTAACTGCTATACCACTGGGTCAGTTCTTTACCTATGTTTTTAATTTGGCCATAAAGCCAATTCTATTACTAATTCTATATGACCTTATGGGTCTGAAGCCTAAAACGTCAATTGAGTCAGTCTCTATGTTTTCCAATTTCCAGAATTTCTGGGAGAGAGAATTTGAATGGCCTAGCTTGAGCCACATGCCCACTCTTTTTTTTAAAAAAAGATTTTATTTTTCCTTTTTCTCCCAATGTCCCCTGGTACACAGCTGCGTACTTTTAGTTGTGGGTCCTTCTAGTTGTGGCAGGGGGGTGCTGCCTCAGCATGGCTTGATGAGGGGTGCCATGTCCACACCTAGGATTCAAACTGGCGAAAACCTGGGCTGCCAAATCGGAGTGTGTGAACCTAACCATTCAGCCATGGGGCTGACCCCCCACATGCCCACTCTTGATCCAATTATCATGAGGATGAGTCATACCCCTTCAGGGCTGTTAGGAGGAAAAGCTCTCCAAAATTGGAGTATGAGGAAGAGAAAATGATGGATATATCTGAAGAAGTAGCTTCAAAAATTACCATGGAAATCTGTCTTTGGAAGAAGGAGATACTCTGATTAGGTTTATTGTTGTGAGAACATTTGAAATAAAAACGATGAAAATTCATTCTTACCCTTTGTACCTAATACTACTTCACTTTTTACTGCTAAAATACATCTTCACCTCTGATTGCTATTTCTTTCCCACAAATTATCTTTAGATGATAACTCTGCGAATTCTGACCTTGTAGGTCCTATGTTAGAAGCCAAATAACAAGGATAAATCCTTCAAACATTTATTGTTGCTTTTGGCACTTTCAGTTGTAATGATCATTTGGCCTAAATTAAAGTGAGGTTGGAGATAGTGGAAATCAAACTCCAGGGAAAAGATTGAAAAAGCTGGAGATACTTTTGAAGCTTAAGAAGAGGAAGAAGATTGTAAGTAGTCTTGAACCTTTCTTTGATAATTTACTCATTTGAAAATCTGCTTTCTTCAAAAATGATACATGAACTTATTGAAGAATTAACTTTGTAAAATACGGGTAATCTTACATCTTAAAGAATAAAATAAAGACTGACCTGAAATGACTGTAAATTTGAACATTAAAAAAATTTTTTTAAATGGTGCTATTTTAATTTCATTCAACTATATAAAATTTATAATGTTAATGTTAATTCTTTGTTACCAAGAGTTTGCTGCAATTCAGCCCCAAATATCCCATCTACATTAGACACGTTTCTGGTACCTGCCAGCCCATAGTAGCTTTTAGTAAGACAATCTCTACTTGAAAGAGAGAGAGAAAGAGCCATTGGCGGCCATGTTTCTGCCATCTGACTCTTCCTCTTCACCACAGCCGACTGATCAGGAGAGACCACCCAGGCTAAGGCTGACCTGCAACCTGTGAGCTGATGTTCAAAAAGCGTGTTGAGCCAACCATACGTCTTCTCTCAGGAATGTGAACTAAAAAACGCCAAAAGAAGGAATTCAGGAAGTATTATTAGGAGCAGAAGCTGAATCGTTATAACATAAAGAGATGATTTCCAATGTGCTCTGCAAAAGTCAAAGATGGAAGAAAACACGAGTCAGCAGAGGACACCTGCCCGGAGAGAGAAAGAGAAAAGCAGCAGACATTAGAAATCAGACGCTTTCGGAGAGACGGACGGCCCCCCGGCCCCTACAGCTGCCCCAGCTCCATTTTCAGTCCACGCGGAGACTTACAGACAAACCTCCTTTTTCTTAAAGAATCATGAGTGGCTCTCCGTTTCCTGTAAGCAAAAAGGCCTAATTTCAACACCATCTTATCCTGGGTTCATGTAAAAAGGCCAAGGGCTGCCAACTTGCATTAGATGATGAAACTTGATAATTTGATACTCATGATACTGACGTTGATCCTTTCCATAATGAAATTTGAGAAAATTTGGGGTTAGCAGCCATGCAAAGGATTTGCATGTTGGCCTGCTTTCCCAGAGCAGAGTGGACCTCTCCCTCACCCATGCTGAGGCAGGCAAACTTAGCAGCTAGCTAAGGACTCAGCTACAGAAGACACACCCACCAACAGAGGGATGACAAACTTGTGCTGCTCAAAGGTGACTGGACCATTCCATCCAGGTCTATCAAGAGCAGATCAAAGGATGATTGGGACGCCTTTCCAGTCCCTCTACAAGCAAGGTGGTTCCTCGGCAAAGCCAGGAACTCCTGTCCTAGGTGTCAGGAAGGCACCTGAAAAGTCAGAGGGCGCTGAAGTTGAAGTAAGCTTCTAGTCACCCTGAGCATAGTGGCCACTCTGGTAGCTGGGGTGGAGCTAATTAGGGGGAAGCTGGATGTGCCAGTCCCTCTGTAACAATGAGGGAACCGAATGGCTCACCCACTCGGAGTGAAGTGTGTGTGTGTGTGTGTGTGTGTGTGCGCGCGCGCGCGCGTAGTGCTGAGGCAGCAGAGCAGCAAGCAGGGAATGAGCCTCTAGTCTCCGGCCTCCACTACGAGAGAAACAGCTCTCTTGAGTGCGCAGAAAAACTGTTGGGTCCTCAAATGGCCCCACGAGCTTCAAGTTCTTACTGGAAGGTCGACCAGGACAGGTGATGATTCCCCCACACAGTATATTGCGAATAGGTGTCTTTGGCCCTGTGCTTCTTGTCATTCTGGGACAGGGGGTACATCCACTTAGCTAAATGGGCCTACATGTTAGAAGCGTATGTATGACAAAAACTGCTGACAATAACAGACATATAAAAGGACACTCAGCCAACATTGCTAATGGGTATAAATTAAAATTTTAAAAATATAAAAAGTAATTAAGGGGTACCATAGCATATTGTATTGATTCTGGAACCAGATATTTTGAGTCTAAAGCCCAGTTCTACTGCTTACTACCTGGATAAGCTTGGCTAAGACTCTTAAATTCTCTGTACCTCAATTTCTTTATCTATATTAGGGGGACTATGATCATAGTACCCACCTCATTTGGTTATTGTGAAGATTGCATGTGTTAATTTGTACACAGCCTGGACAACAGTGCCTGCCACATAATAAACATTGAATCAGTATGATTATTATCTACCACACTTTGAGAATAAGGCATAGAGAGAGAGAGACTTAGTGAAGGCCGTCTGATGATCAGCCACAAAGCTCCTGTTTCACACTAGTTCTTTTTTAACACTCTAAACTAAAACCAAACCGCACTTCTCATGCCACTGTGAAGGCAGTATAATGTTACCCATACTTGATCTTCAACTACATGTGGAGAAAACTAAAGAACAAAAAGTGAAATTTTAGACTAAAGGTGATGTCCCTCTCTAATTTGCCCTCTTTTGGTCACTGAGCTATTCTGACGTTGCTATCATTCTCTATGCAGTGACATGCAGGAGTAGAATCCCTTAGCAGCCCTCCTGGAGGTGGATACCCTTCAGATGCTCTGGAACCACACCATTAACACAAGCCCCAGCTGAGCACAGGATCTGGCACAGGGTAGACACTCACTGCCCATTCACTTATTTCAAGCGACTGAATGTCAATTTCTCTCCTGTCATGTTGACCTCATCACCTCCTTTCTCAGAATCTTCAACCGGACTTCTCTCTTTTGAGTTTAAACTATTCATGTTTTATTTCAAACCTTCCAGTGGTCTCACCTGGGGTGAACTTCTTTCACTCCTTTTATCTCGTTGGCCCCTTGTACCGTTCCTTGCCGGCGTCAGTTCACGCGTCCTTTTTGCTGTGCTCTTCTTACTCGTGTTTATCCCACACATGGTACTAAATATAACTCCTTCTATACTTGACCATTTTGTTTGCACTCAAATCTTCCTGTTTTCTCTCCAGTGCAATTATAGTTGTAGTAGACAATTTGGGGGTGTTTTCCCAGCCCACAGCCTGTCTTCTCCAAAACTTGCTCCCATGGCAGCTATGTTTCAACTTCATGATCCTGACCCTTAACCCTAGCTGATGGGACCGAGGGTGGTTTTTAGTTTTTGATTTAAGCTACTAGGTTTTGGGGTGTTTTGTTTTGTGGTATTAGATAGCTAGTACAATCATTATCCTCAAAAGTTGCTTAATAAAATCTCTAATTGTGAATGAAAAAAATTTTCTTAGAGCTATAGACATTTCAACCTAACATCCATATGATTTTATTTTTAAAAAGATGTTAGAGTGCAAGAAACTTCTCCATTGAATATGATGTATAGTACCAAACATACGGCGAGCCTGTGACAAATGCTAGAAAGATTGTGAATTTTAAAATGCCTACAGCAGGGGGGAGAGGGTGAGAAACTTGACTTAAATGTTTTTATTTGCTTTCGGCATCTGTTGGTCTGGACACAGAAGAGGACATAGTTAGTAAAATACTTAAAATTTAATAAAATATTCATAATTTCATAGAAGAAATAAATTTGGTTCTAGTTAAGATTCTTCACTTCCCTATTGAGTATTTGTGGGCTGTTTTTGGTCAACTTCAGATCTTTCTGGTTTACTGACTTTAGCCAATCACAACGTAAGGACTGAGCACAAGAGAGGAAAGACCCCATGTGTAACTGACCAGTGACCACGCAAGGAGAACAGTTAAGAGGAACTTAAACTCACCAGGCAGGTGGATATTTACTGAATTAACAGTTTTGATTTTGTGGGTCTTAAAGTGTTTAATTCCCCCATTATTGTGATTAAGCTGCAACCTTGGTTTAAGTTCTTGTAAAAGGAATGAAAATGTCATTTTGTCTTATTATTTAGCTTAGGGGAGTAGTTATAACTTCTACCTGTTATCTATGCTTGTTCCTACTTTGTTGACGGTGGGAGTCAGCTCCGTCTGTGCCAAGCTGTGGGTATCAGTGTGCCCTTGGATTTTTCAAGTGAACTGGCATGCGTCATGGAGATTAAGTCGCTCTGCTTCGTGTTGATTTTGCTGCTAAACACACCCAGTGGCTTCACATGTGCAGTTGTAATGGCTGAATTTAAAATATTATGAAAAGGTAAGAGTAAAATGAGCACGCCCAGTGTAATGTGAGGTCAAATGGACATCCGAAAGCAAGTTGGAGATGCTCGAAACATTGGATCAGAAGTTTAGATCTGGCTTCCTGACATCAGCTGAGGTTTTAGCACTCCCTCCTAACCGTGCTATTGTGGAGCACCTTACAGTTTGGAAAGCATTCTCATTTGGGTTCATTTCTTATTTAGATTCCAAGACCTTGGTTGCTACAACTGGAACATTTCACAACTACCAGGAAGGCTACAGATCGTGCAGACTCTGCCAGCCAGAGTCCCACACCCTCCCTCTCTGTCCCTCACTCCAGGATCAGGATTTTACCTCCAAAGTGAGCCCCTGGGACTCCTGGCTTCCTGTTGTCCTACTTGGATCTTGCTACCAGCTGTAACTGTAACTGTGCCCTAACACAATTGGTCTTAAATATTTATCAAATTGACTTCTTAGTACAGAGTTGCACAAAACAAGTACAAGAAGCTTCCAACACATAGTTACTGATTCATTATTATTTAATATTTCCACATCCTCCCTCCCACAATATTTTCCCTGTAGTTTTGTTCAAAAAATGACAACACTATACTATGTGTTTTAATACTTTGCACTACACAAATTACTGTCATCTGCGTTATTGCATTTGATTTTCTCAAAAACCTTGTGAGATATATAGGCAGGAAATTATTATTCCTATTTCACAGATGAGATAACTGAGGCAGGCATAAAGAGATTAAGTGACGTAGAACTGAGGTCTCTGTCTCCTAAGCTAGCCCTTTCCCCACTCTTCTTGGATACCTTTCTCCCACCTCACTGAACCCTCTTTCCCTGAGGCCTTGTCTCAGTGGTGAAGGAGAGTCAGGAGGCTCTCTTCCAGGACCATCTCCTTGTCACAAGTTTCCTTCGTTGCTTGCAGACACTCTGGCCTTGGGCTAAGAACATCAAAATGAATTCTTTTATTCAAAAATCATTTATCATGTAGCTTCTAAAATGTGTATCTTGATTTCAGCAAAGCATTTTATAGTCTCATGATATCTAGGTGAAATTGTTAGATGATTTTCTTTTTTATTGTTTTAACAAACATACTCAACTCTCTAGTGACTTCCAGTATTAAAGAGAAGCAATCAAACGTTCACCTCATCACCTTGATGTCCTGTATGATCTGGCTCCTACCTACCTCTCCAACTTTATTTTACATGCCTTTCCTGCTCATTCAGTAAGCACCAGCAACATGGAATTCTTTCTCTTCCTAATATGTGCCAAGCTCATCCCTATCTTAGGGCATTTGCACTTGCTGTTCCTTCTGGATGGAATATCGTCGATCTCTCAGATCTCACACAGATGACTCTGTCTTATCACGCAGTCATCTTTCCTGGTCTCCTTGCTAAGTGAAAAAAAACTAGGTATAGAATAGTATACATAGTGTGCTGCCATTTCTCTGTATTTTCTTAAAGATGACTTACACAAACATACACATACACAGAGAATAGCAATGAAAGATATACAAGAAATTGATAACACTGGTTTCCATTAGGGAAGAGAACTGTGAGGTGAAAGAGGGATTCAGACAATTTTCAGTCTTTTGTATGATTTGGATTACTTATCATCTGTATGGTAACCTACAGAAATAATTAAAGCCTCTTTAAAAGAATGAGAAAAAAAGAACTCATTGGATTGTCTAAACTTAACAAAGTGGAAATATAGAAGAAATAAATATTTAATATTTCACTTAAATTCAAAAATTCAATTGTACAGGTCCTAGTAAGGTGGATCCTGCTTAAAAGCAGTTCACCTGACAGAAGTCTAAGATTTTATTGACCTCGAGCTCAATATTACCCAACCACGTGGCTGTTAAAAAAGCAAATACATCCACAAGCAGCAGCAGAATACACGTTCTCCTCAAGCACACACATAACATTCTTCAGGATAGATCAATGTCAGGTCACAAAACAAGTCTTCACAAATATAAGAAGGTTGAAATCACACCAAGGATCTTTTCTGACCACAACTGAATGAAACTAAAAATCAATCGTGAGAAAAATGGGAAGATTCACAAATACGTGGAAATTAAACAACACTCTTGAACAATCAATAGGTCAAAGAAGAAGTCAAAAGGGGAATTAGAATATATCTTGAGACAAATGAAAATGAAAATAAAATATACCAAAACTTATGGGATGCAGCAAAAGCAGTACTAAGAGGGAACTTTATAGTGATAAATGCCTACATTGAAAAAGATGTAGGGGGCTGACTCTGTGGCCTAGTGGTTAAGGTTGGTGCGCTTTGCTTTGGTGGCCTGGGTTCAGTTCCCAGGTGTGGACCTACACCACTGGTCCATGGCCATGCTGTAGCAGCGACCCACATACAAAATAGAGGAAGACTGGCACAGATGTTAGCTCAGGGCAAATCTTCCTCAGCAAAAAAAAAAAAAAAAAAAAAAAAAGAAGAAGAAGAAGAAGAAGAAGAAAGAAAAAAAGAAGTATACTCTCAAATAAATAACCTAACTGTACATCTCTAGGAAATAGAAAAAGAAGAACAAATTAAGCCCAAAGCTAGCAGAAGGAAAGAAATAAAGATGAGAGCATAAATAAACAAAATGGAAAACAGAAAAAGACTAGAAAAAGTCAACAAAACTGAGTGTTGGTGTTTTGAAAAGAGGAACAAAATTGACAAGACTTCAGCTAGACTAACTAAGAAAAAAGAGAAAAACTCAAATAAAGAAATCAGAAATGAAAGCAGTACTATGAATAATTGCATGCCAACAAATTGGACGACTTAAAAGACATAGATAATTTCCTAGAAACACATAACCTAGCAAGAGTGAATCATGAAGAAATAGAAAATCTGAACAGATCTGTAACTAGTAAGGAAACAGAATCAGTAATCCAAAACCTCCCAAAAATAAAATTCCAGGACCAGATAGCTTCACTATGAATTTTACTAAACACTTAAAGAGGAATATCAATCCTTCTCAAACTCTTCCAAAAAGCTGAAGAGAGGATACATTTCCAAACTCAATTTATGAGGCCAGTATTATCCTGATACCTAAGCCAGAAAAGACATTACAAGAAAAGAAAACCACAGGCCAATATCCCTGATGAATATAGATGAAAAAATCCTCAACAAAATACTAGCAAAGCAAATCCAACAGCACATTAAAAGAAGCATACCCCATGACCAAGTGGGATTTATCCCTGGGATGCAAGGATGGTTCAATATATGAAAACCAAGCAACATAACACACCTTACTAACAGAATGAAGGATCAACATCTCACGATGATCTCAATAGACACAGAAAGACCACTTGACAAAATCCAACATCCTTTCTTGACAAAAAACACTCAACAAACTAGGAATAAAAGGAAATTATCTCAACATAATAAAAGCCATATATGAAAAGCCCACAGCTGACAGCATGCTCAATGGTGAAAAGCTGAAAGCTTTTCCTCTAAGATCAGGAGTAAGGCACAGGTGCCCACTCTTACCACTTGTATTCCACATAGAACAGGAAGTTCTTGTCAGAGCAATTAGGTAAGAAAAAGAAATAAAAGGCATCCAAATTGGAAAAGAAGAAGTAAAATGATCTCTGTTCACAGACGACATGATCTTACACGTAGAAAACCCTAAAGATTACACAAAAAATCTGTTAGAACTAATAAACAAATTCAGTAAAGTTGCAGGATTACAAAAATCAGTTGCATTTCTATAGGCTAACATTGAACTATCCAAAAAGGAGATTAAGAAAATAATACCATTTACAATAGTCCCCAAAAGAATAAAATATTTAGGAATAAACTTAACTGAGGAGGTGAAAGACACATACACTGAAAACTACAAAACATTGCTGAAAGAAATCAAAGACCCAAACAAACGGATAGCCAGCCTGTTTGCACGGATTGGAAGACTTAACATTGTTAAAACGTCCGCACTCTCCGAAGCAATTTAGAGATTCAATGCAACCTCTACCAAAATCCCAATGACATTTTTTACAGAAATAGAAAAACAACCTTAAAATTCATAGGGAACCACGAAGGACCCCAAATAGCCCAAACAATCTTGAGAAAGAAGAACAAAACTGGAGGTCTCACACTTCCTGATTTTGACCTATACTACAAATCTATAATAATGAAAACAGTATGGTACTGGCATAGAGATAGACATACAAACCAACGGAACAGAACAGAGAGCCCAGAAACAAACCCACACGTAAACTGTCAACTGATCTTTGACAAGAACACCAAGAATACACAATGCGGAAAGGATAGCCTCTTCAATAAATGATGCTGAGAAAACTGAATATCTTCACGCAAAAAAATGAAATTGGACCTTTATCTTACACTATACACAAAGATCAACTCAAAATGGATTAAAGACTTAAACATAAGACCTGAAACTGTTAGTCCTAGAAGAAAACAAAACAGAATAGCTTTAGAACATTGGTCCTGGAATGATTTCTTGGATATGACACCAAAAGCACAAGCAACAAAAGCAAAAATAGACATATGGAACTACATCAAACTAAAAAGCTCTGCACAGCAAAGGAAACAATCAACAGAGCGAAAAGGTGACCTACAGAATGGGAAAATATTTGCAAACCATATATCTGATAAGGAGTAAATATCCAAAACTTCTAAGGAACTCATGCCACTCGACAGCAAAAACCCTCAAATAACCCAATTAAAAATTAGGCAGAGGAATGGAATAGACATTTCCCAAAGAAGACATGTCCATACAACATGTACATGAAAAGATATTCAGCATCACTAATCATCAGGGAAATGCAGATCAAAAACACAATGAGGTACCATCTTACACCTGTGAGGATGTTCATGATCAAAAACCCAGAAAATAGCAAATGTTGGCAAGGATGTAGGGAAACTGGCACTCGTGTGCCCTATTGGTAGGAAGGTAAAATGGTGCTGCCATATGGGAAACAGAAGGTAGTTTCCTCAAAAAATTAAAAATAGAATTACCACATAATTCAAAAATCCCACTTCTGGTGATTTATTCAAAAGAATTGAAATCAGGATCTCGAAGAGATATTTGTACTCCTGTGTTCATTGCAGCATTGTTCACAAAAGCCAAGAGGTGAAAATAACCTAAGTGTCCATTGATGGAAGAATGGATAAAAAACTGTGGTATATACATATGATAGAACGTTATTCAGCCATAAAGAAAAAGAGATTCTGTCATATGCTGCAACATGGATGAATCCTGAAGACAAGTTACTAAAAACTTAGCCAGTCACGGGAGGACAAATACTGCAAGATTCCACTTATATGAGGTATCTAAAGTAGTCAAACTCTTGAAAGGAGAAAGTACAATGATGGTTGCTAGGGGCTGAGGGGAGGCAGAAATGGGGAGTTGCTGTTTACTGGGTATAAAATGTTAGTCATGTAAGATGAGAAAGTTCTAGAGATCGGCTGTACAACATTGTTCTTAAGCTAACAATATTGGACTGGCCTCTCAAAAGTTTGCTGAGGGTAGATCTCATGTTATGTGTTTTTTACTACAATAAAAAAAAAGTGAGCGTACTGCACAAGAGCAAAGAAATGCAAATAAAAAAGAATCACCTATCACATTAGTAAAGATTTAAAAATGCTGGTGAGAGTTCCCTGAGGCAGGCTCTCTCACTTCCTGCTGGTTATGGTATAAATGGGCAGGCACATCATTTTGAAAAACTCTTTGGAAATATGCATCAAAGGGTCTTAAAAATGTTTATGCCCTTTGATGTAATAATTTTACTTGTAGGAATCTGTTCTCTTGCAGTAATAACAAACGTAAATATGTTTATTATTTATAAGACCCCAAATTAGAATCTTCCTAATGTTCCATAAGAAAGGAATGGTTAGTAGATGTCAATACTTATGATGAAACAACAAAAATGTTGATGAAGTTTCAGTGACAAGATTATGCTCACGATATAATATTAAGTGAAAAAAAGGCAGGATAACAAACTGGGTAAAGGGTGACTATATATTGTATTATCATCACTATGTCAAAAAAATTAAAAATGAAAAAGATGAAGGAAATACACAAAACTGTTATGTAGAGTTGTTTCCGGGTAATGAGACTATGGAGGATTTAAAGTAAGATTTTAAAAAAATTCCTTTTTTCACGTTTTCCAACTTCTGATAAAGAGCTCATGTTATCCTCCCAATCAGGAAAAGGTAAAAGGTATAATTTAAAAATGAAATGTGATCTAAGGTTTCATGAAAAATAATGATCAGTTTGTCCAAACATATATTTCTGAAAGTGTTTTCTTACTCTTTAGTCTTTGCAAACACAAACAGGCAACGTAGAACGTAGAGTGACCAAAAATTAGAGTATTCATTCTAGAAATACTAGAAGGTATTTGACTGATTTTATTTAAGGATGGTTAAGATAAACATTTCACTAAATCTTTTAATTCTAACTTAAAAGAGGTAGACATAACAGCAGGAGAAATCAAGAGAAAGCCTCACATTATTTATTTGTGTAGTAAACATATGGCTTCTGTTTGTCCAAGAAATAGCATCAAGTCCCTTTGGGATGCTGTGGGTGGGTCGTCCTCTTCAGGAGAGTAGATTAGGGGAGATGTAGATGGAATGGCAAGCAGAGAGGGGAGGAGAGGGTGTGCCCTGGCAGCCGGGTCAGCCAAACACACCCTGGCTTTCAGCGGGTTGGCAGATGGCACAGCCAGATCGTCCCACCAGCCTAGAGCTGCTAACTAAAACAATTACATTCATGAAGAGAGAAATTCCTGCTACAATCAGATTCCTAATATTAGCTGGGAATAGTGGGGGTAATGTTCTAATTGGCTTAAGCTGGGAGCAGAAAACTCTAATAAGGGATGGGGGCAGAGAAAGGTGCAGGCTGGCTTCTGTAGGGATATAAGCCACCCACTCTGAGAAAATCAAGTTTATGCCCCACCACTGTGTTCCCTCCCAGCTCTGCCATTTGATCCCACTTGAGAAGTATTCTTTTACCTTTACTCACGTTTCCTTGAAATCAGAGAAAGTAAATTTGGGGATCTTGGGCCTAATCTAGAAAATAGACATGGTTTGTGGGCCCACTCTGTGTTAAAAACAAACAAAACAACAAACTCGAATGAGTTACTGACAGTTAAAAATTGGGAGGTTTGGCATAAAAACTAGGATTTGCGCTTTTTAAAAAAAGTTAAATTTAGCAACAATGAGCTGGTATCATCACATGGCAACAATTCGCTGCAGATGAGTGGCAGAGGCCCCTTTTAGGTAGCACAGACTCACCAAGTTGTCACAGTCCTCACTCAGCCCACTTGCTCATTTGGATTTCCATTCCTGGCCCCTGTATGCATTCCTGAGGCATTCAGGACTCTCAGAATGATTCACAAAAGTGGTCTGCTAGCCCTGAGCTACGTAGGATAAAAAGCCTCCCTTGATACAAAGACTCATTCAAAGCAACACTTCCTGTAAGTAACTCTGATAAAGACAGACCTGATTAAACACTATAAACATGTTTAAAGACATGCTGAGAGAGTAGAAAGAGAGAGATGCCCCTCTGGAAGTCAGGGGCACCATGGGCAGACAGTTAGAAGGGAGAGCCTTCAAAGATTGGGACATCCTAGGGGTAACTCTCAGCCTAGTGTTTGGAACTTAGTAGGAGGTTAATAAATATTTGTTTCCATCTTCCTAAGAGCAGATGCAGAGCACAGCAAGGAGGAAATGGAGCCACAACAGTGTAAAGCAATACACAAAAGCACAGCATGCCAAGAGAGAAGGAGGGAGGAGGTAATTGTAGCCTAGAGAGCAGTAGCAGCAACAGAACAAGCCCGGAGAAGTTAGAAGGACAGAGCCAGGGACTCTAATAACAGGCGACTGTGTGACTGCGCCATGCTTCTGATAGATCTTTGCTAGTCACACATCTAGACAGTAAGTAGGAGCATAGAGTAGCGGGATGAAGACAACCTTAGTCAAGCAGAAATTCAGACAGAAATTCACACCAAGACACTAGTGATGAGAAAGCATTTAACCATTTAGTGAAGGACTGTTGGTTAAAGCTATAACAGAATATATATATACAAAATACAGAGAATATGAAAATATGCAGAACAGCCATATTCAGTTGAAGCACAGAATTTCTATATTTAGCTTAGATAAGTTAACTGTTTAAAATTTTTCTGTGTGTTTGGCTTACCAATGGCGTAGCTTTAGCTACGTTGAAGTAATTGATTTTTAAAGCCTCAATTAAAAAAAAAATCAGTTACTAACTTAACTAAAATTTCCTGAAGCATCACGTTGACAGTAACCACCTGTCAGAGCATGTTAGACAAACGGTGTTGAACCGCGGAGTGGACGGTTACAGAAGCAATTATTCTCTTCCTAGCCCTTTCTTTAGGGTCATAGCCAACCAGTCACTGTTCCTACGTAGGGTAGCTTTTGCAGTATTTATTTCTTTAAATATTTAACAGCCTTGAGAGGCAGCGACTGGCAACAATACACAGAGTTTCTAGCATGTTACGAGTGCTTAATAAATGGTAAAACAATAAAATCCTGCGTGATGAAAAACAGCAGGCAGTAAATTACGTACTTTAAAGCCGTAGTAGTAACTATTTAGAAAAACAAACATAGTGCATTGAACACATTCTGGTAATAAAGGAATATTTACATTCACTATAAAGTTCATCCAGGTAATTTCCTCTCAAATTCCTCAGGGGATTGAGAGAAGGTATGGGACAAGTGGATACAGTGTGGACTTAAAAAGAAGCAGCTTCTCTTTCAAACCATGTAGAGCTCTGCTGACGACAACCGGGTAGCTGCGTCCTGTGCAATGGCGGGGCGCTGCAAGCGCCTTCCACACGCCTTCGAACCCAGCACGAATCAGCAAAGCCCTCCGCAATTCCAGACGCCTTCAAGCTTTGCAGGACTCGGTTTTGGAAGAGGAGGCACCCAGGTGCGTGTGGGCGACACCTCCAGATGTTTGCCGCGACACAGCGATACCGGGAAAGCAAGTGCTCTCAGACCCCGAGAGGAAGTTCTTTATTTACATCTACCAAACCGGGGAAGACTAGGAGGCTAGGCTTGGGACCTTGACGCGGCGCTTCCGGGACCCTGTGCAGCCTTCGGCGGCGGGAGCTCTCACCGGCCAGCGCCCAGGGCCCCGCGCCGTGAGTTTGGGGAAGGAAGCGAGAAAAAAAAAAATAGAGCTGCTCCTTTAAGAACTTCCTTTCCCTTTTACTCTCTGTTTACATAACAGCGGCGGGTCCGCCGCGGGGCCCGAGGGGGGCGAGCGCGCGGGCGGCCCCACGCGCCGGGGCGGGGGCGGGGGCGGGGGCGGGGCGGCTCCCACCTGCCCGCCCGCCCCCAGCGGCTCCGCCGGCCCGCCCGCCCCTCCCCCGCGCTGTCCGCCCCGCCCTCGCGCGCTCGCTCGCTCCCCCCTCCCGCGGGGCTCCGGCGGCGGCGCTCGGCGCGGGCAGGTCCCCCTGCTGCCCGGTCGCATTTGTTGCCGAGTCCGGCTCGGGGCGGCCGCGGCACGCGGAGCTCCGGGGAGCCCGGCGGGGCAGCCGCGCAGCCACGACGGAGCAGCCGCGGGACTGGCCGCCCCGCGCCCCCTTCGCCGCCGTGCCGTTCCCCGGCGCGCTCACCCCCTTCTCGGGATGGGATTGTAGCGGCGGCGCGGACTCGGCGGGGATCGCGGCGGAGGCGGCGGCGGCCGAGCGGGGCTCCATGTTTTCCCCCGGCCAGGAGGAGCACTGCGCCCCCAATAAGGAGCCTGTGAAATACGGAGAGCTGGTGGTCCTGGGGTGAGTCCGCGGGTCGGTTCCCGAGCGCGGGAGCTCGGCCGGGTGGGGGGGCGGCGAGCGCCCGCATCCCTGCGCGGGGCCAGTGGGGTGGCTCGGGCGCTCCTTGGGGACCGCCGGGGCGCTCGCGGCGCAGGGCTGCTCGCAGGGCCGGGGCGGCGGGCGCGGAGGCGGGATGCCCGCCGTCGGCGCGGGGCTGCGGCGGGCGCCCGGCTGCGCTCTCCGCGCGGGGGAAGTGGCGGCGCGGACTGGGCGACCCCGCGCCTCGCGGGCGCAGCGCGCTCGGGGACCGAGTCCTCGGCCGTAGCGCGGGGAGAGCGCGCGACTTCCCCGCGCGCCCCGGGCCGAGGCGCCGCCGTCGCACGCAGGCGCCCTGGTCGGAGGAGACCCCACGCGGCGAGCGGGGGCCCGCGGGACCCTCGCGCCTGGGCCCGGCCGCGGCGACGGTGGTGACTGCACGGCGGGCGGCGCTCGGCGCACGGTTTCGGGGCGGCCGCAGCCCGGGGCGGTGACCTGTCTGTGACCCGGCGGCCCGGCCGGCCCGGCTTTCCCCGGGAGCGGCCCGGAGGGGCAGGACGCCGGCGGGCTCCGGGGCGCGGGCCGCGGCCTCGTCGACGTCCTGCGGGCGGCGGGAGCTCTCCCGCCGCGGCTCCCCCTCCGCCTGTGAAACCGCATTTTGAAGATAGCAATTATGCACAATCGTTAAACGGCGGCGATTAGAGACTTCAGCGACTTCCTGAGTTTGCTGGTGGCATTTCTATTGTTTGCCCGCGATGAGCCCGGGAGGCTCCGCGCGTGAGCGCCGGGGAGCGGGCAGGGAGGGCGCGGCGCGCGGGGCCGGGACGCGGCGGCCTGGGGCTGGGCTGCGGGGAGGGCACGGCTTTTTCCTCCGGACGTGTCGCTCCTGGGAACCGCGCTTTTGTCCTCCTCTGTTGACAGACCTGTGTTCAGAACCTCGTCGGTGGTGCTGAGGGGCAGGCTTAGCACACTTACGAGGAGTCTCGGGTGTGGACGAACTCAGAGAACTCTGGAAAATGTGTTTGATAACTGAACACCTTGCAGTCAGTGCCGACTTGGAAATAATTTTGAAGAGAAGAGTTTTTAAAAGAAGCTTCTAGACGTAGCAGAGCCCGGTCTAGCCCTCCTCGCTCGGTGGCTGTAGTATTACGTGGAGTGTTGTTGTAAGTCTCTCTGTTGAAGCAGTTTGCAGATAGGCGTTCTTCTCACTTGTGTCTTAATTACAGATTACTTCGAAGACAGATGTCAGGGTTCACTGGAAGGAGGGAGGAAGGACAGGAAAAAAGCCAGAGTTAGCTCATCTTATGTAACCTAGCCCAACCTAATTTTGTGGAGTTTGGTTTTGTTTGTGTGGCTGGCTTCGGAGTATGTTTAACATTGTGAACCTGACACGAAAGATTAACTTGTGCCAGAACTTTATTTCGTGATTTCCTTTTGAGGAAATCATTGTTGAGACGTCTGGGAGAAGCAGTGTGTGAGTGGGCCTGGAGAGGCTTTGTGTTCGGCGCTGGCAGTGCAGGGCATTCCAAAGCCCCGAGGAGGATTTCTCCCCTGGGCTGTCCTGGGATCACAGGCTTCCTCTCAAGCAGGCTGTGTGAGTGCATTGCCAATTGCACGTGCTCTGTGCGTTGCTAATCTTTTCCAGGAGACAGAGGGCACGTAGCTGGCGCTTAAATTAGTACTTTGGGCCAGACGTGTTGCAGCTCTTTGTGCACCTACTGTGTGCCGGCCCTGTTTAGGCATTGAGGATCCAGCTGTGAACAGGGGGCGTTCGTCTTAGTGTGGAGCGGCAGGCACAAAGAGAAGGAAACATGTAAACAAGTGAATAATGAATGACAAGTTCAGGTGTTGCCAGGTTCTCGGCAGAAGTGGGTTAACGTAGGGAACGCCTGCTCCAGGCAGGTGTTGCTTTCTCAGCCAGGTGGTCAGGGACCCTCTCTCTGAGGAGGGGAATGTGCGTTGAGACCAGACTGCTGAGAAGATGCTGGCCTGGTTTTTGAATGCTTGAGAAGAATTGTCGTCTTTCCTTTTCTTGGAGAGTAGGTTTCTGACTCTCTAGTAATTTTAACACATTGGAGAAGGCGGAAAGAGTGAGAAGGTAGGTAGACTTTAAAGAGACCCTTATTAATTCATATCCCACCCTGAGGACTAGAGTCAGTGCCTTTTCTCTTAAAGCAACGAGAGTCAGAAAGTAATGTCAACTTTGCATGTCTGATCATTTAGGACATAAATATTGGTACCTAGAGAATTTCTAGTAGATTTTCTTGTTAATAAAATTCATCTTATGACCTAAAAATGCTTAATATCGATATTGATAGAAACTTTTGCTTAAAAAATACGATTTGTGTGTGTGTGAGGAAGATTGGCCCTGAGCTAACATCTGTGCCACTCTTCCTCTATTGTGTATGTGATTTGCCACCATAGTGTGGCTTGGTGAGCGGTGTGTATGTCCACGCCCTAGATCTGAACCTGCGAACCCCAGCTGCCGAAGTGCAGCCTGCACACTTAACCACTATGTCACTGGACTGGCCCCACAATACTTTTTTTTTTTTAACTTTTATGCGATTGTCCTGTTTGTTCTCTTCTAAATTTTATAGTAAAATGCTACTGAGAAATCCTGTAGGGTAGACTGAGGAGCTATATAGGTATATGTGTGTGTGTGTATGTATATATGTCTGTATGTGTATATCTATGTGGAGCGGTATATGTATACATCCACGTACAAATGCTGTGTCTTTTCACGTGTTACACGACATTAAGGGAATTGCCAGGTAGTTAGGATTTTAATGGGTTATCACTTTCTTGACAGATCAGTGGAACTGAATGATTTCATGATTCCAAGCAGTGAATGTGCCACGACACAACTCTTTGCTGTGCCCATCGCATAATTGAAGACAGCAAAAATGACTAGTCTAACTGTTAGGTCTTTTTGCTATTTATTGTGAGCCTGGCTAAAATGTTAGAGTTGGGGAAGTGTGTGAGGATTTGAGAGGCAGTTCAGTGGTGGCAGGGACAGCCTGAAGGTAGAGTCAGGAGACTGCATTGAATTCCTGCTATCTTGCAGACTGGCTTTGTGATTTTGACTTAGTCCCTCACCCTGTCTGTTTCTTTAGCGATAATAAAATACGATTGGATTAGGTGGTTGTCAAGGGCCTTCCTGGTCTGTACCCTGTCGTAGTGTTCATTGGCTGAAATGTAGAAAATGTATAGTTAACATGTTCTAGGTAGCCCCACGTGGGTTGGTTTTGTATATTCTTGAGGTGATGGTGCTAGAATTTGAATGGGAACTGTGTTTTAAAAGCAGAAAAGACCCATGCTGTGATTGCTTTTTATGCAGTAGTTATGTGCAAAACTGGGCTGTTTAAAAAAAGTTGTAATTGTATACATATATTTGACTCATTGGTGTTAGGTTGTACATGAGGGCATTCAAATTTGGTAAAACTTTCTGTTCCAAGTTTAAGAAAGACAGTTTTGAAATTAAGCTAAGGAGGCTGAAATAGCCAGTGTTAGGAAGAGAGAATCTGATGGTAGAATTTTAGAACTGGAAGGAACCTAAGACGCCGCGGTACGCGGTCAGCTCTTGTATTTGATTGATGAAGAAGCTGAGGCTCCAGGGAGGAGGGAGAGCTATTCAGGCTCATAGTTGAGCCGGATCCCTCCCCTGCCCATCACTGTTTGCACAGGTCAGGGCGGAGCCCAGCAAGCTGTTGCTCCTTAGAGCTTCAGTGTTTTTGTCACTTGCGTAAGGGGAGCTGAGTCCTCTTCTGGATTCAGTATGAAGCTTGCAGGTCTCTTGCTGACCAATGGCCCGTCATGGTTTTTGGAAAAATATTGCTTACTCTTAGTTCCCCTCATCTCACAGTGGAATGGAGTACACGTTTTGCAAGGCGCATTTGATGCTTCACAAAATGTACTTTTATTGGCTCTCTCAGCCAAGGGTTTTTAGCCTAGGGTCCACAGATGGAACCCAGGGAGGCCTTGAGCTTGGATAGGAAAAACAAACACATCTTTATTTTCGCTGTACTCAAACTGAAATTTAGCATTTCACTCAGTTTTGAGTATGGGTAACAAATAGACCTGCTGCTTTATTTATTTGATACATTAATACAGGAGCACATGTCTTATTGTATCACAATTTGTAAGTATCTTGATAACTAAATATAATTGATTTCACCTGTAATTGTTTGTGTTTTATGCATTAAAAACCTTTTCTGAGAAGGGCTCAGTAGACTTTATCAGACCACCAGAGGGATCCTTGGCACAGAAAAGGGTTAAGAACCTCTACAAACGAAGGTATATAGGTATGGCTGAAACATGAAGTATTTTAGTGGAAACTGACCAAGGTCTACAAAAGGCTAAAGGTCAGGGCTAGCTGCCTTCCTCCTTGGGTGGTGCAGCATTGTCTCAGTAAGACAAGGGGGACTGTTGCCTGAAGAGTTTATGGTCTTTATTTTTTAAACGAGCAACTCCCAGTTTCTGTGTGCTGTTTCTGTCTTAACCTTGGCACCTTGCCCTTGCCCTCCCCTTGGTAGGAATAAGAAACTTCAAAGACACCCTAATACTTTCCTTTTCTAAGCCCCCTCTCTAATTTGGGCCCAAAGACATCAAACACTAGTATCCTTTATAGACTAAAAGGTCTTTGAACTTTTTTTTTAATAAAATCTTTCCTGTCACTCAGTGTGTGGGGTGATCTGTTTGTGTGGACAGAGTGTCTGATTCTGTGGGCTGCTAAGGGTCGTGAGGTTTATGGCTTTGGGTTGCTATATTTTCCTTTACTAACTTTAGCCTTGCTTGGAGTTTGTGGCTGGCTGGGTGCTTTACTCGTCTGGCTCTCTCAAATTTGTTTCTCTCTTTAACATACCAAGACTGAGACCTTCATTCGGACTTTTCACTTTTGGTTGTATTTCATCATGTGATCAATATTTGGGGATGCTTTATATAAACAAAAACAAAACCAGGTTGATTCAGGTCCCAGCAACTTTACCAAGCATACTTTATCCACAAGATAAACCATGTGCACACAAAAGACCAAAAAACCAAAAACATACCTGTTGCTGTGTGTGAGGGAGACCAATATCGTCACCCTGGGGCAGCAGTTTTCTGTCTGCTGTGCGGAGATCAGCAGTGGCCCCTGAAGTAAGTTTGTGGGGCTGTGGTTTGACTTTTGAATAGAGACAACAGCATTTTCTCCTATTGGTATGGGAGAAAAATAACTGAAAAGGAATTTTTCACATCTTTTGATTTAATTAAAGGTTTCTCCTGGGGTGTACAGAATCTATTTTATAAAAAGAAAAGTCAGGATAAAAATGATTCAGTTACTAGTTTTTACTGAGCTTATTGTCATATTCATCTTCTGGAAAATAAAATAATGAGAGCAGAAAATGCTTCATATTTCTTAGTTTTGTCTCAATCAGCTATTCTCAACCACTGTCTCAACCATATCACGTGTGATGATCAGGTTTGAGGTACGTTGCCAGTAACTGATGACAAGTAATAAAGTGTGGCTCTTTCAAATGATTCTGAGATGGCCCTTTAATAATGTCATTTTTTACCCACTTGCATTCTGATACATTTTCTTGAGTGGGAGAGAAAGGGGTGGAGTTACATCAGGCAAGATAGGAATTGATTCATTCAGCAATATTTTTTGGGAGTCTGCTCTTCCAGGCCCGAGGGATACAGCTCGATGAGGCAGATATGTTCCCTGCCCTTGTGAGTTGCTCCCCTGTTCTTGCCCCATCTCCTCAGCGAACAGCCATTCCTGATATACAGTTAGTTTGTTTATTCTACAAATATTTAAGCACCTACTACATGTTGGATGCTGCACGCGCACTAAGGGATGCAGTGGCGAACAAGACATGTGTGGTCTCTGCCACTTCAGAGCCTACAGTCGGTTGGGGAGATAGGAAGCAATTTACAGAGATAAGCTATGATGGGGACACCTTAGCAGGGTCACCTAACCCTGTGTCGGGATGAGAATAGGATGGCCAGGTGGCAGCGAGAGGGAAAGAATGCTCCAGCAAGAGGATACACAGTATTCTGAGACCCAGAGGTGAGTGTGCATGCTCCTTTGAGGAATGGAAAGAAGCCTGATATGGCTAGAAAAGAGTGGTTAAATGAAGTAATGTTAGAAATGAGGATGGAGGGCAGGTGATGAAGGGCTTATAATTATTGGAAGGATTTTAGATTTTATCCTAAGGGCATGGGAGACTAGCAGAGTTTTCAGTCCTGAAATAAGTGTGGAGAAAGCACTTCTGCGAAGAGGGATGCAGCAGGGGGTAGAGGGAGAAGCTGAGGCTGGAGCCCATGAGACAGGAGGCGAGAAGCAACGGCATGCGAGCCAGTGAGCAGCTAGCTGTCTTGGTCCCAGATTCTGGTTCTTGTCCCTCATGGGACCTAGTTGCATACTCTGCCCAGAGTTCTATGTGACTGGCTGTTCATTCCTTGATTTAAAAATATGGACTGAGGACTAGCACTGCTCTGGGCACTGTGCTACATGCATAGCAAATGAGACAGACAGGCACCCTGCCCACCTGGAGCTGACCTTCAGTGAGAGAGATGAGCAGTGTCAAATGAGCCAGCACACAGGAGATAGCACTCTCTGAAATTAAATTTTCTATGAGGAAAATAAAGCAGGAAAGGGGGAAGAGAGTGATTGGGTGGGCAAGGGTGCGGGCCTAGCAGGGTAAAGTGCTAGGGAGAAGCTAGTGGGAGCCCTTGTAGACAGAATATTCAGGAAGAGCTTTTCAGAGAAAATAATCCTGTGTCCTTTGAGAGCCCCCACCTTTTTCAATTTTTATTGACTTTTTTCTGTTTAACCACCCTGAGTGGGTTCTGCTGTTACAGCCAAAGTATTCTGAGTATTCTGTTAGTTAAGGAGGCAAAGTATATACGCAATTTACCAAAGGGAAAATAGAAGTGTAAACAAATGTAGGGACATATATTTAACATCCCTTGGCACAAACATGGTTCAGTCTGCTGTGCTGCCTGCCACGTGCCCAGAGTGGTAATTGCGTTCCACTAGAGTTCGTTGAAACTGTCTGGTCTTCCTTCCAAGTTTGCCCCTTAGGGCAAGGACCCTGGCTTCCACCTCCCTTGGAGTGCCAGGCACACCTTTTCAGGTACATAGCAGGTGCTCACTGAGTGTCTTGAAGGAATGGCTTTCTGTGTCTCACAGAGGTGTCTCAGG
Source organism: Equus przewalskii (assembly GCF_037783145.1). Taxonomy (NCBI): domain Eukaryota; kingdom Metazoa; phylum Chordata; class Mammalia; order Perissodactyla; family Equidae; genus Equus; species Equus przewalskii. The sequence goes on from NC_091855.1 coordinate 3,745,804, forward strand.
GGCTCAGTAATGTTTTTTGATTTGGGAGGCACATGCAGATTGTGTAGCAAGCTGCAGTTTTGTCAACGATCCTCCCAACCTGAAGGGCCCAAGGTAAAGGCTCCCTGCCATTCTAAACATGTACTTTACTGATGTCACATACTCCAGTTTCGAGTTTTGTTTGTTTTTCTTTTTGACAGTCACCTAACAGGCATTTTGTCACCTGCAGAAAGTTTTGCCTTGAAGGGAAGCAGGCCATCTGTTCTGATTCCACCAGCTGCTCTGAGCTGCATTGCAGTGCGCCACAGTGGCGTTGAAAGGCTGTGGTCATTAGTGCCTGTTAATGATGGCTGGAAATACTATGCCATAGAAGCCTCTTGGATGACAAACCTAATAAATATGCATCAGGGGTGTTTTCAATAGTGGGTTTAAGACTACTGCAAGTCGTTCTCAACTGAGGTTTTATTTCCAGCCATCCAGATAATGCTTCTCACTCTCAAACACTTTGCTCTGTTTATTCCCTGCTTTTCTGCTCATGCAGAATCTGTTTTTAGGATAAGAATCATTATTTTAAGCTTTGTCCTTCCATTCTAATTAGTGCTGGTTTAACAGAATCCAACCACAGCAGGCAGTGGCATGTTTGGCTTCTAGGCTGTTGGTATAAAAGGGCTGTTTACCACATTACCAGGCGCCTCCGAGGCCCCTCCTCCTCTCTGTCCGTCCGTCCCTGGCCTTCTCGCGCTTGCTGCTACACAGTTATGGAACGCTCCGATTCTAATCTGAACTAGTGGTGGGTGAGCAGTTAGGGTTTTCTGGAGCACTTGATTGATTGGTTACCTTGAGGAAAGGCCCTTTCTGTACAAGGATTGTAGATACAAAGGAGTATGCTTCATGCCAGATCCCAGAAAATTCTGCAGACCGGGTCCTCGCTGTAGTACATGGGATTGCATTACAGTTCGGGTGCTTTGTTGTTACACGCTCTTGGATGGCATTCAGAATGGGATCTGCGTTTTCGCTCTCTGGCCATGGGTAAGGCCTGCAGGAGAGTTACAGTTCAGATAACTGTACTGTGTCAGCAGTTGATGCTTCTCAACATAGCTTTTCACATACTTGAACAATTTTCCCTTCATAAGCAGTCAGTTGTTTGGCCTCGTGAGCCGTCCAGTGAAAGAACTGTGTCTAAAGGCCATGTTGTTGGTGTGGACATTACCCAACTTTCTCAGTTGGTCTTGCAGCCAGTTGGAGATCAGTTAAGAGAACTCAGGGTTTTGACTTCATCCCATCTCCTTCTCCTGTTGTCTTTAAATGTGGCTGACAACAATCCCCTGCATGTGCGCGCTGCACCTCCCATCAGAAGGTGAATCCGCTCCTCTGGAGTCTGGGCTAGTCTTGTGATTTGCTTTGACCAGTCCGTGGCCACTTTATGGAAGCGAACTTTGTGGCTTTTGGGTGTTGCCTTAAGGGGTGTGGTAGTTTCCATTTTCCCTCTGTATTAGTTTGCTGGGGCAGCCATAACAAAAATACCACAGGCTGCGTGGTTTAAACAACGCAAATTTATTCTCTCACAGTTCTGGAGGCTAGAAGTTCAAGATTGGGTGTCGGCGGTTTTGGTTTCTCCCGAAGTTCTCTGCTTGGCTTGCAGATGGCTGTCTTTTACTGTGTCGTCACGTGGCATTTTCTCTGTGTGTGCCCATCCCTGGTGGCCTTCCTTTTCTTATAAGGACCCCAGTCATATTGGATTAGGGCTCACTCAAATGACCTAATTTAACCTTAATTACCTCTTTAAAGACCCTCTTCAAAAATAGTCACATTTGGAGGTGTTCTGGGGGTTAGGACTTTATGATAGAAGTCCAGACCCTCTTAGAAGGCAGCTGCCGTATGAAGAAGTCTGACTACCTTGCTGCAGAGCGTGGCTCTGGTGGATGCAGGATTGCCACAGGAGAGGAGGTCCGGCCAGCGCCAGCCCCTCCTGCCACACGACTGAGGCCGGCGACCGGTGAGTGAAGCCAGCCATCCTGGATCCGCAGGCCCATCATGTGGCCCGGGCCCCACCACACGGACGGAGCAGGGATGAGCCCCTTGCACCAGGCCCTGCCCCATTAGAGGATTGTGAGTGCCGGCTGTGGTTCTAAGCCAGTGTGTTTGGGGTGTTTGTACACAGCAGTAGAGAGCCCAGATGCCACAGTGCTACATTTGCATGTGGCTCAGTTATCGCATCTGACAGACATATGAAATAATTCACCAAGTTTTTGTTGAGTTGTTTTTTGTTTCCTCCAGGTTATTGTTTTAATAAGCACAATTTTAGCCTTTTAGATGTTACTCTAAACATTAAGTACTGGATGATCTGAACATCTTAGCTAACAAGAGCATTTGTGGAGTAACTTTATCATGTCTGAGTCATCTACAAGTCTCTGCATTCGTTAATCTCCGTAACCAGTGTCATCTCCTGAAATTCTTTGAGAGCATAGCAGTTGAAGAATGCTCTAGCTTAGCTGAGAACCGTGCTTCTGTAGACTCAAACATAAGCTGCTTTAACCCAGGATGGCTAAAGCGTGACCCAGATTTTCAGGCTTTTAAAGGCCACCTGACAGGCAGTAATAGAACTATCAGATTCGAGTAGGGGAGGTAATCTATACTAGCTTCCTGCAGGTCCAGGGCCGTGAATGGGCCAGAAGGATGTTTTAACACTGCACTCGGGTGGTGAAATGACAGGCTGGGAAGCTCGTTTATGTCGGTTGTACCTGTCTGTGACTGTCAGCAGTAAGAAGGGGGTACAGTTCCTGAAACACTTCACGGGTCTCATTCATACCATGGAGACCAGTTACGTGCTGGGTAGGAAGCAAGCACAGGCAGAACGTGCCTCCGGCCTGGAGAATATGGGGGCCAGTGTGCCCTCCACAGAGAGAGAGAAGGCGTGACAGCAGCCGAGCTGCCAGCTCCCTGCCCTGTACTCAGGTGGGGAGAAGGACCTACAGGCGTAGCATCCATCAGTTACTGCCTCCAGATTGACTGCATTGCTATGAAAAGAGAGAGAGAAGATTCCTTTAGTAGCTGAAGTGAATGTAACTTCTTAAGCTTCCTCAAATTCTGTTTGGGGAATTTTAGTATTTGCCATTTTTAATCAGAGGGACTGAAACATTAAAATTAAAACTCTGCTTTGGGGCTATCCCTGTGGCCGAGTGGTTAGGTTCACGCGCTCTGCTTCGGCGGCCCAGGGTTTTCCCAGTTCGGATCCTGGGCGCAGACATGGCACTGCTCATCAGGCCATGCTGAGGCGGCGTCCCACATGCCACAACTAGGACCCACAACTAAAAAGGTATACAACTATGTACTGGGGGGATTTGGGGAGAAAAAGCAGGAAAAAATAAAAAAGATTGGCAGCAGTTGTTAGCTCAGGTGCCAGTCTTTAAGCAAAACGAAAAACTCTGCATTCAAAATTTATAAACTAAGTGTAAAATAAATTTAAATAGGGGCTGGCCCCGTGGCATAGTGGCTAAGTTTGTGCACTCTACTTTGGCGGCCCAGGGTTTGCTGGTTCAGATCCTGGGCGTGGACCTCGCACTGCTTGTCAAGCCATGCTGTGGTGATGTCCCACATAAAAGAGAGGAGGCCTGGCACAGATGTTAGCTCAGCAACAATCTTCCTCAAGCAAAAAGAGGAAGATTGGCAACAGATGTTAGCTCAGGGCCACTCTTCCTAAAAAACAAAAACCAACCTAGAAATGTAAATAAACTTCCAAATGAAGTATTTTTTAAGTTTGTAGGTTTTTATAATTCTGTAGTTTTTAAAACTTAAAACTACAAAAAGACTTTGGGGTACCAAATGTAGAGATAGATATATTTTATTTCATGTTTATTCTGGATGGATATGTTTAATTAAAAATGGGGTCCACTGTACATACTAGAAATTAAGTACTATCTATACACACTCAGTAAGCATTAATACACTCATTAAGTGTGAGATGCTGCTATTGTTACTGTCTTGATGAGGATGATTTCACATTGGGGAAGCACATAAGGCAGTGCCCTCAAGGGGTGTACCCTCTCAGGGTAAGACAGAGAACTTAGCAACAGACCACACCTGGCGCAGAGGAGGGTGGATGGAGGGAGCCGTCGTTGTAGGTGCACTGTGTGCCAGAGTCTGTTGGGTGTTTTACTTCATCAGTCCCAGGAGTTAGATTTTATTATTTGGGAAATGAGGCTCCATCCAGTTCAGGTC